>NC_059157.1:8130000-8755000 GCF_019923935.1 Bubalus bubalis
TTACCCAAATAAAAAGCCAGCATCTCCTACTGCAATGCTTCCTGTTATGACATAGGAAATATAGCACAAATTTATAAATTAAGGATTTGGGGGTCACTTATTTCAGTGGCCTCTTTTCCCCTACTCCACAGCTGGGTAGGGCTATGGGGGACACTCCTGGAGGAGATGACAGGAAGTGGTGAGGGACAGAGGAGACCCAGTCCCTCTGGAGGAAGGGAGGTTGGGAGACTGGTCTGCAGCCTGGGAGGGCCAGGTAAGACCAGGACAAGCTGCAGGCTGGGGAAGTCTCAGAGACCAGGCCAGAGGTCTTTCAAGGGAAAATAAAGGTCCCATTTCTACTACCTGGGGATTTGGTAGACAGTGCTGAGCAGGATGCCTGCTGTTCTAGAAGGAACATAGATGCTGATGTAGAACTTGAAAATATTGTGCACGTAGAGGTTTAGAAATAAAACCTTAGGGAAAACCATGAAGAAGGTGAAAACATTAAGTGTCAAATAACATATGGGAGAAGGCAATGGCTACCCACTCCAGTACTCTTGCCTGGAAAATCCCATGGACAGAGGAGCCTGGTAGGCTGCAGTCCATGGGGTCGCTAAGAGTCGGACACGACTGAGTGACTTCACTTTCACTTTTCACTTTCGTGCATTGGAGAAGGAAATGGCAACCCACTCCAGTGTTCTTGCCTGGAGAATCCAAGGGACGGGGGAGCCTGGTGGGCTGACATCTATGGGGTCGCACAGAGTTGGACACGACTGAAGTGACTTAGCAGCAGCAGCAAATAACATATATTAACGCATATATATGGAATCTAGAAAGATGGTACTGATGAACCTATTTGCAGGGCAGCAATGGAGACATCCCTGGTGGCTCAGCTGGTAAAGAATCTACCTGCAATGCCAGAGACCTGGGTTCAATCCCTGGGTTGGGAAGATCCCCTGGAGATAGGAAAGGCTACCCACTACAGTATTCTGGCCTGGAGAATTCCATGGACTCTATAGTTCATGGGGTCGCAGAGTCAGACACGACTGAGCGACTTTCACTTCACTTTAATGGAGACACAGACATAGAGATCAGACTTGTGGACACAGTAGGGAAGGAGAGGGTGGGATGAGTTGAGAGAGTAGCATTGAGACATATACACTACCATATGTATAATTAGAAAGCCAGTGGAAATTTACTGTATGATGCAGGAGCTCAAATCTGGAGCTCTGTGACAACGTAGAGAGGTGGGATGGGGTGGGAGGTAGGAGGGAGTTTCACATACATATACCTGCAGCTGATTCATGTTGATATATGGCAGAAACCACCACAATATTGTAAAGCAACTATCCTCCAATTAAAAATAAACACATTTAATTTTAAAAAGTGTCAACCTTAAGTGGGGGATTATTAGTGATGTGAATCGTCTTAAATGTTTCATATTTTCCAAATTCCTTATGCCAAAAACGTGTTGTTTTTATAATTTTCTAAAAGCTACTTTTGATTTTAAAAATTTTAAAAATATTTTAGTCTTGATGTGACCCATTATTAAAGTCTTTTTGAATTTGTTACGATGTTGCTTTGGTGTTTATTTATATATTTATTTTGGCCACAAGGCACGTGGGATCTTAGCTTTCTGACCAGGGATCAAACCCACATCCCCTGCTTTGGAAAGCTTAACCACTGTATTACCAGGGAAGTCTATAAAAAACCATTTAAATCTTTGTGTTAGAATTTCTAAAAGATGTAAATAAAGAAATAGAAAACCTTAAGAATAGCTGAAATGCTTGTTCCAAAGCAGCATTTCTTTCCCCAGTGCTTTAAAAAAATTTTTTTAAGTGGATTTAAAAAACGACAAATTATAAGAGACAGGAGGTACTAGGCAGTGCACATATAAAATACAGAAGCTGTTTCTTGAAAAACCTATTCTTTCTTAAGTTTGTTTATGGCATTAGGCTGTTGGCACTAATTTTCACTGATTTTAGGGTAAAATAATAGAACTGTATAAACTGGTATAAATATTAACTCTTTTTAAGCAACAGACTACTGTTTGTGCTGAGTATTTACATGTCAAATAATATTTTCCTTCTGCAGGGGAAGGACCATTTAGAGGAGGGAGAGATGGAGAGAAGAAAGGTGAGGATTAACGTTAATTGTCTGCACATCATGAGACCATGTGTGCTGGGCACATAATACATATTTTGTACTTGATGTCTGTAATTCCTCCCTTCGAGGGAGAGTTCAGAAAACAAATTCAGGTTAAGCAGCTTTTCTCAAGCGAGTGGAACATGGGTAGCATCTGCAAGCAGAACTGTTTTGAGTCTTATATCCATATCCTTTCCACATCTTAAAAACTAAATCTGTAAACTAAATACTTGCTGTTATATCATGTTTTGTATTAATATAAAGCTTGACTCTTTCTGTTTTCTGATTTCCAAATATTCTGAATAGAGTTATCCATCATCCCATAAAAAATGAGAGATAAATGACCAGAGACCTGGACAAACAACTTCAATGTAGAATTGAATTATTTAAATAGACTCACATCTAATGAGAAGGAGCTGTGCTTAATCTAGAGTTGCTTCTCTTTTGCTCATTCTGTTTTTGTGAAGGTCTCCCTGAAAATTTATACTGAAGTCCCTATTCTGTGTCAGGGCTTGTGTGAAGTTATATGCATGTCAAGCAGGTAGCTGATAAGGTCACGTTTGAAACAGGGACCCTATTTGTTGCAAATAGACATTAAAAATCTCAGTCGGGGCTCCCAACAGCTCCCTCACCTGGCTGATGAAATGCTCCTTCTTCACGTGGCTGGAAATGTATCTGATGGAATCTGCAGCCTTTTCCAGGAAAGCAACCAGAACTTTTTCTCCATCACTCATCTGCTTTTGTTTCCTTCTTTCGAGGACTTGACCTCTCAGGGCCGGTTTCCTCTCCTCTTTACCCGGGAGAGAGTAGCGATCCACATGGTCCTTCATGCAGAGTAACTTAGGAAGGGTTTGCAGAAAGAGCCGCTTAACCCAGGGGGCCATGGGGTGGTAGGTTGAGGAAGATCTGTGGTGGACGTTGATGACAAACACGGTGACGATGATGGACAGGGTGACGAAGACCATGATGAACAGGAGGTACTCCCCGATGAGCGGGATGACCTTGGAGGAAGACGGGATGATCTCCTCAATCACCAGGAGGAAGACCGTGAGGGAAACCAGGACAGAGGTGGATAAGGAGAGCTTCTCGCCCTCGTCGGAAGGCAAGTAGAAGACCAGCACGGTCAGGAAGGACAGCCCCAGACACGGGACGATGAGGAAGAGCGTGTAGAACAGGGGCAGGCGGCGCAGCACGAAGGAGTAGCTGATGAACGGGTACCAGTAGGCGCCGTGCCTCCGGCCCCCGGCCGTGCCCTTGGCGTTCAGGATCTCCCACTCTCCGTTGTCGAAGAAGTCCTTCCGGTCCACGTTCTCGTCTGTGAGGACGAGGTCCACCATGGTCCCGTCGTAAGTCCAGGATCCGAACTTCATGGAGCAGTTCTGCCGGTCGAACGGGAAGAATGTGACGTCCATGGTGCAGGAGCTCTTGTAGCTGGCGGGAGGCGTCCACACCACGGTCCCGTCCGATTTGACCACAGCCTTGGTCATGAGCGAGCCTTCGAACCGGCCGTCGGCGCTGTGGAAAGACGGTTCACTCGCGGTTAGTCTAGGTTAGTCTAGGTTAGTCTAACACAGATTAGCCGTCTCTTCCCCTCCCCCCCCACCACTGTTCTATTTGTATTTTATTCCTTTCCTATCACAGCATCAAACAAGATTCCCGAAAGGAACAATTCTCTCATCAAGGTTGTACCTTTCTCTTAATTATTTTGGCACAATCAGGCTTTTCTATTTCCATGCCTCATCGGACTAGCGGATTTGTCTTCTGCGAGACTTACTTTTCAAAGAGAACTATGTCAGGAAGCCAGAGAGATTCTGACGGAACTTTAATGGAATGAATCCCACCGTATTCATCCGGATTCCAGCGTAACTTGTGGTCTGTCCATTCCTGTGTGGAAATGAATATAAATTAATAAAATTATTTCAGAATAATTTTATTCTGGAAATTCAGTTCGAGTTTGGAATCTTCAAGTTTCTGTTAATTTATGAATCTCTTGTTTTATTTTAAAAGAGAAATACATCTGCTTTAGGCCTATGGCCCTGGTCTGTGACTCAGGGCAGTTGAAGGTATAGCCCGAGCCAGCCTGGTGTTTGATGGTCTAGACTCTCACACCTGTCCAGCCTGGGAATTCCAAAATTGCCATGACTACTTCACAAATGATAGAGGCTCAGCAACAAACTTCACTGATTTGTGACCTATTTGTTTTCAGCCTATTTTCTCTGAAGAAACAAAAGAAAAGCAAAGACAGCTCTAACTCAGTTTATTCTTGAAGAGTTGGTCCATCCAGCGGTATTGTTATCTCATGAAAATGGATATAAATGATTCTGAATATCAATCAACAGTCTTGGACAAAGATCCACACAGTATGCTAATATGAAATATCCAGTATCTGCTGACTACTCTTGAGGACATTATAAGTTTTATTCAATGGAAAAATATTTTCCAAGAATTTCCTTTTACATTCTAACCTGTTCTTATTCTGTGAAGCACCAAATCTAGTTTTAAATTATATTGCTAAATGTTGTTAGCTTGCGTATTTTTCCTCGTAATAGAATTAAATCATTTAGTATGGTTTACAGGGGCTGATGGATCCAGATTAACAAAACCATTAATTGATTGGATTATGAAGGTCGAAAGGATGATGTATGGATGACCCAATTGCAGTAGAAGTGGACTTAAAAAGATTTGGAATCCAGAATGTTATGAAATCTGACCTGAAAGTGAATTATCCCACCATCTGTCATGTGGACAGTTGAGGAATAATGAAGGATAATATTAAATGACATTTCAGAAAGTCAGGAGGGTGTGCCCAGTATGAGGCTCCCTGCAGCCCAGTGATGCCAACTTTGTCATTAAAAAATCAGGAGTCAGCAGATGGATGATTCACTAGATGGTACAATATTGAAATATGCATGATGCCTGGAAAAGGATGGAATGATACACTCCAGATGAGACACTGTCTCTCTTAGACAATATTTGTGAGGCTTGACCCTTGAAAACCAAATTTTAAAAGGTAGGGACTTTAGAAAGCTACACTTAAAGGATTAAAAAAAACTGCATGACTCCTTATGCATATGAAGGCTGGCAGTTTAAGAGCTCAAACTAGTAAAGCATTTACCATGCTTACTCAGTACTCACAGGCTTCCCTCTTCCTTCCTCTTCCTCTGCCCACTTTGAAAAGCAAATACAATTTCCTTCCTATGAATAATTTGTCTCCTGCTAAGGAGACTTGGCAACCCACTCCAGTGTTCTTGCCTGGAGAATTCCATAGACGGAGGAGCCTGGCAGGCTGCAGTCCATGGGATCTCAAAGAGTCGAACACGACTGAGCAACTAACACAAGCAGACTTCCATTATCAGCAGCAAGTCTGAATCTCAGAAATGTTGAAGGGAACCCAAAGCAGCATTTTTTATTTGTTTTTCACTTTTACGTTTAAAATATTTACATATAATAAAATTCACTCTTTTGTGTCTGGTTCTATAGTCAAACAGTTGGATAATCATGATCACCAACAAGATACCAGGACAGCTCCCCTGCCCCCAGTTTTCCTTAGGCTGCACTTTGTAATCAACGCTCCCACCTCCCTGTCCCTGGCAACCACCGCTCTGTTTTCTGATCCTGTGATGTTGCCTTTCCCAGAATGCCAGAGAATGGAATCACAGTCCATGGCCTTTCCATCCAGACTTATTTTACCTATTGAAATACATTTTTGGATTCTAGGTAGGTTGTTTATTTTTTATTAGTGAGAAGTATTCCATTGTAGGGATATAACACAATTTTTAAAATCCATTTACCAGGTAAAATATTTGTATTCATTCCAATTCTTAATGACTATAAATAGAGTGACTATAAAAATTTTGTAGGTTTGGGGGTGAAAAACATTTTCTTTTCTCTTGGGTAAATACCTAGGAGTGCATGACAGGGTCATAGGGTAAGTCTGTGTTTAACTTTATATGACACCAGAGTGGCTGGATCATTTTCTGTTCCCCTTAGCAATGCATGAGCATTCCAGCTGTCTGGCATCATCTCCAGTTCTGGGTACAGTCACACTGAAATGTTTATAATAGTTGTAAAGTAGTATCTCATTATGGCTTTTGCTATACATTTTCCTAATGACTAAATGACATTGAGCTTTTCTTCATATGCTTATTTGTCATCCATACATTTTCTTAGGTGAAGTGGCTGTTAAGTCCTCTGCATATTCTTTAATCGGTTGTTTGTTTTCTAATGACTGAGGTTTTAGTTGTTTATATATATGAAAAGTATATTTTAACATATAAAATAGACCTCAAGCAGGGAACAACAGTGGAAACAGTGACAGATTTTATTTTCTTGGGCTCCAAAATCACTGTGGATGGTGATTGCCCCCACAAAATTAAAAGACACTTGCTCCTTGGAAAGAAAGCTATGACAAACCTAGTTCAGTTCAGTCGCTCAGTCGTGTCCGACTCTTTGCAACCCCATGAATCGCAGCACGCCAGGCCTCCCTGTCCATCACCATCTCCCGGAGTTCACTGAGACTCATGTCCATCGAGTCAGTGATGCCATCCAGCCATCTCATCCTCTGTCGTCCCCTTCTCCTTCTGCCCCCAATCCCTCCCAGCATCAGGGTCTTTTCCAATGAGTCAACTCTTTGCATGAGGTGGCCAAAGTACTGGAGTTTCAGCTTTAGCATCAGTCCTTCCAAAGAAATCCCAGGGCTGATCTCCTTCAGAATGGACTGGTTGGATCTCCTTGCAGTCCAAGGGACTCTCAAGAGTCTTCCCCAACACCACAGTTCAAAAGCATCAATTCTTCGGTGCTCAGCTTTCTTCACAGTCCAACTCTCACATCCATACATGACTACTGGAAAAACCATAGCCTTGACTAGATGGACCTTTGTTGGCAAAGTAATGTCTCTGCTTTTGAATATGCTATCTAGGTTGGTCATAACTTTCCTTCCAAGGAGTAAGCGTCTTTTAATTTCATGGCTGCAATCACCATCTGCAGTGATTTAGGAGCCCAAAAAAATAAAGTCTGACACTGTTTCCACTATTTCCCCATCTATTTCCATGAAGTGATGGGACCAGATGCCATGATCTTAGTTTTCTGAATGTTGAGCTTTAAGCAAACTTTTTCACTCTCCTCTTTCATTTTCATCAAAACTAGACAGCATATTAAAAAGCAGAGACATCACTTTGCTGGCAAAGGTCTATACAGTCAAAGCTATGGTTTTTCCAGTAATCATGTATGGACGTGAGAGTTGGCCAATAAAGAAGGTTGAGCACCAAAAATTGATGCTTTCAAATTGTGGTGCTGGAGAAGACTCCTGAAGTCCCTTGGACAGCAAGGAGATCAAACCAGTCAAACCTAAGGGAAATCAACGCTGAATATTCATTGGAACGACTGAAGATGAAGCTGAAGTTTCAATACTTTGGGCACCTGATGTCAAGAGCCGACTCACTGGAAAAGACCCTGAGGCTGGGAAAGATTGAAGGCAAAAGGAGAAGGGGGTGACAGAGGATGAGACGGTTGGATGGTATCACCAACTCAATGGACATGAGTTTGAGCAAACCCGGGGAGGTGGTGAAGGACAGGGAAGCCTGGTGTGCTGCAGTCTATGGGGTTGCAAGGCATCGGACACGACTTCGTGACTGACCAGCAACAGCAAAGGGAGCAAGCAGCAGGCACACAGGGACGAGCCTTGCAGACAGACACGTTTGGGCAGACTGACTAGAACTGGTCTCTTACACTCTGGCTCCTCCTTTAATATCAGTGTTAAGTGAGCACAGCGTTAGTGAGTCCAAACCCACAGTGTCTCTGCTTAGAACCTAAAGATCTCCAAAAAAATCACCTGCTTATGGAATTCAGTCTTCTCTCTTCTACAGGAACTGGTCACCTTTATTGAAGCCCAGCTCTGCAGCCCAGGAAGAAAGTGGGGAGCTCAGACTTCCAGGGGCAAACACACAGCAGCTGTGCAGACTGTGCTCAGGGAAATGGGCCAAGCCCCAGGGGAGAGATGGTTCCTGGAAAGATTTGTCTTGCTCATCACACCTCCAGCAGCAGGATGGACAGCTGTGGCCCGAGGGAGTCCAGAGGCTGTGCTTCAGGAGCTTAATATTTGGGGGAAATTAATCCATCCCACAAATATGCAAGGCTTATACCAGCTCTGAGCAGGGCCACCGTGTCCTCCCACCTGGGGCTGCCTCAGACCAGAGCCCATGATAGACCATTCAGTCCTCTTTCTGCCCCCCAGACAGACTCACACTCCTTTCTGTGGGAACTCCTGGTGGGGAGTGTGTGTGTCAACTGTTCAGTTGTGTTGACTCTTTGTGACCCCATGGACTAGAGCCCTGCAAGGCTCCTCTGTCCATGGGATTTTCCAGGCAAGACTGCTGGAGTGGGTTGCTATTCCCTTCTCCAGGGGATCTTCCCAACCCAGGGATCAAACCCAGGTCTTCCACACTGCAGGGAGACTCTTTACCTAACTGAGCCACCAGGGAAGATTCTAGAACCCATGAACTAACAGGCAAACCATCACCCTGTGCTCACTGCCACGAAGGGGGCAGTTTGGGTGAAAAGATGGGGGACACTGAGTGGACAGGGAAGGAGGTTCTGATTGGATGACACTGTAGCTGAGACAGAGGGCAGGAACGGGCAGTGGGTACCATGCAGGAAGGAGCAGGGCTACTGAGGATTCTGTTCCAGGATGAAGAGCAGATGTGAGTGGATGGATGAATGAGGGACATGTCTGAATCCTTGAGGAGGATATAAAATCAGCTCCAGTGGATTCAGGGTACGTTCTTGAACAGTAAAGAACAGGGGGCAGGTGGGACTCATGGTCAGTGGGACTCTGTTGGGGGTACCTGAGAGAGAGAGAGAGAGAATGCATTGAACATCGAATTAGAGTTCCACCCCTGGACCATCCTTCACTGGCTATGCTCCTTTGTGGGACTGGAGAGACATTCCTTACAACCTCAGTGTCCTTCTGAGGTTAGACCTGGGGAATTAGAGATGCTGTCCCCGCCAACATGCCATCAGAGGGGCTTACCAAATATCCAGCAGGACGTGGTCCACCATGATGCTGGCTGAGGCCCACACCACAGCATCATTGCTCATGCTAAAGTCAGCTGAATCAGGATGAGGATTCAGAGCCCAAATCCTTTGTCCTACTCTCTAAGGGTCTGTGAGGCTTTCTGGTCATTTCCCTTCTCTCTCTGAAACCCTGGGGTTGGAGATTAACCTCCTGTCTCTGCCTTTCTAAAGCAGGAGATTAGAGACAGTATCCAGTGTTCACACAGCATGTCCCAGCCAAGATTCTCAAAGCTCTGTACAAACATCAGCTCCACTTTGCCACAGTCCCGGGCTTGAGAGCTTGTTATTATTATAGGAACAGGGGAGCACAGGGTAGGTCAGGGCCAAATACCAAAGTTAATCTCAGACTGAGAAAAAAAATAGAAAAATACTCCCAGTCTAGCTTTCTTAATTCCAAAAAGTGCAACTTCAAATCCATATCATATATATTCACTTAAAATTTTCTTACATATATTACCTGAAATATCATTCATAAATGTCAAGCTGTAGAACAATCCAGAACCAAATTTCATTTAAACCTAAATCATAAGACTTAAAAAAGAAACTGTCATGACTTTTAAAAATAAATGAAGTCTTCTAATGATTCTTAATAATTAGAAAAATTATTATTATAAACATTAATAATTATTAATCCCAAGACCAAAAGATAGTAAGAAACAAATATTCCCTGCTGGTGCCTTGATTGGCAACCTCTGGGACACCCCTGGGATTTTCAATTACCTCAAAGTCAGGTGTGAAATTCTTAAAACTAAATTAATGTTGGAATTCCCTGGAGAGCCAGTGGGTAGAACTTGACACTTTCACTGCCATGGGCCTGGGTTCGATCCCTGTTCGGGGAACGAAGATCCCTCAAGCCATGTAATATGCCCCCCCCAAATTAAATTAATGAAATTATTGTTGATTCATTTTAATCTTAAAGATGGCAACATGGCATATTATATGTCTCATATTCCCATTGGGGCATCCCTCGTAGCTCAGTTGGTAAAGAATCTGCCTGCAATGCAGAAGACCCCTGGGTTGGGAAGATCCCCTGGAGGAGGGCATGGCAACCCGCTCCAGTATTCTTGCCTGGAAAATCCCATGGACAGAGGAGCCTGGCAGACTACAGTCCATGGGGTCAAAAGAGTCGGACACGACTTAGCGACTAAACCACCACCATATTCCCATTATATCTGAGTTGTCAAGGCCAAAAAATGGGATTTGTCATTAAAGATGAGAAAGTCTATGAAGAGGGCACCAGGAAATGACATTTATTGAGTTCCCACTACCTGCCAGACCTCAGAGGAGTCACATGCACACACATGATGCCTTTTAACCAGCCAGCGACACTGCAGCTGGGTACTGCCTTATTTCATAAATTAAGAGACAGAGGGTCGGAGAGGAAGTGACCTGCCAAGTTTATACAGCAAGACTCTGGATCCCCGACTCACTTCATTCTTACTCAGGGTCCACATGAATCAGAAGACCATAACGGCAGGGCCTCCTCTGCTCAGGTCAGAGTGAGGCTATGGAAAAGGAAGGAGATAAGATGGTGACAGAGGGTTAAGGTAAATCCCTAGCGTATAGGTGCTGTTGTAGGTTGGGGAAGGTAACTAGGCTCTGGGGAGATGGCCCAGACCTTACAGCAAGGCCAGCCTTTCCTTAGGTTTGTTAAAAAAGAAAACCTTCATGGTTTTACTGTGATCTAAAACAGGAATTCAGGGACTTCCCTGGTGGTGCAGTGGCTAGGACTCTGCTGTCAATGCAGGGGGCTCAGGTTCAGTCTCTCAACAGGGAGCTAGATCCCACGTGCCACAACTGACACCTGGCATAACCAAATAAATAAATACGTGTTTTAAAATATTAATAATAAAATGCACAGGAACCAGCTGTTGGAGAAACCACATTGGTCCAAGGTGCTGTCCTTGTAAGATTCAGGGAGCTCTGTGTCCCCAGGGTTGCCGTGGCCTGGGACAGCAGCCCACATTCAGTAACACCTGGCCGCTCAGAACCTTCTGGCTCATGGACTTTGCCCCCAGAGTTGAGGCCCAGTGCCCTATATGGCCCTGGCACATGGTAGGTGCTCAGGAAGCGCTAGTTGAGTGAATACACTTGGCATCTGTCTTCAGGGTGATCACTCACAGGGTGACATCCAGGCAAAGGGCCGACCGTCCTGTAGTGAGGAAGGGATGATGGCTTTGTCTTCCATCCCCTTCAGGTGCTTGCGATGCGGTTTTCCTACCCTTGACAAAGATGAAGTGGAATCTGAGTGGCTGGGGCGGTGAAGACCTTGTCACAGAGTTGTAGTGAATCCGTGTTAATAATCTATTTATGAATTGTAGGGTTTTTATTACTCTCTGGAAGTACGAAGACAAGTTTGCAAAATAAAATCAATACCACAAAAATAGCTCTCCATAGAGGACTTTCTCAGGATGTTACTAAATTTGTGCCTGTAAAGGTCTGCAGTTGGGAGGATAGATGAGAAATGTCTAAATATACCAGACAAGATGAAGGAAATAGAAGATAGAGCAGAGGAATTGGGTTAAAAAACAAAACAAAACACCAGTCATCTCACTCAGGTATGCTGCAGGAAACCTGCTTTAGGACCAAGCAGGCAGAATTTTATTCTCTCCATGGACTAAGGAGCATTTTTCAGTGTCTGAGAGGGCAAAGAGAGAAGTTTGGTCATTATTGTCTTTATTTTTACTGAGGTAGACAGAGGTGATTGGAAAGAGTTTCTTATAGCTTTGCTCTGGTGTGAAAGCTTTGGAAAGTCATGTGTTTGGGAAACCTATTCAGGTGGGTGACAATTTCTCCACTTTTATGGATCATGGAACCTCTACTGATCCTGCAAGACCCCACCGAAATGTCTCCTCCCCTTGGAAGACTTCCATGATTTGTCCCCCATTTCATTGTCATAATTATAATGACTCAGTGTCTTATGTATATACGTTACTTATAGTGTCTATCATATTACAGAGATTATTTTTACACAACACCAGATCCTCTCCTTGAAGGCAGGGTTGTGTTTTATGCTCTGTATATCCTGAATCTAGCAGATTGCTTGGCCCTTAGTAGAGGCTCAATAAACCCTGTGGAATCAATGGAGTGACTCCCAGCCTCATTCGCTCCTAAATGCCTTTCTAGAACAGCTTCATGAGAACTCCCAGAGGTTAAGGAACCAAAGCCTTAGAAGGCCAGGATTAGGAGCTAGACTTTACAGGGAGAGCCCTGAGAGGACGGCCGGATGTCTCCCAACAGCTCCTCGAGTCTGAGGCAGAAAATGATTTCTTTTTACCAGACTGCAGTTACTAGTGTGTTGCCTAGACAAGTCACTCCAGTCCTCCAATCCTCAGTCTTCTCGTCTGCAAAGTGGGAATCATAATAGACCTTGGAAGGTGGCTGTGAAAATTGAATGTATTCATTCCCATGACACGTGTAACAGACTGGGCACTTAACAGATGCTCAATAAACTTTAACATTGTCGTTGAAACTGAGGTCAGTGTAACACACTGTGCTAGTTTTTTTAAATGTCAGTTTTATCTTCTTTTTCCATCTGTTTCCTTTAGTCCTTTCCTTTACTCTTTTACTCTTAAAAAGCTAAAACATAAAAAAGAAAGTATAAAAGTAACGTCATGGTGGAGCTCCAATGCCTCCTCTTCCATGCAGCCCTCCCTGCCTGCCACCAGGCCAGAGAGTCTCCTATCTTTTTGCTCTCACACTGTTTGTACCATGACATAGCCCTTGTTAGCTAATACCTATTGTGACACACCCACTCCAAACCCAATCTGTGTGAGTGGGTTCATAGCTTCATCATGTTCTCAGTGCTTTCTCCTACTTTGAATATTTCTCTAATTTAGAGATAGGGCTGGATGTTTTGTGCAGGGCTAGATGTGCAGACAAGGCTCCAGCTGGGGAAAGCTGGTTCTAGCCAGATGAAGCAGACTCTTCTGTCTCTGGTAACAGGCATAATGATACCCACTTTGCTAATTTAGAGAGGTTCAGAAATGTAAATGGATAAGAGCTATGACAACCCATTGCAAATTAATGCAATGAAACCATGTTACCCTGTTACTTCTATGCCATGGGAACCCAAGTTCCCAGAAGGCTTTCCTAAATGTCAGCTAGGCACTCTCTCCCTCCCCCTGTAGATTTCTCTCGCTCCGTTCTGGGATTTTTAGGTGTCGGTTCTGTCTTGACCTGGAGGTGCTCACCAGACCGCGATTCCAGGGGCCTCGCTTTGCTGGAGGTCATTTCCAAAGTACAGCTGAAGCCTGAGGAAGACAGTTTCTTCCCTTCATGCCTAATCTTGTTCTCTTCACCTGAAATGACTTCTTGTTTCCAAAATCTCAGGAAAGTGAAAAGTCCCTATTCCTCAAAAGCCAAGGCTCCTCGACCACTCTGTTATGTGTGAGGCTGTAACCTCAAGGGGCAGCTGGAGGAGGTGTGTGTGGAGGAGTGAGAGTCTGTTTTATTTTTGCCAACATTAAGCTTATTTACACTTCAACAAAGAATTTTTCTTCTCTTCTGTGAAAGTGCAAATACAGGACTTCTTATTGACTTTTATGAACTCAAAATACCCTCAAACTCTACAGCCTCTAAAGTGCAAAAGTAGAATAAGTCCCAAGGAATGTATATTGAAAAATACATTTATTCATTTTATTTTGAAAAAGTATTATTTTTTTTACATTAAAAAAAATTTGGCTATCCCAGGCGGCATGTGGGTTGTTAGTCCCTGGCCAAGGATTGAACCCATGACCCCTGCCTCAGAAGTTTGGAATCTTAACCACTGGACAGCCAGGGAAGTCCCTATTTATTTAAATTGTATTTTTATACCGACATTCCCAGCTTATTACTTTCTCCTAAACATTTTTATTTACAAGTAAAATAATATGCAGATCCATTTCATAATATGCTAACATATCTACCAAGTAAAGAATCAGAGAACTAGAAACTAGCAAAATTTATACTAATTACCCAAATCTGATGAAAACCTTTGAGTGGGTGAAATCTGATGACCCCAGATGAGGTCCAGAAAATCTCCTTAGAGTTTTTTATCAATTGTTCCTTATAGACCACTTAGCAGAAAGACCTGCACCAGTGTGCACTAAACTGGAACAGATAACTAACTCATTTCAACATAAACAAGTGAAGAATGTTATGTACATATGTTAAAATTAAGTGAGATAGCTAACATATCCAGATTTTAAATCTCTGGGAGATTAGGTAATATCTGGACATCTGGTAAAAAAAGAAAAAAAAAAAGTAATTGTTAACAAAATCAAAAAAGTAAGTAATTAAATCAACCTTTTCATTTCCTGTCAAAGAAGTACCAATATTTTCTCCTTACACGACATAGGTATTATCTGAAGGGTAACTGTTTCCTGGCAACTCTAGAAAGAGCAGGAGACAGGCTGTGGTCAGGCTGAGAGCTGAACATCATCCCTGTGCTTTTGTGGATTCAGCGTCTTGACCTGGGCTTCACCTTGTTCTGAGGTTGATAGTGGGGGGCTTTCTAGAAAACAGCATTAGGGGAGGGGCAACATCCTAGGGAGGACGGGGGGTGGGGGAGGAAGGGGAATTAACATCACTGATTTTCTTATCCGGTTGTCTTAGCTTCTGTGGGGTAAGTTGCACTCTGAAACTCGGCCCACCTTTCTCCAAGGAGCCCAGGGACTGGTGACCAGGACTCACAGTCAGGGTCACCTGCCCACCCGCTGGCTCAGAGACCCCCTCCAGGAGCAAGAAGACAGAGCAAGAAGACAGTGCCTACGAGCTTCCAGACTGACCTCCGACTTGTGTGGAAGAAAAGAAAAAAAGAAAAAGCCCTTCCCCAAACACTCCAAAATGTCTCCCTGAAGAACTCAATGCACTCTTTAAAATAATTATTTTTCCATGGGAACCTTTCTCAGTGGAAAAGAACGGTGACAATTAGACAGCAGGTAGAGTCCTTGGACTGACAGTTACCTGTTTGAGCCACACATTTGTCGTCATCAGCTGATTCTTTTCATCCTAAGAAAAGGAAAATTATATTCAAATTAAGTGAAACTGTGTATTGGATTTTTTTTTTTGGTCAGAGAGACTTCTTCAAGTCTTACCTTTGAGGAGTTCAAAGTGAAAAGGATTCTCAACTTAAGAACACTTAAATGGCATTGAGTGAGTGTTAGTCACTCATTTGTGTCCGACTCTTTGCAACCCCCTGGACTGTAGCCTGCCAGGCTCCTCTGCCCGTGCTATATCCCAGCCAATGAATGGAGTGGGTTGCCATTCCCTTCTCCAGGGAATCTTACCACCCAGGCATTGAACCCAGGTCTCCTGCATTACAAGGCAGGTTCTTTACCATCTGAGCCACCAGGGAAGCCCAATGGCATTGGGACCCTACAATATTAGGCATATTTTGTTTAAAATGAAAATAATAATGAGAGCAAGTAGCAGTTCCTTGTGGTGGTATTTGCATAAATTGCATAACCAAAGGCACAGTAAGGGGGTGAAGTTGAATGAAATGCTAGCTAAATGGGAGGTGGGCCTTGTATGCTTTTCTAGAAGGAATCTTGGGCTTTGAATCAGTTGCGGGGTGGTGATGATGAGTGGATATGACCAATGGGGGAACATTGTTCTGGGACTTTGGGGATTGCAGTAGCATGGTTTTGCAGAATTTGGGTTATCAAAGTTCACAGATTTCCCCAGGAACCTCATGGCAGAAATGTGAACTCAATAGGAAAATTAAGGTACGGGGTGTGTCAGGGAAAGGTCTGGGGTCCCCAGGAGATCCAGGAGGGAATGGGGTCACCCAGGGACTCTCTCCAGGGCTGTCACCGTGGCTCTCTCTGCTCCGACCCCTGCCCGCCCTGGCTTGGCTCAGGGGACACTGAGTCAGCCCCGGGCTCAGCCCCATCTGCTCTTCACCTTGGCAGCTCCAGTAAACCCATCAGAGAGATGCCCTCCTAACCACGGCCCACCTCCCTCCAGCAAGAAGCCTCCCTCCCCCTACAACAGTGTTGCCATGAAAATGACATTCTTTCCTTGGGTCACTTCACTGGCTTCCCGGGACAGGTTTTCTCTCATGCTGAGTTATTTTTAAAACTGAAATGGCAGACACAGGGCAAGAAAACAAAATCAAATCTTAGCCTTGACAACGGGTGAAGGAATGCATGTTCTTTTCAGCTGAGGCCCGGGGATTACTCACCACATCCACCAGCTGAGAGATTTTCAATCCAAAGTAGACTTTTACAGTGTCGTTGGAGTGTAATACGGGGCGAACCCATTTCTGGTAACCTTGGAATAAGTGTCTGAGCAGCGCATCTTCTTCTTCGGCTATGGACCTGAATCCCGCAGCAGCTGGATGAACAGGAGGGGACCCGAATTAACCGGGGAGGTGGGACAGCTGACCCCACATCCCCGAACCGGACCATCGTGTGTTTCTGGACAGCCTGATTCAGCGAGGCAGGACTAAGGCTCCTGGGCTTCTCAGTCAACATTCTGTTCCACCTCAGCTCCCTCCCCAACCACACGTAAATACTCTCCTTATGTTTCTTTAATGTGGTCCCTGTCTGAGGCCGTGGATGTTCACCAACCATCCTGTGGTCATCCTTCTGTGATGGATGTGAAGTTGAATCAATATGTTGTACATCCTAAATTTACACGAGGCTATATGTTGATTACATCTCAATAAAACTGGAAGAAAAAAATAAATAAAGGTAGGCTCTATACTTTTCCCTGGAGGAGAGCATGGCAAACCACTCCAGTATTCTTGCCTGGAGAATCCCCATAGACAAAGAAGCCTGGTGGGCTACAGTCCATGGGGTCGCAAATGGTTGGACATGACTGAAGTGATTTAGCATGCACACAGACTCTGTACTTAAGCCAGAGCTTTATTTTCTCATAGGACTTTCCCATCATGAGGTCATCACTTGACCCCCGGAGGATCACCCATAGCGCCCGCCTTGTCCTGTCTCACCTCCTGATGATTGCGGTCTCTGCCTGCATGCACTGCCCATCGCCGCACCTGGCCTGGCCTCTCCATGTCCCTTTCACAATCTGTCTGTATTTGTCTTTGTCTGTCCTCCCCTCAGGGTCCACAAGGGCAGGCACACTCCACGTTGTTTGATGATGTTCATCCAGCACATAGCACAGTGCTTGGCCACACCAGGAGCTCACCGTGTATCTGTCTAATGAATGAGCCAATGGAGGGAGTGGCCAGGGCCGTTTCCCATGCATCCAGCCTGTGGTCACAGAACACCCGCCACGTGGCCTGTCTGCTCTGTCCTTTCCTCCCGCGCAAGACTTCCCTTACAACAGCCAGCTTCTGACAACTCTTCTCTGCCCCTAAATGTTCGAAAAGTCCTAATTTCAAGCTTTAACTCTCGAACTGAAGAACTGGTTTAGGAATGTGGTCTCGAGGTCAGTTTTGTTTCTTTTCAGGGCTGTGCTATCCAATTTCAAACCAGGAAGATTTTCATTGTTTTATACATATTTTTTAATTTAAAAGATTTTAAAAATTAATTAATTATGGCTGCACCAGCATGTGCAGGATCTTAGTCCCCTGACCTGGAATCAAACTTGTGCCCCCTGCATTGGAAGCTCAGAGTCTTAACCACTGGACCACCAGGGAAGTCCCTCCTTGTTGTTTTAACTAAGCTCGCCTTCCTCTGTCCAGGATGCTCTTCAATCCTACAGTGACTCATTCCACACCCTCTGCTTTCCCATAGAAAACCTTCTCTTTCCACTGAGAGACACACATATTATGGGCAAGGTCACGTGCAAGACACAGCCCCACATTTGACCAATGAAAACCATGAGACGCTTTGTGGAAAGAAAAGCAAAGTCACACTCATTCCCCACAGATGCGTGGGACCTCCACTTCACTGGGGAGATGATTCTCAGCGTAGTTGGTAACCCCCTCCCGGGGTGAGCAGGGCGTGGATAATGGGTCTGATGCTCTGGGTGCCGCACCCTCTCTCTTCTGCACCAGAAAGCTGATGAAGATGCATCTGAGTGGTGAAGGTGCGGCCTTACATTTGCGCTTACTAACTCAAAGGGCTGGGCTTTCCTGGTGGCTCAGTGGTTAAAAAAAAATCCACCTGCAATGCAGGGGACGTGGGTTTGATCCCTGGGTCAGGAAAAATCCCCTGGAGAAAGAAATGACAACCCACTCCAGTACTCTTGCCTGGGAAATCCCAAGGACATAGGAGCCTGGTGGGCTATAGCCCAAGGGTTTGCAAAGAATCAGACACAGCTGAGCACACCCATAGACATCAAAGGGCCAGCCAGTCTTAAAATTGGATACTTCATCTATTCTTAGCCAGCAGAACTGCACTGAAGAGCAGGTCAGCGAGTGGCGGCCAGGACAGCCCCCGGTACAGGCCCTAAAACCTTCCTGGAAATGTGGGCAGTGGGAGGAATAGAGAATAGAAATTTCCTGAAGCCATCTGAGAGAGGAGGCTGCCCTTCACGAATTCCCTACTGGATATCCGGGCTTAGCTTCCTTCCAAATACCGGGCAGCTCTGACGACTCCCAGCTCCTCTGCGGGTACTGCTCTGACCTCAGGCCCCATCACCTCCCCCAGGGATCCGTGCGCTGCCCGCTAATTGCTGCGCTCACCTCTTCACCGTCCGTTTTCCACCCAGCAGATGGATCATTGCTTAAAAGCTGGGGAGGATTATGTCAGCTTCCTGCTCAAATCCTCCCCGTGGTTTCCCATCAGACTTGGGAAAAAACAGCCCAGTTCTTACCATGGCCTCCCAGGCCCTTCAGAGTGCCTACCCACTCCCACCCGGGCCTTGCCCCTCATCCCCAGGACCTCAGACACACCACACACACCACACACATACATCACATGCACACCACACACACACCACACACCACACACACCACACACACATCATATCCACTACACACACCATACACACACTGTACTCACACCACACACCATACACACCACACACACCACACACAGACCATACACACACCACACACACCACATATACAGCACATATCAAACCCACAACACACACCACACAATACACCTACAGACACCACACACACACCACACACACCACACAAAGACCATACACACACCACACAACACATATACACTATACACATACCACACACACCACATTCACATCATACCCACCACACATACCACACATACCACATACACATCATATACATACCACGCACACCATACACACACACACACACAACACACACCATACACACAACACACAGAGATCGTACCCAGCACACACACACCACACACATACCCACCACGCACAATACACACACCACACATACCACAAACACCAGGCACCACATACTACACACATACCCACCACACACCCACCATACACAACACACACCACATGCACACCACACACACAACACACACACCAGGCACCACGTACCACACATACCCACCACATCCACACCATACCCACCACAAACACTACACACAACACACACACACCACATCCATCACACACAACACCCACCGCAAACACACAACACGCACCACTCATGCGTACCATATGGGCTTCTTAGCTGGAACGGCCTTACGCCATCGTGGTTTGAGATGTGTGAGAAGCATCCTAAGAAGGGCAGAGACTGGGCCGCAGAACTTCCTCCTGGCAGGATAACTTTACTGTCAGTTTGCAGGCAGTGGGAGCTGCATGCTGGGAAGGGTCTCCTAAGACTGTGACCTGACCTTCCCCAGCCCCTGCGGCCCCCAAGCCCACCCGCTCTGAGAGGACGGCCGGACCCTGCTCTTCACCAGCTTCCAGAGAGAGGCGAGCAGACGTGCTCTCAGGAGTGTGTGGGTTCTGACCCTGTGATCCACGTCAGAAGCCGAGCTGCCATCTGAGTTGAGGAGGAAAAGGTGTAGCTCTGTCCTGGCTCTTACGGGCTGGATGTTTGTCCTGTAAAATCCATATGTTAAAGCCCGAACCCCCAGCATGACTGCATTTGGAGACGTGTGTGCGCCAAGTCGCTTCAGTCATGTCTGACTCATTGTGAACCTACTGGCTGTAGCCCGCCAGGCTCCTCTGCCATGGGATTCTCCAGGCAAGAATACTGGAGGGGGTTGCCATGCTCTCCTCCATGGGACCTTCCCGACCTAGGGATTGAGCCCCCATCTCCTATAGCTCCTGCATTGGCAGGTGGATTCTCTACCGCTGAGCCACCAGGGAAGCCAGCGTTTGGAGACAGGACCTAAAAAGAGGTAATTAAGGGTAAATCCGGTTATAGGGGTGGGGCCCTAGTCTGCCAGGGTTGGGGTCCTCATAAGAAGAGGAGGAGACCTCTGGACTCTCCTCTGGGTAGCACAGAGGGGAGGTCATGTGGGGACACAGCCAGAGGCAGCTGTTTACAAGTCAGGAGGGAGCTCTCACCAAGCTTGCTGGCACCTTGCTCATGGATTTCTAGTCTCCAGGACGGTGAGAAAAGAAATTTCTTTCAAGCACCCAGTCTGTCGTATTTTGTTATGGTGGCCTGAGCTGACTAGTACAAAAGGGTCTTGACCAAAACAGACCTTACCAATAAAGAGAAGACAAAGGCCAAAGGTTGGCTGCTTTCTGCCTAGTATCTTCCCCAAATAGAAACTGAAGTCATTGATGTTATTGAAGCAGATGTAGAGGACAGGCCTGGTTTGTTCTTGTAAAATAGGATGTTATGAGGAAGGGCAAGGACTTCCATGTTGATTCTTCAAGGCTAGGGCCTCAATAAACATGAGCTGATTCTAGGGAATGAGCAAACGAATGAATAAATGCACAGAAGGCTATAATTTTCTTGAGGGGTAGGGGCACGGGATCAGCTCGTGGCTCCAGAAGATGTAGAACCACAGATGTTCTCTGGATTTCCAGGACAAGTGGTCTCAAGAAATAAATGGATTCCTTCTAATATACAACACAAACGGACTTATATGAAACAGAGACAGACTCACAGACATAGAGAAGAGCTTGGTGGTTGCCAAGGTGGGGGTCGGGAGGGAAGGACTGGGAAGGTGGGATTAGCAGATGCCAACTGTGATGTATAAGATGGATAGGGACCTCCCTGGCGGTCCAGTGGTTAAGAGTCTGCCTTCCAAAGCAGGGGATGTGGGTTTGATCCCTGGTCAGGGAACTTAAGATTCCACATGCTGCAGGGCAACCAAAGCTTCACACAGCAACTACTGAGCCCTCATGCTCTGGAGCCCATGCACCACAACCGAGAGAAGCCTGTGTGCCACAGCTAGGGGACCTCACACGGCCCAGTGAAAAATCCCACGTGCAGCAAAAAAGGTCCCCTGGGCCCCAACTAAGACCCAATGCAGCCAAATTAACTAATCAATTAATTTAACAGCAGGGTCCCACTGTATAGCACAGGGACCTATATTCACTATCCTATGATAAACCATGGAGAAGAATATGAAAAAGAATAAATGCGCATATAATTGAACCACTTTGTTATACAGCAGAAATCAGCACAACGCTGTAAATCAGCTGTACTTCCATAAAACTTAAAAAACAAATTAAAAAAAGAAAGAAACAGATTCCTGAGAAGTTGTGTGTAAACCAAATTTTTGTAAACGGACTTATATTTCAAACTCATTAGATAAGACCACTCTTCTAAGACACATCTCAGTGATTCACTGACAAGTCAGAAAACTGCTCTTGGAAGATGAGTGAGCCTCCTCCCTGCTCTGCTGTGGGGGTTTCATTCCCCAAAGTCAGCTTCCTGGGGGGAGGGATGGGAGAGCCTTTCAGCGTTAATTAAAGAGGAGAGAAAGAGGAATAATAACGACATGAAGACAGTAGAGCTGGAAAGGACTTTCAAGACATGTAAGCCCCTCACTTCACAGGTGAAGACCCAGGAGAGCTGGGAGGGGTCACCCACAGAACGGGGGCGCTGTGGTCTTCTGACTCCCAACTTGTCATCCTTTCCACCAGCTCATGAAGTTCTTCGAGGATTGAGGAGGCAAAGACTGTTCCCTCCAGCGTGTCTCCCGGCCACATAAAATCTGCTCCGGCAGTTCACGTCTATGAATGCACACTCAATGTTGCTGCTATTTTTGTTGCTGTGGGGCTATCGCTGTATTTTCCAAACTGTTGTTTCAAGTTGTGTATCTTTGGGGAGCATTGTGTCCTGGGTGGTGTTTGTGTGGTCTTGGGGAGACACTCGAGCCTGCTGAGAGTGTTCTGTAGCCTGCCCCCCAGCCTCCTCTGCAGCAGGGGGCATCAGCAGTCTGCTTTGCTGTGGGTTTTGGGGGGCAGGGGTGGCCTTCTTGAATGGGTGCTGCTCTGAGGTCACTCTCTGAGGAAGGGGATGCCCAGCGCTTTACAGTCACAGAACAGAGCCATCCTGCTTCAGACAGGACAAGGGTCTCCCCACGTTTCCCTGTAGCCTCCCCAACATACACATACAACACACACATACACGCCGTCTAATGCATACATACATCTTCAGAGAGTGTGCACTGCCTGTTAGAAACGCTTTTCACCAACTCTTTTGGTGAAAAAGGAATTTTGCTTCCCCCCTGGAATTTCTTTGTCTCCTTTCTTCTCTGTTTCTTAGTCTTTTTTTTGCCTGCCATGTGGCTTGTGGGGTTTTAGTTCTCTGACCAGGGACTGAAGCCTTGGCCTCAGCTGTGAAAGCACAGTCTTAACCACTGCACCGCCAGGGAACTCCCGTTTCTACTTGACTGTTTGCCCTGGTTTTCTTTGTCAAAATCTTTCCCCCGGGACCAGATAAGCAGCCCTGCAGGTAGAGGGCAAAAAAAAAAAAAAAAAAGGAAGAACCAGAGCGCACCTGAGAGCAATGTGGAGGACGGGCAGACAGGCAGGGCTGCAACGCCCTGCCTGATCCTAGCGACATCCTCTGCTTGAAACTGGGCGCGGGCCGTGCTGCAGGAGGGCTCACCGCCCTCGGCTCAGGCCACCGAGTCTCTTGCCAAACTCATCACTCAATAGAAAGAACAATCTAATTAATATTTATCCACATGGAGAGGCCCCGAACTCAGAGGTGAGAGTCTGCTCCTGATTCCAGGCCATGAAAACAGTGAAAACAGGGCTGTAGATGACGGGGAAGGTCCGGGCACCCACACGCTCTGTGCCTCCAGGGTCTTGACATCCGTGAAACAGCCACAAACGTGACCCCTTATTGCCCGTATTTGCTGTTCCCCAAAATACAAAGAGAGCTGGCGTGTAAGCTGCAGCCTTGACTGGAGAACAGGCCTTCACCCCTGGCTGCAGTGGAGAAGCGATCCGGGTAACCGTAACTAAAGCTACCCCGTGACCAGGTGCTGCCTGTGAAGAGCTTAGGGATCTCTCCATGCCAGAGAGTGGAACTGATACAGATTTGGATTGGATGCCCAGAACCAGCTTGAGACCAATTTTTCTTTGGAACCTACAACTTGAGGCTCTGCTCTCTTTATTCCTCAGGACTGTTTCCTCTCCTTTCTTTGGAGGCTCAGACTCTGCGCCCTCCTCACCCCCACATCAATAATCACCTTTATCAAAATTTTGACAAACTCTCTCACACTGAAATATGAATAACTGATAAAACTTAACAGATGATAAAAAGACGACAAAGTAGTGAATATAACTGAAAAGAAGCAGACTCACAGGTAAAAAGAACAAACCAGTGGTTACCAGTGCGGACAGGGGAGGGTAATATGAGGCAGGGGATAAAGATGAACAAGCTATTAGGTATACAGTAAGCTACGAGGACATGTGTACAGCACAGAGAATATAACCAATACTTTAGAGTAACTATGGGCGAAGTGGGGCTTTCCTGGTGGCTCAGTGGTAAAGAAGCCACCTGCCTATGCAGGAGATGTGGATTTTTATCCCTGGATTGGGAAGATCCCCCTGGAGAAGGAAATGGCAACACACTCCAGTATTCCTGCCTGGAGAATCCCATGGACAGGGCTACAGTCCACGGGGTCCCAAAGAGTCAGACATGACTTTGTAACTGAACAGCAACATAAAGGGAGTATCACCTTTAAAAACTGTGAATCAGGGCTTCCCTGGGGGCTCACCCTGATGCTGGGAGGGATTGGGGGCAGGAGAAGGGGACGACAGAGAATGAGATGGCTGGATGGCATCACCGACTCAATGGACATGAGTCTGAGTAGACTCCGGGAGTTGGTGATGGACAGGGAGGCCTGGCGTGCTGTGATTCATGGGGTCACAAAGAGTCGGACACAACTGAGCGACTGAACTGAACTGAACTGGGGGCTCAGTGGTGAAGACTCAACCTGCCAAGGTAGGAGAGTTGGGTTCGAGCCCTGATCCAGGAAGATCCCACATGCCTCTAAGCTCGTGCGCCACAACTACTGAGCCTGAGCTCTAGAGCCTGGGAATCCCAACAAGAGAAGCCACCGCAGTGAGGAGCCCGAGCATCATACCGAGGAGGAGGCCCTGCTCGCCGCAACTAGAGAAGAGCCCAGCAATGAAGATCCAGCACAGCCAAAAATAAACAAACAAAATAATTAAAAAATTGAGAGTCACCACATTGTACACCTGTAACATACAATATAAATGAACCCTACTTCAAACTTAATAGGTGAAACTTCCCATGATTATTTATGATTTTACTGAAAATGCCACCCCTGTTTATTCTCAGCTAGGAGAGAAAACAGATAATTGAAGAATTTCAAATCTCAGCAAGTATTGTTGAGAGAGGTATATACTTTGTTTGACACCTTTTGACATATTTTGGTTTTGCCTTTAGTTCATTATCACTACCTCATCAAAAAAAAAAATCTTCCCACAAATAGCCTCTTCTGCCAACATGTATAGCTAGCCCGCAGGATGGACTCAAATAATAAATATCTGATGGCTTTTTGCTAACATGAGAGCTTCTCAGAGCAACTATTTTATTCCTCCATGCATCCCCGACACTGGAACAATTCCTAGAATATGATAGACCTTCAATAAATATTTTTTCAATGAATAACACACATCTTGTGTTAAGAATGATGGGAAGAGGAATAAGATACTGTCCCTATTTCTGGAGTGGACAAAAATGTGGCCATAGACAGCAATCCTTCCACCAAGACCAGAAAAACAGAAATGACGGCTTGTGCCTTGTCATTTGAAAAAGGTAGCTTCGTGTGAGAAAGGGAAACTGTTTTCTTTACGATGAGCAGAAAAGTTAAAGAACTTAAGGAAAGGTGGCACAGATCTAGAAATAGAAAGAGACTCTCCAGTGGATCTAGAAATGCTCACAAACTCCAGAGTGACCACAGGCGACTACACGGACTTGTTACAGATCCGTGACAGGTGCATACAGCTAGGCATACATTTCCAGGCTCCCGCAGCACACGTACGAAAGCCAGGGGCCAGGCTCTCGTCCGATTCCAACCGTCTTACGCAGCTGTCACTGCGTGCAGAGAAGCAGGCGTGGGTGAACCTGCTGAGGGTGAGCCTGAGGGTTTATGCTAACCAGCCCTGCTGACCCGGGAGATGGCTTCTCTGCTAAAAGAATGCTGGGAATCAATTCCAGCATAGGAAATAGGATGCTCTAGTAATTAGCAGAGAAACACCAGACATGAATTGCATAGAAGCAGATTATGTTTATGATTAATTGCATGCTAAAAGACACAGAAGTTTATTATTATTTTTATGATTGGCAAGGTGCACTGCAAGTTTAGGATCAGTAGATGCAAACTATTTAGAATGTTTGCAACAACAAGGTCCCAGTGTACTGCACAGGGAACTATATCCAGTCTCTTGGGATTAAAAATAATGGGGAAAAAACACTTTAAAAATGTATACATTTGTATAACCGAGTCCCTTTGCTGGACAGCAGAGACTGACACAGCACTGTAAATCAACTACACGTCAATAAAAAAAGACTTTGAAGAAATCAAATTCAGTGATATTCCAAACCGGATTCAATGCTCTCTGCACTTAGTAATGACTCTGTGTTTTTGAGCCCCAGGTTTGAGCACAGGCTACGTTTTTGAAGATATAATAATGTTCAGGTGTGTGTGTGGGTCACAGGATTTTAAATCTAAGAGTTATTTCAGGACTTGGGCAAGTCGATCTCAGTGCCTCTGGTTCTCCATCTGAAAATGACAATACTCATATGTGGCCAAAACACTAGTGACAGATAAATACAAATTGCTCCAGGAACTACACTGTTTTCTCACCATCTGTCTCCTGGCTCTGTATGGAATCTGGTGTCAGGGGAAGGGCTTTCTGTTCGTAAGTTGCAAGAAATGTGAAATGATTCCCACACCCAGAAAGCTGGCACGTGACAGTGCCCACTGTTCCCTAAACTTCCCAGTTATTTTCTCCCACTTTCCTTTCATGCCCTCTGTCTCCTTTATTTGTCCTCATTCTTTAAATGCCTTTATTTTCTGGTGGATGATAGTCACAGAAAACTCACACAGCTTCACGGACATTTGCTTAACTGTGATGTAAAAACATACTAAATATACCTATATGCACAAATTTATGAAAGTATTTCTCTATCTGCACAATAGTTTGGACAATAAGCATCTATGCACAGCTAGAGTGATTGTTAATAAATACGATACTAAAATGTTGACATAATCAATCCCTATGCCAAATATCTTAACAATTCTCTGAGTACCATTCAGTGCACTTGATAACATTTCCCCTGCTTTCATATCTTCCTACCAAGCTCATAGTGATTCCAAAGGAATAACACAGTCAATGGCAAAAGTATAAACATTACGGAATTCATATGATTTCTTTAGCAATATACAGACTTCATGGAATTACTCATCGGAGCTACATTTTTAAAGGTTATCTTAAAGAGTAACCTAAAAATACCTACACATCACATTTTTTAATCCTGACATTATCAGCAGCAGCAACGATCAAGTTTTCATTTGCTTCAGCTTGAGCTTACCTGAGTGGGTGATACCAAGGACGCTGAACACCAGGATAAAGTCTGCAAGCATTATGATGTCGGCTGGAAAGAGAGAATGCCTTCCTCCTCTTTAACAACAGGATATTTCCATCAGAAAAGGGGGGTTTTGAAGAGAAAACGCAGAGCTTCAAAGTCCAGAGTGGAGCCCAGAGGACGCAAACACCTGGAGAGGGGAAACCAGGCTCAACCCGGCTGGTATCAGCCCGAGGTCTCTGAAAGCACACCTCATTGATTCCCAGTCAGCTGTCAGATCCTGTAAGTCTGAGAACTATCTCTGGGTCCTAACTCCTGACTTATTAATTCACTCTCCCGCCAGGAGATGCGGGGCAGTGGAGAGAGGGTGAAGGGTGAAGCCAGACAACAGCGAGTGCTCTGTGCTGTTTTGCTCATGCTTGGAGATCTGTGTAAAAGGGAGAAACCGTGAATGAAGACACGCAACACGAAAGCCAGTGCACGTTTCTCCTACAGCGTTCTCCATCGTCTTTCGTTTTGGACTTGCAGCTTAAGAACAGTGAATAAGAGTCAAAAGCTACAGATCCCAGTTATGAAACAAACCCTGGGGATGTTTGTACGTGGAGACGATGGTTAATAATGCTGCTGTATTCCGTCGCTCAGTCGTGTCCGACTCTTAGCGACCCCGTGGACTGCAGCCTGCCAGGCTCCTCTGTCCATGGGATTTCCCAGGCAAGAATTACTGGAGTAGGTTGCCGTGCCTTCCCCCAGGGGATCCTCCTGACCCAGGGACCGAACCCGCATCTCCTGCATCTCTTGCATCTCTTGCATCACAGACGAATTCTTTACCGCTGAGCCACCGGGGAAGGCCATGTACTGCATATTTGAAAGTTGCTAAGAGAGTAGATCTTAAAAGCTCTCATCATGAGAGAAAAAAAACTTTTTGTAACCGTGTGTACTTATGGGTGTTCACTGGACATGGTGGTGGTCATTTTATGAGGTATACAAATACCCAATCTTTATGTGGTGACCCTGAAACTAACACAGTGTTATATGTCAATTGCCCCTCAGTTTTTAAAAATTTAATTCTATTTGCTGCTGCTGCTGCTAAGTCGCATCAGTCGTGTCCGACTCTGTGCGACCCCATAGATGGCAGCCCACCAGGCTTCCCCATCCCTGGGATTCTCCAGGCAAGAACACTGGAGTGGGTTGCCATTTCCTTCTCCAATGCATGAAAGTGAAAAGTGAAAGTGAAGTCTCTCACTTGTGTCCGACTCTAGCGACCCCATGGACTACAGCCTACCAGGCTCCTCAGTCCATGGGATTTTCCAGGCAAAAGTACTGGAGTGGGGTGCCATTGCCTTCTCCATTTATTGATATTTGGCTGCACTGGGTCCTCACCGCTGCACCCGGGCTTTCTCTAGCTGCAGCGAGCCGAGGCTACTCTGCAGTTGTGTTGCACGACTTCTCATTATGGGGCTTCTCTTGTTGCAGAGCACAGGCTCTAGGGTGTGCGGGCTCAGTCGCTGTGGTTCAAGGGCTTAGTTGCCTCGAAGCATGTGGGATCTTCCCAGACCAGGGATCAAACCTGCATTGCAAGGCAGATTCTTAATTCCTGAACCACAAGGGAAGTTCCACATCTCAGTTTTTAAAACAAATGACTATGTCCTTCATTGCCCTGGTCTAGGGGTTCTGGCGTGCTTCATGATCAGAGCATCCTCTGGGGTTCCCTGGAGCCCCCAGGGCCTGTGGATAATCCATAAGAGAAAGGACAGTCAGAGTATTGTCTTTTTCTGTATCGCTCCCAGGACTTGGAGGCTGAAATCACCACCTCCTCTTTGGATTCACCTTGTTCACAGTTGGTCTGATTCTCACCTAGCTCAGCGCTGTCCACACACAGAGGGTCCTCAGGAATGCAAATCTGCTGATTGGGCAAGAGTAAGTGAGGGCTGGAAGGAGAAGAGGGCCTGGTGGGAGCAGAGTCCCCAGATGGGGCCCCAGTGCTGGAGTAGCATCCTCCGGGCACTGCCAACCCACCTGGGGCCACACTGATTTAATCCAATTGAAAATTTCCCTCTACCTCATTAAGGCTCCTCTGAGAGCATTGGTGACTTCCAAACACCCGGTGATGCTCAGCAGGGTGCCAGCACGGAGTCCAGACAGCCCTGCCAGGAGAGGCAGGACCACGTCCCCTCCTCCAGCTCCCTCTCCTCTCCACTCCTCCAGAAACCCGCCCCCCGCAGTCTCCATTCCCCAGACCACAGGCTCCTCAGGCCGGGCTGGGTCCTCTTACCCTCTCTCCCCAGCATCCCCAGAGCCCACTGCACGTGAGCGGTTTAGAACGAAGAGGAAGGAAACAATTAGACACGGATCTCCCATCCATCTGAACCACGTTCCAGGCCCGCTGTGAGTTTACAACGGTCTCAGGAATCAATTAGCCACTAACCCCGGGGTGCAGGAAGTGTCGCTTGTCTTCATTTTCAATAAATCAAAGAAAAAGGAGCTTGCCATTCCACTGAGCAGGCAGGAAATACTATCTCTGTCATTTCAGGAGCTCAGGGCAGCAAAAGCCGCGTTTACAGCCCCCAGTCACAAGCAGGCTGTCGCCGCTGGTCCATCTTGACGGCAGCGGAGGGTCGGCGGGCAGCCACGGGGTCCCAGTGGAAGAGGCGGCTCTGTTGCCCTTTCCTGGCCAGGAAGTCCGGGGGACAGGGTCCCCTAGTCGCTGGTCCCCGCTGCTGGAGGGGCCGGCCAGTCTGGGGATTTCTGGGCCATCTCCCTTTAGAAGACTCTCACCTCATCTCCATCCTGCTCTAAAAACATCAAATAAGCCCTTCAGCGAGTTTACACTTGTGCTGAAAGCTGACGTCAAACAGGAAGAGAGGCTGTCTTTAATGGCTTCTGCTTTCAGTCTCTATAAACGTATCAGCCCTAGCTCCTTTCTTGGGAAATGTAGGGGAAAGAAAACTACAGAGAACACAAATTTGTATCAATTCTTGTCTCAAAAAATCATCCTGCACTGAGCCAGCGTGTGCTTTTTCCCTCACCTGTTCTTTGCTAAGTCATGTCCGACTCCTATGATCACATGGACTGTAGCCCACCAGGCTCCTCTGTCCATGGAATTCTCCAGGCAAGAATATTGGAGTGGGTTGCCATTTCCTTCTGCAGGGGATCTTCCCGACCCACTGACGGAACCCACATGTCCTGCGCCAGGAGGTGGATTCTTTACTGAGTGAGCCACCAGGGAAGCTCAAAAAACACATGCACGCAGACACACACACCCCTTTGACCAGCTGTTTCTCGGGGGTCTGTCCCAGCAGACAGCCCTCCTCCTGCTCAATCACACTCCTCAGCTACATTGGAACTTTGTGCCACCCCATGGACTATAGCCCGCCAGGCTCCTCTGTCCATGGAATTCTCCATGAGGCTACAATACTGGAATGGGTAGCCCACCCCTTCTCCAGGGGATCTTCTTGACCCAGGGATCGAAGCTGGGTCTCCTGCATTGCAGGTGGATTCTTTACCAGCTGAGCCATCAGGGAAGCCCCACCTGTTCTACAACCAGCAATAAACATCGACTGGGATGCGGGGGTGGGTCCACAGAGCAGAACAATCAGAAGGCCTCCATCATCAAGGGGACACGTTTGCATCCTGGGAGCCAAGGAAAACGGCTGCTCATCCGTCACTGACCAAACATGCTCCCTCTGAGGACTGAGTCTACTCCTTCCAGTGACTGGGGAACGCTGGCCAGATCGCTTCCAGGAGCCACGTTGTGAGAGCCACACAACACAGCAGAAGGTGACGGGAAACAGCTGTGCTTTCACTTGAAGGTCTAAAAAGTTATGATTAGTGGACTTCCCTGGTGGTGTAGTGGATAAGAATCTGCCTGCCAATGCAGGGGACATGGACTCCATCTCTGGTCCAGGAAGAACATCATGCCTCGAACAATGAAACCCATGTGCCACAACTACTGAGCCCACATGCTGTAACTACGGAAGTCTGTGCACCTAGAGCCTGTGTTCCAGGACAAGAGAAGCCACAGCAGGGAGAAGCCCGCGCCCCGCCATGAAGAGTAGCCCCCGCTCGCAGAAACTAGAGAAAGTTCTCCCAGCAGCGAATACCCAGTGCAGCCACTAAGGAAAAAAAAAAGAGGTATGATTAGTTTTTTTTTTAATTGTAAAAGTAGTACAATCCTAACAGTACATTGAAAGTAAGATTCACAATCCATCTTCCAGTGTAAGTGCTCCTGCATGCTTACACACACACACAGAGTTGTTATCTAGTTTGGATACAACTTTATCCTTCAGTTGAACTGCTACTACTAGGTGAACTGCTACTTGACACAATTATAAAGGAGAATGTTTTGATATCAACTTTGAAACTAGAGGAAACTCTGATCTCTGTTCTGCAACTTTTTATCCCTATGTGAATAAAACTATCTCTTTACATCAGAGTCCTGAGAGTGGGCTATCATGTACATTTCAGGTTTGTTCTCTGTTACACGTCTTTCTTATTCAAGAGTCTATTCTACAAAATATCGTACAGGATTCGAAAAAGTAAATTCTATTGAGGTGTTTGGTTAATGAGTTGCCTTCCCTTGCAAAGAATGATGGTACAGTTATGCAGTACTGAGTCTGTAGGTTGCTGTGAGAATGGTGTCCAGACTGTCTGGGACACTGTCTTTGTTTAGGGAAATGCATTTTAAGAAAGTTACATATGTTCATCCAGGGTGGGGTGGGGGGGAGAGTCAGGAGACCCAGAGTCCAAGAGGAAGGAGTTTAGATCCAAAAATTAAGTCTGAGGAAGCTGCCTTTCTGCTATGAAATGTTTACACTCAACAGTTAAGTCCTCCATACCAATACCATTTTACAGGCCAGACACAGAGGCCCAGGGAGCAGGAGTCATTGTCCTGGGTCACACGGGTAGAACTGGGCCAGAATCCTGTAAAGAAAGAAAGAAAGTGAAGTCACCCAGTCGTGTCTGACTATTTGTGACCCCAGGGACTGTAGCTTACCAGGCTCCTCTGTCCATGGGATTCTCCAGGCAAGAATACTGGAGTGGGTTGCCACTTCCTTCTCCACTGGATCTTCCCGACCCAGGGATCGAACCTGGGTCTCCCGCATTGTAGGCAGATGCTTTGCCGTGTGAGCCACCAGCGAAGAATAATGTGAGCTGCTATGAACGAGATGTACCAGCTCATAGAGAAATGGGTGTGCAGAGGCCACCCAGCCTGCCTTCTGAAGACCCATCCACACACTCCTTCCCTGGCTGTCCATCAAGGAAGTCCCCGCCCTCTTCTCTGGGCCCTTCCTGTGTCCTCAGACATTCCTGCAGCCTGTCTGCTGACATCTGGTCACAGTCATTGGAGTTTCAGATGCTCGGCCAGCAGCAGTGCGAAGGACTGGTGATGGGAGTTAGCGCTCATAGGAGTCAGAGGGCTGGAAGCTCAGTGCCTGAAAAATCTCACTGCCCTCCAACATAATCTCCATTGATGGCTACAGTTTCACTCTAAAGAGAATTCCTTTTTTTTTTTCTTCCCTAATTTACTCATTTTAATTTTAATTAAATTTTAAATTAATTTAATTTTAATTCTTAAATTTAAGAATTTCCTAATTTTTCATTCTAAATTCCTAATTTACTTACAACTTATAAATAAACTTTAAATTAACATATTAAACTTAAGTTAATTCTAATTTGGTTTAAACCTTTACTAAAACCAGGACCCTAATAGGTTTTACTAAACTTACTATAAAACCAGACCCTTTTTCTGGTTCTGCACGTGTGTGACATCCTCGCAGTAGTAACATTTCTCATTATGCGTAGCAATTTGAAAATCACGGTTTTAAAATAAGTGTCGAATTCTTCCCTGAGCTCAAAGGATGAAAGCCAAGGGCTGCTGGGGGCCTTTGTGCTCCCTCGGGTCCGCGGAGCAGAGCCCAGACCAGAGGGGACTCAGTGGCGCGCGGTGCAGTGGGCACCGACGCCCCCTGCTGGACTGTGCTCAGACTGCAGGTTAGCGTCAACAGGCCCCTTTCTGAAGGGTGTGTACTTTAGATGTCGTTTGTTCCTTAAATTTAAAAAAATAAAATAGCAAAACAAACACAGCCTGCCTGAACTCAAAACTAAGCACTCGAAGACAGTGGGATGTTGGCCCAACAGTTCCAGAGAACCCATTCGGGGCCGAGTTGATGCCCCCACCGCAGGGAGTCAGCCCAGCCCCTGTGCTGGAAGGGTCCGCTCTGCCAGTCCTGGCGTTTGTTCAGAAAGAAGGTTTAAGCAGAGGGAGGAAACCATCTGTAAAGTTATCACCCGTGCCAGCGCTTCCCAGTCATTCTGGGATGCTTTCCCTGGGGCTTCTGCTTCGGTGGGTCTGGAAGGCAGCCTATGTGGCTTATGGACCACAGACCACTGACCAGCATCCTCTTCCAAGTTCGGGTACCGCAAGGACCCAGAGAAAACACTCAATGAGAGGGAACTAACCACATGAAACCACTGAGATGAGGAGGAGCGTGAGAGCAGCCAGACCACGAGGACCCAAAGGCCCAGCAGCCCTAGAACCTCTGTGTCCTCGTAACACCGGAGCGGACACCCCTGGCTCGGGCAGCGGGGAGGTGGATTTCTCATTGTTTTTCTGCTAAAAAAAATTGTTTAAGAAGACAATTCAGATTATACAAATATGTGACCCTCCATGTAGAGGATGGGCTCCCCTTATGGCTCAGCTGGTAAAGAATCCGCCTGCAAGGCAGGAGACCCTGGTTCGATCCCTGGGTTGGGAAGATCCTGGACTGGAGAAGGGAAAGGTTACCCACTCCAAAATTCTGGTCTGGAGAATTCCATGGACTGTATAGTCCATGAGGCTGCATGGATAGATCTCGTTTTGGAAAACTTCAAAATAAGGCAGAAGGCAGGGAGCTTTTATAGGATAAAGAATAAAAAACAAGGGAGAGAAGAATGGAAAATATCCAGTTGGCTGGGGCACCAGGGTGAACCTGATTTGGACAGGAAGCCCAGCCTTGGGTGGTGAGTGGGGTCACGGACTCACTGACTGCATTTACCCCATGAATCCAGGTCAAGCGGCCTTTAGGGCACACGAGAGTCACCTAAGTTTCTCTTTGCTACGGCGGCACCCCACCCAGGAGCAGCGCCACTGTGGGCCTAGAATTCCCTTCCACACGCCTCATCTCACGCTTCACCTGCTTGTTTGGTTTCCCGTCTGAGGGGTCACCTCCTCCTCTTTGAATGACACGAACTGCCTTCCCTGTTGTCATCATTTTTCAGGGCTCTCTCCCGGTCAGGGTAACAACTGAGCCACTCCTGGTCTGATTTTCCAAGGCTCGCACCACGCCGAGGCATGTTACTTCCTCCTAGGCTCTGCATCCTCAGCAGTGGGGCTTGCTTCAAGCTGCAGGACAAGTGGTCAGACAGCCAGGCTCCCCCTGGCCTGGGGAACAGGATCCTGTGGATTCTGCTTATTCTACAAAGTAAGTTCTGTAGTCAAAGGAGCCTCCTTGCCCTCCTGGTGGGGGTGCCTCCAGGTGGGCCCTGGACCCAGGCGAGTGGTCCCAGGCGCGTGGACCCAGGTGCCCACAGCAGATGTGCTGAGGGACCTCCAGAGGCTGAAGGGAAAGAAGGACAGGGGTGGAGGCCAGATTTGTCATCGGGGCAAAGGGCATTCCTGGGCCAGGGGTAGGGACCGGGTCTGAAATCCTCAGGAGCAGCAGGGAGGGAGGAAAGTTGGAAGGAAGAAGAGAGAGCGTGGGATCTCAGTCGTGGGCACACAGCTGGCCGCTCTGGGATGGCTTTATTGAGGCTCAGAAAGCCGTGTGGGGGCGAGTTGTCCTAGTTACTTGCCCTGGGCCAGGGTTAATTGCAGGTACCTCTTCAGTTATCATCCTCAAAAGAGTTGTGGTGTGTGGGCAGAACCCTGACCTACTCCTAGGGACCCTGCGTTTGCCCCTCATTAATCATGTGATCTTGGATGAATAATCTGTTGTGATGTCAGATTCTTCCTCTATTGGGTGAAGATGCTGGATTAGGTTAGTTTTTCTCAATGTTCCCTTGGGGAGCTTTTCAAAAACACTGATCCCTGGTGTTGCCCCCAGGCATTTTAGACCAGATTTTAACTGGTTTACTGAGAGGTCCGGGAATCAGATATTTTTTAAGCTCTCCAGGTGATTCTAAGCTATAGTCAGAGTGTTGATCCACAGACCAGAAGAACTCTGTGTCCCCTTTGTGTTTGAAATTCTATGAGTCTGGATGGTAAGGAGGGAAACCAACCACCCCAGTTTGCCCAGGACTCTCCCAGTTTTAAAACTGAAACTCCTTGGCCCCAGCAACCTCTGAGTCTCAGGCCATGGTCTACATCACTCCCCGTCTGACATGGTACAGAAAGAGAGAAGAGAGGCCTGCTCAGAGCTCTCCATGTTGTGCTGTGAGCGTGGGTTTTGTGTGTGACATCACCAGGCCTGTTGGTAAGCAAATATATGACTCGGCCACTCACCTGCCTCATAATTGCCGTGTGTACAGCTAAGTACACATTTGGATAAATCTTACCTCCTGTGGATTTCTAAAGATTATACATCAACTATCCTAGCCTGTTTCCTGTTCTCCAACCTGATGCTTTGAGAAAGCATGCTTTTATTTTTTCTTTCTGACTCTAGTAAAAGGAAGAAAAAGTAAGAGCAGAATAGTTTTAAAAGACATTCATTCATTCAAATCTATCCAGCCTCTGCCTTCTCTGCCCCATGTCCATTCTACACCAAGTCATATTTTTTCTACCTTCACGACACCTCAAACATATCCCTTCCAGTTGCCCTACGTCTATCACTCTTGGGCAATAGTTCTCATATTTGAGGGACATTAGAGTCATCTGACAAGCGTGTTGCAGTGATAATTCCAGGGCTGGAGTTTCTGGTTCAGGAGGTCTGGAGTGGAACCGATCTTTAATGGTTCCCATAAGATCCCAGTTTCCAACAAGGTTCCAGGTGTCACCCCCTACATTCAGGGTGATGCGTGGAGATCTGGCCGGTGCGACTCCAGACTTCAGAAGAGGGACATGACCCTTGAGCTGTGGGCTTTAAAAAAACTTGTGGTGAGATACACACAACAGAAGTTTGCCATCGTGACCATTTTTAAGTGTGAGTTTGGTTGTGTTAAGCACATTCCCGCTGCTCTGCAGCTGCCGCTACTGCCTGCCTCCAGAACTCTTAATCTTGCCAAATGGAAACTGTGTTCCCATTAATCTATAACTCCCCACCCCTCACCCCCATCCCAGCCCTGGCAACCACCGTTCCAGTTCTCTCTCTGAGGCAGAATGATAGAGCTTTATTTGTCTTTTTGTGACTGGCTTACTTCTCTTGACACAGTTTTCTCAAGGTCCATCCATGTTGCAGCCTATATCAGAATTTCCTTCCTTTTAAAGGCCCGATAATATTCCACGTGGAGAAGGAAATGGCAACCCATTCCAGTGTTCTTGCCTGGAGAATCCCATGGATGAAGAAGCCTGGTAGGCTGCAGTCCATGGGGTTGCACAGAGTCGGACACAACTAAAGCGGCTTAGCAGCAGCAGCAGCAATATTCCATTTAACTATATAGACAACATCTTGCTTACTCACTCACCCATCGATGGACATTTGGGTTGTTTCTGCCTTTCGTGAATCATGCTGCTATATACATGGGTGTGCAAATGTCTCTTTGAGTCTCTGCTTTCAGTTCTTTTGAGTTGGAAGTGAAACTGCTGGATCATATGGTATTTCTATTTTTACTTTTTTGAGGACCCTCTATACTGGTTTTCATGATGACTAAACCATTTTACACTCCCATCTGCAGTCCACAAGCATTCCGATTTCCCCACATCCTCACCAACACTTGTTATTTTCTGAATTTTTGATAGTAGCTGTGCGGGGCTTTGGCATTTTTAATATACATGATTAAGGAAATTTGAGAAATTGACATCTTAAAAAATCCTTAATGAGAACTTAACGAAGGAGAGAGCATAAACATATTGGGTTGGCCAAAAAGTTCGTACTAAACCAGTGTGGCCAACCCAATACTTTGAAAAAAAACCCCTGACATGTTTTGCTGAGACTTCTTTCATCCTCTCCCTTTGCCTTCACTCTCTCCCTTCTTCCTTTTTCTCTGCTATTCTGCTCCCATATCTGTGCATTCCTTAGTGACTTCTGTCCAACCCTCCATCTTATAGGACAATCATCTTACCCACAAGGCAAGCCGTGTCCCTCTCAAAGCTACTTGCATCTTTTTTAAGCCAAGAGCAAATTCTGAATCAGGTTTTAAGCAGTGGCTGTTTGGGTGAATCCTCGGGAGCTTCTTAAATCACATCCATCTTTTTCCAAAGTGACAAAACTATTGTACTTTGCATTATAAAAGGATAAAATGGGAGGCTAAGGTATTACTTTTTGTTCTTTGCAACTGCTGACAACAATTTATAATTTCTTGCCATTCAGAGGCACAGGTTTTAGAATTACCTCTCCTTTGCATTAAACAAAAAGGTAAGACATACACATCAGGAAACAAAGATACGTATAGGTGGCTCATAGAAAAGAAAACAGAGATTATCCTTCTTTCTCATGGTCGGTATGCTTTGTTTTATGTTTTTGTGAATTGTAGATTTTGGAGATAATCGGAGGTTCCAGCTGACCACCGAATGGTGAGACTGGAAATGTGGAGTTTCGTCCCTAAAGGGCTGGAAACAAAGACCTCAATAGTGGGAGAAGGGTCTCGGCAGATGAAGCATCTGGCCCACAGAGAGATCCCCCCTCCCCTCCACAACACAAGCTTCTTTGGCCCCAAGAGTGACATAAAAAACATTCAAATAATTCGAACTTGAAGGTCGTGGAATGAGTTCTCAATTTCCATGTGCCCTCTACTGGACATTATATGCATTTACATTTATTAACTGCTAATTAAATGTTAATATAGGTGTTAAAAAGGTAATACTGTCCAAGGACTATAGACTCTAGCAAGTGGCTGCAGACTGATAGACCCACGACAGGACGGCCTTTTGATGCTTTAAAGATTGTCCTCTTAGACTAACCGGCCTCAGAAGGACCCTCGCGAGGGGAGGAAGGGCACCATGTCTGGCATGTCCGCTGAGCCACCTCGGAGATGAGCAGGGTGCCCTGCCGCAGACAGCCTGTCCTTACCCAAGAGCACGGGCCCTCCCAGACAAGGTGAAGGCGTGTGCATTTGGGGACAGTGAAGCAGGTCGATTTCTGGCTTAGTCAACCATGTGAAGACTATTGTTTAAAAATTGCCGCTGTTCAGAATAGACTATTCGGTATTAATCAGTAAGTGTCCCGTGGACAGGGGAGCCTGGCAGACTGCAGTTCACCGGCTCACAAAGAGTCGGACACGACGTAGCAACTGAATACACAAGCACCCTCTTGAAAGCCAGTTGTGAGATTCATGTGTGATAGAGATTGTGACTGACGGACTTCCCTGGTGGTCCAGTGATTCAGAATCTGCCTGCCAATGCGGCGGACATGGGTTCGATCCCTGGTGGGAAGACTCCACAGGCCTCGGGGCAGCTAAGCCTGTGTGCATCACTACTGAGCCCGTGAGCCTACGCCTGCGCTCTGCCACAAGAGAAGTCACCGCAGTGAGACTTCTACGCGCCACAGCTAGGGAGTAGCCCCTCTTGCCACAACTAGAGAAAAGCCTGCTCACCACAAAGAAGACCCAGCACAGCCAAAATAAATGAATATATAAAAGAAACGGTGACTGATATCAAAAGTGATGAGACAGAGTCCTGTCCTCAATGACATTTCCAGTCTAGAATTGCCAGCCCTTTCTTACTTACAACGGCTTTGACTCCAGCTCACACCTGCTTAGAATAAGATGGTGGGGAGACTTAGCGCAGTGGTCCTGGGGGGTTTGTGGAGCCAAGGGAGGCTCTGTGTACTCAGCAAAGCTGTGATCAGGACTTGCGGCAGCGTGGAGGCCAGGAGCAGGGCTCAAGGTCAGCAGGACGTCCTCTCCCAGGTGATGCTCTGGCCCCCCCGAGTGGAGACAGATTTCTCCATGTGATGGACAATATGGCACCTGGTAACCCGGCCTCACGTGTGCCTTTCAACAGCCCTGACCCGAGGGGAAGGAGGCTTCTTTCCAGACTCTGAAGATGTCATAAAGGGATTTTGGCTCCAGGTCACTGTGGCCAGGGCCGAGGTGCTACGGTGAACCTGGTCTTGTGTCTCCTCTGTAGCTAAGGAGCCAGGCAGGGTCCTCGACGAGAAGCAGAAAGGGCTTGGTGTCAGATGGAATCGTGGTGGCAAGATGACCCCGGCACAAAGCAGCCCTGGCAGGGGCAGTCTGCCCCGGGGAGGGCCGCCTCCCAGCCCAGGGTGTCTACTCACTGTGGACACACCCACTGGGGCTCTCCACCCACCTGGGCACTGTAGCCACGTGGGTGATCTGTGAACCCATGAACTGAATCACCAAAAACATTTAACTGGGGAGGCTTCAGGTTCACTTCCTTCTATATCAGAGTGACCACAAAGGAAATGTTACGGCCCTTAGATTTGATTGAGAAAGCTTGATTAAACTCTCCTTGATTTCACAGCTCTGCAATTCTGTGTCAATTCTCCGTGGCTTGACTCCAGGCAGAAGAGGCCCTGGACACCAGCCATTGTCGTGATGTTTTTGTTTTGTTACCATCTTGTATCTGGTCCCCTCTACCCCCACCCCACCCAGTGGCTGTCACAGAGTCGTGGGGTCCACGTCTCACTGATCTCTTCCCAGTGGCTTATCAGTAGGGGGTGTTGGAAGTTTGGGGCAGAGACAAGTGGGAGCCAGTTCTTGGGTTTTGAGTACAGGCTCTCCCGTCTGGTCAGTTTAATCCAGTGCTTCTCAACTGGGGGCCATCTTGGTTGTCATACTGGGATTCCCGACATGGAGAAACCAGGGATGCTACAAGACACCCCACAGAGCGCAGGGAAACCTGCAGCAAAGACTCATTCTGCCCCAAACATCAGCGTGCTGATGGCAGGTTCTGCTTCTGATCCAACATGCAGTAGGAGTCCAGTTCTCTGCAGGGTGAAGGATAGGTGTCCGATAAAGTGAGAGACAGCCCTGGATGTGCCGGGAAGTGGCCAAGAGCGGGCATCTGTGGGTCTTCTTCAGCCTGCGGACTTGGGACATCAGTAGTGCTAAAGTGGACAAGCGAGTCCAGAAACGCTGCTGTTCTGACTCGTTGCCAAGGGGGCAGGGAGGGATGGAGTGAGAGTTTGGGTTTAGCAGATGCAGACTGTTACATGTAGGGTGGATAAACAACAAGGCCCTTCTCTGCAGCACAGGAAACTCTATTCACTATCCGGTGACCAACCATAATGGAAAAGAATATGAAGAAGAAAGTCAGCTCAGTTCAGTTCAGTCGCTCAGTCGTGTCCCACTCTTTGCGATCCCATGAACCGCAGCATGCCAGGCCTCCCTGTCCATCACCAGCTCCCAGAGTTCACTCAAACTCACATCCATCTAGTCGGTGATGCCATCCAGCCATCTCATCCTCTGTCGTCCCCTTCTCCTCCTGCCGTCAATCTTTCCCAGCATCAGGGTCTTTTCCAATGAGTCAGCTCTTCGCATCCGGTGGCCAAAGAATTGGAGTTTCAGCTTCAACATCAGTCCTTCCAATGAACACCCAGGACTTATCTCCTTCAGAATGGATTGGTTGGATCTCCTTGCAGTCCAAGGGACTCTCAAGAGTCTTCTCCAACACCACAGTTCAAAAGCATCAATTCTTCTGCGCTCAGCTTTATTTATAGTCCAACTCTCACAACTGAATTACTTTGCTGTACAGAAGAAATATGGATACAGCAGAAAGACGGATGGCATCACCGACTCAATGGACATGAGTTTGAGTAAACTCCAGGAGTTGGTGATGGACATGGAGGCCTGGCGTGCTGCAGTCCATGGGGTCGCAAAGAGTCAGACACGACTGAGCGACTGAACTGAACTGAACTGAGCAGCAAAAATAATGCAACATTGCAAATCAACTATACTTCAATAAGATAAATTAAAAACACAAACAAACCACTTCAGTTCTAACAAACCCTAGAGACACAGCAGCCTTGAATCAAACAATTCCCTTCATGGTCGCAGGCTGAGTTTTCACCAGCCTGGAAGCAGTTCTCAGTCATCCCACCCCCCTCCCTTGGGTGGAAGGACCTTGATTTTCCAGGCTCCCAGGCTGGGGGGTAGGGGGAGGCTGGTTCGAAAGAGAAATTCACCCTTTCTTTACACATGGAGCCTTTGGTGAAAAACCCAAGTATCTATCTATCTGTTTGTATATCTATGTATTATATATATATTATATATATATGTATATAAAATTTCAAACTAACTTTGTTCTTAATGTTGCCAATTCCCATAAGAAGAAAATGTGAGATTAAAAGCCAACTCTTATCACTGGAAAAATTTCATCATGGGACACAAACCATGAGAACAGGACATATTTCAACCAAGAGGAACCCTGAGAAAAATACCACTTAGATGTAATTATATTTCATCACAGACACAATAGACATGGAGCAGAGAGGATGAGAGAGGCTTTCTCTAATCGTGAAGCCCTGAGGAGGACTTACCACAGAGAAAACACGCATTTAGGAAGGATCATTTTTGTTTTTCTTTTTTTGTTGTTGTTGTGCCAGGCGGCATGTGGGTTCTTAGTTCCCTGACCAGGGATCAAACCCGTGCCCCCTGCATTGGAAGCATGGAGTCTCAACCACTGGACTGCAGGGAAGTCCTATGAAGGATGGTTAAGCTGTTTTACTGGAGACGTAAGGTTTCATCCATCTGTCCATCCACCACGCATCGTTCGTTCATTCTGATTCCCTACTCTGTTCAGGGTAGCCAGTGCTGAAGGCATGAAGGATAAAATAAAACAAGAATCAGAGGGTGACTCCCACCCTCAGAAGCTGAGAAACTGGATGTGCGCTTTGCCACGAGAAGGAGGTCCTGCATCACCCGCCACATTCTAATTTCTGATCCCTGAATTGAGCCAGGCTGTCCTCACTCACTTGGGAAACAGGCTGAGAAATTCCATTTCACCTGGAATTAAGACGCGGGTCTATCTTGTGCTGTAGGGGGCGCCGTTACCTAGAACACACGTCTGAGGCTCCTGGCTGACGAAGAACATGGCTCTTCTTTTTTTAAAAATATGGTTTAATTAGAGTAGGGCTGCTTTACAACGTTGTATTAGTTTCTGCTGTATAGCAAAGCAAATCCACTTTTTATTTGCACAGATCCCCTCTTTTTTGGGTTTCCTCCCTGTTCAGCTCCCCATGGAGTTCTGAGGAGGGTTCCCGGTGCTGAACAGTAGGTTCTCGTTAGTTACCTGTTTTACACATGGTGGTGTGTACTTTTCCCCGTGTCAGGTACTTGGGGGGGTCAGGGTATCTTAGAGAAGTTTGCTGTCCTGGAGGATTCAGGAGGGAAGGTCCTCTGAGTTTTTTTTTTTTTTTTTTTAAGTTAAAGTGTAACATACACCAAGGGAAGTGTGTAAGTACTAAAGACAAGACTCAGTGAGTCTTTGCACAGCTGCACACCCAGGCGACCATCTCCCAGATGAATATAGGGATCATCTCCAAGCCCCTGAAGATTCCTCCTCCGGCTTCCCAGACCACACCCCCTCCCTCAAGGGTTATTCTGATTTTATCACCATGCGTGGCTTTACCTATCTTGAACTTCATAAAAATGGGAACTCTTCCCTGGTGGCTTAGATGGTAAAGCATCTGCCTACAACACGGGAGACCTGGGTTCAATCCCTGGATCGGGAAGACCTCCTGGAGAAGGAAATGGCAACCCACTCCAGTAGTCTTGCCTGGAAAATCCCATGGACGGAGGAACCTGGTTAGGCTACAATCCATGGGGTCACAAAGAGTCGGACACGACTGAGCGACTTCACTCTCTCACTCACTCATGCCTATATACCCTTCTTCTTTTTTTTTTTATCTGCTTCTTTGGTCCACATTCAAGCCTGCGTATCATCCATATTGATGTGTTTGGCACTGGTCTGATCTCTTTATTACCAAGAATTCCACCAGAGGGATGCGCTCAGAGATCTGTACCCATTCTGTCACTGGTGGGCCTTTGGGCTGTTGGCAGCTCAGGCTGCTGTGATAAAGACAGCAAATGGACAGGTCTTTTGGAGCCTGTTACTCTCGCCACACACGGGGAGTAGAATCTGAGCATAGTTTTTCAATTCTAAAAATGTTCCTAGATAAAACATGCTAGTTTTAAGATAAAACACACTAGTTTTTAATCTCTGAATATGCATGTAGATGTTTATTAAAGAGAGGTCTATCTGCAGCCCATAGAAAATACATTTTCAATTGTGACTGGCCCCGGTCTGGAGAAGGAACGCCGCTTTCTTCTAAATTCATACAACCAACCACAGCAGCATTTATGCTGTACAGTGGACACGGGCGATCGCAAGGAAAGCAGTGTCCTTTGTTCCTTAAAGTTAAATGGTTAAAATTAATTGGCTAGAAATGTGTGTGTGTGTGTGTGTGTGTACAGTGGCCGGGCTTTGGAAAGAATGTGTGTCTTTTGAAAATGACACCTGGGTGCCAGTGGTTAGAGCCTTGAGGCCCTGCCGATCTGTTATCCTGGAAAATGTGAAGACACCGTGACAGTGGAACCGACAGGCCTGGACGGCCAGTGAGATGGTGCGTGGGAAGGAGAGGGGCAAAGCCAGCCAGAGATTCCCACCTAGAAGACAGGAGGACGGTTATGCTATTAAGAGAAGCAAGAAAACCAAGAGGAAGAGGAGTCGCAACAAAATTGGCTTGCCCCGCTGTGCTGCAATGTAATGAAAACACATCCTCTCGTTTCTCCGTAACCAAGTGTGAGATCACACCTTCTGGAAAGTCCAGGAAAGGACACCTTCCATCTTGCCCGAGTGGAGTGTCAGTCTCTCTGGATGATTCACTCTCTTGAGCAAATGCTCACCACACACCCCTCCCAGCTTCATTTCCTCTGAGAGGCATGTAGGTACTGGGTGTTGAAATTGGCTACTCTGCCGGGGATCTTGATAAGCTCACAAAGCTTGCTGGTGGTGGTGGTTTAGTCGCTAAGTCCTGTCCGACCCTTGTGACCCCATAGACAGTAGCCTGCCGGACTCCTCTGTCTGGCAAGAATTCCCCAGGCAAGAATACTGCAGTAGGTTGCCATTTCCTTCTCCAGGGGATCTTCCTGACCCAGGGACTGAACTCGCATCTCTTGCTTCTCCTGCCCTGCAGAGGGTTCCTTACAGCTGAACCACCAGGGAACCGTCATGAAAGTTAAATTGATTGTAAAGTATATGACCCTAAAAACTATAAAAAGAATGAATAGTTTATTTATTTCTTATAACATTAAACCAAAAGTAGCCAGGAAGCCCCTGAAAAAGAACAACAAGGAAAACAGGAAAATGTTATAAAACCCTCTCACTGAATCAGACCCAGAAATAGACACACAGACCAAGGAACAGACTAGAAAATGTAGAGAAAGATCCATTTGCATGTGAGACTTAGTTTCTAGTGAAAGAGGCATCTCCAGTCAATGGGAGAAAAATACACGTTTCAATAGAGGGTTGAAGGATACCTGGACGGCCATGTGGAAAAAGATAAAATTAGATCCCTTCTTCAGATGGTACACTGAGATACGTTCCAAAAGGATCAGAGATTTAAATATGAAGAATCAAGCCCTCCAGCTACTAGAAGAATTCCTCTGTAACTTACACAATGAGAAAACTTTCCTGGAGCTTAAAAACTGGAGGCAGTGAGAGAAAAGATTAACAAATCTGATTACATGAAAAAAAAGTTTGCGTGGCAAAAGTACCATGAGTAAATTATAATAAGCCTGGAAAAAGTATTATAGACAAAGGGTTATTATCCGTGATATAAAAGTAACATCTAAATTAAAAAAGTTCAACAAATCTATGGAAACATGGACTGGAGAGAAGTCACAGAGGGTAAAATCCAAATGGGCCTTACCCATATGAAAAGATTCTCAACCTTGCCTACAATAAGAAAAATGCCAATTAAAACTCATTGATATCCTATTTCTCACCCAGCAGATTGATGAAAGGCAGAATGTTTGACCATGTAGTCTGTTGGCCAAGCTGTGGGGAAACAGGCTTTCTCATGAGTTGCTGGTGGGAATTTTTTGCAAATTTGTCTTATTCCTGTGGAGGGGAACTTGGGAGTATCTATGAAAATTACACATGCATTTATTCTCTGAACTGGTGTTCCTGCTTTTAGGTATTTGTCCCAAAGATAGGGTGCTGCTGCTGCTGCTAAGTCACTTCAGTCGTGTCCGACTCTGTGCGACCCCATAGATGGTAGCCCACCAGGCTCCCCTGTCCTGGGATTCTCCAGGCAAGAACACTGGAGTGGGTTGCCATTTCCTTCTCCAATGCATGAAAGTGAAAGTGAAGTCACTCAGTCAAGTATGACTCTTCTCGATCCCATGGACTGCAGCCTACCAGGCTCCTCCGTCCATGGGATTTTCCAGGCAAGAGTACTGGAGTGGGTTGCCATTTCCTCCTCCAGGGGATCTTCCAGACCCAAGTATCGAACCAGTGACTCCTGCATCTCTTGCATTGGCAAGCAGATTCTTTACCATCACACCCCCTCGGGGGAAGGTAGGGTACAGATAAACACAACTGATCATAGGTTGACAACTGTTGAAACTGAATGATGAGAATAGGAAGACTTCTATCTTCTTCTACTTTAGCATGTGTTTGGAATTTTCCATAATATACAATTGTTTTTGAAAGACTCAAAAACTGACTATTATCCTCCTCCCCTGCATTCCTCCCACAACAAGCTGAACCCTCCCGGAGGCAGATGAGTGGTCAGAAACCACACATGAGGGATTATAATGGAGAAAAGCAACTGACGTATTTCCAAAATATTATCTCCATTTCAGAGGATTTATTTTTAATGGAAGATGATAAGTTCCATTTTACATGTGTTGAGTTTGAGACTCCCAGTTCTAGAAGGAGTTGAAATGCAAGACTTTAGGCTAGGAGATGTATTAGGGTTGACATCACCAGTCCAAAAAGTGTGGGCAGGAAAGAAAAATAGGAACTTGAGGTAAAGCTTCTTCCTTCCCTCCTTCATTCACTGGTTCATTCAAAAATACACAAGCAAAGTACTTATATCAGAGCCTGGAGATGAAAATACAGAAGGTTGGGGTTCGTTGCAGAAGAAAGGCACTTAAGACATGAAAGCATTAAATTTTATCACTAAGGATCCAAAAGGTACAGTAAGGGCACAGAGGATCTTTTAAGTTTGCCTAAAGAAATCAGAGAAATGCTCGTGTTGAGAAGGCCAGAGGAAAAGGGGAAGCTGAGACTAGCAGCCACATCTCAGTCCCAAAACTAATAAATCTATTGGGGGACTTCTGTGAAAATGCTTTTTTCCCTACTAAAAGGAAGGTCCTTTCCTGCTCACTTCCTTCCTTGCTGCTTCCTGCTTTTGAATACAGTGCGAGGCCATGATACTTGGTGCAACTGCAGCCACCTTGTGACTAGTGGCCAACAAGCATGAGGACAGAATATCCATATACTGAGCATATCTAACTGGGCCTCGGTCCTTGATTATGTTGCTGAACTGCTCAACAAGCCCGAAATCAACTGGTCTGGAACAGGTGCAATTCACGTGGACATAATTCACATCTCCTGGGATGTTGTTATTTCTGATAAAATGCTAAAGTGATTTTCTCATTAAACATACAACAAGTAAGCTGTGTTTGAAAGACTAGGCTCCCACTCGGCTGTCAGTCACATATCTAGAGATGTTTAAGCAAACACTCTGACCTTTCTGAGTCTGGCTCAAGTCCATTATTTTAACATTTTGTCATCCAAAAATATACTTCTACCAAAAATGAACCATGTCAGAGAGCCTCTCTCTCACAGCAAGATTATAATAAAGCTTTTACGTGTGCATCTTCCTTACAGTCTGAAAAGTTTTTACATACAGACTATATAAACACTGGGTTTCCCTAGTGGTTAAGATGGCAAAAAATCTGCCTGCAATGTGCTAGACCTAGGTTTGATTCCTGGGTTGGGAAGATCCCATGGAGAAGGGACTAGCAACCCACTCCAGTCTTCTTGCCTGGAGAATCCCATGGACAGAGGAGCCTGGTGGGCCACGGTCCATAGGGTCGCAGAGAGTCAGACATGAGTGAGTGACTAACACACACACCACACACACACACACACACACACACACAAACATTACAGAGTCACTAAACACAAGTTTATGTGATGCAAATAATACAGAAGTATAGATAATAGTAAGGGATAGTCCTCCATGGAATTCTGATTCCCAGAGATAATAACCAGTTCCTGTGTGGTGTGTGTCTTCCAAGCATCTTCTATTCATTCATTCATTCAATATTTATTGATCACCAAACAGTCTCAAGCTGAGGGCAGGGGATACAATTGTGGAAGAGATAAACCTGTTCTTTAGCTTGTGGATCTTACACAAATATAAATACCAACTTTCATATTAATCAGGAAGCTGGCCCCTGTCAGTCTTCCTTTCCCAGCTGCAGATTTCCCGAGAAAGAGTAAAGCCCCTCTTTGCCTGCTCCCATTGGAGGAAAGAAGGATGGGGTGTGCTGGCCGCTCCCCACCTTTCCACTCCACTGCCCCACACCAGCCATCCCCAGACCCACTAGGGGACCAGGGTGGACAGTCCTGGGGATAAGAATGGAGGAGATCAAGGCAGCCCGGTTTGGGGAGGAGGGGGGATGGAAAGCAGAGAAGGGGGTCCCTTGGCCCTGAGAGAAGGGAGGAGGCTTGCGGGCTGTTGGAGGCCACAGTGACAAGCCCTCCTGTGCCCAGGGCTCCATGGGGGCCTGGCCTCAAGATGGATGGGGAGGCAGATACTGGTGTCCACTGGGGGCCTGGTGCAAGGCCTCCCGCCCCAGCCGGAGATCAAAGACTTTGCCTTTGAAATGGACCTTAGAGGTTGGGACCAGGAAATTTAAGGACAGAGCTGCTTCCTGAAATCCTCTGGATGGATCAACACCTCAGGACTCCTGCACGGCCCCAAGGCAATGAAAACAGATCCTGCTCTTCCAGTCGCTCTGGTCAGTGGAGACTGGAGCCGGAGGTAATCTGATTGAGGAACAGAAAACAAAACATTTCCTGCATCCAAGTGGTGCGAAGCAAAGTTAGACACACATGTACCCAAGCTCATGAAATTCCTTAGCTTCGTTTATTAGCTCCCCATTCCACACCAGCATTCCTTTTTACAATACAGAGGCTGCAACTAGACCAGAAGCTTTTTTCCTGCCAGTGACAGAGCTTGTCCCTGTTTTGGCTGGTGCTCTGCACCCTGCAGTAAGGATGCTGAGGTGCTTTACCTGGAAACGAGCTGAGTTCATGCCCTTTACAAAGCCTTCATGGCTGGGCAGTGTTAGGGCGGTGTGGGGCAGCTCGGGTGGCTGACGACCTCCGGAAGATGCAAATTTCCACAGAGCACTCTGGGGTCCTTTAGGAGACCACAGGTCATTAAAGTGGTTGGGGAAGGGATGGAATTGAGGCCCCCCCCCTTCCTCAATTAAAGCAGTTCTGCTTTCAAAATAAACCAAAACAACACAGATAAACTGATGTTGCTGCTGCTGCTGCTACTGCTGCTAAGTCGCTTCAGTCGTGTCCAACTCTGTGCGACCCCATAGACCACAGTCCACCAGGCTCCTCCATCCCTGGGGCTCTTCAGGCAAGAACACTGGAGTGGGTTTCCATTTAAGTGTGAAGTTCAATGAGTGGTGACAACTAGAAACATCACCCCACAATCCACGTGCAGAGTCATTTTCATTACCCCTGAAGTAGGCCAGCCTCCCTCAGCCACTTTGCAATCAGCCCCCAGCCCCTGCCCCAGGGAAAATCTGATTTCCTTTCTGTCACCATCAACTGGCTTCAGCGTTTCTAAATTTCTGTGTCAGTGGAATCAGGCAGTGTGCACTCTGGCGTCTGGCTTCTTTCACTCAGCAAAATCATTCCGAGGTTCACCCACGGTCAGTGTGTATCAGCGCTGGCTCCTGTTTGTAGCTGAGTGTGTTCCACTGTAGGCATGCACACCAGCTTGCTAGCTTGCTCATCTGTTGCAGGTCACGTGGTGTGTTTCCAGTTTTTGTCAATGACGAATAAAGCAATGTGACTCTGCTCTGGCATGGTTTTTTTTTTTTTTTTAATTAATTTATTAGGCTGTGCTAGGTCTGAATTGCAGCTTGTGGGATCTAGTTCCCTGGCCAGGGATTGAACCCAGACCCCTTGCACTGCGAGTCCGGAATCTTAGCCACTGGACCACTAGGGAGCTCTCTGGGATGTTTTATATGCTTGAATTTGTGTGCTGTTTGGTTGGAAAAAGTATTTGGCTTCTAAAAAAAAAAAAAGGAAGGAGTAGAGAGAGGGAAGGAGAAAGGAAGAGAGAGAGGGATGAAAGGGGGGAGGGAAAGAAGGAACCCACAGGTGAAGCAGAGAAAGCTTCACCTTTGAATTCACAGACAGAGCTGAGCTTGGAAGCTGGATTTACTTCTAGCTGCATCAGCCTGAGTAAATGACGGAGCCTTTTAGGAGTAGGGAACCGTCCATTGTATAATTTGTAAGATGAGGACACTACCGCACAGGGTTTCTGAGGGGCTCAACGCCAGGGAGCTGGCGTACGGCAAGCACACAGCTGCTGCTTCTGCCGGGAGAGAGCCGCTGGCCGGAAGAGCTCTCTGGTCTGCTCAGCTCCGCAGACCAGACGCAATTCCCAATCGGTGTCCCTTTAGGGCTGCCTGTGCCTTTAGACGATTTAGCCCAAGTGCCTTTTGTCTGCTTGAAAGTCCACAGACTTTCGGTCATTCCTAATCATGCACTAAATAACTCTTTTTGAATTGATGAGCTATTCACAGCCCTCAATTATCCTGAGTTAGCTTTAGCCTCGTAAGGATGTTAGATAAAATGAAGAGCATTTGAATGCTGTTTGGTTAGTAAGGGAAAGTTCCCACCAGCTAACTGCTAGGAAGTTTCTAGAAGAAAACAGTCTCATCAGACACTGGGGCCAAGCTGATGCACTTCGCTCAGCTCTGGGAAAGGCAGCAGCTTTGTCTAAGCTTGTGCTGCAGGTTCTGAAGAGCCGTGCTGTCAACTATCTGTGGGAGTCTGAGAAAACGCAGTGCTGAAACACGCCAGCACTTGACAAATAACCACCAGGGAGAACGGAGATTAGAAAGGTCACGTCCAGTCTGATGGGGATGGAGACCCAGGCCGAGTGAGGAGACGGGACATGCGGTGATGCCTCCTCTGGTTCTCGCAAATCGCTCTGAGGGGATGGTTTCTTGATCTGTAATGAAGGGCTTGCACTGGGCAGCTTCCAGCCCTGACATCCTATAATCTTGGGATACTGATTAATCCATGGGTGTGAGGTGCTGGGAACCTGGTGACTCCATTAAGTTTCTGACGCTCACCGAGCCCCACATGAGGTTAACTCTTACGAAAGTGCGATCTGGGAGGATTTGGGAGGCAAAGGGACAGACGATGAGGGTGGGGCGGGTGTGGAGGGCTGGGGAGGAGTTCAGTTTTTGGTCTGCTGTGTCCCAGGTAAATGTCAGCATTACAATCTGCCTTCCTGAAGGAGCCTGCGACGCAAGCCTGGAGCCGAAATGAAGCGGTCACAGCCTGAGGGAGGATCAGGAGTCACGGGCAAGTCAGTTTCAACAGATATTTGTTGAGCTCTGAAGGGTGCAAATGTTCTTCCATTCAATCTGCAAGCATTTATTTAACATTTATTATGTGCCCAGCGCCCCAACTCTGCAGGGTGGGAGGGTCAAAAAAAAGGAGACACTGTCTCCCATCAAATTCAGCAGAACATGCAGCTATGGGCCAGTGGGAAGGGCTGTGGATTTGGGGTTCACCTCTGAGACCCCAGTGTTTCATCTGTCAAATGGAGAGTTCATTGGAAAGACCAATATCTTAAAGTACGTAAAACGCTTCATAAAAGCCTAAATGACATAAAGTATATAACAGGCTTCATAGACGCACAGAGCCTGCTCTACACAAAGTCAGCTCCGTGTCTTCAATGACGCCATCAGGCCAGCCAAGCACAATGAGCCTGCCCCTCCTCCGCCCCCAGATTGTTCCACCACGGGGAAAGGTCGCCAAGAAAGCAGCAAGGTGAATGCAAAAGGAGGAATATTTTGATTTAGGACCCAAGTGAGTTTTAGTCCCAAACCAGGAGCTGGGGCTTTCTGACCTTCCCCATCTTTTAAAAAAAAATTATTTATTTTTAATTGAAGGATAACTGCTTTACACTAGCATGTTGGTTTCTGCCACACATCCACACGAATCAGCCATAGGTACACGTACGTCCCTTCCCTCTTGAACCTCCCTCCCACCTCCCAGCCCATCCCGCCCCTCTAGGTTGTCACAGAGCCCCGGTTTGAGCTCCCGGAGTTATACAGCAAGTTCCCACTGGCTGTCTCTTTTACAGATGGTAGTGTATATGTCTCTATACTACTCTCTCCATTCGTCCCACCCTCTCCTTCCCACCTCTGGGTCTGCAAGTCTGTTCTCTCTGTCTGCGTCTCCATGACCTTTCTCATCTTTCAGCGGCTTCATACTCCGGGTACTCACGCCGCAGTCCACCGAGCGTGTGCCCTTCACCCAATCTCCTTGCCACCAGGCGAGGCGGTGAGAACAGGGAGGGAGCGGGAACAATGAGCTGTCTGCACCAAGCTTGGGACATCGTCAGTGGAACACCACGCTGCACAAACACAGGATGTGACTTTTCAGCTGCTGCGGAGGGAGGGAGAGTGGTGTGTGGGGAGGTGCCCTCCCCCTGTCCTGGGCCAGTGTCAGGGCCAGGCCAGGGGACAGGAAATGATCGACCACTTCCCAGGGTGCTGGAGAGGGCAGAGCAGTCATGGGGGTGGGCAAGGCTCGAGCCATCCTGGAAAGGAGGCTGCCCTCATTCTCCAGACTGTACTGGAGGGAAGCAGAGCCTCCCTGGAGACTCAGCCATAGAGGTGAGGATGTGTTTGCAAATGGACCATGGGCTGGAAGGCTTGCAAGAGGGAAGCAGGGATCCTGGCAGAGCACGCACTCCTCTGGGGAGTCCTGTGTGTGCAGACATCCCGAAGAGAATCTCTGAGTCCATCTCAACAGGCACCTGAGGAAGAGCCAGTCCTTTGTCTTCTTGCCCTTGTGATTTTGATGTGGAAGGTCACGAGCCACCCCAGAAGCAGGCTCTGTTGCCTTTGGGCCCCTCCCAGAAACCCTGACTCTAGTGCAACTAAAGCAACAAGTCCCTCTGTGTCCTTTCTTTAAAAACTTTTTATTTTATATTGAAGTATAATTTGATTAACAGTGTTGTGATTCCCTGGTGGCTCAGTTGGTAAAGAATCCACCTGCAATGCAGGAGACCTGGGTTCAATCCTTAAGTTGGGAAGATCCCCTGGAGGAGGGCATGGCAACCCACTCCAGTATTCTTGCCTGGAGACTCCCCATGGACAGAGGAGCCTGGCAGGCTAGAATCCTCAGGGTCGCAAAGACTTGGATACGAGTGAGTGACTAAGCACAGCACGCACAGTTAATTAACAAAGTTGTGACAGTTTCAGGTGTACAGCAAATTGATTCAGTTATTCATTTACATATATCTATTCTTTGTCAAATTCTTTTCCTATTTACGTACTTACATAATATTGAGCAGAGCTCCCTGTGTTAACAGTAGGTCCTTGCAGGTTATCAGTCCAGGGTCTCAGAAAAAGAATAGAGGCACAGAGTGCAAGAAATGTTTAACAAAGACCTAGAAGAACCAAAGAACAAACAGACAAAGAGGAACAATGCAAAGACTGAGATGAAAAATACACTAGAAGGAATCACTAGCAGAATAACAGAGGCAGAAGGACAGATAAGTGACCTAGAAGACAGAATGGTGGAAGTCACTGCCGCGGAACAGACTAAAGATAAAAAGAATGAAAAGAAATGGAGGCAGCCTTTTAATGGTTCTCACAGGGCAGGCACACCAGGGGTGTCTCCTCTGCCCCACGTCCCTCCACTGGTACAAGTTTGAGGTTTGGGATTTTTTTTAAAAAGAGAGATATATTCAAATTACAAGCAACACTATTTACAACAGCTGAGACATGGAAGTAGATGAATGGATAAAAAAGAGGTGGTACGTATATACATATGTATATACAGATGAATGGATTAAAAAAAGGTGGTAGGTAAATACATTGAAATATTATTCAGCCATAAAAAACAATGAAACAATGCCATTTACAGGAACATGGATGAACCTGCTGCTGCTGCTAAGTCGCTTCAGTCGTGTCCGACTCTGTGCGACCCCATAGACGGCAGCCCACCAGGCTCCCCCATCCCTGGGATTCTCCAGGCAAGAACACTGGAGTGGGTTGCCATTGCCTTCTCCAATGCAGGAAAGTGAAAAGTGAAAGTGAAGTCGCTGAGTCTTGTCCGACTCTTAGCGACCCCATGGACTGTAGCCTATCAGGCTCCTCCGTCCATGGGATTTTTCAGGCAAGAGTACTGGAGTGGGGTGCCATCGCCTTCTCTGTGGATGAACCTAGAGATTATCAAAGATATGATATCCCATACGTGGAATCTAAAATACGATACAAATGAACTTAATTACAAAATAGAAACAGACTCACAGACATAGAAATCAAACTTATCAAATCAGATCAAATGAGAGGGGAAGGATAAATTAAGAGTTTGGGATTAGAAGATTTATATATAATTAAAACTATTATATGTAAGATAAACAGCAAGGATTTACTGTATAGCACAGGGAACTATTGAATATCTTGTAAAAAATCATAATTGAAAAGACTCTGATAAAGAATATACACGTATGAATCACTTTGCTGTACACCTGAAACGAATACAACATTGTAAATCTTCAATAAAAAGATACAATAAAATGAATAAGTGAGTTAAGTGAAGTTGCTCAGTTGTGTCCGAATCTTTGTGACCCCGTAGACTGTAGCCCACCAGGCTCCTCCATCCATAGGATTCTCCAGGCAAGAATACTGGAGTGGGTTGCCATCTCCTTCTCCAGGGGATCTTCCCAACCCAGGGATCGAACCCACATTGCAGGCAGATGCTTTACCATCTAAGCCACCATGGAAGCCCCTTATAAAATGAATAAATACATAAAAACAAGAGCTTCCAATGGAGCCTTCTCTTTTCCCAGCTCTTCTAGGAACTGCCTTTGAAAAAGACTCAGAATGGATTTACTCATTGAGTACTTACAGCATGAGAAATGCCACGCCGAGCATCATTAGAAGACTACAGAAATGAAGATGATTTTGGTGACTCTTATAGTCTGGTCAGGGAGACAGACTTGGACACAAATCAGCAGCATTAGGCAGACAGCACTCATACTACCATGGAGGATAAAAGGGACTTCTTCCTCCGGGAGGATGAAGCAGGTTGGACTGGATGGTGGGACCATGGGTGTTGGTGGGGGGGCTTCCATCTGGAGCCAAGCTCAGAGGAGGGGAACCATAAGAAACTGAATATTTGGGGGTGGTCAGAGTCACCCTTGGGTGGAGTTGTGGTGGAAGGGGAGAGAGAGAGGTAGTTTGGGTAGCAGGGTGACTGTTTGGACTCTTCTCTGTGAAAGAAGGAGCAGGGAACATTTTCTAAAATGGGAACAAGGCTGTCGGGATGGAGTGGGCGCAGAGCAGGGAGGCCCGTCGGGGGTCACCGCGAGTCCAGGAGGGAGAAGAGGTGACTCAGCCCAGGGCAGTGTGTCCTCTGGGTCCTGGTCGCTCCGCATCTAAGTGGGGCCTCAAGGAGCTGAGTGTGCCTCATGGAGACATGGAGGCTCCATCCACGCCAAGGGGACCACTGGGCACGGCGCATCCAAGGACACCTGGGTGGTCACATGACACACGTTCTTCTGCGTTTGTGCTACAGCTTGGGGTCTGCAGTAACAGCCCTTTCTTCTAGATGCTTCAGTTAAGGGGGAGAGGAAGGCCAGAGAATAAGCCAGATCCAAGGGTGGGGAGGCTTCCCTGGTGGCTCAGACAGTAAAGAATCTGCCTGCAATGTGACAGACCCAGGTTCAGTCCCTGGGTTGGGAAGATCCCCTGGAGAAGGAAACGGCAAGTCACTTCAGTATTTCGGGAAATACTGGGAAATCCCATGGACAGAGGAGCCTGGTGGGCTACAGTCCATGGGGTTGCAAACAGTCGGATGTGACTTAGTGACTAAACCAACCAAACAACCAAGGTGGGGGTGAGCCGCCAACACTCCACAAGCCCAGCTGAGCAGTGGTGCAGCCTGAGCATTGTAGAATTGATGAATGTCCGTTATGTGCTGAGCTGGTTATGCACCATCTTCCCCCTCCCACCCCCAGATCTGCTCTGTTAAGTGCCCGGTTTGGGAGGGTGACTCTTGTTCCCTGCTCTAGAGTTGGGCTTGACCTGCTTCTAAGGAATTGGACCTCAGACACCTGCCCACACACTATACCAAGTCTCTTCGCTCGTGTCCTCTGGGCATGGTAAATTCTAGTCTATGTACCACCTGCTTCCTGCCAGGACCCTGACTCATTGCTATCCATCCTTTCTATGTACCACTAATCCTCAGGACTGCCCTGGGAGGCGTTAGTTCCATTTGGTAGATCAAGAAAGTGAGGTGCAGGAAGGCTCCTGGACCACACCTGTCCAAGGGGCAATTGTGGAGGCTTCAGGCTGGGAGGAGTGACACGTGATCGTCCTGCTGACCTTGGCCACCGCAGGGAGGTCGGCCTCTTTGGACCCACAGCCAAGCCTGCATGAGCGAAAAATAAACTCCTATGTGTCAGCCGGGAGATGGGCTAGCTCACGACTCATCCTGAGCACCAGGCTTCTCTACGGTCACTTAGCCAGTAAATGGCAGGACCAGGATACACGCAGGATACAGAAAGCAGGCAGGAATTAATTAGGAGGAAGAAAGCTCCACACAGCGCTACGTCGAGTGAAACCAGAGCCCCGGGGAATTTTCTGTTGCTCACTTTTCCCACAGCTGTTCTACCCTTGCTAATGCAACCATCCATAACATTAGGACCTTACGCTTCTTGAGGGCTTCTTGTTTGCCAAGAAATGTGCTAAAGGCTTTACCTTAACTGGACTTCTGCTGAGATGTGCACTGTTATTATCCACGTTTTTCATTTGGGGGAACTGAGCTCAGAGACATCGAGTAATTTTCCAGGTTGATATGGATGGTAAGCATCAACCCTGGGGTTTTTACTTGGACCATGTAACGTTACTTTCTAATGCCTCCCAAGACCACGGCCAATGCCAACAAGGAAAGGTGGTGTGAAAATACAAACACACACAAACACCGAACCGCTTGTGATGGAAGGGAGCAGATCCAGTGAGCCCTGAATGTTGGAAACATCCCCCCAGGCTCCGGCCACGGCGTCCAAGCATGTGCTCTCACCAGCCGAGATGAAGTCTTCCATCAACAGCTTTGAGCTACTCTGACAAACCCCGTTCCTGCTCCTACACGTGACTTGGTTTCCATTTTGCAAGCCCAGTGGGGAACTAGGTTCTTGGCGCTTGCTCACCACGGGAGCCCCCTCAGTCCTGGCAACCACAGGATCTTCATCGTGGTGGGACAATCACACACCAGCCACTGTAACTGCGATGTGCAAACCATTCTTCTGGGAGACAGTTAAACCTGGCTAAGAGTGGGCCCGACCTGGTTGGTGTCCAGCATCCAAGGGCCCATCCCCACAGGAGTGACATTAACCGCAGTGCCCACCACACCTCACCCTCATCCTGTGCGGTACCATTTTTCCTCTATGATCATCTTTACTTCTGTATCCGTCTTCCATTTGGTGGGTATAATTACACGCAGGCTAGCAAGAAATTCACATTAGGGAAGCAAAGATGTATAATTGTTTAATGAGATTATTTAAGATTAAGTTCCCTGAATATCAGAATGCAGCCTTTTTTAGGCATTCCCCTGTCCCCGTGTCTGAGTCTGTGGCATCATCCAAGATATAAACAACATTCATATATCCAGGGACATTCACTTCAAGGCTTTTTTTTTTTTAGCAGTGTGTTGGGGGGAACTGGCATGGTACTATTTCTTTTCCTACCAAAAGTTCCCCTCCCTCCCAGGGAAACAAGATTTTGAATATGGAAGGAAACTTCCTTTTATAACATATGGTATGGTGGAGTGTGTGTGTGTGTGTGTGTGTGAGAGAGAGAGAGAGAGAGAGAGAGAGCTCAGTCGTGTCTGACTCTTTGCTATCCCATGGACTGTGGCTCCTCTGTCCGTGGAATTCTCCAGGCAAGAATAGTGTGGTGGGTTGCCATTTCTTCCTCCAGGGGATCTTCCTGACCCAGGGATTGAACCCACATCTCCTGCGTTGGCAGGCAGATTCTTTACCACTGAGCCACCTTGGAATCCCGTAACTGACATACAACACTGTTTAAAGTATACAGCATAATTATCTGATTTATATGTGTTGCATGTTGATTACCAATTAAGTTTATTTAACATCCATTTTCTCAGATAGTTGCCAAAAAAAAGAAGAAAAATGTTTCCTTCCTTCTGATGAGAATTCTTAGGATTTACTCTCTTTGCAGCTTTCAAGTAAACCACACAGCCATCATGTTAACCACTGCATTCAAGTACTTATTCATCTTTTAACTTGAATTTTGTACCTTTTGGTCACCTTCGTCCAGTTCCACCTCCCTCCACATCCTGCCTCTAGTGACCACAAATCTGACCTCTTTTTCTGAGTTTTGGCTTTTGTTTTTATTTTAGATTCCACATATAAGTGAGATCATAACGTTATTTGTCTCTCTGTCTGACATTTCACTGGGCATAATGCCTTTGAGGTCCATCTATGTCATCACAAATGGCAGTATTTCCTTCTTTTTGGTGGCTGAACGATATTCCACTGTTTAATTACCGCATTTTGTTTACCAATGCATCTGTCAAGAGACTTCTTGTTTCCATATCTTGACTACTACAAATAATCTTTCCAGTGACTGTACTTTTGAGAAAGCAAGGGAAATTCTCAGCACTCAAAATGAAGCGAGCCCAGGAAAGCACAGGTTCTGGGAGTTTCTACGTATAGACCCCAGGAAAGTATTTATGGCCTCGGTTTCTGAGAGCCGTGGATATGAGTGGCCCCATAGAGTAAAAACTCTGGTGCTGGGAAAGATTGAAGACGGGAGGAGAAGGGGACGACAGAGGATGAGACGGTTGGGTGGCATCACCGACTCAATGGACATGAGTTTGAGTCAGCTCCGGGAGTTGGTGATGGACAGGGAAGCCTGGTGTGCTGCAGCCCATGGGGTCGCAAAGTCGGACTCGACTTAGCAGCTGAACCGAACTAAACAGATGGAGTAAAGAGACAAGGCCTTGGGTCCGTGCAGGTTGGGAAGTTGGAAATACGACTTCTTACATATATACACCACTCTCAGCATAAAGATGGACTCGAATGGCTCTGTACCAGCAAAGACATGACAAAGAAACTCATCTGCTTTGACCCTGACTCTAGATATGGGGGAAAGTCCTCTGAAAGCATATAATCACGGCCTTCCCTCAATGGGTTTAAGGAATGAATTTGAGCCATCTGGGCCGTCCAGAAACTCCAGGACTGGGAACTGTAACTTCCAGAGGTCTTGGGTTGAGGGCACCTGGAAGAATGAAAGGTAAAACCTTTTTGGAGGTTTGCATACTCAGCCAAAGCTTCGTGTGATTCCACAAATTCAGCTCGGTAAGTAGGACACAAGCTCATAGCCCCAGTTAAAAATGCAGGAGATAACAAGCCTCAGAGCAGGAGCCAGCAGGACCAGCCATGGGAGGGCAGACCCCCAGATGCTGGCAAGTCCCCTGAGAACTAAAGTGGGCATTCCACAGCCTTTAAAGAAGCAAAGGGCTTCCCCAGTGGCGCAGGGGTAAAGAACTCTCCTGCCAAGCGGGAGACACAGGTTCAATCCTTGGGTTGGGAAGACCCCCTGGAGAAGGGCATGGCAACCCACTGCAGTATTCTTGCCTGGGAAATCCCATGGACAGAGGAGCCTGGTGGGCTAGAGTCCACGGGGTCACAAAAGAGTTAAACACGACTTAACAACTAAACAGCAACAACAATAACATAGAAATAAAAGAGGGAATCAAAAACAGAAGCAAGAAATAAAATACTACCAAAGAGACAAGACAGACTTGAAAAAAAGACCAGTACTTTAAAACAAAATAAAACCATGATAGTAACAAAAATTAAAACTCAATGGATAGGTTAAAAGGTAGCTCAGTCAAGCTGGAAGAATTGGAAGATTCTTAGATAAAAGATTATATAATCCTTTCCTGGCCCTGGATAATTCAGTCTTCTTCTTTTTTTTTTAATTTATGTATAGTTGTATTGCAATGTTGTGTTAAGCACTGGTGTGCCGCAAAGTGACTCATTTATAAGTATATATACAGTCTTCCGTCTTTGTGTATGTTCAGGCCCTAAGCATCCAACCTGGTTGACTCCTCATGACACTGGGGTCCTAGAGCGATCTGATGTCACATGGGACAGAAGGACATCCAGTCTTTACATCAAGGTCAAAAGAACAACTCCCAACCTGGCATTTCCACTGACCACTCAGGGCCTGTAGGTCACAGCCAAAGAAGGAAGGGTTGGACTTTTAAATGAAAATTTTCTTTTGTAAAGCTACGAATGAGAATGAAGGTTTTCAGAAGCCAGCCACACAATTTTCTATTTAGGAGATAATATTTTCCCCCTAACTGTGCACAGTCATTCTGGTACATCTTTGGGGACTTAACCTTATTAACAAACGAACAGCTGAAACTTGATGTGTGTGCAACTGTTTAATGCTGAAATCTGCTCAAGGAAATGAGTGCGTTTGTGTAAAAAACTTAGGACTTTATTGTGCCCCAATAAGATGCTTAATTCTGTTGTAAACATAAGAGACAGGAAGAGTTGTGAACAGAAAAATACCCAGAGATCTTCCCCAGAATGCAACACAGAGAGATAAAGAAATGAAAAGCATGTGTGAGAAAGAAAGAAACACGATAAAGGACAGAATGTGTGTGTGTGTGTGTGTGTGTGTGTGTGTTCAGTCACTCTGTCACGTCTGACTGTGTCAGCATGGACTGTAGCCCACCAGGCTCCTCTGTCTATGGGAATCTCCAGGCAAGAATACTAGAGTGGGTTGCCATTTCCTGTCCAGAAAGGACAGAATTATAAGGTTTAAATCTCAGTGAGCTGGAATTCCACAAAAGAAAGAAAAAGAAAAATCAAACATCAAAAGGCAAGAAATTTTCCTGAGTTGATGAAAGATGGTGATTCTTGTTTAAGATGTGAAGCAGAGGGATTCCACGGTGACGGTAATCCCCCAAACTGTATGTTAAAACATTGCCACAAGCATATCTGGATTCATCGCTGGTGCCGTTTTCTTGTTTCTCTCTGATGCGGACGTGAGGCTGGGGTTCTCTCCGTGTCAGAAAAGGGAAGAAGTTAATGGCAGAGGCAACAGGCAGACAGGTGACTCTGAGGATGTCAGGACCCTGGGAAAGAGTCTATGAAAGGTCTCAGAGGGGTTACCGAGCCGAAGGTACGTTCATCTGAGTTGACAGATGAGGTAACGGGTGGGCTTCAGTGAGAGGGAGGAAATCCAGGACTATAATTTAGTAAGAGTTTTCTGGAACCTCAGTGCTAGAGCGGATTAAGTAGTTATGGCCTCGTGGCAAGTTCATGGGAAAGAGCCAGAGGGAAAATTAACTTGTATTTGACATGAAACACATACTCTCTGGGTATTCATCAGAGTAAATTATACGCAGTGGAGAAGTTTAAAAGCACTTCCTTCCCCCCTCCCCAGCTTAATGAATATGTACTGTTGGATCACACTGGACTGCCCTCCTGGTTTTAATAAACAGTCAACAACTTCTGATGCCTATAATCTAGTGTTTAGTTGTCCCTACTTATGATTAAATGGAAGGGGGATACACATTACCATAATCCCTAGGAATTGCACAATATTTCCCACCAACCCCTGGTTCCCTGCTCCTTAGCACAATGCGGGACTCCAGCCAGGCTGGCAGGCGAGGCCGTGGGAGAGGGCGGTGGGAAGTAGGCTTGACCTTGGGGGAGCCAAGGAGTCGTGTGAGCCGTCAGGCTGCCCAGCGGGAATGGAAGTGGCCAGCTGCCTAGGAAGGTGTGGGCGTGCTGGGTGGAGGTGCTGAGGCGGGCATTGTTCCTCTCACGCGGCTCTGAGAACTCAGGACGGGGGCTGCCCACAGCACCTGGGATGGTGCTCTAAGCCCCCAGTTCACTGGGGGATGCTGGGGACCCATGGCCGCTAGAGGGGGGTGGTTCAGGCTGGAGGCACTGCCGGGAGAAGCCTGGCCTTGGCTTCCTCCTTTCCTCCCGAGTCCACCTTGACTTTTCCACCAGCCATTCATGCAGCAACAACACAGAAAACCCTAAGGCAAGGCCTATATTTGCACAATGAAAAGAGTCAGAAGGTTCCAGGAGGGCTTCTTAATGTGTGTGTGTCAGGGGGAGCACTGGTATATACTCTGCTTATCCTCACAGCACAGCTGGGAGGCAGATAGAGCAGGTGCGATCATCCACATTTCAGAAAAAGGCACTGGAGAGGTGAGATCACGTGTTGAATGAAGGTCAGTGGCCAAGCAGGGGCCAGGTCTAGGTCTCCTGACTCTTAGTCAAGGAATCATTCCATCCAGACCTAGAAGCATCCTAATTAACACAGGGGAGTAAATGAAGCTCTGGAGGCAGGGATCTGACGTTAACTTCTACCCCCTTGACTGTGCTTGGATAAGCCAATATTCACAGGTGACTCCCTAATCCAAGTGATGATAGAGAAGAGTCATGTTAATGTCCCAATTTTGACTAGTTTGGTCCTAAAGCTCTAACCAGGTGGTTTCTGAAAGCATTTCCCACTCTGTGTGCACAGATTGCAGAGTGGGTAATGGTCCTCAAAATGCCATCCATTCTGCTGATGCAAGAGTATCTGACACCAACAGGTGTGGCCAGTATCATCACAAATGTAGGCGCATCACATTATGACCCTGAAAACCCCCCAGGTGTTATGGTCCCAAGTCTGAACTAAACAGACACGAGTTTGGGAAGGTCAGAGGGAGATGGAGAGACCCAGAGCAGCAGGAGGTACCACAGACCCTTTTCCCATCACCTGGTTCTTACTTCTCCGTGTCCACATGTACTGCTGGCTTCTGCTTCCGCTAGAAGTTCAGAGAAGAGGCAAAAAGGCCAGCCACCCACCCTGGGACTATGGGATGTCTAGGATAGTACTGCTGAGTCACTTTCCTACCCAAGCCAGGTATGAAGGGAAGGCGCCTTCCAACTCCCGCTGACGCAAGCATCCTCTCCGCCTCTCCCTACCCCATCTGAAACGCCTGCTAGCAGAGGTTCTAACATAGGCTCAGGTTGCAGGGGGTGAGGGAGTGTGCTGAGAAAAGGAATCATTGAAAATAAACTTGATGCGGGAGTTACTGTAGTTTGTTAATTATCTCCTTAGAAGGTAGAAAGTAATCAAACAAGTTTTTAATGAATTTCTGCCATAGACTCAGTGCCATAATGGCCACTGATGGGCCACAGAAACCCCTGGAAGGGGCTGAGATCCAGTTAGAGTGTGACTTCAATGGATAACCCCAAACCGCGTATATTGGCTTCCCTGGTGACTCAGATGGTTAAGAATCTGCCTGCAATGCAGGAGACCTAGGTTCAATTCCTGGGTCAGGAAGATCCCCTGGAGAAGGAAATGGCTACCCGCTTCAGTATTCTTGCCTGGAGAATTCCACGGACAGAGGAGTCTGGCAGGCTGCAGCCCATGGGGTGTCAAAGAGTTAGGACATGACTGAGAGACTAACACTTCACTTCAAACCACATACAACAAAGCACTGGAATGTGCAGCGGAGATCAAAGCTGGCTTCCCAGTACTCCAGGATGTCTTCATGGAAGTGTTTCTAAGACACCAAAGTGCCCCACCTTCCACTAGACTGGAGGGCAGGGACCAACAGGGCAATGGATGGTCCCTGGGAGTTGGTGGGATGCTATACATTTGTCCGGAGTCAACCTTGCCTGCCTCCATCTGATTTAGTTAGGACTGGAAGGAGGCAGTCTGGATAAATTTGTCTGGATGAATCCTGAACAGGCAAGGACCCTAAACACACACACACACACACACAAACATGCACACCCACCTTCAAACTCTTTGGAAGCCCAGGTGACCTCCAAAAGTCCTGGTGACATCCAGGTGAAGGATGGTGACATCCAGGTGAAGGATGGTGACCTTGCCTTGTCTGCTTGCCTGTCTTGTATGACACATGGATGCACTGGACCTGAGTCACAGACCTCTTGGTAAATGAGAATGCACAGGTGAGGGACTGAAGCTAGGCGGGGCTTCTCCGCCTCAGCGCTGACCTTGGGGCCAGGCCATCTTTGCCGTGGGGTCTGCAGGATGCTCAGCACCATCCCTGGCCTCTGTCTACTCCCCGCTCCTAGCATCACCCTCCCCCTCCCCTCCTACCCCCTCCCCCCAACCCCTGATCAGGATGATCACCTGTGTCCCTAGCCTTGCCAGACGTCTGACCTGCTCCAGAGAAGGGGACACCATCCTAAGGGGCCACAGTAGGGTGTCCACAGCACGTGGCTATCCCTTCTCATCATTCATCACCTTTGAATCCCTGGACAAAGCCACCTGGCCTCATCAGGTGGTATTTCTTGAAACCTGAAGGGAATTTAGAGTTGATCAGAATCCAGGCTCTCCTTTAGAGACAAAGGCCTAGCAGGGAGCTTCATCTTCAGGGTGGTGGATCTCAATGAACCCTTCAGCATGTTCACTGTGCGGTCATTTAGATCTCTGGCCAATAGCCCAGCCAGCCAGCCCTCCCAGGGCCAAAGTTTACCACGTGGTAAGAAGTCACACTCAAAGGACTTCCCTGGCAGTCCAGTGGTTAAGACTCTGGGCTTCCAGTGCAGAGGGCATGGGTTCAGTCCTCAGTGGGGGAACTAAGATCTCATATGCCACTTCCCCCAAAATACATTTTTTTTTTAAAGTAGAGCTTGGAGCCTGCCTTCCCTGAGGGTATCCAACAGGTCCTTGTTGGGAGTGGGTTATCAGATTGTGCATTTTGTGTTGGACATAGACCCAGAAAACTAAACTCAGGTCATTTATTCCAAGTAAGTGGGGAGGAAAGCTGGCAGTTAGGAAGAAGCTGGGCAGGAATGGTTCTGGCCGAGGGGAAGCATGGAAACGCCGGTGGCCAGGGCTCTGTGGGTGTGTGGAATGCCCATGCCTGGCCTCTGTGGGACACGATTGTCGAGGGGAGCTGCAGGGCAGGGAGCAGACTGAACAGCCTTCGGCGCTGTCCTGATGGCCTTGAATTTACTCCTGTAGGCGACGAGGAAGACAGGGTCCAGGAGAGCCAGTTCAAGGCAGGAGGATTAGCTGGGAGGGCTCTGCAGCAGGAGCAGGGGCACACGGAGGAAGGGAGAGGGCTGGGAAATCTGCTCAAGGATGTCAGCAAGGCTCAAGGACAACACCCAATGTCTGGGGGGCCTTCCAGCGAGACAGCAGCACAGAAGGAGTGGGGGTGGCCCTGTGCACCCTGAACGCCTGTGGGACTTCAAGTGGGCCTTCCAAATGTGGGGGGCACATCCAGGCTGGAGAATGGGGTTGGAAACCATGCATTGGGAGGAGGTGGTGGGTACCTGTCATGTGGGATTGGGTGACATTGCCGGGGGAGCATGGGTCAGAGGAAGGGGTGTGGTGGGGCCACCAGTGAACCGAAAGGAAACCTCTCTCCAGAAACCACCTTCCTGAGCAGTCCAGCCATTCCACTGGAAGTCATCAACCCCTTCCAGTCCATGATGGTTTCCTTTGAAACAGGAACAGTGGGAGGAATTGCCCAGGCAACTTACAAACTTTTTGTTTCTCAACTGCCCAAAGTGTTCACAGACTTTTATTTCCCACCACCAGAGACTCTCCTAAAGGCACAGAATGCTGGCTGGCACGCTGGCCGGGTTCCAGGATCCTTCTAATGAACTGTGAGCCTAGCATTTGTGGACAGCATTGTGCAACTTCTAAGGTCTGTGGTCTGAGGGTTTCATCCACAGCTTAATCGTCGGTGTAGACCCTTAAGATCTAGATTATAGCTTTCAGAGGTTATTGGCGGTTTACTGAAAGCCAAAGGAGAGTTCCCTTTTGCCATGGATTTGCAGTTCTCTGTATTTGCATTGGGGAAGGAGGTTTGCTTTGAATCGCCCCCTCTGCATGTAATTTCCTCTGATGAGTACCTATAGTGTCTGTGTTTCAGACACATGAAACGTGACTTGATATTTCCCCCTGGCTGTTTCCCATGAACTTGACCCTCTTGTTACATGGAGACAGTAGTACTGGCTGGAACCCTTCTCCAAGTCTTCTCGCCTCATCAACCATTTCAGTCTTTTTGGCAGTAACCACACCTCAGTCCCTTAGCTCTTTGATGCTGAGATTCCTATCCCTCGGGGGAAAAGATAGTTTAAACAATGAGCTTTTTCTAAAACATTTGTGCTTTGTTTCATATTCCTATTTTCTTTTTCTTTTTTTGGATTTTAAGAAAAATTTATTTTATTGAAGTATAGATGATTTACAATGTTGTGTTAATTTCTGTTGTTCAGCAAAGTGAATCAGTTGTACATATATAGACATCATTTTTCATCTTCTTTATGGTTTATTGCAGAATACTGAAGATAGTTTCCTGTGCTACCTAGTAAGAACTTGTTGTGTATCCCTCCTGTATAAAATATTAATAGTTTGCAGCTGCTAATCTCAAACTTCCAGTCTGTCCCTCCCCCGCCCCTGACTGAGTCCCTTGGTAACCACAAGTCTGTTCCCTGGTCCATCTGTGTTTCATAGATAAGTTTTCTTGTGCCCCTTTTTTAGATTCCACATACAAGTGTCTTTCTCTTTCTGACTTACTGAGTATGATGAATCCCTAGGTCCATCCATGTTGCTGCAAATGGCACTATTTCATTCTTTATGGCTGAGTAGAATTCCGTTGCATAGATATATATTTAAAGAGTCGGACACGACTGAAGAGACTGAGCATGCGTGCACCACATCTTTCTCCATTCATCTGCTGATGGATATTAGGTTCTTTCCATGTCTTGGCTGTTGTGAATAATGCTGCTATGAACATTGGGGTGCCTGCATCTTTTGAAATAGTTTTGTCTTGATATATACCCAAGAATGGGATTGCTGCATCGTATGCTAACTTTGTTTTTAGTTTTTTGCGGAACCTCCATACTGTTCTCCATAGTGGCTGCACCAATCTACATTCCTACGAACAGTGTGGTGGTGGTTTAGTCACTAAGTCCTGTCCGACTCTTGTGACCCCATGGACTGCAGCTCACCAGGCTCCTCTGTCCACGGGATCCTCCAGACAAGATTACTGGAGTGGGCTGCCATTTCCTTCTCCAGTGTAGGCAGGCTTTCTTTCCTCCACACCCTCTCCAGCATTTACTGTTTGTAGACTTTTTGATGATGCCCATTCTGAATGGTGTGCGGAGATACCACACCATTGTTTCAATGTAGTGTAGCTTTGATTTGCATTTCTTTGATAATTAGCAATATTGAGCATTGTTTCATGTGCCTGTTGGAAATTATGTCTTTTTTTCAAGACACATCTATTTAGATCTTCTGCCTATTTTTTGATTGGGTTGTTTGTAAAAATGTTCTATATAATTAATTATACAGAAGGCTTGGAAAGATACACATCAGATTGTTAACATTTATTACTTTGATGGGAAGGCTGTGGGACTCTAGGGAAAAAAACTGAATTAAAAAAAAAAACTCTTTTAGCCATGAGGCATGTGGGATCTTAGTTCCTTGACCACGAATTGAACCTGCACCCTCTGTACTGGCATTGCAGAGTCTTAACCACTGGACTGCCAGGGAAGTCTCAAGACTGGATATTTTTAAAAGGAAGATGTCTATAGTTAAAATTTAGCATATGCACACACTTAAAAGGAAGCAAGAATGATCAGCAAGATGTTACTAGCATATCTCTTAGGTGGAGTGGGATTTCAGGTGAAAAGTAGAAAAAGCATATATATATATACATATGTATGTATGTATATTCACATTGGCCACCTATTGTACTCGTATTAGTGCTTTTTTGTATAATTTTTTGCTTCTTTCCTTAAGCTTTACATTTTCTGTCTTTATTGATGAAAAATTAGAGTTCAGAGCTGAAGGTAGGACTCAGAGATTAGAAGATGCCTTCGAGTGATCTGGGAGTGGCAGTGGTCCCAGGCCCTGCCGGCCTCAGGCGGTACTCACTGGAGAAGGATGTGGTCACAGGAGTGCGACAACACAGAGATTTCCTATTTAAGAATGAAACCTCCACAGCTCCTTCTCTGTGTGTGCTGGACAGTCATGCCTGTGTTGTGGGGGATATACAAGCTGGTGTTTCTCAAAGGTCAGCTTAGTAGGGTTCTGGAAACCTAAGTCTATGTTTTATGAAATCCTTACCAGTTTCTTACAGCACAATACAACTGTGTGAGAATGTCAGAGAGCTAAGCACTACAATTCATGATAATGTGGGGAAGGGTCTCAGCTAGGAGACTGAGGTTCTAACTTTGTTGTCGCTTAGCTGCTCAGTTGTGTCTGACTCTTTGTGACCCCATGGACTGTAGCCCGCCAGGCTCCTCTGTCCATGGGATTCTCCAGGCGAGAATACTGGAGTGGGTTGCCGTTCCCTTCTCCAGGGGACCTTCTCGATCCAGGGATTGAACCTGTGTCTCCTGTATTGGCAGGCAGATTCTTTGCCACTGAGCCACCATGGAAGCCCCTGGCAAGGAGACAGGTTCTAATTTTAGTCCTCTACCAATTAGCCCAGTAGGATCCTTGTAAATTGTTCCTGCCCTTTGGGACTTAATTTTCCAATATATGTAAATGGTTGGAGATTAGTGCTTCTCACACTGCAGGGTTTAGACATATCTTGGGAATTCTGAGTTCTCTGTGAGAATTATTTTTTAAAAATCAAACTTGCAGAAAAGTCACAAGAGTAAGATAAGAACACACCCTTCACGTCCACTCACTAATTTATAGCCTTTGCTCTTCTATTAATTTTTTCACATTGATGAAATTCACATTGATGAAATTTTACATTGATGAATTTCCCTGGATCCTTCTGCTGCTCCTTCTTACCAAGGAGTGCCCAGCCTAGGTGTCTGTCCGTGTTTATCTTTCCTTTGGGGACGGGCAGGACTGCTCTTATTTCCAGGGGGTACCCAGAAAAGGACTGAAGAGGTCTCTACAACATCCACATCAAGTAAAGGTCAAATGATACCATGGGGCCCACTCTAAATGATGGTTGTCCGGTAATTTTAACAGAAAGGAGCGGGCCTGTCAGACCCAGGAAAGCCCTCTCCCTCAAGTTATTAGCGTATTCACATCACCAGTAGCAATTTATTTTGAGCAAAACAACATCATCTGGCAAATTAATGTTGTAGGTTAAATTGCATGGGCTTGGAAGTAATATATTTATTGAACTGGTAAATCTGTTTTATTATAGCTCTTCAAGAGCTACAAGCATAAGGAATTTATATCAATAATAATGTTGGTGCAGACTACCATAAAAATAAAACTGGGGACACAAAAGAATGTGTTCCCAGGGCACATTACACATTAGTCCTGTTTGTAAACAGTGAGCTGGAAGAGTCAAGTTCGGAAGCTGTGCTTCCAGGGGTGCCTTGGGGAGAGGAGAGCGGGGGAGAATAAGGCAGTTGAAATAAATGGGCTCCTTTATCCCATTTCGGTGCATTGGCATTCTGGGTAAGATCTGGTTTAGAAAAAAGGAGTTTGGGTACCACCGATATAGATTATTCCTAAAACTCCTTTGAGCTTTAGAAACCAAAACACATTTATTTTTCTGACAATGAAAATTAGTGTCATTGTTTGGACTCCTCTTCATGTCTCACTGTCTCGAGTGTGTGTATATGAAGTTTTGTGGGTGTGCATGTGTTATTCAGGGCTCTCCAGAGAAACAGAACCAAAGTGGATACACATCCATTTTCCTGGGGACTTCTCTGATGGTCCAGGGGTTAAGAATCTGCCTTGCAATGCGGAGGACATAGGTTCTATCCCTGGTCAGGGAACTAAGAGCCCACATGCCATGGAGCAGCTAAGTCTGCCTGCCACAACTAGAGAGTCCATGCACAAAAATGAAAATCCCACCAGCCACAATTAAGACCCAATGCAGCCAAATAAGCAAAAAATAAAGTTAAAAAAAAAAGTGAATTATTCACTCTGAATGTAGTATCTGGGTCTTAATCATTGCACTTAATAAAAGATAAAAGAAAGATGTTGCTTGCCCTATCAGTAAACAAGGCATGTTGCAGCCACCAACATTACATTACATTACCGCCAGCCCAGCAGTGAGCCCGGAGGGAATTGGGACGGGCAAAAGCCCTGCAGTCACTGAAACAGCGCATCCTGAGGCCACTCAGGATGAGAGGCCACGGGATACTGGCCCAGATAGCTAAGGCGCACACCAAGGAGTGATTTCAGGGAGCCCCGAATCTGCATCTTCCCATACACGGGAAAGCACCAAATTCATTAACTTGACATCTCTGGTTTTCTTTAATTAACAATGATCTTTTGATGTTCTGACTATTTGATTTTTTGCTGCAAAATCCCCCATATATCCTGGTATCCACCCCCGCCCCAGCCTCTTTGGAACAGTCTCTCAGCGTTATCTGAGATGCTGTGTCCCAGGCTTGAAGTCCTCAGAATGTCCGCTGAATAAAAGATAATTCTCAACTTTTAGACTATGCATTGTTTCAGTCAATATACACACAGGAGACAGCACGGGGAAAATTTATTTTGAGGAATTAGCCCACATGATTATGAAGGGACATGCCCAAAAATCTGCAGGGTAGACCAGCAGGCTAGAAACTCAAGAAGAACTGACACTACAGTTCAAGTCTGATGATTGTTTGCCAGCAGACTCACCTCCTGCTTAAGTGAAGTCAGTTTTGTTCTGTCAACTGATTGGGTGAGGCCCACCCAAATTCATCATTGCGAGTGAGGTAACGAAGTCTCCCACTATTACTGTAAAACTCATCTGCCCCTTCCATTCTGCCTGTTTTTGCTTCATGTATCTTCATGGTCTGTCGTTAGTTTTGCAAATGTTTCATAATTGCTGTATCTTCTTGCTCTATTGAAACTTTTATTAATATATAATGTCTTTCTTTGTCTTCTGTAAACATTCATGATTCAGTCTATATTTTTAAATTTTATTTTATTTTTAAACTTTACAATATTGTATTGGTTTTGCCATATATCAAAATGAATCCACCACAGGTATACATGTGTTCCCCATCCTGAACCCTCCTCCCTCCCCATACCATCCCTCTGGGTCGTCCCAGTGCACCAGCCCCAAGCATCCAGTATCGTGCATCGAATCTGGACTGGCGACTCGTTTCATATATATTATGCCTATTTCAATGCCATTCTCCCAAATCATCCCACCCTCTCCCTCTCCCACAGAGTCCAAAAGACTGTTCTATACACAGTGTCTCCTTTGCTGTCTCATATACAGGGTTATTTTGTCTTGTATTACTATGGCCATTCCTGCTCTCTTTTGGTTACTATTTGCATGGAATGTCTTTTTCCATCCTTCCCCTTTCAGCCTGTTTGTTTTGGGGTTTCAGTAACCCTAACCCATCTCTGTCTTTTCCTGCTCACACTCAGGTATCTGCATAGATGGGATAAAAGGGTATGCCGTGAAGCTGTGCTATGACTTTGCAGGCCTCTCCAAAGAGCCCTGATTCTAATTTGGCCTGAGTCCCAGCTTCCTGTGTTGTTTATCTGCTGCTCGAGTGACTCCTTGTTGCCTTCCTGGGAATGCCTTTCCTCTCTGGGTAAGACCGTTGCTCTACTCCTCCGCAGAGGAGGGACTATCACCACTTTATCTTGGATGATGGACGAGCTTTCCAATTGAAGTGCGAGCTGAAGATGGCACGGCCCCTTATGCTCCTTATGTACTTACCTTTGATCCGGTTGGAGTTCAACACATGATAGTCTCATTCTATGATTAAAGGTCTTTATTCTGCTCCCCAGTGACTCTGTACATAGCCTGTGCCCTGCACTACCATCTCCTAACAAAGCACAGTCTCGCGCCCAAATCAGCCTCCACATGGCACATCTCACAGCCCCTGTGTAAACTCAACACAGTTAAAACACAGTTAAAAAAGATTTTTTTTTCAATCAGAAAAGCAAATCATGCTCATTAGAAGAAATATGAGATATACACAAAAGGAGAAAAGATAGTATCACTATTAATTTCACCACTGTTAACAGTTGAAATATTGTATTAAGTTTAAAAATTCAGAAAAATATAGAATAACTAAATCACTCCCTAAAATAGCACATATTAATAATTTGTCATAAAAGGATTACAGAGACCTTTCATTGAGGCTTCCCTGGTGGCTCAGATGGTAAAGAATCTGCCTGCAATGCAGGGTTCGACCTGGGTTCGATCCCAGGTAGGGAAGATCTCCTGGAGGAGGGAACAGCAACCCACTCCAGTGTTTATTGCCTGGAGAATCCTGTGAACAGGACTACAGTCCATGGGGTTGCAAAGAGTCAGACATGACTAAGGGACTAATTTTCTTTTTTCACTTTCTAAAAGAAATAGAAGATGGCAAATAAAGCTGAAGTGACTTTTGTCCTTCCCAGGTGGTGGTCCCTGCCCTCCCCAGAGGTAACTGCTCTGATGGGAGAAGGGGTGAGGAACAGAGGAGCAAGGTAACCACAGGAGTCCTGCACAGACATCCAGCAGGGAGGCCAAGCTTCGGGCTGCGTCTCCGCAGAGGGCTCAGCCAGGACTGCCCCAGACGGCGCCCAGGGGAATCCGACGTGGATTCAAGGTGCCTGTGCTGGAGGCCAAGCCTTGAGTGGAAGCCTGGGGCCCCATTTCCCTTTCAACACTGCTTGTGTTTATTTCCCAGAGCTTGGGATACAGCCATTTGGGGAACAAAGGGGAGATTTGGGTTGGGGCTCGGACCACCAGGGAACACACGAGCTGGCTGTGTTCCTGGGACAAGGGCAGCTCACATCCAGGACTCCGTGGGGGTGGTTTCCATGGGCACGAATTGGCCCACATCAGAATTCCAGGGCACAGATGCCCTTCCCCAGATAGGAAGTGACCCTCGGAACAGAGCGTGGCCACCTCTGGGCGAGGTTCACACGTGCTCCCCCATCCCCGGGTCATGGGACACTCCTCCCGGACCCCATCACCTGCAGGCGTGGAGGCGCGCCTGCAAGCCTGGTCTCTCCCAGGGGCATCGGAGGGGAGGGGCGTTGCCTGGAAACCTGATGGCGCCTGCATCTCCTAAGAGGAGACAGACTGTGAGGGACCACGGGGCCACCACATTCTTCTACTGGGCAGCCTGGTCCAGCTCCGATTTGTGACGCTTCCATTTATGAAACAGGGCAGAGTAGCCTCAGCACTCAGCCTCTGCAGAGCCTGGTGGTGAGTGGTCAGCGCTGTCTTTGCCAAATGCCAGGTGTTTTGGGAAAAAAAACCAAGTCCACTGCAGCTGGAAGCGGGTAGTTATCAGCTCCCGGCGAGGATGTCAAAAGGCTGCATTTCTTACCATGGAGTTATCGTCTAATTGGCTTCCCTGGTCACTCAGACAGTAAAGAATCTGCTTGCAATGTGGAAGACAAGGATTCGATCCCTGGGTCTGGAAGATCCCCTGGAGAAGGGAATAGCAACCCACTCCAGTATTCTTGCCTGGAGAATCCCATGGACAGAGGAGCCTGGCGGGCTACAGTCCATGGGGGTCACAAAGAGTCAGACACGACTGAGTGACTAACACGTTCCCTCTGCTAGAATGTCTTCTCACTCAAGGAAATCAGAGAGTGGAGAGCTAATGGGAGTGGGCAGAGGCAAGGAAAAGTAATTCCCATGAATGTCCAGAGGGGCTTGGATATTTTCAGCTAAAAGAAAAGGTAAATTCTCATTCAAATGGCTTAAGCCATTCTAAAGGAGATCAGTCCTGGGTGTTCTTTGGAAGGAATGATGCTAAAGCTGAAACTCCAGTACTTTGGCCACCTCATGTGAAGAGTTGACTCATTGGAAAAGACTCTGATGCTGGGAGGGATTGGGGGCAGGAGGAGAAGGGGATGGCAGAGGATGAGATGGCTGGATGGCATCACCAACTTGATGGACGTGAGTTTGAGTGAACTCTGGGAGTTGGTGATGGACAGGGAGGCCTGACGTGCTACAATTCATGGGGTCACAAGGAGTCGGACACGACTGAGCTACTGAACTGAAGCCATAGGAAATATAAGAGCTCCCTAGTAAGAACTCTATAGAGATTGGGCAGTGGCAGGGCTGGTTTTATAAAACAATAATGTCATCAAGGGCCAAATTGGCTGTCTCTTTATGCTCTGTCATCCTCCACCCTCTGACTTGTTCACTGATTCTCCTCATGGGTCCCAAATGGCTGCAGTAATTCCAGGCTTCATATATTAAAAACAACATCCAGGCAGAAAGAGGGAATCAACCCTATCTTATATCCCATTTGAAGATTGAGGTAACCTTTCCATGGTCCTCAGAAGATTTCTCACATCTCATGGGCTCACAGGCACATTTAAACCAGTGATCTAGCAAGGGGAACGAGAGCGCCATATTGGGTTAGACAAAACTAAGGTGTCCCCTTGGGGTCGGAGAGGGCCCTACAGCCCTACACAGCTGTGAAGGTCAAGGCCAGTCAGAGGAGGGAAAAATAAAACCGGGGCTCTGTTAGAGGAAGGAAGGTGGGGAGTGACTGACCCAGGTGTGCACAGAGTTGGACTGTAGAAGCTAGAGGTGGAGCCAGAATGAGAATTGGTGTGAATAAAGGGGAAAAGCAATTCAAATAGCCTTGAGTGCTCATGACCAATTTTGTTGGATTGGTAGGTATGTGATAAGTGGCATGCAGAGGAATAGGTGAGCTCAGTAATTCTCAAACATTTGGTATTTATTCCCTAAAAATAACAGATAACACAGTGGCATGTGTTTGTGTTTTGGTTGTGCTGGGTCTTCGCTGCTTTTGCACAGGCTTTCTCTAGTTGCGGCGAGTGGGCGCGCTGTTTTCGTTGCGGTGCGTGAGTTTCTCGTCGCAGTGACTTCTCTTGTTGCGGAGCATGGGCTGTAGGTGCATGGCTCTCGGGAGCTGCAGCTCATAGGCTCAGCAGTTGTCACTCAAGGGCTCTAGGGCACAGAGCCTTCATTAGCTGTGGCTCACAGGCTCCATATTTGCAGCTTGTGGGCTTAGCTGCTCCTCGGCACGTGGAATCTTCTGGGACCAGCGATTGAACCTACGTCCCCTGCACTGGCAGGCGGATTCCTACCCACTGAGCCACCAGGGAAGTCCCACAGTGGCATTTCTTCAGCTGTGTTTTAAACTATATTTTCCACAACAAAAGAAAATTTAGTTGTTTTACATTTTACACATCTCTTTCATGTCTGAGTTATTATAAAAAAAGACTGCTCTCATATCTGCTTCTGCATTCAATCTGCTGTGTTGGTTGAAGTATATGAAGAAAATCTAGCTTCACACAGATAAACAAGAAAGGGGGGTAGCATTTTCAATTTTTTTCAGATGATTATGGATATTCTTTTTTGATACTACACCAAAACTCGACAAATAATAGTATTGAAAGTTTACTTACAAAGTGGAATCAGGACCATACTAATGAAACCTTCATACCATTTTCATGGTTACATTCAAATCCATGAGTCTGGCACTTTGGATGGATATTTTACTCATGAGTATCTCTATAACAACACAGATTTTTTCATTTGGAAAATATTGGTTTACTGAGTTATGCAGATCTTCTAAGCGTTGACATACTTCAAACGATACAAAAGAATCCATTGAAGTCGCCATCTATCTATCCTATAAAGTATTGGGAAGCTGTTGAACGCGTGGTGGTGAATTCAGGTTTTACAGTATGGTGACGTGGTGAAGAATCTATCTGCCGATGCAGGAGACACAAGAGGCGCGGGTTCAATTCCTGGGTCGGGAAGATCCTCTGGAGGAGGAAATGGCTACCCATTCTGGTATTCTTGTCTGGAAAATTCCATGGACAGAGGAGGACTACAGCCCATGGTGTCACAAAGAATCGGACATGACTGAGTGACTGCGCACAATTTTCTCCTGAAAGTTCAATCTTAATCATAGCAAAAAAAAAAAATCAGTTGCTTTCCTTGAAATAAAGGGCTCACTCTGTTAATTTCCAACACAATGTCAGCCAAATACCCAAGTCTGAATAATCATGATTAGTCTTTCTGCTGTTTTTTAAAGTAAAAGTGGTGTTCCATGACAAACGTAGCTTGTTTAACTCACGACTGAAACACTTGAAAGAGTTTTTCTTTGAGACAAACATTAAACTTCAGCCCGCAGCGTAAGCGCTTCCATTTTGTCAGGGAGAAATACCAGTACCATAATGATGTGTATTCAAGGAGTTGCGCTCTAATGAGATCAACAAAGTTTACAGGTTTGTCAAGGACACTGCTAAGTGAAACTGTTTCGTGTTTTCTTTTTCAGCTTCACGGTCCACGTTAGGAGGCTGGGTCCACGTTAATGCCACTTCCTCGATTCATGCTAAGGTGCCACCAGTTTGACTCACCTTGGCTGTTGTATCATCCATGCAAATGTCAACAGCCTTGTTCCAGGATAAACCGTGAGCCTCAAAAAAGTTATTCAACACTTTGTGTTTCTTGCCAAGCAACAAGTTTGTTGTCAGAAAAGGTCTTCGGCTCTTCAGCGTTTGTTGCCAGGTGTTCCCATGAAAGGCCTCAGATGTTTATTAGTTGGGGTTGGTAGTGGATTAAAAAACAGCAAACTCAGCCACCTCGATAGATTTGTCCATGGTAAAGGAAAAGTACAATTCTGCGCATGAGACGTTAGTCCATTAGCACCTCTGTAGCCCAAACTTTCATGTAATAAGTTAGTGTTACTGGGAAGCAGCACTATGGTGATTTCCCTAAAGACCTCATCCAGCAGGCATTCAACATTCAACTGTAAAGATAGCTTTTCAACTATGCTGTGCATTTCTTCAGCCAACCTAATAAGATAACTTATGCTGGAAGTTGGAGAAGGCAATGGCACCCCACTCCAGTACTCCTGCCTGGAAAACCCCAGGGAAGGAAGAGCTTGGTAGGCTGCAGTCCATGGGGTCGCTAAGAGTCGGACACAACTGAGCAACTTCACTTTCACTTTTCACTTTCATGCATTGGAGAAGGAAATGGCAACCCACTCCAGTATTCTTGCCTGGAGAATCCCAGGGATGCAGGAGCCTGGTGGGCTGCCGTCTATGGGGTCGCACAGAGTCGGACACAACTGAAGGGACTTAGCAGTAGCAGTTAGCATGCTGTAAGTTGTTCTGGAGGTTTCCTCATTCCTATCTGAAAATCTGTAACAAATAACTTTTTGGTTTTAAGGAGCTCATCATGCCTATATTTAAAATATTAAATTCCTTTTTCGGGAAAAGCCGAGTGACTGGTCTCCAAGTGATACCACAACATAACTGGCATCACAATACTCTTTCTTTTAATTAATGAACATTAGCTTTTAGTGTGATTCTAGGTACACAGCAAACTTGAGCAGAATTTACAGAGAATTCCCATATACCCACACCCACTCGACCATCTACATCTTGAACTAAAGTGGTCCATTCATTACAACTGATGACTCATCATTATCACCCAAAGTCCATAGTTTACATTAGGGTTACTCTTGGTGCTGTACAGTGTATGGGTTTTGATGAATATAAATGACACGTGTCCACCCCTGTAGTATCATAGAGAATACCTTCACCATCCTAGAAAAATGCTGTGTGCTCCGCTATGTCATTCCTCTCCTCCCCTTCACTCCTGGTAGCCTCTCACCTTCTTACCATGTCCATAGTTTTGCCTTTGCCAGAATGTCATGTAATTGGAATCATACAGCTTGTAGACTTTTCAGATTGATTTCTTTCACTTCGTAATATGCATTTACGTTTCTTTTATGTCGTTTCTTGACCTGATAGCTCGTTTCTTTTTAGCTCTGAATAATACTCCTTTGTCTGGATGTACCACAGTTTATTCATTCATTCACCCACTGAGGGATATTTTGGATGCTTCCAAGCTTTGGCACTCATGAATAAAGCTGCCATAAACATCCGTGTGAAGGTTTTCCTGCAGACGTGTTTTCAGTTCATTAGGATAAATACCAACGGGTGCCACTTGGATTATGTGGTAAGAGTACGTTTAGTTTCATAAGAAACTGCCAAACTGTCTTCCAAAGTGGGTGTACCATTTTGCATTTCCATCAGCAACAAAGGAGAGTTCCTGTTGCTCAACATCTTTGCCGGCATTTTCTGTCCTTTTGGATTTTGGCCACAATAACAGGTTCATAGTGACACCTCGTTGTTTTAATTTGCAATTCCCTAGTAACCTATGATGTTGAATATTTTCACATGCTTACTTGTCATCTGTATATCTTCTGTAGTGAGGTGTTTGTTCAAGTCTTTGGCCCATTTTTAAATCGGTTGTTTGTTTTCTCGTTGTTGAGTTTTAAGCCTTCTTTGTATATTTTGGAGAGCGGTCCTTTATCAGAGGTGTCATTTGCAAATATATTCTTCTGGCTTGTGGCTTGTCTCCCCATTCTCTTAACAGTGACTTTCACAGAGCAGAGGTTTTTAACTTTGATGAAGTGCAGGTTATCAACTATTTCTGTCATAAATCGTATCTTTGACATCGTCTCAAAAAAGTCATCACTATACCCAAAGTCCAGAGAAGGCGATGGCACCCCACTCCGGTACTCTTGCCTGGAAAATCCCATGGATGGAGGAGCCCGGTAGGCTGCAGTCCATGGGGTCACTCAGAGTCGGACCGGACTGAGCAACTTCACTTTCACTTTTCACCTTCATGCATTGAAGAACAAAATGGCAACCCACTCCAGAATCCCAGAGATAGGGGAGCCTGGTGGGCTGCCGTCTATGGGGTCGCATAGGGTCGGACACGACTGAAGCGACTTAGCAGCAGCATACCCAAAGTCATTAGGTTTTCTTCTATGACATTGTCTAGGAGTTTTTATAGTTTTGTATTATACATCCAGGACTATACTCCATTTTCCCTTAATTTTTGTGAGGGGTGTGAGGTCTGTATCTAGACTAATTTTCTTTTGCGTGTGGATGTCCAATTGTTCCAGCACCATTTGTCAAAGAGACTATATTTGCTTCTTTGTAATGCTTTGCTTCTTTGTCAAAGACAGTCGACTATATTGATGTGAGTCTTCTTCTGGGCTGTTTATTCTGTGCCATTGATTTATTTGTTTTTTCTTTCACCATTATCACACTGTCTTGAATACTGTAGCTTTATAGGGAATCTTTAAATAACGTAGTATCGGTCTGACTTTGTTGTTCTCAATATTGAGTTGGCTCTTCTGGGTCTTTTGTCTCTCTATACAAACTTTAGAATCAGCTTGTTTGTATCCACAAAAAAACCTTGCTGGAACTTTGATTGGGGTTGCACTGAATCTGTAGATCAAATTAAGATGAACCAATATCTTGACAACATTGAGTCTTGCTATCCGTGAACACAGAATACCTCTCTGGTTTTTTTAGTTCATTTTTTATATCATTCATCAAAGTTTTGTAGTTTTCCTCTACAAAACTATATACAAGATACAAGTAGATCTTGTATATATTTTGCCAGATTTATACCTAAAATTTCATTTTGGGGGTGCTGATGTAAATGGTAATGTTTTTCATTTCAGATTCCTCTTGTTCGTTGATGGTATGTAGGAAATCAATTGACTTTTGTATAGTAACCTTGTATCCTGTAACCTTGCTATAATCACTTATTAGTTCAGGCATGTTTTTGTTGATTCTTCCATACTGTTTACATAGATGATCAAGTCATCTGTGAATAAAGACACTTTAATTTCTTCCTTCTCAATTTGTATACCTTTTATTTCCTTTTCTTGTCTTATTGCCTAGCAAGTTACACATTCTTCTCAAATTCACATGAACCATTCAGCAAGATAAACCACATTCTGGGCCATAAAAATCACACCGTAACACATTTAAAAGAACAAAAACCATACACGTGTACGCTCAGACCACAGTGGAATTAAGCAAGAAATCAATAACAGGAAGAATATGGAAAATCCCCAAACTTTTGGAGATTAAACAACATACTTCTAAATAAAACATGAGCAAAAATAAATATCAGGAGACATTTTAAAATTTTGAACAAAATACAAATAAAACATTAAAATTTTAATAATATACTGCAAAGGCAGTGCTTAAAGGGAATATTATAGCATTGAACACATATATTAGAAAAGAAGGGATTTCTAAAGCCAATCACTCAAGCTTCTCTTTTAGGAAACCAGAAAAAGAAGAGAAAATCCAAGGTAAGCAGCAGAAAATAATAGTAAAAATTAGAGCAGAAATTAATGAAACTGAAAACAGGAAATCAATAGAGAAAATTCATAAAACCTAAAGTTGGTTCTTTGGAAAAATCAATAAATTTGAAAAACTTCTTGCCAAGCTAAGAAAAAAAATGACGACACAAATTACTGTATCAGAAAGGAAAGAGAGGGTACTACTAAAGATTTCATGAACGTCAAAAAAATAATAATAAAGGAATACTATGAATATCCCTGGTGCTTCTCAGTTCCTCTCCTCATCTTTGTGGGGACAGGATGGGTGGAAGGGGCTGGAGTTGGGCTTTTCTCTTCCCCACGTGAAAAGTACGGGGGTCTGAGGCCAGGTATTTCCCTTCCCCGAGGTCATTAGGCTCCAGTAAATCCCTGACAGGCTAGGCTCTGGGTAAATAGTTCCTCCTAAGGGAAGCCCTTGTTAAGAAGAACAGAATTCTCTGAATCTGTCACAACGGTTATTTTCCCCTTCCTCCTGGCAAAAGCACAGGGATTTTTTTTTTCTGATATGCGCTATGAGCTCATGGAGGTCAGTTGAGTTCGGTTCAGTTCAGTCGCTCAGTCGTGTCTGACTCTTTGCGACCCCATGAATTGCAGCACGCCAGGCCTCCCTGTCCGTCACCAACTCCCGGAGTTCACTCAGACTCACGTCCATTGAGTCAGTGATGCCATCCAGCCATCTCATCCTCTGTCGTCCCCTTCTCCTCCTGCCCCCAATCCCTCCCAGCATCAGAGTCTTTTCCAATGAGTCAACTCTTCGCATGAGGTGGCCAAAGTACTGGAGTTTCAGCTTTAGCATCATTCCTTCCAAAGAAATCCCAGGGCTGATCTCCTTCAGAATGGACTGGTTGGATCTCCTTGCGGTCCAAGGGACTCTCAAGAGTTTTCTCCAACACCACAGTTCAAAAGCTTCAATTCTTCGGTGCTCAGCCTTCTTCGCAGTCCAACTCTCACATCCATACATGACCACAGGAAAAACCATAGCCTTGACTAGACGGACCTTTGTTGGCAAAGTAATATCTCTGCTTTTGAATATGCTATCTAGGTTGGTCATAACTTTCCTTCCAAGGAGTAAATGTCTTTTAATTTCATGGCTGCAGTCACCATCTGCAGTGATTTTGGAGGTAAACCTCTCAAAATCATGGGGACCCCCATGCCTGGATCTTCTTGGAGTTTTTAACTCTCAGACTGTCCCCTCTGAGTCTCCAGAAATTCATCATTTATAGTTCAGGTTCCCTACCCAGGCACTGGGTCCCCCAGAATTTCCCACTTAAAGGTTTCATATCTAGTCAGTCATGATCCTCTCCACTTGTCTCTTTAATTTTTGGACAGCTGCTTGCTATATGACTTCACTGCTCTAATGACAGATCTAAGAGGTTGTTGATTTTTGTTTTGTTCAGCTGTGTACTTGTTGGGATGGAATGACCATGCCTAAGCTCCTTACATGAGGGACCAGAAACCAGAAATCACCCACCATAATACTTTCAGAAATAGTGATAAATTATTAACATGTATACAGCCTTCACCGTATTTTTATTTCTTATTCATGATTTCACCCTTTTTCTTTGAAAGTTCCTCCCTTCTGAGCAGAGAAATGACTATGTTTGTAGATGGTGAAGCTGTGGGTTGAGAAAGTAACCAATCATCTTTAAAAATAAGAATAGGGGGCTTCCCTGGTGGCTCAGTGGTAAAGATTTTGCCTATAATGCAGGAGCCATAGGAAACGCAGTTTTGATCTTTGGGTCTGGAAGATCCCGTGGAGGAGGGCATGGCACTCCACTATGGTATTCTTGCCTGGAGAATCCATGGACAGAGAAGCCTGGAGGGCTACAGTCCATAGGGTTGCAAAGGGTTGGATTAAAGCGACTTAGCACGCACCCATGCATGATTGCAATAGAGCCAATATTTTATAAGAACTATAAATGTAACATTGGAGAAGGCAATGGCACCCCACTCCAGTACTCTTGCCTGGAAAATCCCATGGACGGAGGAGCCTGGTAGGCTGCAGTCCATGGGGTCGCACACAGTCCGACATGACTGAGTGATTTCACTTTCACTTTTCACTTTCATGCATTGGAGAAGGAAATGGCAACCCACTCCAGTGTTCTTGCCTGGAGAATCCCAGGGACGGGGAAGCCTGGTGGGCTGCCGTCTATGGGGTCGCACAGAGTCAGACATGACTGAAGCGACTTAGCAGCAGTAGCAGCATAAATGTAACATAACCTTTAAAAATTATGAATCACTATATTGTATACCTGTAACTTATGTAATACTGTACATCAATTATACTTGAATTTTAAAATCTCCAAAAAATGATTGCAAATCAAAGCAATAAAGTGTGCTTACTTCTTTTCCATGTAGGCTGGAGGCAAACTTTAGGGTGTCAAAATAACTACTGTATCCACAAATCAATCAATGTAATACACCACATTAACAAATTGAAAAATAAAAACCATATGATTATCTCCATAGATGCAGAGAAAAACTTTGACAAAATTCAACATCCATTTATGATAAAAACTCTCCAGAAAGCAGGAATAGAAGGAACATACCTCAACATAATAAAAGCTATATATGACAAACCCACAGCAAACATTATCCTCAATGGTGAAAAATTGAAAGCATTTCCTCTAAAGTCAGGAACAAGACAAGGGTGCCCACTTTCACCATTACTATTCAACATAGTTTTGGAAGTTTTGGCCACAGCAATCAGAGCAGAAAAAGAAATAAAAGGAATCCAAATTGGAAAAGAAGAAGTAAAACTCTCACTGTTTGCAGATGGCATGATCCTCTAGAAAACCCTAAAGACTCCACCAGAAAATTACTAGAACTAATCAATGAATATAGTAAAGTTGCAGGATATAAAATCAACACACAGAAATCCCTTGCATTCCTATACATTAATAATGAGAAAATAGAAAGAGAAATTAAGGAAACAATTCCATTCACCATTGCAAGAAAAGAATAAAATACTTAGGAATATATCTACCTAAAGAAACTAAAGACCTATATATAGAAAACTATAAAACACTGGTGAAAGAAATCAAAGAGGACACTAACAGATGGAGAAATATACCATGTTCATGGATTGGAAGAATAAATATAGTGAAAATGAGTATACTACCCAAAGCAATTTGTAGATTCAATGCAATCCCTATCACACTACCAATGGTATTCTTCACAGAGTTAGAACAAATAATTTTTTTGTTTTTCTATTTCCACAATTTGTATGGAAATACAAAAAACCTCAAATAGCCAAAGCAATCTTGGGAAAGAAGAATGGAACTGGGGAAATCAACCTACCTGACTTCAGGGTTTACTACAAAGCCACAGTCATCAAGATAATATGGTACTGTCACAAAGACAGAAATATAGATCAATGGAACAAAATAGAAAGCCCAGAGATAAATCCACACACACATGGACACCTTATCTTTGACAAAGGAGGCAAGAATATACAATGGAGAAAAGACAATCTCTTTAACAAGTGGTGCTGGGAAAACTGGTCAACCACTTGTAAAAGAATGAAACTAGAACACTTTCTAACACCATACACAAAAATAAACTCAAAATGGATTAAAGATCTAAACGTAAGACCAGAAACTATAAAACTCCTAGAGGAGAGCAAAGGCAAAACACTCTCCAACATAAATCCCAGCAGGATCCTCTATGACCCACCTCCCAGAATATTGGAAATAAAAGCAAAAATAAACAAATGGGACCTAATTAAACTTAAAATCTTTTGCACAACAAAGGAAACTATTAGCAAGGTGAAAAGACAGCCTTCAGAATGGGAGAAAATAATAGCAAATGAAGCAACTGACAAAGAACTAATCTCAAAAATATACAAGCAACTCGTACAGCTCAACTCCAGAAAAATAAATGACCCAATCAAAAAATGGGCCAAAGAACTAAATAGACATTTCTCCAAAGAAGACATACAGATGGCTAACAAACACATGAAAAGATGCTCAACATCACTCATTATCAGAGAAATGCAAATCAAAACCACTATGAGGTACCATTTCACACCAGTCAGAATAGCTGCGATCCAAAAGTCTACGAGTAATAAATGCTGGAGAGGGTGTGGAGAAAAGGGAACCCTCTTACACTGTTGGTGGGAATGCAAACTAGTACAGCCACTATGGAGAACAGTGTGGAGATTCCTTAAAAAACTGGAAATAGAACTGCCTTATGATCCAGCAATCCCACTGCTGGGCATACACACTGAGGAAACCAGAAGGGAAAGAGACACGTGTACCCCAATGTTCATCACAGCACTGTTTATAATAGCCAGGACATGGAAGCAACCTAGATGTCCATCCGCAGGTGAATGGATAAGAAAGCTATGGTACATATACACAATAGAGTATTACTCAGCCATTAAAAAGAATACATTTGAACCAGTTCTAATGAGGTGGATGAAACTGGAGCCTACTATACACAGTGAAGTAAGCCAGAAAGAAAAACACCAATACAGTATACTAACACATATATATGGAATTTAGAAAGATGGTAACAATAACCCTGTATACGAGACAGCAAAAGAGCCACTGATGTATAGAACAGTCTTTTGGATTCTGAGGGAGAGGGAGAGGGTGGGATGATTTGGGAGAATGGCATTGAAACATGTATAATATCATATATGAAACGAGTCGCCAGTCCAGGCTCAATGCACGATACTGGATGCTTGGGGCTGGTGCACTGGGACGACCCAGAGGGATGGTACGGGGAGGGAGGAGGGAGGAGGGTTCAGGATGGGGAGCACGTGTATACCTGTGGCGGATTCATTTTGATATATGGCAAAACCAATACATTATTGTTAAGTTAAAAAATAAATAAATGAAATGGAAACAAAACAAAACATAATAACTACTGAACAATAATGAGGTTAAAGAGATCATAGCAAATATAACTGAAGGTAGTAACAGCTCAGCAAAAGTACTAGAACAAACTTAGTTAATGTCTGAAAATGCACATATTTATATTCTAAGTATACTTTCTTGGAAAATTGTGGAAAACATTCCTGAGCAAATGAGAGCCAAAGGCAGATAATGTTGCAATATTATTGTAAGAATAGTTTCAACCTTGCAAACTTCCTAAAAGGGTCTTGCCATCTCACAGAGGTCCCCAGAAATTAAATTAAGAAAGTTAAATGTGCATTAATTTTTTTAAACACCATCCTTGTAGAGAAGGATGCTGTATCAGCACAAAGGTCTGGAGACGGACAGACAAGATCAAACACGGCTCCAGGCCTGAGCACCAGTTAAGGAGGAATGCGGTTGACCAGTTGTTTTTTTACCCTGGTGCTTACAGTGGAAACAATGACTATCACAGAGGCTCTTTGGAAGTGTTGAGACACTTTAAGTTAAAGGAGAAAGGACAGTTTAAGTTAGAAGAGAGGATACCACTCCCACATCCACAGTCTTTGAGTTTAGGGACTTCCCAGGTGGTCCAGTGGTTAAGACTCCATGCTTCCAACGCAGGGGTCACAGGTTCCATTCCTGGTCAGGGAACTAAGAAATTACATGCTTTTCAGAGTGGCCAAAAGGAAAAAAAAAAGTTTTTGAGTTTAATTTGTCACTTTAAATTTATTTATTTATTTAAAATTTTAGCTGTGCTGGGTCTGCATTGCTACTTGGGCTCTTTAACTAGTTGTAGCAAGAGGGGTTACTGTCTAACTGTGGTGCTCAGGCTTCTCACTGCGGTGGCTTCTCTTGCTGCAGAGCACAGACTCTAGGGTTTTCAGTTCAGTCCAGTTCATTTGCTCAGTCGTGTCTGACTCTTCGAAACCCCATGAATCGCAGCACGCCAGGCCTCCCTGTCCATCACCAACTCCTGGAGTTCACTCAGACTCACGTCCATCGAGTCAGTGATGCCATCCAGCCATCTCATCCTCTGTCATCCCCTCTTCCTCCTGCCCCCAATCCCTCCCAGCATCAGAGTCTTTTCCAATGAGTCAACTCTTCGCATGAGGTGGCCAAAGTACTGGAGTTTCAGCTTTAGCATCATTCCTTCTAAAGAAATCCCAGGGCTGATCTCCTTCAGAATGGACTGGTTGGATCTCCTTGCAGTCCAAGGGACTCTCAAGAGTCTTCTCCAACACCGCAGTTCAAAAGCTTCAATTCTCCGGCACTCAGCCTTCCTCACAGTTCAACTCTCACATCCATACATGACCACAGGAAAAACCATAGCCTTGACTAGACGAACCTTTGTTGGCAAAGTAATGTCTCTGCTTTTGAATATGCTATCTAAGTTGGTCATAACTTTCCTTCCAAGGAGTAACCGTGTTTTAATTTCATGGCTGCAGTCACCACCTGCAGTGATTTTGGAGCCCCCAAAAAATTAAGTCTGACACTGTTTCCAGTATTTCCCCATCTATTTCCCATGAAGTGATGGGACTGGATGCCATCTGGATGCCAGGGTTTTCAGGCTTCAGTAATTGCAGCTCCCAGGCTCGAGAGCACAGGCTCAGTAGTTGTGGGCTTAGTTGATCCGTGGCATGTGGGATCTTCCCAGACCAGGGATTGAACCTGTGTCTCCTGCACTGGCAGGCAGATTCTTTACCACTGATCCACCAGGGAAGCCCCTAACTCATCACTTTTTAACTTCAGTTTCTTCACCTCAGCCTTCTTCATCTGTAAAATGAAAGCTTTAGATGAGATACCTAGTCTCAAAAAAATCCCTTGCTCTTGCAATCATTTCTAATGAATTCATGTGCTGAAAAGTACAGTAATTCTTACTCTCCCAGTGCTGCAAAGTTGTATCAGCTCACAAGAGGGCACGAAAATATGGCCTTAGCAGTGTCTACAGACACATAATCGCCCACACCAGTGCGGTCCCCAGAACAGATAACAGCACTTGGAGAGTGCTTGGCTTGGAGAGTCCATGAGATCAAACTCCAATTCTAACCAAAAATATCTCCACTATTTGGCCTGCAGGAAAAAAGGCGTAAACAAAAGCCTTGATTTGACTAAAATACCAGCAGAGAGGGACACCATCTGTGACCTTGCTAAGGAATTTTAGAAGTGAGTGGCTAAGAGAGAAATCTGCAAGATGGCTGGAGTATTAACTTACTGTTCTAAAGGCTGCCTAGGAAACTTAACCAAGAAAGAACAAAGCAACAATTAACCAGCCTGCAATGCTTCAGGTGAGTCCCACCTAAAAGCCCAGTGGAAAAAAGTGTATAAATCACAGCTTATTGGAAAATAGGGAAGAGAAGACAGACATTTCATCTTTCGGGGTAAGAACAAATGGCTACATCTTCACATCTGTCCTCCAAACTCATGTGACCAAAATGTCTCCCTGGTCCACCCTGGCAGGAAATATACACAACAGGGAATTGTGAAGCCCATGGTTCAGCCTAATCAAGGTGACACATTTGAAAACCACTGCCACTGGATGACTTGCAATAAAAATTTTCTATCCTGGCTCTGTTAAATCAAAATATTGTAAATAACCTTTAGAGCAGCCGTCCCCAAGCGTTTTTGGCATCGGGGACCTTGTGGAAGACAATTTTCCCATGGATGGGGGGCGGGGGCAGGGGATAGTTTGGGGATGATTCAGATGCATTCCATTTACTGCGCACTTTATTTCTACTATAATTACATCAGCTCCACCTCAGACAATCAGGCATTAGATCCGGGAGGCTGGGGACTCCCACTTTATAGTTCTCACAGAAGGCCTGGTTAAATAAATTAGAATGTATAAATTGAAATACTGTACAGTCATTAAAAAGAATGAGAAAGCTTTTGCTTTACTGATAGGACACAGTCTCTGAAACACTGTGTCTGTTGAAGAAGGGAATTGAAACAAGAGGGCTTAACTAAATGTATCTTTGTTTACTTACATATACATAAAATATCTCTGAAATGATATGCAAGAAAGTATTGATGTTCACTGATTCCAGGGGGGAGAAATAGTGGTTTAGGGACAGAGGAACCAAGAAAATATCTTTTCACACCCTTTTAATTTTGAATCGTATGAATTGACCTATTTTTAAGTTAATTAAATTTTAAAAAGTGGAAAAAACCAAAAGGGTGCTTACAGAATATTCAATGTGTACCCAGCATTGTGCTACATATTTTCAGGGCCACTGGGATAACTCAGGATGCTCAAGCCTGGAGCGTCTCTTGCCCTGAAGGATATAAGCATTCTCCTGGGATTTAAATGTTAGTGTCTTCTGGGGACCACTTCTTTTCTCACTCCTCGGTAATCCCATCCACTCTAGTAGATCTTGTTGTTCAGTCAGTAAGTCATGCCCAACTCTGTGACCCCATGGACTGCTGCACACAAGGCTCCTCTGTCCTCCACTATCTCCCAGAGTTTGCTCAAACTCTTGTCCATGGAGTCAGTGATGCTATCTAACCATCTCTTCCTCTGTTGCCCCGCTTCTCTTTTTGCCACTAATCTTTCCCAGCATCAGGATCTTTTTCTATGAGTCAGCTTTGCACATCCAGTGGCCAAAGTATTGGAGTGTCAGCTTCAGCATCAGTCCTTCCAGTGAATATTCAGGGATGATTTCCTTTAGGACTGACTGTTTGATCTCCTTGCTGTCCAAGGGACCCTTGTCTTCTCCAACACCACAGTTCGAAAGCATTCATTCTTTGGTGGCCAGCCTTCTTTATGGTCCAGCTCTCACATCTGTACATGACTACTGGGAAAACAATAGCTTTGACTATATGGACCTTTGTCAGTAAAGTGATGTCTCTGCTTTTCAATTCACTGTCTAGGTTTGTCATAGCTTTTCTTCTAAGGAGCAAATGTCTTTTAATTTCGTGTCAGCAGTGATTTTGGAGCTCCTAAAATAAAATCTGTCACTGTTTCCACTTTTCCCCCTTCTATTTGCCAAGAAGTAATGAGACTGGATGCCATGATCTTAGTTTTTTGAATGCTGAGTTTCAAGCCATCTTTTTTCACTTTCCTCTTTCAACTTCATCAAGAGGCTCTTAGGTCCTCTTCACTCTTTGCCATAAGGGTGGTGTCATCTGCATATCTGAGGTTATTGATATTTCTCCAATCTTGATTCCATCTTGTGCTTTATCCAGCCTGGCATTTTGCATGATGTACTAGGCATGTAAGTTAAATAAGCAGGGTGACAATATACAGCCTTGACATACTCCTTTCCTGATTTTGAACCAGTCTATTGTTCCATGTCCGGTTCTAACTGTTGCTTCTTGATCTGCATACAGGTTTCTTAGGAGACAGGTAAGTTGGTCTGGTATTCCCATCTCTTTAAGAATTTTCCAGTTTGTTGTGATCCACATAATCAAAGCTTGAGCATAGTCTATGAAGCAGAAGTAGATGTTTTTTCTGGAATTCCCTTACTTTCTCCATGATCCCACGACTGTTGACAATTTGATCTCTGCTTCCTCCGCGTCTTCAAAATCCACATTATACAACTAGAAGCTTTTGGTTCATATATTGCTGAAACCTAGCTTGAAGGATTTTGAGCATAATCTTGCTAGCATGGGAGCTTTCCAGGTGTTGCTAGTGGTAAAGAATCCACCTGCACTGCAGGAGATCCGGGTTTGTTCCCTGGCTTGGGAAGGTCCCTTAGAGAAAGAAATGACAACCCACTCCAGTATTCTTGCTTGGAAAATCCCATGGACAGAGGAGCCTGGCGGGCTATAGTCCATGGGGTCGCAAAGACTTGGATATTCACTTGGTATCTCCAGTTTTCTTGAAGAGATCACTAGTCTTTCCCATTCTGTTGTTTTCCTCTATTTCTTCACATTGTTCACTTAAGAGGCACTTTTGTCTCTCCGTGCGCTTCTCTGAAAATCTGCATTCAGTGGGTATATCTTTCCCTTTCTGCTTTGTCTTTTGCTTCTCTTCTTTTTTTTTTTTTTTTGCAAAGAAGAGAAAAGCTATTTGCAAAGCCTCCTCAGACAACCACTTTGCCTTCTTGAATTTCTTTTTCTTTGGGATAGTTTTGCTCACTGCCTCCTGTACAATGTTACAAACCTCTATCCATAGTTCTTCCAGCACTCTGCCTACCAGAGCTAATCCTTTGAATCTATTTATCACCTCCACTGTACAGTCATAAGGGATTTGATTTCAGTCATACTTGAATAGCCTAGTGGTTTTCCCTACTTTCTTCAAAGTAAGCCTGAATTTTGCAACAAAGAGCTCATGATCTGAGTCACAGTCAGCTCCTGGTCTTGTTTTTGCTGACTGTATAGAGCTTCTCCATTTTCAGCTATGAAGAACATAATCAATCTGATTTCGGTATTGATCATCTGGTGATGTCCATGTGTAGAGTCATCTCTTGTGTTGTTGGAAAAGGGTGTTTGCTATGACCAGTGTGTTCTTTTGAAAAAACTCTGTTAGCCTTTGCCCTGCTTCATTTTGTATTTCAAGGCCAAACTTGCCTGTTACTCCAGGTAACTCTTGACTTCCTACTTTTGTATTCCAATCCCCTATAATGAAAAGGATGTCTGATGCTGAAGAAGCTGAAGTTGACCAATTCTATGAAGGCCTAGTAGATTTAACTATCATCTATACGCTAAATTGTTTCAAACACATGTCTCTAAACTTGGGATCACCTCTCAGTTTTAGCCATACTATATATATTTGTAGTTCATTTTGAGAGAGTGGTTTCTACAAATACCAACACTCCCCAAAGCAAATCAACCATTTTCTCCACTCTCAAAGACTGCCCCTGGAAGCCCCAAACCAGATCCTCCTCCCAAATTTCCCATCTTAAATGGTTTTCCGTTCTGTGCTTTATTGTTATTAAAATGAGAGTTAACTTTTACAAGTCTGTCCTATCTTCTGCTTTGGCTTGAATGCTAAGGAAAACTTTTCTTATACCTAAATCAGATACAAATGTGTTCATGTGTTGTAAAGTTGCTAAGCCGTGACCAACTCTTGCGACCCCATGGACTGTAGCTGCCCAGGCTCCTCGCAGTATTTCCCAGGCAAGAATACTGGAGCAGGTTGCCATTTCCTTCTACTGGGGATCTTTCCAACCCAGGGATGGAACATGGGTCTCTTGCATTACAGGGCAGATTCTTTACCATCTGAGCCACCAGGGAAAACCCCATGTTTTCTTCTATTTCTTTTGTGGTTTAATTACATCTTTTTTCTTTCTGAAATGTATTTTGGTCTGAAGTAGCAATCTAACAACCCAACACCACTTATTGAAAAAAAAAGATTCATCTTTTATTTGCTTGAATAAGTTTTCGGCTGATTCTCTGGGGTTTCCAGGTAGTTAAAAACTTTCACTAATGAAAAGTTTTCCCTTCTTTCCAACATTTATACCACTTGCATTAGTCAGAACATTTTGGTTACCTACAATAGAAATCCTACTGAAACTGTCTTAGGCAAGAAACGAAAGTACCAGAATGGACAGAAGTTGCTTCCATCTTGGCTGAGTTTAGGGATACATATGATGTCTTATTTGTCTCTCTGACCCCCGCTCTGCTTCTTTCTCTGTGGTTCTCCTCTTCAGATGGGTGTACTGGAACACAGTGCTCAGTCATCCACAGACCCTCACTTAACAGACTCTTCTTGCCCTGGAGACATAACTCCATGGAGTCTTACTAGGCTGCCTGACAATGTTATTTTTAGTCGCTCAAGTTGCTGAAACCCAATACAGAAGTTGGCATCTTGTGCCAGGGTCAGGCAGCTCTATGAATAACTGTACCAGTTAGCTAGACAACTGGAGTTGGACCACACCTTCTTCTCTTGTTGTAAACGTCTTAGTCCCAGGTTATGGAGAGGGAAATGGACTGGGGAGGTTTCCATGACATCGGCATCTATTGATGCTGCTCTTCAAACCAGTCATCCAGAGCAGCTGCTGAGGGATGCCCGTCCACCTGGCACAGCCGCAGTGTCTGGAGGGAAGTGCCCAGCCCCACCCAGGAGTCTGGGTTTCCTCCCAGTTCAGGGTCTGCCCACGCCCACACCCCCACCACCATGGCAAACACCAGAGTCCGACTCACAGGGCTTAACCCTCCGCACTAGAGGTGAGAGCAAAGTACAGAACTTAGCTGTTGCAATTTGGCTTGATTATGAGACTGATTTCAGTATTTTCAAATATTTGGCTTTGTCTATTTTGTTTCCAGCCAAGCCACCTTGGTCTGGAATTTGTCACTTTGCTGGGACATTTTACTTAAGGCTTTGACTCTGATTTGAGCCTTAACTTCATGGGGCCTGAGGTCTGAGACCCAAGGGCCCCTTAGCTGACTACACAGATGACCGGCTTTCCGGCCTGGGGTGGGTGACCCTCAGGAGCCCCAGCTCCACTTTTTCCCTGAGGGTCTTTTACTTACAAACCCACTCTCTGTACCAATTTATACCCCACTAGAGCCTTTTGTATTTGAAAGCCTACTGTCCTCCTCATAAGTTTATTTTCAAAATCTGAGTCTGTTTTATAAATAAGTTCATTTGTATCATTAAAAAAAAATTAGGTTCCACATATGAAAACCCCACTCAATTTTAAAAAGCCAAAATCATATAGGCCACAATTCTGCTGTCATGATGCAATAATTTTAAAAAGTAAAATAGACTGTTCTATAGAACAGTCTTATGGACTCTGTTGGAGAGGGAGAGGGTGGGAAGATTTGGGAGAATGGCATTGAAACATGTGTAATATCATGTATGAAACAAGTTGCCAGTCCAGGTTCAATGCACGATACCGGATGCTTGGGGCTGGTGCACTGGGACGACCCAGAGGGATGGTGTGGGGAGGGAGGAGGGAGGAGGGTTCAGGATGGGGAGCACATGTATACCTGTGGCGGATTCGTTTTGATGTTTGGCAAAACTAATACAGTGTTTCAAGTTTAAAAATAAAATAAAATTAAAAAAAAGTAAAATAGAAATTTCAATTGAAAACAGTCAAAAATCTTTTCAGTTCAGTTCAGTCGCTCAGTCGTGTCCGACTCTTTGCGACCCCATGAATCGCAGCACGCCAGGCCTCCCTGTCCATCACCAACTCCTGGAGTTCACCCAGACTCACATCCATTGAGTCAGTGATGCCATCCAGCCATCTCATCCTCTGTTGTCCCCTTCTCCTCTTGCCCCCAATCCCTCCCAGCATCAGAGTCTTTTCCAATGAGTCAACTCTTCGCGTGAGGTGGCCAAACTATTGGAGTTTCAGCTTTAGCATCATTCCTTCCAAAGAAATCCCAGGGCTGATCTCCTTCAGAATGGACTGGTTGGATCTCCTTGCAGTCCAAGGGACTCTCAAGAGTCTTCTCTAACACCACAGTTCAAAAGCATCAATTCTTCAGTGCTCAGCCTTCTTCACAGTCCAACTCTCACATCCATACAAGACCACAGGAAAAACCATAGCCTTGACTAGACGAACCTTTGTTGGCAAAGTAATGTCTCTGCTTTTCAATATGCTATCTAGGTTGGTCATAAGACACTCTAATTACAGAGTAAGGCCAAAATGGTATTTAAAGAAATTCATCACTTGAAATGACTTCATTACTAATTAGGAAAGTGTTAAAATAAATACATCAAGAATTCTCTTAAAGAAATTAGTAAGTAGAAAAACTATGTATTTTTTAAATCTAAGGAAAGCAGAAGAAACTGAGAAAGATAAGAGCCAAAATGATGAATTTTAAAATGCAAAAATGGTAGAATTAAATAAATTCAAGAGCCATTTCTCTGAAAACAACAAGCAACAATCAAATAGACACACCTCTAGTAAGTCCAATTATGAAAAATAAACATATAACATTAAATATTAGAAACAGATGCAGAAGAGATTTAACAAGTATAAAAAAAGACTTCTACAAATTAGAATATTTTCAAATATTTGAAATGTTGGAGAAAATAAATGCTTTTTAGATAAATTAAATAAACCAATATCGATGCAAAAAGAAATAGCAGAACTGAACAGATCAGTAAAGTTTAAAAGAGTTGAACTTGTCATTAAAAGACACTGCCAGTGAAACAGGTGTATATCCCAGCCAGCCCAAAAGATGAGCCTCGTCAAACTTTCTAGGAGTAGATGGTACAAATATTACTTAAAATCACATGGACACAGGGGAAGATTAAAGATCTCCCATCCATTGTACCACGTTAACATAACTTTATATCAAAACTTCACACAGATAGACAATTAAGCCCAATGTGGATGTTTCATGCCTGGAGACAGCCCTCTTTCTAGGTGAATGCGGAAGGGAAGTAGGTGAATTGATAATTTAGTCCACATGGGGTTGGTTCCCTCCTTCGGGGTGGGGGCTGAGTGCAATTGTGTTTGTACCAAGAATTGAGTGTTTTGTAAACTTTTTAGAGGAATATACATTTTTATATAAAAAGGAAAGTAAAGATCTCAAAACAATACATAGCCTTACCAGTACAGCTATCCTGATATTTTGTTATTCTAGTTCATTTTTTCCAGAGCCAAGCAACACACGAAATTAATCTTCTACCATTAATAGGTGGCAATTCACAACTTGAAAAACACCTGGGAAACTGGGATGCCCTTAGGAGGTGCCATCCATAGAGCAATGAGCATGTATGGACATGCATGTGTGCGTGTGTGTGTGTGTGAAAGAGAGAGAGAGAGAGAGAACACAAAGAGGACACACTTGTCCTCTGAAGGCTGTTATGTCACAGATATGTTCTGAATACGTGCTAAACTCAGATAATGCCCTTCTTGTTCATGGGGGTGGGACCTGTTACCTTGGTCACAGCCAATTGGACCAGAGCTGGAGCCTGAAGCCAGCTGGATTGCAGCTCCTCAGATGCTCATCATGGCTCCTTCACTGTATACGCTAGTTTGAGAGAGTTTCTATGTGGTGGGAGGGATAAATTAAGAGTTTGGTATTAACATATATACACACAAACATATATATAATACATGAGGACCCACTGTATAGCTCAGGGAACTATATTCAGTATTCTGTAATAATTGATATGGGAAAAGAATCTGAAAAAGAATGGATATATGTATAAGTGGGCTTCCCAGGTGGCTCAGATGATAAAGAATCTGCCTGCAATGCAGAAGACCTGGGTTCAGTTCCTGGGTCAGGAAGATCCCCTGGAGAAGGGCATGGCAACCCTCTCTAGTATTCTTGCCTGGAGAATCCCATGGACAGAGGAGCCTAGCGGGCTACAGTCCACAGGGTTGCAAAGAGTCGGACATGACTGAATAACTAACACACACACACATATGTATAAGTAAATCGCTTAGCTGTACATCTGAAACTAACATAACATTGCCAATCAACTCTGTTCCAGTATAAAGAAAATTAAATTAAAAAATAATTTGAGAGGGTTTCTAAACTTGCCACCAAAGCAGCTCTCATTGAATAAGCATAGGAAATATCTCTAAGGTACAAAGTTTGATGTAGACTTTTAAAATCCATTATATCGTCTTATCAAATACATTGTTCAAATTTTCCATTTCAAGGGTTGGCCCACTATCATCCACAGTCTCAGTCAGCTCAGGCTATAACAAATTCCATGGACTGGATGACTTCAACAACATTTATTTCTCACAGTTCTGGAGGCCGGAGGTATAAGATAAGAGGTCCAGCAAGGTCAGGTTCTTGGCAATGGCCCTCAGAGAGAGATCCCATGTGTCCCCCTCTTTTACAGGGTATCAACTGTCACGACCTCATCTAACTCTACTCTCTTCCCCAAAATCCCATCTCAAATCCCATTCGCTGGGGCTTAGAGTTTCAACATGTGAATTTGATGGGGGATATGTTCAGTCCACGGCACACAATAATCTAAGCTTCCTTCCTATGAAAGAACAAATTAAAACCCAAAGCAAGCAGGAAGAAGGGAATATTAAAGATAAGACGTGAGTTCAATAATACCAGAAACAAGAATGGTAGAGAAATCAATGAACCCAAATCTGGTTCTTTGACAGATTAAAAAAAGAAAAAAAATATTTGCTACACTGACCAAGGAAAAAAAGGAGTCACAAAATAGCATTACCACGACAGAACATGCAGATATTAAAAAGATAACAAGAAAACACTATCAAAAATTCTATGCTCATGTATATGACCATTTAGATAAAATCAACCAATTCTTTGAAAGATAAAAACTCACTCAAGAAGAAAATAGATGACCTGAAATAGTTCCGTATCTATTGAATACATTGAATTTGTAGTAAAATAAAATTAAAACTTTCTCATAAAGAAAGCTTCACACCCAAAGGGTTTCACTGGCACATTCTACCAAATGCTTGAGGAAGAAACAACTCTACATACTCTCTTCCAGAAAATAGAAGAGGAAGGAATACTTTCCAACTTCTTTTATGAGGTCAGCATTACTCTAGATCAAAAGTAGACAAAGATATTACAAGAAAACTACAGACCCATATCTCTTAGGAACATATAAAACAAAAACTCCCAGCAAAAATGTTAGCAAATTGAGCCCAGAAATATATAAAAATGATAATACAGCACAACCAAGTGGGGCTCATCCCAGGAGTGCAAAGATATTTTAATACTTGAAAATCAATCAGTGTAATTTAGCATATTAATAGACTACAGAAGAAAATATGTGTTAATTCAGAATGTGCCTGATGATACCTTGGTATAAGCCTTTAAAATAAATTTTGTCTTAAACTTGATGAATGCTTTTAATTTGACTACATAGGATTTCTTCACCTAGGAAAAAAAAATTTTTTAATTTGCTTTTGATAATTCCTTCTGCTTGATTTTTTCTGATGTTTTCTGTAGGAATACCAGCTATCCATGTGTTGGATGTCCTTGTCCTCTAAACACACATTCTCTGTGTTTCTCTGCTATTTCCCCTAAATTCTAGGATACTTTCTCAAGCCTGTGTTATCAGTTAACTACTGCTCTATGACAAACCACCTCAAACAAGATGGCTTAAACAGTAACCGTGTATTACTCACAGGTCAGCAGAGTGGCTCTGCCCATCTGAGCTGGACTCAGCTAATAGCTCAGCTTGGCTTCCTTCACCTGTGGCCAGCGGGAGGGATCACAGCCTTTGGCTGCGAGGCTATCTATAGCTGGAATGACTTGACGCTGCCCCACGTGGTCGCTCATCTTCCACAAGGCTAGCTTAGGCACGGGCTCAAGGCAGACGGAAGAGAAGGTGGGTAAGGGCTTGAGCACTTGTGAAGCCTCTATACAAGTCAAGTTTGTTCCTGTCTCTTTGTCAAGTCAGACAGCAGAGCCCAAAGTCAGAGTGGAAGGGACTCCAGAGCTATAGAGTAAAGGGCGTGCACGGGGGGAGACTATCACTCAGGGCCATTAATGTGGTCAGTCCACCACGTGCTTCCTTCACATTCCCTATTCGATTCTCTACACAATTCTGGTCCAAAGATTAGATTTTGCTGTTTTGTTTTTGGTTTCCTTCTTTTCCCTTTTTAGCTCATCACAGACCCGTTTCATTTTCCTCTATTTATACTTTGTGACTTTTCTGTTTTATCGTGACCGTGTCTTTTCTTATTCTGCTCAGTTTTTGAAAGTTTCTTCCGGTTGTTGGCGTTCCCATCAACGTCTTCAATATGCCGCTGCTCTAAACTTTGTTGCAATACATTTCTATAAGCCTCATTTGACCTCTTTTGAGAGAATTATAAAATGTTTTTTATCAGTATTTAGACCACATGGCCTCACTCTGTCCATTTGAGGGATGAGGCACTACCATGCCTAAAATAGACAGCCAGTGGGGAGCTGCTGTACGACACACGGAGCTCAGCTCGGTGCTCTGTGACGCCCTAGAGGGGTGGGACGGGGGTGGGAGGGAGGGTCAAGAGAGAAGGGCTATGTATGTACACATGGCTGATTCACACTGTTGTACAGCAGAAACTAACCCAACATTGTAAAGCAATTGTACTCGAAAAGAAAACCACATCACATGAACCTGGAGATGATCATACTAAGTGAAGTAAGCCAGACAAAGACATATATCATGATATCACTTCTATGTGGAATCTAAAGAAAGGGACACAAATGAACTTCTTTACAAAACAGAAGCAGACTCACAGATATAGAAAATAAACTAATGGTTACCCAAAGTGAAAGGGGTCAGGAGGGATAAACTAGGAGTTTGGGATTAGCAGAAAGAAACTGCTACATATAACACAGATAAACAGCAAGGTCCTGCTGTATAGCACAGGGAACTGTATCCAATATCATGTGAGAAACCATGATGGAAAAGAATATTTTTTAAAAAAACAACGCATGTTTGTATATAACTGAATCACTTTGCTATACAGCAGACATTAACGCAACATTGTAAATCAATTGAAAAGAAAGAATTCCATTATTGCTTTTCAGGAAGAAGTGGGAAGGATATTCTGAATTGCAGGCAGCTTCAATGGCTACCATGACTATGGATGGAGGAAATTCACGGAAGATGGGAATGTTCTTCTCCTCCTGGTCACCAAGTGGCCCCACAGGACGGCAGGGCAGACAGAAACACTGCCTTCCACAGGCCACTTTAGACACGTTGGATTTCTTCTCTCCCACACCTTTGTAGGCCTGAATTCGGCCCTGGTATTTTCCTTAATGAATGCTTTTAATGTACCTTGTGTAAGACATCATTGTATCTCGTCTACTCACCCTACAAATTAAATTATTATCTTAATAGTTGACTAAATGGAGACCGATTTAGTTAGGTTAGACCCATTTAGTGAGGTTAAGTATTATATCCGGGTTCATATAATTGCATCTCTTCCGACGACTCAAGCAGTAAAGAATTTACCTGCAATTCAAGAGACTCAAGAGACCTGGGTTCAATTCCTGGGTCAGGAAAGATCCCCTGTAGAAAGAAATGGCAACCCACTCCAGTTTTCTTGCCTGGAAAATCCCAGGGACAGAGGATCCTGGGGGGCTACAGTCCATGGGGTCACAAAGAGTTGGACACGACAGCATAGATACAATCTGTGATCACATACCTAATGAGAGAGAGACCGATAGACCTAGAATTGCAGTCCCCACCCATTCCTATACCCACCCCCAGTCCCCACTGGAGCAGGAAAACATATTGATGTGAAAGAATTCATCTCCCCTTCCCCCTCCTAAAGCCTGAGGCAGTGTGCTTTAGTGGGAAAGGTACGGATTTAGGAGCCAGAGAAGTTGGGTTTGGGATTTCGTCTCTGCTACCATTGGTGAGATGGTACCTTGGGTCAATCCCTAGACTTTCCTCACTCTCCAGGTAGCACTAGTGGTAAAGAACCTGCCTGCCAAAGGAGGAAACGCAAGAGACGCAGATTTGACCCCTGGGTTACAAAGATCCCCTGGAGGAGGAAAGGGCAACCCACTCGGTATTCTTGCCTGGGAAATCCCCTGAACAGAGGCGCCTGGTGGGCTATAGTCCATGGAGTTGCAAAGAGTTGGACAGCTGAGCGACAGAGCACACACACAGCTAAGTATCTCATTTATACAGAGAAGTATAATAAAATCAGCTGTCTCCACCACCGGATACAGGAGAATCACGCAGGAACGTGTGTATTACAAGTCTCTGCGATAATCACAGCACCAGTTCACACCTGGATAGTCCTTTGTAATTTTCCAAGTGCAATCACCTTCTGAAATAATCCCTGTTTTACAGAGGAAAACCGAGGCTGAGAGCACTTGGGTATTGTACAGCTCACAGTCTGCAGAATTGGAACTGAAGCCAGCTTTTATTCCTCCAAATTCTTTCACTTTCCCACACTCTAATGCTGCCACCTCATTTTCAAAAAGATTCTTTATTTCTCCAGCAGTTAACCATAGCATTTCATCCCAGAGCTTAGTCATTTTAAATTCTATTCTTAATTTGGTTTATATACTACTTTTTGGGAGCTCACCTATTGCACTAAGGAGATACTAATAAGTAAATAATGTCAGTTATTCATTATTCGTTTACTATTTTAATACAGTAAATCATATCGTCATGGCCAAAAAGTATGAAGCAGTTCTTTAAAGGTGCTTGTGTTAAAACCAGTGAGGAAATTGGGCTTGACATGTCCTAATCCCTGGTGCAGCTGAATACCGTTGCTAGTAGGGTGATTTTCAATAAAACTGAATATTCTCTTTTCAATACCATTTTGGCATTGAATGGTATTGAAAACGGAAATGATATTTTCAACACCATTGTTGGGTGACATTTTCAATAGAATAAACAGCTTGCCTGCATCCTAAGTACACACTTTTTAAAAAAAACTCTCCAGCAGGTAACTATGTTTACATGGCTCTTTGGTCCTGGAACATATCACCGTCAAAGTGGCTTCAACCCTCCAGCCCGCTCTCTGCACAGTCCCATTGGAGAAGGCCACACAGACCTACCCGAGGGCCCGTTGGTCTAGATGGTGTCAATGCAGCCTTCTCATGGATTAAAGAGGAAATCAGCCAGCAAGCCTAGGACACAGGGTACAAAAAGAAAAGGCAGCAGACTGGGGCTGAGCAAAAGCAGAGAGGCAGAAGGAGAGAGCAAAGTCAGGAAACTAGAGGCAAAGAAGAAAAAGGACTTTGTGTATCCTTGGCATTGGCATCGCCCTGAGATGGGTAGATGCGCAGGAGAAGAAAGGGTGCTAATTCATATTCAGGCTGCAGAAGCCAAAAGGAGCAGTTTCTAAGAGCAGAGGCAATTAACTCACTGCCCACACACACAAGAGAAGCTAACCAGCCCCTCCTGACTGTCTCCTGGTTGGACTGGTGAGCGGCATGGACTCAGCGGGTCTCATGGCTGCAGGAACCTGCTGCAACCAGGCTTGATTTCCCCACATGCCCTGGGGTCTAGGTTGCTTTGCCCACGGCTGAGGCCACAGTGAGCCCAGGGACCAGCTGGCCTGCTCAGCTCATTTCCCAAGAGGAACTACTTTCAGCTTCAGGGTTTATGATTCCACTGCATTTCTATGTAAAACAAATCCCACACGCATCTATATTAAAATCAGAGTCCAGTTTGGAAAATGGTAGATGAAGGGGGTATGACCTCATTGTTGAAAACACAAAAATATGAAACTATTTTTTTTAAATCATCCATAATCCCATAAACTCAGAGTAGTTAAAGAGTAATTGATATGTAACTAGGCTCTATATTTTCATAATAGTCATATAAAAAGTAACTGTCTGAAACCACCTCACCTTCCAGACAGAATCAAAGGATAATGACTCTGTTCTTACCTCTCGGTGTAGTATTTTCGTCCCCTTAAGTAATGCTTTTAACTTAGGCTACAGAATTCTAAATAATATTTTGTACAATAAAAACATCATAAACAAGCTACTGCATGGGAGAGAGAAACCTCTGAATGTTCAATATGACAGGCTCAATTCCAGATTCGCTCCTGATCTTAGTCAACGTGCTTTTGTGTTCTTATGTAGTGGGAGCTTGGGTCTGTGTACTCTTTTGCAGTCTGTTTTGTTCAGTGTATGTCATTTTCCGGACCCATTCCCCTAACTCATTTTTCCTTTGACATTGCAGGAGCCAGATTTATAGCCAGAGCTCCTGAAATTTTATTTTATTCTAAATTTTTACTGGAGTATAGTTGCTTTACAATATTGTATTAGTTTCTAATGTAGACTGACTCATTTTCTAAGCTGCCGTTTCCCCCTTCACTCAGTTTTTTAAAATTATATATATATATATATATAATAATATATATATATCAGAGGAGGCAATGGCACCCCACTCCAGTACTCTTGCCTGGAAAATCCCATGGACGGAGGAGCCCGGTGGGCTGCAGTCCATGGGGTCGCTCAGAGTCGGACAGGACTGAGCGACTTCACTTTCACTTTTCAACTTCATGCATTGGAGAAGGAAATGGCAACCCACTCCAGTATTCTTGCCTGGAGAATCCCAGGGACAGGGGAGCCTGGTGGGCTGCCGTCTATGGGGTCGCACAGAGTCGGACACAACTGAAGCGACTTAGCAGCAGCAGCATATATATATATTTTTTTATTTTGGGCTGTGGGTAGCCTTTCCCTTCTCCAGGGGATCTTCCCAACCCAGGGATTGAACCCAGGTCTTCCTCATTGCAGGCGGAATTTTTACCAGCTGAGCCATAGGGGAAGCCATATACAGCAAGTGGGGGCTACTCTCTAGCTGTGGTCCACGAGCTTCTCAATGCAGTGGTTTCTCTTGTTGACCCAGGGCTCCAGGGTGCGTGGTTTCAGTAGTTGGGGCACCTGGGCTCAGTAGCTGTGGCTCCCCGGCTCTAGAGCGCAGCCCCCTAGTGGTGGCGCACGGGCTTAGATGCTCTGTGGCACACGGGATCTTCCCGGCCCAGGGAGCAAACCCATGTCCCTTGCCCTGGCAGGCTGATTCTTTACCACTGAGCCACCAGGGAAGCCCTATATATTTATTTTTTAACAGCTGCGGCTGGAGTTGGAATTCTTTTTTAAAAATTTTATTGGAGTATTGTTGCTTTACAGCATTGTGTTCATTTCTACTGTACAGCAGGGAGAGTCAGCTGTATGTAAAATGCAACCCACTCCAGTGTTCTTGCCTGGAGGATTCCATGGACAGAGGAGCCTGGTGGGCTAATAGTCCATGGCGTCACAAAGAGTTGGACACGACTAAGTGACTAACTTTCATCAAACAGAGAACGCTTTATGAATTTGCGTGTCATCCTTGCCCCGGGGTCATGCTAATCTCTATACTGTTCCAATTTCAGTATATGTGCTGCTGAAGCAGGCACTCCCCAGTTCTGATTTTAACCCCTCACGCCAACAGTTTTGTTCCAGCCATGTCACTGGCTTGCTTAGAATCTTCGCTTGGTTCTCCGTTGTCTTTAGAATCAAAGCCATGTACTTCTCTGGTGGTACAGTGAATAAGAATCCACCTGCCAATGCAGGAGACACGGGTTCGACCCTTGGTCCGGGATGATCCCACATGCCGAGGAGCAGCTGAGCCCGTGCGCCACAACTACTGAGCCTCTGCTGTTGGGCCCAGAGGCGCAACTATGGAGCTTGTGCTCTAGGACCCACTAGCCGCAACTATGGAAGCCCGCCCGCCCTAGAGCCTGTGATCTGAGACAAGCCACTCAGTGCGATGAACAGCCCGTGCCCTGCAAGGAAGCTAGCCCCCGCTCACCACAACTAGAGGATGCCCGTGCCCTGCAGTGAAGGCGCAGCCAGATAAAAAAAGAATCAAAGTCAAACATACGAATGCCTTCCCAACTGACCTCTTTGCTTTGTTCCCTCCTCCAGCTCTGGATGCAGAGAATTAATCAGACTTGATAAGCACCCCTGAGTTCTCTCAAGGATGGATGCCCACACCAGAGCCCACAGCCCCACAGCCCTGCACCCACTTGGCACTACCCAGCTTGCTGATCTTGCTGGTCTAACTGGTTCCAAACTCTGTGTAGACCAGTGATGCTTGATGCTTTTGGTTTTCTCGTCTGATCATTGCTTACTCAGAGGCTTTATCATCTTCACTGGGAGCACCCCTCATTTTCTCCCTGATTTGCCTTAGATCCTTGTTGTCAGTTTAAGATACCGCAAAGCTCGCCTCTTGGATCCATCAATATTTAATCCACATTGTCCTTCATTGAAGAGATATTCCCAGTTCTGTTGAACATTAATTCCCATATCTTTTGTTGGAGTGTGTTTGTGAGTTTTAATACTCATTCTTCACGATTATTCTACCACAGTCTTCTATGTGAAATTAATCATCACCTCCTCTAAGATCTTGAAAAACTTTATAATTCCTTTGTTTTATCCTCTTTTAAGAATGTCTTTTGATGGTCTGTTTCACTGTCTGAAGTCTGACCTCCTCAAGAATAAGGACTGGGCGTTATTTATCTCTGAATCCCCAGTGCATTCTGACTCATGGTAGTTCCATGTTGGTGGAATGAATAGAAGACCTGTGTTAGTGGTCCTGTGGTTCAGTTCAGTTCAGTTCAGTCGCTCAGTCGTGTCTGATTTTTTGCAATCCCATGAATCGCAGCACGCGAGGCCTCCCTGTCCATCACCAACTCCCGGAGTTCACTCAAATTCATGTCCATCAAGTTGGTGATGCCATCCAGCCATCTCATCCTCTGTCATCCCCTTCTCCTCCTGCCCCCAATCCCTCCCAGGATCAGGGTCTTTTCCAATGAGTCAACTCTTCACATGAGGTGGCCAAAGTATTGGAGTTTCAGCTTTAGCATCAGTCCTTCCAATGAACACCCAGGACTGATCTTCTTTAGAATGGACTGGTTGGATCTCCTTGCAGTCCAAGGGACTCTCAAGAGTCTTCTCCAACACCACAGGTCAAAAGCATCAATTCTTCGGTGCTCAGCTTTCTTCACAGTCCAACTTTTACATTCATACATGACCACTGGAAAAACCATAGCCTTGACTAGACGGACATTTGCTGGTAAAGTAATGTCTCTGCTTTTCAATATGCTATTTAGGTTGGTCATAACTTTCCTTACAAGGAGTAAGTGTCTTTTAATTTCATGGCTGCAGTCACCATCTGCAGTGATTTTGGAGCCCAGAAAAATAAAGTCTGACACTGTTTCCACTGTTTGCCCATCTATTTCCCATGAAATGATGGGACCAGATGCCATGATCTTCATTTTCTGAATGTTGAGCTTTAAGCCAACTTTTTCACTCTCCTCTTTCACTTTCATCAAGAGGCTTTTTAGTTCCTCTTCATTTTCTGCCATAAGGGTGGTGTCATCTGCATATCTGAGGTTATTGATATTTCTCCCGGCAATCTTGATTCCAGATTGTGCATCTTCCAGCCCAGCGTTTCTCCTGATGTACTCTGCATATAAGTTAAATAAGCAGGGTGACAATATACAGCCTTGACGTACTCCTTTTCCTATTTGGAACCAGTCTCTTGTTCCATGTCCAGTTCTAACTGTTGCTTCCTGACCTGCATATAGGTTTCTCAAGAGGCAGGTCAGGTGGTCAGGTACTCCCATCTCTTTCAGAATTTTCCAAGTTTCTTGTGATCCACACAGTCAAAGGCTTTGGCATAGTCAATAAGCAGAAATAGATGTTATCTGTGTGGAATTAAAGGAAGTCATTTCCTCTCGGCTCTACAACTCCTTAGCAGAGGACCTTCCACTTCTGTGGTCTCTTGCCCACAGTTATTTGGAATTGGAGCATCAGAGGACGGTCCTGTGAGACCTTGAAGTAGGGCAGCCCTTCAGGGGGCGTATGAGCTGCTCATTAAGGAGAGGGAGTGGTCTGCAGAGGAGACAGCTAGAGTCCAGGGGGCCAGGGGAGGGAGATCAGGTTTTCCTTGGTTCTCGCCAGGTTTTCTGCTTCTGATGCCTCATGAAGCTTTGGTCATAAGGTACCTCTCTATTCCTTTAACTTGAGACCTCGCCAGTAAATGTCCCAGAGATACCTAGTTACCTGTTTTCTATTCAGTAAGAGAACCATTGCGACTTTCACGTTTTCATTAGAGGTCATAGTAACTTACACAGTATTATGGCTAAGGCAACGTTTTATTCTTTTACTAGACATGGAGAATCCCATGGACGGAGGAGCCTGGTGGGCTCAGACAGCCCATGGGGTCACAGAGAGTCGGACACGACTGAAGTGACTAAGCATAAGACATACAAAGTCAACTCACCTTCAACTTAGTCATCAACAGATCTCTTCTTAACTGGCTTCTCTTTTGATTCTTCAGTTGGGCACCACCATGCTTATTGCAACTGAAGTCACAGGCCTCATTACAACTTGATTAATCTTTATGAATTAACAACAGCAGATGGTAAAGAATCTGCCTGCAATGCAGGAGACCCGGGTTCGATCCCTGGGTGGGAAAGACCCCCTGTAGAAGGGGATGGTTACACACTCCAGTATTCTTGCCTGGAGAATTCCATGGACTGAGGAGCCTGGCAGGCTACAGTCCAAGGGGTGGCAGAGTTGGTTATGACTGAGTGACTAACACTTCACACTTAAGAACATTGATTATGTAAACTCTGTTACTGTCTAGGATGACACGAATTCACTTTATATTCACAGTTCTTGGCATCCAAAATTTTCCACATGAAAGAGGAAAACTCAATTGGTGGGAGGACCCAAAAGAAAGGCAGGAATCAAGATCCCTCATTTATTTTATGTTTTTAGGACATAAATAAAAGCTAAACCAGTTCTAAGATTTGTTTGTCGTAGTTCATATAGTACCTGAATTGAGTATTCAGGTATTGAGTTCATATAGTTCATAGTACCTGAATTGAGTATTAAAATTTTTTTTCTTTGCCTGGTGCAGTTTGTGGGATCCTAGTTCCCCAATCAGGGATCGAATCTGGGCCCTCAGCAGTAAGAGCACAGAGTCCTAACCACTGGACAGCCAGGGAATTCTTAAAAAAAATTTTTTTAATTGCAGTATATTGATTTACAATGTTATGTTGGTTTCAGGGTTGTGTTGTGTTCAGGTTCAGCAAAGTAATTTATATACATATACACATGCATATATATACAGTGGCTCAGTGGTAAAGAATCCTCCTGCCAAAGCAGGAGACGAAGGATACAAGTTTGATCCCTGGGTCAGGAAGATCCCCTGGAGTAGGAAATGGCAAGCCGCTCCAGTACTCTTTTCTGGAGAATCCCATGGACAGAGGAGCCTGGCGGGCTACAGTCCATGGGGTCACAAAAGAGTAGGACACAACTTAGCAACTAAACAACAACACATATATTTGGATGTTCTTTCTCATATTCTTTTCCATCATAGGCTATTACAAGACATTGACTATAGTTACCTGTCATACGTAGCATGTCCTTTCGTCCATTTTGTCTACAGCTGTGTATCTGTTAATCCCAAACGCCTAATTTAGCTCTCCATCTCTCCCCTTTGGTAACAGAAGATTGTTTTCTATGCCTGTGAATATGTTTCTGTTTTGTAAATATATTTATTTCTGTCATCTTTTTAGATTCCACAAATAGACAATGCCATGTGATACTTGTCTTTCTCTGTCTGACTTACTTCACTTAGTAGAATAACTTTTATGTCCACCTATATTGCTGCAAATGGCCTTAGTTCATTCTTTTGTATGGTTGACTATCAACAACCTCAGATATGCAGATGACACCACCCTTATGGCAGAAAGTGAAGAGGAATTAAAAAGCCTCTTGATGAAAGTGAAAGTGGAGAGTGAAGAAGTTGGCTTAAACCTCAACATTCAGAAAACGAAGATCATGGCATCTGGTCCCATCACTTCATGGGAAATAGATGGGAAAACAGTGGAAACAGTGTCAGATTTTATTTTTGGGGGCTCCAAAATCACTGCAGATGGTGACTGCAGCCATGAAATTAAAAGACACTTACTCCTTGTAAGGAAAGTTATGACCAACCTAAATAGCATATTGAAAAGCAGAGACATTACTTTACCAGCAAATGTCCGTCTAGTCAAGGCTATGGTTTTTCCAGTGGTCATGTATGAATGTAAAAGTTGGACTGTGAAGAAAGCTGAGCACCGAAGAATTGATGCTTTTGACCTGTGGTGTTGGAGAAGACTTTTGAGAGTCCCTTGGACTACAAGGAGATCCAACCAGTCTATTCTGAAGGAGATCAGCCCTGGGATTTCTTTGGAAGGAATGATGCTAAAGCTGAAACTCCAGTACTTTGGCCACCTCATGTGAAGAGTTGACTCATTGGAAAAGACCCTGATCCTGGGAGGGATTCGGGCAGGAGGAAGAGGGGGTGACAGAGGATGAGATGGCTGGATGGCATCACTGACTCGATGGATGTGAGTCTGAGTGAACTCCAGGAGTTGGTGATGGACAGGGAGGCCTGGCGTGCTGCAATTCATGGGGTCACAAAGAGTTGGACACGACTGAGCAACTGAACTGAACTGAATATTTCATTGAATACATATCTGTATCTATATGCCACATCTTTACCTATTCTCCTGTTGATGGACCCTTAGGTTGCTTCCATGTCTTGGCTATTGTATTCAGTGAGTTTTTATTTAAAGAAATTTTATTGTATAATATAATACAGACCCCCAAATCCACACAAAACAAATATATAGCTTCATTAGTAATTATAAGGCAGACACCCCCTTGTTATTACAACTCAGGTCAGGAAATAGAGCTTGCCCTCCACCCCACGTGGCCATCACGATCACAGCTCCCCTCACGTTAAGCTTTAATTATACAAATGGCAGCAGAATTGTAGGCAATTATGCAAATAGTTTTCCAAAGAGAGTATTTACATATATCAGATTTTAGCACTTAAAATGATTTAAAAATCCTACTTGCAGTACAAAAATTATGAACATATTAATCACTACACTCTATAGTTTATTGTGTGCTCTCTCTATAGGTAGATGGACATGTATATATCTTTAATATATTATCCTGGACAGATGGACAGACATTTTTTTTTAATATCTTATCCTCACTACACCCCTTCCAGGAGTTTATTTAACAAACAAGGAAACCAAAGATCAAAGCTAAAGAAGTTTGCTCAAGGGATAAAACTAGAAATGAAATCAAGGACCTTTCCAGGATCCCTTTCCAGGATCTCCTGCTATGATAATTCTAAATGGTTCTTATTTGTTGTTAAACAGGTTTACCACAATCTAAGAATGTTCTACTCTTGGGGTCACAAAGAGTCAGACACGACTGAGCAACTGAACTGAACTGAACTGAACTGAAGAATGTTCTGTTGCTGTATGTTATAGAAAGTAAGAAACTTCACTATTTTTAAAATTATATCACACAACCATTTCACTCTTGAGAACAGTCTCTTTCCTTGATTCATTCTAGCATTCTAGCAATGCTTCGTTTTTAGCATAAAATATGTAGGCTGGCTCAAAGTGAGTATACAAAAATTCTTATGGAATACGTATTGTCAGATGCTACTACTGGGAATTGCATTTAACCCTGAAAACAGTTCTTTGAGGTAGGAGTGATTATCTCCATTTTAGAGATGAAGGTACCAAGCGCTATAGGTAAGAAAAAGAGCGGAGATGGAAAACAGGTCTTTCTGAGACCACAGCTCACACCACCAGCCCCTGGGATGCCTGCCCACCACACACACCTACTGACCTTGTGTTCACTCGGTCACTGGTGGTACCTGTGCTGCAGTCTTCTTTTTAAAAAACTGTAATACTCTTGAGTAACTGAACTGAAACTGTAGCAGAAGGATATAATAGAAGCAGATGAGCAAACCCCACAGCCTGCACGTGCTCCTAACCCTATGCCTCTTGGCTCTTTTCCAGATCTACATGTCAAGAAATTAGAAGACAATTGCTTCCTGGCAGGAAAGCTACAGCAAACCAAGACAGTGTGTTAAAAAGCAAAGACGTCACTTTGCTGACAAAGATCCGTCTAGTCAAGGCTATGGTCTTTTCAGTAGTCATGTACGGATGCGAAAGCTGGACCATAAAGAAGGCAGAGCGCTAAAGAATTTATGCTTTTGAACTGTGGTGCTAGAGAAGACTCTTGAGAGACCTTGGACAGCAAGGAGATCAAACCAGTTAATCTTGAAGGAAATCAGCCCTGAATACTCATTGGAAGGATTGATGCTGAAGCTGAAGCTCCAATACTTCCACCTGTTGCGAACAACAGTCTCACTGGAAAAAAACCCTGATGCTGGGAAAGATTGAAGGCAGAAGGAGAAGAGGGTGACAGAGGATGCGATGGTTGAATGGCATCACAAATTCAATGGACATGAACTTGGGCAAAGTCCGGGAGATGGTGAGGGACAGGGAAGCCTGGTGTGCTGCAGTCCGTGGGTTTGCAAAGAGTCAGACATGACTTGGCGACTGAACAACAACAGAATAAGGGCTTTGAAGCAAAAGGAAGAATTCAGCCCATCCTTAATATTAATAGAAAGCCCTTGCGCCTGCAGTTTCTTTGATTTACCAAAAGGATACACAGGAGAAGAGGTATGGAAACCTTTGCATCATACTTATTAGTTACTGTGGATGTTTTATCAGAGAGTGTTATGACAGAGTAGCAATGAAAGAATAACGTTTTCCATGTGAACTGGAGTTATTTTGAATTTAGTTTGTGCAGCAATTTATGTAAGCCTGTCTGTCACTGTGAAAGGCCTTGTCTTCTTTTGTTTTCAAAGTCATAACTTAAATGACAAGCAAATATGTTAAGTGGCTTTTGTGAACTGGCTACAAGCTTTGCATGCCCAGACTTGTCTGGTACAAAGTGTACAAAACAGTCGTGTGATTTATAAACTATGGGGTAATTGAATGAATACAAAGAAAAAAAGGAATCCTCTATATTTTAGTATTTGGGAATGATACTCTAAAAATACTGTAAGGAAATTTTGCTGTTATTTGCTTGACTTTTCTCTGATGTCCAAGAGACTTGAATAAGGCTGATAAATCAGGCATGCTAATTTATTCCCCAGCAATAATATCTGTGCTATTTTCCACTGGAAACAATGCTTGAACCTCCAGACCATTCCATTTCTACCATGAGGATCACTCAAGCACAGAATAGCAAGGCTCTCAAGAGATAATATAATTCTGGTTTTTAACATTGAGACTTTCCCTAATTTCTATGGGCCCATATTTCTATCAGGAAAAAAATGGAGATATTATTATTACTTGAAGGATGACACAGAAGACTGAAGGTTTTGGTTTCTTTTAAAAGACTTTTTTGATATAGACCATTTGTTTAAAGTCTTTATAGAATTTGTTATAATAATTGCTTCTGCTTTATGTTTTGATTTTTTTGGCTGCAAGATATGTGGGATCTTAGTTCCCCAACCAGAGATCAAACCCACAACCCCTGCACTGTAAGTCAAAGTCTCAACCACTGGACTGCCAAGGAAATCCCCGGAAGGGTTTTGGGCATCGTCAAAGTGTGAGACATCTAGCCATGTGTTCACACATGGCAGTTTCGTTTGATGACTTGATTCCTATACGTTGTAAGTTTTCCTGAGCTAGCTGCCTTTCCTGGGACTGCAGAGAAAGCTGAAGAATACATGCTTTTGTGGCCTGGAGGCATTAAGAACTCCATGCATGTCTGATTTTCTCTTCCAAGCTCTTAAATATAGAAATCGGTTACACAGTAAAAGAATATTGAACAGCATCACCAAAGATTATCTCATTGCCTTCCAAGGGGCTCAGGTGGTACATCATTTAGGATGTGAACATCCCTGGGGGAAAGGCAGTCTTGTTTCCATTTAACAGACGCACAAATTGAGGCCTGGTGAGGTTAATAAGGTACACTCATATTCAAATAGAAATTGCACAGATTGAAACAGGCTGAAGCCTGGGTTTCAAGTTCTGTGTTCTGTTAACTAAACCATTGTCTAGTTCATTTTCTCTCTCAGTTGGTGCTTTCAAAATTGTCCCAAAACATGTAGCAGTCAAGACTTGTCTTTGATTGCATTAAATGTGACTTGATACAAACTAAATCAAATTCGAATTATATTTTAACTTCTTAAGAGAAAGACGAATTAGATCCTTCTGATTGGCCCAAAATCAGAAGTTGTAATAGAGTTCAAAAGGAAATGGGTTGTTTGGACCATGAAGTGACTTCCCTCTATTCAGAATTGCTTCAAGCTAAATTTAAAATTTACTCTCAAACAGCTTGAGAAAGCAAACGTCATCTTCAGTCAGAGCTATCGGTAATAGAACACTACGTGTCTGGTTAATATGTTCAGTTCAAATTTCTCCACAGCTATAATTAAGGACCAGTGTTTTCAAAAATTTTACAACTCTTTTGAAGCATACTTGACTTGCCAAGGTCTTTTTTTAATAAACAAAGAAAGCATATATTTTACAAGTATTAAGTTAGCATAACTAAGCGTTGTTATTAATTCTATTTCACTATGGCAACAGGCCTCGGGCTAAGAAGACACATTAGAAGTAGCCAAAAATACCCAGAACATTAAGTAAAGCTAGCGTGCAACCAGATAAGCTAATTTTGAGTAAGTAACCACTTCTCCAGCTACTTTGATTTATTTATCATTGGTAGATGAATGAAAATCTGTCCTTGGAACTGAGGTTTTTAAAACCCAGTCCCCAATCCTCTGCAGAAAATACCGCAGGACTCGAACATGAATAAAGAAAATGAACGCTGATGGTCAAAAGTCTCAAGGAAGAAAAGGAGGAATTCTTTTCTCTAAAAGATTTGCTAGTAAAGCTTTGACACCTCAACACAGCTGCCTGAAGTTTGTCTGCAATCAGCCAGGCCAGTGTCCCCTCCCGCGGTCCGGACTGTTGACACAGTTCGGTTAGTTTCTGTCCACGACAAATTGGCACTTGTCACAGGCCCTTGCCACCCACCTCTATAAGGAATAGATCAGGTGCTGCAGCTGCTGCCCTTCGACACCCCCTGAAAGGAGTTCAGGGTGGAGAGCAGGGATGAGGCACTCCGTACTTTAGGAAAACTGGGAGGGCAGGTCTTCAGTGAGATGTTTTCAGGAGCTGATTTTATGAGCCCAACTCTTGTATCGCCTCATATCCAAAAAAAGCACTAAAATCCTTTACAGTGACGACTGCTCCTTGTGATGAGCAGAAACCTTCTGGAAAAATATGTGCTTGATTGCATGTGCTCTCCCTTCCCCAAAATCACATACCGACATTCCCCGCTGCCTCCTTGGAGCAGCTTCTCAGAGCTGTGTGTGGTGCTGTCTCCCGGGCTGCAGTTCTATTTTGCCCCAAATAAAAGTAACGTGAAACTTTCATGTTGTGTATTTTTTCAGTCAACATTTCCAACTAGTAGTACTGTGTTGATTGAGGTTTTGCTGATATATGACAGTAATGTCATTAGATATTTAAAATTTTTGTCTTATATGGGGGTAGAGTGTTGTGTTCATTTCAGGTGTACAGCAAAATGATTCAGGGATACATATACATTGGAGAAGGCGATGGCACCTCACTCCAGTACTCTTGCCTGGAAAATCCCATGGACAGGGGAGCCTGGTGGGCTGCCGTCTATGGGGTCACACAGAGTTGGACATGACTGAAGTGACTTAGCAGCAGCAGCAGCAGCAGCAGCAGCATACATATACATATATCCGTTCTTTTTCAGATTCTTTTCCCATATAGGTTTGCCTGCACAGAGTTCCCTGTGCTAAACAGCAGGTCCTTTTTGATGACCTACTTTTACATATAATAGTATAGATAGGTTAATACCAAACTCCTAATAATATATCCCTCTCCCCTAACCTTTCCCTTTGGTAATCTAACCATAAGTTTGTTTTCTCAGTTTGTGAGTTTGCTTTTGTTTTGTAAATAAAAGTTCATTTTGTAAATAAAGTTCATTTCTATCATTTTTTTTAAAGGTTCCACATAATAAGTGACATCATGTATTTGTCTTTCGCTCTCTGACTTATTTCAGTTAGTATGATAAACTCTAGATCTACTATATTTTGCTTAAGAATGATAAATCGTGGAAGATGGTGACAAGTAAATTCAAATTGTGGTGCTGTTGTGATCTGCTAAATCTGAATGTAACCACAGAGAAATTAATTTGTAAAAGCAATCACCTGCACCGTGACTACTCTTTCAAGAAAAAGATGGAATTGGTCCACTCAAGACGGTCTGAAACCAGCTGGTGAATCTGTGGTTTCCGGGCAACCCCTGGCAGCTCAGGCCAGCTTCCTTCTCTTCGGAATTCAAAGAGCTTTGCATTTGCCAGCCTTTATTAGTAGGTGTAAACGAGCTTGTTGTTATTGTTTAGTCATATCTGACTTTGCGACCCCATGGACTGTAGCTCGCCAGGCTCCTCTGTCCATGAGATTTCCCAGGCAGGAATACTGGAGTGAGTTGTCATTTTCCTCTCCAGGGGATCTTCCCGACTCGGGGACTGAACTCAAGTCTCCTGCATTGCAGGTGGATTTTTTACCACTGAGCCACTAGGGAAGCCCTAAAGTGAATTTAAGAAATCTCAAACCAATGGAAATATAAATTTGGAAAGGCAAATGTGTAACAACACACACACACAAAAGCTAACATTTTGGGATTGTTTGCTTCTTTTTGATTTTCTAGGCCACCATATTTATCGGTATGATGAACTAAAATTTAATTACTAATTTTTTGAAGAATAATTGTGTATATATATATATGCATACATATATATACACATATATATATGCACATATGTATGTATGTATGTATGTATATGGGCTTCCCAGGAGGTGCTAGTGGTAAAAAACCTGCCTGCCAAGGCAGGAAATGTAAGAGATGCAGGTTTGATCCCTGGGTTGGAAGATCCCCTCGAGAAGGGCATGGCTACCCACTCCAGTATTCTTGCTTGGAAAATCCCCTGGACAGAGGAGCCTGGCAGGCTATAGTCCATGGGGTCGCAAGAGTTGGACACGACTGAGCACACTTGCATGCATTCAGGATTGGAAGAGGCAATCCCACTGTTCACTTTTCTTCATTTGTAAAATGGTAACCAAAAGCACATCTCTATTCCTACCTCACTGAGATGCCCTGTTTTGATAGGAAACTGTAGAATCACTCACTTTATTTAGGCGTTCTAATGCATCTTATCATTTTGGTGGAGGAAGAGGTGACATTCTGATTGTTTGTGTTGGAACTAAGGTGGTGAAAGTGAAAGTTGCTCAGTCATGTCTGACTATTTGTGACCCCACAGACTCTATAGTCCATGGAATTCTCCAGGCCAGAATACTGGAGCGGGTAGCCTCTCCCTTCCCCAGGGGATCTTCTCAACCCAGGGATTGAACCCAGGTCTCCTGCATTGCAGGCGGATTCTTTACCAGCTGAGCCAACAGGGAAGCCCAAGAATACTGGAGTGGGTAGCCTATCCCTTCTCCAGGGGATCTTCCCAACCCAGGAATCAAACCCGGGTCTTGTGCATTGCAGGCATATCCTTTACCAACTGAGCTATCAGGCAAGCCTATGAAGATGATGAAAGAGGGCAGAATTAGACTCAGGAGCCAAATAAATAGGTATTTAGTTAACTGTTTTCATGATATGATTTCAGAGGCCATAAACATACTTTTATCCCTAAGAATTACCTCTCTGTAATGTTTGAAAACTTCACTGCTTTCCAACTGGGGGCTTTCTGTTAAAATGCAGAACAAACACCCCGTAAGAAGTAACACTTTGACTGTTATCAGTTATTTATACTTTTGTTGAAGTGTGTTTTCGATTCTTTCTTGGAATAGATTTTGATAGAGAGCAGAAGGATTTTGGATACTGTGGGAAGAAGCAGAGAAGAAATAAACATAATGTTGTCCAGACATCTGCTTTTCAGTTTGCCAATGATTCAGTTCAGTTGCTCAGTTGTGTCCGACTCTTTGTGACCCCATGGACTGCAGCACGCCAGGCTTCCCTGTCCGTCACCAACTCCTGGAGCTTGCTCAAGCTCATGTCCATCAAGTCGGTGATGCCATCCAACCATCTCATCCTCTGTCATCCCCTTCTCCTGCCTTCAATCTTTCCCAGCATCAGGGTCTTTTCCAATGGGTCAGTTCTTTGCATCAGGTGGCCAAAATATTTGAGCTTCAACTTCAGTGGAGATTCATATGGTACAAAATATAGAATCTGGTTGACCAAGAAGTTGATTTACAAATGTTTTTCTATAACAAAGTGATTCCAAGCTTATATAAAAATGAAAACAGTACAAAGTGTTCTACATACTCTTCATTCCCTCTTGATAAGAGCCCCTGCTTGCTCTATCAATGTCTTTCCCCAACTGATTATTCATTATGCCTAGAATTTGCTTAGATTTGAGTTTCCAGGTGCTGGCACTTCTTTTTTTTTTTTTTTCCCCCAAAGAACTTTCTTTAGTATTTCTTGTTCAGCAGGTCGGCTGCTGATAAAGCCTTTTGATTATCATTTACTTGAAAGTATTTTATTTATCTAAACATCTTTGTCATGGCTACTTTGAAGTTCTTGTCTGCTAATTCAACATCCAGGTCCTCTTGGAGTCAGTTTGTTTTGACTATTTTTTCTCTTGACTATGGACCATATTGTCCCATTTCTTCTCCTGACTGTGGATCTCATTTTCATGCTCATTCTTGTACTTTTTCATTATATGTTGGGCATTTTGGATGACATGGTATTAGAGACTCTAGATTCTGTTAATTCCCTCTGAGAAGTGTTGGGTTTGTTCAAGCAGATGATTAAATTTGGCCAGATTCAAATTGTACCTGGCCAATGGAAAGCACCAGCTGAATGCCGCCCTTAGTCCCTTCAGCTGTTTGATTTCTGCCAGGTTCCTTGGGGTCTCTCACGTAGATTCAGGGATCAGCCAAGGACTTGGCAGAATTTGTGTGCAGATTTTGGGGTTCCTCCTTCTGGGGTTCACTTCTTTTTGGCGATCCACTTTTTTCTGTGATATTCTTCCTTACTTTTCAGTTTAGAAGTTCTGAGCTCTATCCTGTTTGTCAAATCAATTTCACTGTAGCTTTCTGCTTGAGTTCTAGTTATTCTCAACTGGTGGACTAAGAAATACCTTCAGGCAAAAAACCCATATAAACACAAATCTCAACCACTGCTGTTCCTTCTTTCAAGGGTTATCTTCTTCCTTGTTTCCCTGTTTATGCCTTCTTTCAAATTGTTTTCATGTTTTGTTCTGAACTCATTATCTGTAAGAGAGTCTGACACAATTATTCCTCCATTACCAGAAGCAGAATTATTTTAAAAATAAACATCAATTTTATAAATTTTATTATTTTTTTACTTTACAATATTGTATTGGTTTTGCCATATATCAACATTATAAATTGATGAGTTAATTAATTATTTCAGCAACTATCTACCAAGCATTTACTCTGGACTAGTTACAATGGCACCCCACTCCAGTACTCTTGCCTGGAAAATCCCATGGATGGAGGAGCCTGGTGGGCTGCAGTCCATGGGGTTGCTAAGAGTCGGACACGACTGAGTGAGTTCACTTTCACTTTTCACTTTCATGCATTGGAGAAGGAAATGGCAACCCACTTCAGTGTTCTTGCCTGGAGAATCCCAGGGACGGGGGAGCCTGATGGGCTGCCGTCTATGGGGTCGCACAGAGTCGGACATGACTGAAGTGACTTAGCAGCAGCAGTTACTATTTATGAGAAAGCATTCCAGGTACAAGATTTATATTAGCACATGCTGTGTGCTTAGTTGCTCAGTCGTGTCCGACTCTGCAATCCCATGGACAGCAGCCCGCCAGGCTCCTCTGTCCATGGGGATTCTCCAGGCAAGAATACTAGAGTAGGTTGCCATGCTCTCCTCCAGGGGATCTTCCCAAACCAGAGATAGAACCCAGGTCTCCCGCATTACAGGCAGATTCTTTACCGTCTGAGCCACCACGGAAGCCCATATTGGCATGTAGTCAACTTAAATGTGCCTGGTTTTTTAAACTTCAAAATAAAATGTTATTCAGAGACATAATCCCTTCCCCCCAAATAAATAAAATACCTTTACTTGTTATATCATAAATATTTCATGTGGGACTTTTTTTTTCCAGATTTCTGAGGTCAAAGGGATTTGCAGTTGAGTTTAACAACATCAACATTGGTTGCAGTTAAAAATTCTCAGCTTTCTTCAGCCTGTTTGAAATCTGTCAAAATATTTCTTTCATGAAAATCCCCAGGATGGAGCCACTCTTTCCTAATAATGAGACCTCTGTTGCTTCTTGATTTGGAAGAGAATAAAGAAACTTTGGAATAAGAAACATCAAAAATAAAAGACACGAGTAGCACAGTACTCCTTCAGTATCACATTTGGGACAGAGAAACTCCAATGACCCCAGACGGTTGCTTGCTTCCCCTCTGACTTATCCTTTTCCTAGCTTGGGTGTGGCTGCTGTACAGCTTTAGCTTTTTACTGTATGTAAATAAAATAAAGGTCCGCAGACTCCAGCGTTAAAGGCTGCTTGTTCATTTGTGGGTGAGAGGTCCAGGGTAGGAGAAAGACAACCTGTTGCTGGAAGTTTCCATGTAGGGCTCACCTCAGTTCTTTGGTTAACTCCTCATCCTCACTCTTAAATCCTTAATCAAGACTTAACCTCACCCATACAGCCTGGAAAGAGGCTGAAGAGGGGCAAAAAGACAGGTGGGAGATGCTTCCTGCTCTGTAGTTTTGTCTGGCTCTGACTTTATTAGGGAATCGCGTGGGAAACACATGAAGACTAAGCTCCAGTCGCTCTTCTGTGAGCTTTGCTATTTTGCATAACGTTGGATATAAGCCAAATGTCCTTTTTATTTCCAGAACCCATATGTTAATCCCAAACTCCTAATTTATCCTTCCCCATGACGTTTCTCCTTTGGTAACTGTTTGCTTTCAAAATCTGTGAGTCTTTTGTTTTGTAAATAAGTTCATTTGTAAAACTTTTTTAAAATTTCACATATAAGTGATATCATGTTATTTTATATACAGTAGTGTCTAAGACACATTTATTCTTAATATCTGAAGTTACTTTTAATACCATTTCCTCTCTTACTTTCACTGAATACTTGAATATATTTCCAACATTACAGCAATCTTACCATAAACTCTGCGTCTTACTTCCTGGTGAATCCTCAAGAACTCCACCGGAAATGGTGTAAGGTTGAGAACAAACCTTTGTGCCCTTGGAGCAGTGGGCTGGCCCAGCTGTGCACCCAGGGGAGCTGCCCATGGCACTAACCTCACATCTTTCATGCAGTGAAAGAGAGGAACGAGGAAAAGGAGAACACCAGTGTTAGTGAGCTGTTTATTAGCCATTCCGCTTTTCTTCCAAAGAAAACAGCTCCTTCGTGGACCCTTGATGGATTCCCGGGGGCGAGGGGGTGCAGAAGCAGGACGGTCAGCTGGCGTGGCTTTGAAGTGTGGCCGCAGGGCATCCCCCCTTCCCTGCTCAGCTGTGGAAGCAGAGAGGAAACTTCAAAGCGGCCTCTCCGTTGATCCTGCTGGTAGGGGGTGTGACTCCCATCATCAGGCTTTACAGAAAAATGAGGAGGAATCTTCCTCTCTCACTCACCAGAGTCCAATGTTCACCATCTAGTGGATGCAAATAAAAAACCATCTGATACTGTCTACAGTACAGCTCAGTCACTCAGTCGTGTCCTATGCGACCCCATGGACTGCAGCACGCCAGGCTTCTCTGTCCATCACCAACTCCTGCAGCTTGCTCAAACTCACATCCATCAAGTTGGCGATGCCATCACCATCTCATCCTCTGTCGTCCCCTTCTCCTGCTCTCAATCTTTCCCAGCATCAGGGTTTTTTCTAATGAGTCGGTTCTTCACATCAGGTGGCCAAAGTATTGGAGCTTCAGCTTCAGCATCAGTCCTTCCAATGAATACTCAGGACTGATCTACTTTAGGATGGACTGGTTGGATCTCCTTGCAGTCCAAGGGACTCTCAAGAGTCTTCTCCAACACCACAGTTCAAAAGCATCAATTCTTCGGCACTCAGCTTTATAGTCCAACTCTCACATCCATACATGACCACAGGAAAAACCATAGCTTTGACTAGATGGACCTTTGTCAGCAAGGTAATGTCTCTGCTTTTTAATATGCTGTCTAGATTGGTCATAGCTTTTCTTCCAAGGAGAAAACACCTTTTAATTTCATGGCTAGTGGATACAAATAAAAAGCCATCACCATCAGTTTTGTTGTGATTTTTATTTATTTAGGTACACAGTTTGTTCAAATCAGCTGAGATAGCCAGTTTTCATAATTTGTCCAGGTTTGTGCCTCACATCAGTGACAGCATATGAACCACTCCCACTCCTGATTACATAAGAGCAAAGTTTAAGAGACTGTTCTCTCGCTGCTCTGCTTGTCCCAGGCCATAATTACCACTGTTTACAATCCTTCAGTCTACGTATTCATTCTGGGTACAGGTGGGGAATTCAAACTCATCTGTGGGTTAAGAAAGAATTATTTCATTTGATCAACAATCCACCTTATAAAATATATACATTTTTGAGTGACATAAATTTTAAAATAAGTGCAATTTTCTTGAAATTATTTCATTTGGCCTAAACTTTTTCATTTAAAATTTATATTCTTGGGACTTTCCTGGTGGTGCAGTGGTTAAGACTTTGCCTTCCAATCCAAGGGGGGCAGGTCTGATCCCTGTTTAGGAAGCTAAGATCTCACATGTCTCTTGGCCAAAAAACCAAAACACAAAAAACAGAAACAGTATTATAACAAATCCAATAAAGGCTTTCAAAATGGTCCACCTCAAAAAAAAAAAAAAATCTTTAAAAAAACCCATAAAATTTATATTTTTTACTTCATAATTGTAAAGGAAAAGGCAATAACATTTAAAATATTAACTAACTTTTAAAATTGCATTTTGATTCAAAAACAAATTCTTAATTTTTTAATATTAATTGGCTGCTCTGGGTGTTAGTTGCAGCATTTAAGATCTTTAGCTGTGGCACGTGGGATCCAGTTGCCTGACGGGGGCTTGAACCCCAGGCTCCCTGCACTGGCAGCATGGATTCTTAGCCACTGGACCACCAGGGAAGTCCTGAAAACAAATTCTTGAACAGTTATATGGACAGTTAAACATACCTGCTATTACCTCCAACCAGTTTTTCTTTAAATAAATAGGAAAAACTGGGCAAAAACATTTCAGTGTTTTCAGCATGAAGTTTTCAGCATAAAAATGGTACAAGGTATGAGTCTACCGGAAAGCTTATTATGGTTAAAAAAAATAAAAAAAGCCCAAGAAGCTAGATAGTTAAACATTTATAGTCATAGGATCCCAAAGCAAGTAGCTAGCACCTGTCAGAGGTGCCCATGTATTCAGCAGCACAGCCCTGGCATGGCTGGAAGAAGACTCTTCTGGTGGAAGGAACTCGTGGGAACACAATGAAGGGGAACGAACTCCAGTCCCAGGCAAGTTCCACAACTAGCTGGGGGGTGTGCGTCAGGATTTCATGGTGCAGAAAAGACAGTTTCCTGTGTGACTCCTGAAGAAGCAAAGATGGCTAATTCAACCGGAGGTGACAACAGCCACAGGAATACACATTAGTTAGTCCCTTATCCATTACGACATTTATCCCACGACAATCGAAGAGGAAGTTCTTTCAATGATTTGATTTTTATTTTTTAATTTTGCGAAAACGTTCAAAAGCGGCCTAGGCTCCAAACTCTTGAGCTTTTGCTCCTGACTGCATCCTGAAGCAGTGAAGGTCTTCACAAGGTAAGACTGCCACCTCTGCTGACCATTTACCTCCCCAGACTCTCTGTGTTCAGGCCTTTGGAGGCATTTTTAACTTGTGGAACAAATGATTTGGAGATAAAATTTTAAAAAGTGAAACCAAACACACCAAAAAATTGGGGGGAAAGTCACAAACAGAATGATTTTATGGTCATGATTTAGTAGCAGGAGGAGACTGCACTATTGAACATCAAGCATTTATGCTGCTGATTTTCTGAGATTTCATTCTAGCGAGAGCTGCACACTGTCAGCTTGGCTCTGTGGCTGCTGATAGTCATACTTCCTGGCTATTAGGAAATAAACAAAAGAAGAAACAAGAAAAAAGGAGATACAATTAATAAAGTCTCAAAATCATTATGAGCTCACATCATTAAATTACAGTCAAGTCAGGATTCTCAGTAAAGAATTAGCTTGAAAGTGAAAGTGAAAGTGAAGTCGCTCAGTCGTGTCTGACTCTTAGCGACCCCATGGACTGCAGCCTACCAGGCTCCTCCATCCATGGGATTTTCCTGGCAAGAGTGCTGGAGTGGATTGCCATTTCCTTCTCCAGGGGATCTTCCCAACCCAGGAATCGAACATGGGTCTCCCGCATTGCAGGCAGACGCTTTACCGTCTGAGCCACCAGGGAAGCCCCAAAAGAATTATCTTAGAATTAAACAATTTTTTTTCACTAGAGGAAATTTATGATACTTTGTGATCCTCTAATTTCTCATCAGTGCTGATATCCATTTTCAAATGTTTATTATTATTGTTTTGTACACTGGCTTATTCAGAACACTAAAATACAGAGTGAGTGCATGCTCAGCCATTTCAGTCGTGTCCAATTCTTTGTGACCCTATGGACTGTGTAGCCCGCCAGGCTCCTCTGTCCATGGGATTCTCCAGGCAAGAATACTGGAGTGGGTTGCCATGCCCTCCTCTAGGGGATCTTTCTGATCCAGGGATCAAACCTGCATCTCCCATGTCTCCTGCATTGGCAGGCTGGTTCTTTACTACTGGCACCATCTGAGAAGCCCAAAATATAGGGTAAACACTAATAAAGCTACTAAACTCAAAGTAACATTTTGTAATGTCCTTCTTTCTTATCCTCCATCTCCACCTCAAGATAAATGATTAATAATGCTTTTGCCACACCATAAGGAATTTGACTATATATCAAATGACAAGCCTAAGACATTTACTGAACATTGTCATTAATGTAAACGAGAAGAAAAAACAGACTTGCAATTCTGTACCGTTTTTGTTTTTCTGAGAAATAATTATTGAAGGTCTTAACCTGAAAACTAGAGAGTGGAGGGCCAAAGTCTTGTGAATGGTTTAGCTTTGAAGCTTTCAGTCTCTTTGTTAAGTTTTTACCAGCAAAGGAAGAAATACTATTTGTTTATATACTCAGGGTGGATCCAGACTTTTGTGGCCTAAAACTTATACAATTTGGGGGTTCCTTTTTAAGGAATCTGCCTGCAATGCAGGAGACCTCACTTTGATTCCTGGGTCAGGAAGATCCCCTGGAGAAGAGATAGGCTACCCACTCCAGTATTCTTGGGCTTCCCTGGTGCCTCAGTTGGTAAAGAATCTGCCTGCAATGAGGAAGACCTGGGTTCGATCCCTGGGTTGGGAAGATCCCCTGGAGAAGGGAATAGCTACCCACTTCAGTATTCTGACATGGAGAATTCCATGGACTGTATAGTCCATGGGATCACAGAGTCAGACAAGACTGAGCAACTTTCACGTTCACTCTTTAAGGAAAGAGAAGAGAATCTGGAAGGAAGAGAATTTTGTCTGCTTCTTTCTTGACCCTACAGACTAAATCAGGATTACATATGTCATCAACACTAAGAATGATGCAAAGTGATGGGACTCATTAAATGTGCGAATACTCACTGTTTATAAGAACAACAGCTTCGAATCCACATCCTAATCTCCATAATCAGTGAATATGTTACCTTCTAGGGCAGAAGGGACTTTAAAGCCGTGATGAAGGATGCTGAGAGGGGGGATTATGTAATCACCTGGATTATTTGGCCCAACCTGATCCCAGGGGCCCTGAAAATCAGAGAACCTCTACTGGCTGAGTTCAGAGACAGAGGGGGCTATAAAAATGCAAGAATGATCAGAAAGACGCAATGCCACTGGCTTTGAAGACGGGTGAATGAGGCCACAAACCAAGCAATGCGGTAGCTTCTAGAAGCTGGAAAAGGCAAAGAAACACACTCTCCCTCACAGCCTCCAGAAAGAAACAAAACTCTGCTGACACCATGATTTTAGCCTAGTGAAATGGCTGTGGGACTTTTAACCTATAATTGTAAGATTTGTGCTGTGTCAGCCACTGAATTTGTGGTAATAGAGCAGCAACAGAAAACTAACACACCTTATAAATACAGGCATTTGGACAAATTTCATTTTTATGCCATTTTCATTAAAGAAGAAAAAGAACGGTACACTGGGTTTAAAATTGTATATGCTATGCTAGTGGATTTTTTTTTTTTTTTTTTTTTTTGATGCCAACTAACTTCTGGGAGTTTCTTGTTTGTTTTTGTATTTTGGCTGTGCTGCGCGGCATTGCAGATCTTAAGATTCCGCAACCAGGAATCGAACTCTGGCTTCTGCAGTGAAAGCACCAAATCCTAACTGCTAGGCCACCAGGGCACTCCCACTAACCTCTGTTTTGAGTAGGCATCAGGGAAAACCTAGTCCTTTAACTTTCCATACAGAGCTTCTCGCTCTCTGTGTTTTTGTTTTTAATACTTAGGTTTTCTTGGGGATTTTTTTTTTTGAGGTAAAATACAAAAACATTGAAATTTGCATTTTCGCCATTTTTAAGTGGTTCGGGGACAGAAGCTCCATTTACACTGCTGCGCTGCCACCGCCGCACCCGTCTGCCCGCCACCCCGCGCTGGCCTCTCTCCTCCTCGCACAGAAGCTCCCTGTCCCCTCCTCCTCCAGCTCCTGGTGAGGACTCCACTCTGTCCCTGGGAATTTGCTTCAGAGAAGTGAAATCACACACTATTTGTTATTTTGTGAGTGGCTTCCTTCGCTCCTGATAAGAGTAATTATGGAGCATAACGTCTTCGAGGGTCATGCCTGTTGTGGCACCCGTCAGAATTTCCTTCCCTTTAAAGGTTGAATGACCCCCTGCACGCACAGACCGCAGGCTGTGGACCATTCAGGAGCCAAGGACACTTGGGTTGTTTCCATCTTCTGGCTACTAGGAATAATGCTGCTCTGTTAAATTCAGGTTTACTTCTTATTCTGAGCTAGTAACACAGGAATATGACACAAAATGCGAAAGGGACGCAAAGAGGAAACACTGAAAGTGCATCTTCCTCCCAGCTGATCAGCCCTGCGGCCCCTTTCCACAGAGGAGCTGCTGTCTATAGTTCTCAGGGTGAAATTTATGCTGAAGAATTTTTAGAAGTTCTACTTGTGTTAGAAAAATTATATATATATATGTATTTTTTTTTCTACTTTTCACCTGAAATTCTAGTCTCCTGAGAGATACACTAGTAATATCTTGCTGATCATTCTTCCTTGCTTCTTTTTATATCCATGAGCATGCATGCATTCACATTTAAGATTTTACTGCAGACATCTTTCTTTTAAAAATACTGTCTTTTCTCCTTGAGTTCCACAGCATCCCCAACAAGGTAATGAATGCTAATAATCTCATGTGTATCTTTCCAAGATTTCCTCCAGGCTTGCATAATTATACAGAACATTTTTACAAACAATCCTATCAAAAAATGGGCAGAAGACTTAAACAGACGTTTCTCCAAAAAAGACATAATATAGGGCCAATAAGCACATGAAAGGATGCTCAACGTCACTAACTATTAGAGAAAGGCAAATCCAAACTACAAGGATCAGAATGGCCAGCATCAAAAAGTCTACAAATAATAATGTGGAGAAAACAGAACCCTCCTACAGTCTAAACTGGTACAACCATTATGGAGAACAGGATGGACGCTCCTTAAAAACTAAAGCTATCCAATCCTGCAACCCCACTCCTGGACATACACCCAGAGAAAACTGGATATATGAAAAGGTACATGCACCCTAATGTCCATAGGTGCATTATTTATAACAGCCAAGCCAAGTTCACTATTATAATAGCCAAGACAATGAAGGCAATTTGAACGTCCATATAAGCGAAGTCAGAGAAGGAAATATCGTTGATACCGCGACATCTTAAAAAACAAAAAAGATATAAATGAACTTTTTTACAAAACAGAAATAGACCCACAGACATAAAGGAGTGGGGGGGAGATGAACTGGGAGGCTGGGATTAACACACACAACTGAATATAAAATGATGACCAACAATGACTTACTAAATAGCACAAGGAACTATACTCAGTATTTCGTGGTGTTCTATAGGGAAAAACAAATCTGAAAAAGAATATACATATATATAAATGTATGACTGAATCACTGGGCTATATACATGTAAACACAGGTGTAACACAACATTGTAACTCAACTACACGTCGGTAAGAAAAATGAGATAGAACATTTTTACTACGCGTACATGTTGTAGTCACTCAGTGTTAAAGGAGTGGCACCCTAGCATATATACAATTACCTCTTGCCCTTCCTCATTTAATGGCACACCATGAAGCCACACCTCATTTTTTTTAATGGTGGCATCAGAGGTTGTGGCTTGGATGCAACATTCACCCTAGCTCTGCGCCCTTTAACCTTTGTTTCTTCTCCACCACCTACACACTCAGTGTTCGGATTCACAGGATATGTTAATAACCTCTGGCCTGGAAGCTGCTCCTATACGCATATAATGTGGCTGCCGTACGCAGTCATTTAATTGAAACTGAAGTGACTGCAAACTCTGTAAACACAAAACTCAAACCCAAACTAAAAGTAGCTTCAACTCAAAACCTCCCCTTAGCCGGATCCTCAAAGTGCTCGTGGCCACCTCAGCGCCACTGCACGTGCGGCAAGTCAGAGGAGGACCAGACAGAAATTTCATCGACTAGCAAAACATCTAATTCTTGCTGAATTTTCAAAAACATGATCACATGAACAGCTTGGTAGGGCTCCTTTCGGGGGGACGGCTCCGCATGGGGGAAGGGTCCTGAAGCTCTAACTTCATGCAAACCAGGTGCTACGCGTCTATTATCAGCTATTTTTTAAAATTAAAAAGAATTTTTTTTTCACTGAAGTATAGTTGATTTAAAATGTTGTGCTAGTTCCTGGAGTATAGCAAAGTGATATACATATATATACATATTCTTTTCCATTAGGGTTTGTTACAGGATATTGAATATAGTTCCTTGTGCCACCATCATTTATTTCTGATAACCTTTGAAAACTACACACAAATTTTTTAAAAAAGTATGTATTAAACATGCTTATGTATGTAATAAGGCTTCCTAGGTGGCGCAGTGGTAAACAATCTGCCTGCCAAGCAGGAGACGAAGGTTCGATCCCTAGGTCAGAAAGATCCCCTTGGAGAAGAAATGGCAACCCGCTCCAGTATTCTTGTCCAGGAAACCTCATGGACAGAGGAGCCTGGTGGGCCACAGTCCATGGGGTTGCAAAGAGTCAGACAGGTCTGAGCGACTGAACAACATATATGTAATTAGGCAGAGTATACTTACAAATGGAGTACATTTCTAGCTGCTGTCTTAAACGAATTTTGCTTATTGTGTCATAAAAGTTGGGCTCTGACAGAGTTTCTGCTGGAGGTGGCAAACTGAATATCCTCATAATTTTCCTTTTATTCCTAAAACACAAAAACGATGCAGAAAAGAGATTTGTATTCTCAGCTATGGCACTGTAACACTCTCGTGATCGTAGTAACCAGAAGCTGCATTAAAAGGACGTAAGTGGCCATGAGTCCCTCTTCAGTTTTGTCCCCGTGAGATGCTACCTTGGCTCAAGTATTCTTTCTTTCACTAAAAGTAAGAAGCTGTACATGTACAGTCACAGAGTTACAAGAACGGAAAAGCAGTGACTGAATACACCCACTTCATACGACATGTCTCTCCTCATCTCCACAAAAAATGCCCTATTGTTTAGAAAAATGCACAGACAAAAAAAGTACGATTATTTTCCTCCCTGTCATGTCATGCAAATAAAGCTAATTTACTGGGGGTAGTGAATAAACAGAATGTGAGCAGACCTTAATTCTGGGAAACAATGAATAAAACTATTTCTTAAATAGAGTAGCATGGCCTTAGTGGGGTCATCTAGTTAAAACGAACAACAGCCTGTCTATGCTTTTAAAACAGTGGGGTGGGGAGGAGGCGGCAGCTCTCTTCAGGGGACCACTGTCGCCTGCCAGTGGCCCTGGGGTGATCCGTGGGGGCTCTTCTCGCCCCTCCCCCCAGCCTGGAGTCCAGGAGGCCAGCGGCTCAGGGTTCACGGGGCTGTGAAGGGCGAGCCTGCGTGTCCCACGGGCAGGGTGAATCTGAACTATTTCTCAGGCCAGGCAGCAATTATTCTTGGATGACTAATTATCCCGGACTGTCTAAAGCCTCTGACCTTGGTACAGGACGTCACAAAGCATGTGGCTATGAGCAGAAGCAACTCAATCCAACTACTGATTTCTTCCTCTTCAAAGCAACACCTCCCTCCCTTGTTGTTCACTGTTCTTAAGGAGCCAGGGAGTGTGGAAAAGGACAGTTAAACTGTGCGACAGTGAGCAGGAAGTGACTCATGCGCCACTTCGGGGACACAAAGGTTAAATAAAAGCCCCTGTTCTCGGGGGACTGAGTGTTTGCGGGATGGACAGACAAGAAATCGAACTATACAACATCATTCACTAAGTTCTGGGACACAGTCATGCGTAACAAACAGAAGGGAAAGCTTGAAATGTGCGAGGACAGAAGTGCTGAACATGTAGGAGTTGGTGTTTGTGCATTTCAGGGACGTGGGCCAAAAATATGTGCTCGTCCGAGGGTGACAGTGAACTGGCTGAGTGATAACTCTGAGCTATATCAGAAGTGATAGAATGGGAGTACAGAGCAGCTGGCCTGGGAGCCGAGAGCTGCACTCACAGCCCGGCTCTCAGAGCAGCTGGGTTTTGCAAGCCAAGTCCTGGTGTCTGGTATTTGAGGGCAGGGCCGAGGAGAGAGAGCTTTCATAGTAGGAACCAAAATGCTGGTGAAATCATTTTTGTGCATTAAATTTAGATCAAACCAACCAACCTGCAAAACTTGCAAATGCTCAGGATCTTCTCATCAACCCTGAGAACCTCAAGCCTTTACCTCTTGGCATACATGAAGAGCCCGAAGCTGACGAGTATCACCACCAGGTACACGTTGGTGGCTTCATTCCAGGCCTCGTGGACGCTGTAGTCCATGGCCCCGTCGTCCCCCATCACTCCGTAGCCCCCAGGCATGGGCCTGTAAGACAGTAAAGGGGGCAGGTGACGGTGTGACGGCTGGACAAAGGCGGGCAAAGAGAGGGCCCGCAGGCCAGCGGCAGCCCCTGCTTGTCTCCCTGTGGCCCAGGAGCCAAAACTGGTTTTACATTTCCAATGGATACATTTTAAACGGTTGAGAGTACTACCAGTATCTTCCATTTTTGCCTCACAGCCCTCAAAGCCTCAAATATATACAATCTGGCCTGTTAAGATGTACAAAACAGAAAACAGACTCACAGACTTAGAAAACAAACTTATGGTTACCAAAGGGGAAAGGGGAGGTGGTGGGGAGGGATAAATTAGGAGTTTGGGATCGATACATATGCACCACTTATATATCAAATAATCAACAAAGATCTACTGTGTAGCACTGGGAACTCTAATCAACATTGTAATAAACTATATCGGAAAACAATCTGAAAAACAATGGCTATATGTACACATATAACTGAGTCACTTTGCTGCATACCTGACACTAACACAATATTGTAAACCACCAATCATACCTCAATATATTAATTAATAAAATAAAAAATTAAGTTAAAAAAAGGCAAGAAAAAGTTGACCAACCCTGATCTAGATCACTAAGGCACAGAACGCATTTCCCCTTATTTCTGACTTTGAAACATCACAGTTCCTACTTAAAAGTTCAAACTTGGAGATTAAAAAAATATTTCTAAAAGGATATGGGTTGAAATATCACTGCACATTTTCCAACCTGTAACTATTACCCAGGCAAATGCACCTGAATACTTATGACACAGGCCCACACAACTGGCTGGGATGCTAAGAGAACAGCACAGTGTTGGACTCGTGACAGTGGCTTTGATGAGATGCGCTGGCCAGGACCATGCTCTTCCACAGGCCCCTGACGCACCTGGAAAACGAAAATGCCTGCAGCTTTATCTATGCAGCCTTGGCCTCCTGGCCAAATGTGGTTGAAAGAAGCTATAAAAAGTCATTTTTTGCTATTTACACAGCTGTGACTTCTATTCAAGGAAGTGCATTCTTTGGACAGTCCCACAGAAAATAAGAGTGATAACAGCAAGTGTATCAAGTAGCAAGGGAAAGACTCCTGGTTTCTCACTTGCCGTTGGGAAGTTCATTGAATTGTTCCTTAAAGAGAAAGTTCTTCCCTTGTGTTAAATCTCAACTAAGTAAGTATAAATGACTCAATATGTGGAAGAAATTCAGAAGTGTTGTTTTAGACACTCTATCAAAAGGAGAAAAACTGAACAAATGACAGGTGATAACTTACTGTAGTTTCTAATGATAGTCATTTTCTAATACCAAGAAAAAGGGTATGTGGAATGTCTAAGAAATCATTTTGCAATTTTTTCTAGACATCCTAAAATAGTGAAAGCATTGTAGAAATTCCTCCACTGAAATATCTGTCCTATGAGCCTCCAAAATGTTTCTTAATGTAGATTTGTCTCAGTTAATAAGTGCACATTAAGGGCAGAGTCTGTTTTCTTTCTTACAGGTTGCTTCTGCATTAAATGAAATTTCCCCAGGGTCTGCTCCCAGGTCAGCTGGCATTTTGGCCCCTTTCTTACACCTGCAATCTCTATCAGAGGTCTGGGGAGATACTGTACTCATTTACAATAAAGTGAGTATCACTGAATGGCCATTTAACTTAAATTCTAGACACTGAGAGCAAGAGTAATGTCTCTGAAACATCTTTGTGTGTCTGATGAAAATACAAATTGGTCTTAGGAAAATTAGAGACTAATAAAAACAGAATTTAAATGATAAAATTTTATAGCTGCAAGATCTAAACATTACTAAATCATTAAACATACACAGTTACTAGCTACTGAAGACTGGCGATGGATTTTTTTTTTTTTAGAGAGTGGGAGGTGCAGGGGGATTTGACATTACTCAGTTTCGATTCTTATGCCTTAAAACTGAACTCCAGAGTTTCTCTGAACAGTACCATTATTCCCGGTAAGTAATCAGCCTATCTTAAAAGGGGAAACTTTTGGAAGATCAGAGACGATAACTGTCTTTATGGGCAAGGAATCTAGAATTTTTTTCTAGATTTTTGTTGGTGCCAAAATGTAAAATAACAATGACTGTTTCGGCTGTAAGAGATGACTTTAGGGCTTCCCTGGTGGATCAATGGTAAAGAATCTGCCTGCCAAAGCAGGGGACATGGGTTTGATCCCTGGTCCGGGAGGATCGCACATACCTCAGAGGAATTAAACCCTTGAGCCGGTGCTTTAGAGCCCAGGAAACACAACTGCTGAGCCCATTTGCTGCAGCTACTGACGCCCTTGTGCCCTAGAGAAGCCCCCACAATGAGAGGCCTGTGCACTTCAACTACAGAGTACCCGCCCCCCGCCCCTGCTCGCCACAACTAAAGAAGAGACTGTGCAACAACGAAGATCCAGTACAGCCAAAAATAAATAAAATTATTTAAAAAAAAGAGAGAGAGCTGACTTTAGGTGTCTGATTTGAGAAGCTGTGGAAGGCCTGGCATTACCATGCCGTCCCTGAATGGGGTAGGTTTTCAGGATTGGGAGTTAACAAGAAATTAGAGAAGGAACAAGGAACATACATATCTATGGCTACTGAGACATCTTGTAGGTGCCCTTTATCTGACACAACTGTGAAAGGGTCTCCTACCTGTGTTCTAACACCTGACTGTTCTGAGCCAGGTTAATCTCTTGCTTCAGCGTTTCACTAAATTCTGTTCCTGCACCCCTCAATACATGGTGTGTTCCTACAGAGCTGTCTTCCTCCTGCTACAAATATGCCAGTCTCTTGTTATATTTGGAGAAGGAGTCTAAAGGACTGCTGACCACAAATGGTGAAATTTTACCAAGAGTTATACAACTTGATTGGTATGCAATGACACTATGCAGTAACACTACTGTTCCGGGGACATGCACTTGAGTTATTTTTAGTACTGCAGTTGTGAAAGATTTGCACCAGGGGTAGGCCCGTCCTGCCCATTCCTCCATCATGACCAATGACATGACTGTGTACGCCTGTCCAAAGTCACCGTGCAGACGATGGCTCCCTTGTGGCCTGAACTATGACCAGCCCCCTCCCAGCTCCCCACAGGCTAACCAAGTGTACACACACAACCTCCCTCTTGAGGACAAAATGCCCAGGGGCATTACAATGGTTCCTTCCTGGCAAATTAAGGGATATTTCAGCAAGCTCGCTGTGTGCTTGGATTGTCATGCAGGGCTTTTCTGAGAAAACGGAACCTTTCCCACATATTTTTCCTGTAAATCAATGCTTGAACTATTTCAGCAAGGAGTTGCTGAAATAAGTATCTAGAACTTAAAGGAGAACTTAAGTATCCAGAGATAAAGTTGGTAAAACATGAACAACTAGGGATAGATTTCAGTTTGACAAACTTCTACGTAGAGAACTAAACCTCTTCTTGGGATCAAGTGACTGTATCATAAACTATATATATATATATATATATATTTTTTTTTTTTTTTTTTTTTTTTCCCTCCTGTTTGGGGTTCCTGATACTACCTCTGGTGGTGGTGGTTTGGTTGCTAAGTCGTGTCTGCCCTTTGCGAAACTATGGACTGTAGCCCACCAGCCTCCTCTGTCCATGGATTTCTCCAGACAAGAAGATTGGAGTTGGGTGGCCATGCCCTCCTCCAGGGGGATCTTCAATTTTGAAGATCCCTTGTCATCACGTCTTAAATGTTACCAATTTCCCCTCTCACTTAAGAGCTTTGTTATTTTGAAACGAATCCAGATGAGAATCACTTAAACAGTTCCACGAGTTCCTCACACAACACAATCCACCACCACCATTGACTGGATTCTTTTTCTCTCCATCCTCCGAAGCGCTCAAGGTTTGGGGCTCCCGGAGCGGAAGGGGACAAAGTCACGGGCCAACCCGCGCGCCGATGAAGGGCAGTGGGCATCTGAGGGTGCCCGTGCCGGGCAGCCCAGAGACTCGGTGACTCACCACCCGCGTGCTGGGCGCACTCGGGCTCCCACTTGGCAGGAGCCCCGGGGGTGACGGCGGCGGTGAGGGTGAGGGTTACACAACTCGCCCGGAGACACCCCCCGGCGGGGGAGTCACGTACTTGCGCGCTCCCGGCCCGACCCAGACGCTCGAGGCGCGCTCTTCCCGGAAAGCAGAGCGGGGGCCGGACGGTGAAGCCCCGTCCCGGGGCGGGCAGCGCGCGGCCCCACCCGCCAGCCCCGGCCTTCCAGCCCGCGTCTCTGGGGCGCGGAGCCGGCGGCTCGCCCCGGGCCTGGGGGCGGCGCGGCGGGGCGGGGCGGGGCGGGGCGCGCGGCGGGGCGGGGCGCGGCGCGCGGGGCGCGGGGCGCGGGGCCACTCACGCGGCTCGCTCCGCCGGCTGCGCGCGGCCGGGCTGTTCCGCGAGGGCTCTTTGCGCCGCGCCGGCGGCCGGACGCGCGGACCCGGTTCCCGCGCGGACCGGACGGCGTCTGCTTCGTCACTTCCTGCCTGCCCGGCGGCTTCCGGAGGGAACGAGGAGCCAGGTCTTTCCCCCACACCCACCCCCCCCCCCCCCCCCCCGCTACCCTGTCAGGGCGCGACCCGGGAAGACGCGGCGACGGCCCCGGGGCCGCCCGCGGCGCGTGAGTGCGGCCCGGCTCCCCTCCCCGGCCCCGCGGCCCCCGGGGCTCGGTGGCCCGCGTCCGGCCGCCCCGGCCTGGAGTCCACCTGCGTCCGGCCGCGGTGCGCCCGAGCGCGCGCGGCGAAGGGACGGGGGCTCCCGGGAGCCCTGGCGCCGGCCCGGCGTGCGGGGAGGGCGTGTGCCTTGGCCGCCCCCGCCCCTGGTCGAGATTCAGCTTGGAAACGCAAAGATTTCCACCCCCCCACCCCCCGCCCCAGTTCGTGATGTGGGCGTAGGGTTACTTTTCGTATTGACTTAGGAAAGCACGTGCTCTCCAAACTGGCTTTTGCGCTTTCCCTGTCATCGTAAATGATGCGTGGCCGAAGCGACTGAAATGTTTTAAAAGCCGGATGCGCCCAGGATGATGTAGTCATGTCAGTTTAAGTGGCTTTGGGGTATAATTTTGTGTGTGTGTAAGGACTTGCAAAAAAAATTCCGGCAAGAAACATGTAATGAATTTATGTAGGATTTCAGCGTCAGTATTGAAGTAATCAGATTTCAGTGGTTGGCACAGCCTCTCAAGTAAATGGCCCCTTATCCACGAGGTTGAGGTCTTAACTGTTCATTTTGAGCGAGTTCTCTAGGATCAGCTGACTGCTGATTATAATTTGCTCTAGACGACGTAGAGGTTGTGTCCTTAGTTGATAAGCAGAGATTAGAGCTAACATTTAACATTCTACCCCGTAGCAAGTTTTCTCTGCTTCTTTTCGGATCATTCTGTTCAAATTAAACTCACGTCTGTCTAGATGAAGAGCATTGCTTGGTGCATAACATAAAAGCTTTATTTCTAGTAGTAACACGTATTAGCTTATATACATTATGTATATATAATCATGCTCTACAACTGTTTAGTATGATTCCAAAGTTGGAAAATTAGGAACAGTAATACTGGGCAATGTTGAGTAGTGATTGTTTGCCAGACTTGTTTCAAATCATCTACACGCTTTATCTCATTTAATCTTTGGGATAACTTTTTGCATAAACATAGGTTACTCTTAAATACTTGAGTACACGAGTTGGATTTGAATGTGTCCAAATGGTGAATATGTACATTAATTGTTTCTGTTTCTGTAAAACAAGGGTGTTGGCAATATAAAATGACTGAGTAAAATGTGTTTTTCAAGTTGGAAGATGGCTTTTCAATTCCGTGGAATTGCAATTAGTCCCTTTATTGGAGTATTCAGTAGTTTCCAAAGCCCTGTGTCTCTTTTTAATCAAAGTTCCCATTACATGTCATTGTCACTCAATCAACAGGCTGTGCTTGGACGTTCAGAAAAAGTAAATGTTGGAAAGCCTTAATTGCCCCTGGTGAAAGGTCTCCTCTTACCCTGTTTAGTCTCCTAGTGACATTCCTAATTAGGGGTTAACAAATGACATACAGGAAGGGGGATTTTCCAGTACCAAACCGAGGGAATAAAAAACAGTGGGTTGGCTGTTACTTTGTTGATGAGTCTAACATTCATGGGTACATGAAGGTTAAGAATGTTCTGTAACCTATATTGTAGGGGTTCTAACCTCATTTTTCAGTTTGCCTTTGAATGTCTTAAACATATTCTAGTCCAGTACTTTGTGCATGAAGAAATTTTTGACTGGATTTAATTGAGTAGTTTGGACAGCCTTAATCAAGTTTATTCTGGGTCTTCCCTGGCAGTCTACTGGTTAAGACTACTTCCAGTGCAGGGGGCGTGGTTTCCATCGCTGGGCGGGCGAGTTGCGCAGGGCAACCAAAAAAAAAAAAAAAGATTATTCTGTTTCCAGGGGCGATGGTGGGATCCAGCAGTGTGCATCCTATGAGAGCAGAAGCTGTTGAAAGGCCTGCAGAGGATGAGGGAAGCGCTCAGAAACGTGTCTCATTTGTGATGAGAGCGTGTTGGACTTGACCCATCTTTGTATAGTGGTCCGCCATCAGCAAGGGATTGAGAATGCTTTTGCCGGTCGATATTTATAAGAGGTTCCTTTACCCGAAGGCATCCTCTTCCGGGAGGAGATGAGTGGAGGTTTGTCATCAATGGAAGGCTGTAGAAGACAAAGATGCAAGTGTTAATCCTTCCGCCCATCGTGACTAACTGATTCCTGCCACCACATGCATCTCCAGGCCCTTCCCTGGGAGATATTTGGTGTCTGTGGGCAGGCCCTAGAAGAAGAGGGAAGGAAGGGAAAGGGTGGGAGGAGCCAGAGCACAGGGCTTTATGAACGGGCTTTCATTTGGGCCTCCATAGCCTCTGAAAACCTTTCCAATAATACTGACTGTGTGTGTCTGTAAACCTCTTATATGTTATTTGTGTTCAGAAATAGTAGAGAATGTCTCTTTAATGTGCTTCATAAACAGTGGAGCATATTGAGAGTACAGAACAGGAAGTTGTTCACTTCTGTATGTTTGCCGTTGTTGGAAGCTGGAGCGACTGTAATGCCAGCCTTGGCTCCTGTCTGTGAGGCACTGAAGCGGTGTTGTGTTCCATCTGAGAGGAGAACACCCCTTCCTCCTTCCTTCAGAACTCAGCTGTCACGGGGAGTGAGTGCCCTTTTAGGTCCTGCGGCGCTGGGGCCTTTTCTAGGTCCCGCATGGCTGTATCTCGGCCTGCGGAAGGTGTGCAGTGAATGTTTGTGGGATGACCAGGTATGCTGGAATCCGCTGGAACCTGCTGTCTGTGCCCACCTCTTGTGGAAGTTCCACTCGCCTCCAGGGGCAGGGAGGGCCACTGCAGGCTTGCCCTCTCCAGGGTCCCAGCTCACAAGGAGCCCTTGGCATTCAATCTTTTATGGCTTTATATTGTTACAGCAGGAGTGTTTTCCTGTGTTTTGTTTCCCCACCTGAAATACAGGCTGGTCAAGGGCAGGGAATACATGTTTGTACAGGTCTGTGTTTGAGAACTTCCTTGTTCATCCGGTATAACAATCTATACCAAGTAGGTTCATTTTTACCTCTTAAGTGACTAGTAGGTGCCATGGGGAGCATCAGAAATACTCAAGATGCGGTCCAGGCCTCAAGTGAGTAGTATCTTCTTTGGGCAAACATTGTGTACATATGTGGAACGGTATAAGAATTTGGAGTTACATAAAGCAAATAGTCGGAGAAGGCAATGGCACGCCACTCCAGTACTCTTGTCTGGAAAATCCCATGGATGGAGCAGCCTGGTAGGATGCAGTCCATGGGGTCGCTAAGAGTCAGACACGGCTGAGCGACTTCCCTTTCACTTTTCACTTTCATGCATTGGAGAAGGAAATGGCAACCCACTCCAGTGCTCTTGCCTGGAGAATCCCAGGGACGGGGGAGCCTGGTGGGCTGCTGTCTATGGGGTCGCACAGAGTCAGACACAACTGAAGCGACTTAGTAGCAGCAGCAAAACAAATAATAACAGCTACTATCGATGGAGTGCTTAGACTGTGCTTTTGCATCTAGATTTATTTGACTCTCAATCCTGTTATCCCATTATAGCCCCACCTTTTACATGGAGAAACTGAGGCACAGAGAGATTCAGCCACGTACCTGAGATCACAATGCAAGCAGTAAGCTAGGGAGATGGGATGTGAACCCCAGGCAGCCTGGCTCTGGAATCAGTGTGAAATCTCCCAGAGCTTTGCTTTATCAAAGATAGAAGTGAGAGCTAGAACTTGACCCTAGTTTCTCAGCTCTACAGACTCTTACAATTTCAAAGTAGTGCTCACAGTGGCCGTGACTCTAAGCTGCAGAAGCAGTGCCGGATTTTCCAGGCAGAAGAGGTTGATAATGAAATGGTTGAGGGGACTCTCTATTTTGATATGACTGAAAGCACCAAGAAGAGAAACCGAATTTTGCGTTTCAAAGCTGAGTGAGGAGTAGGACACTTGCGTGGCAGACTTTTGTTGAATTCTAGGACAGTGATTCACTAGGACAAAGGGCCGTGAGTGTTTAGGATACTAGTTCAGTGTCTGCTCATGTGAGATAAAACAGTACTGAATGAACTTGTTACTACCGTTCTTTTAAAAAACACTTTTAAACCCCTAGTGAATGTAACTTACCAGGATGGGCGTGTCACCGAAGGCTTCTGGTGCCCATCTGTCCAGTTGCCTGGTCCTTACGTGAAATCTTGACCCACTTCTTCAACTTGTCTTGGACACTCGAGCACACTCTTGGGGCCCGGAGGCCTCTTCCAACCAAGTTGTATTTCTCTGGTGGAGAAAAAAAGTAAAACAGCACTGTTGCTTTGGTGTGAGACCTGGAGGGAGGTCACTCGAAAGCCACGTGGACTCGGATGAGGGCCCGCAAACAGAACCCAGCAAGATGAAGGAAAACGGTATTCTTCGAAAGCCCAGTTTTGTGTCCCTTTAGTTGGGAGACAACAGTGTTATCTTGTGGGTGTTGGGCGCCGACAGAGTCCACTGAACCCACATGACCCCGCCGATAGGGAGCACCGCCATTGGCCCTGGAATCTGAGGAGGAGGTGCCCTGGAGCAGGCCTGGGCCTGGTTAGCAGCTCTGCAGGTACGTGTTCTGGGGGACACATCGCTTCTGCTGGGGGGTCGGGGGACAGCCTGTAATTTCAGTAAGAAATGACACGGTGCTGCTCTCCTTTTAATCAGCTCATATTCTGGGATGGCCTGTCAGCGAAGGAGCTGATGGCTGAGAATGTTCCCCGCAGTTGTGTTCTATTTAAGTATCCAAGGCTACAGCTGGGGCTAAAAGAATCTACATGGAAGTGTTTTTATCCAACTGGCACGTTAGCCTCAATCTTAGTTTCGGCCTCTTCTCTGAACAGGGGATTTTTAGAGAAAGAGACAATGATGCAGTGATTCATTTGTCTTAAACCTGTCAAGCTGGGGTAATGGTGTCCCTCCTGCCCAGTTTTATGACTCTGAGGGTGGTAGAGTGGCACCCTGACCAACATGGCAGTGGTTTAAGCACGAGTGTAGACAGAACGACCCAGGGCTCCTTATACAGTGACAGCCACGGATGCCTCCACCTAATCAAGAGATTAGAGCGCTTTAGAGCCACAGCTGGAGGGGCAGCTGTATTTTAAGTCCTCCTCAGGTGATCCTGGTACCTGTCATTGGAAGAACAAGCCCTGTATTTTATAGATGAGAGAATCAGGGCAAAGTTAAATGGCTTGCCTACAGCTGGCTCAGTGGTTTCAAGATTTTATCACCAGATAGTGTGCGATTTCAGAGTTTTACGGCTGGAAGAAATTTTCCAGGGCATCAATTCTGTAACTCACTTTATGGCTGCATATAAATCACACTTGTTCAGACCATTTCCAAGTCAGATATGAACACAGAGAAATAATGTTTTCTCAAAGCCCGTCTTCTGTCCTGGCCAAGGTAAAGATCAAAATGTCAGTCACCAAAATTTCTTTATAATTTTAATGGATACTTTTTGTTAATTTCAGGAACAGCAAGTTATTTGCAGTATTTTTTATTATGTAACCTGTGATGCCCTATAACATTTTTTTGGAAACTAGAGAATATTTAAAACTGAAGTGAAAGATTGAAATTTTTTATGAGTTACTTATTGTTCAGTCTTAGCGAGAATTTTCACTACTTTATTAGAGCTTCTTTTGTTTTGGAAATCTGGTTGATTTTTAACTTTTTGTTTGTTTGTTTGTTTTCTTTTCTTTTCAGGGCATCCTACCTTGGAAACAGCACAGTTTGGCTTCCATGTCTTCTGTGGGCTTAGAGAATCCTTTTTTCACCGTGTCGTCAGTAGGGACAGAGAACCAGGTTGGTTCCTTCAAGACGTGTCCCAGTGCCTTGGAATAGCAGCCATTCCCAGAAGTAAATTATCATGGCAGATGCCTGTGAATAGACTGTAGGGCCAAGTGACCCGATATAATATTCATGGAAGAATGGTTTAAAAAAAGAAACTGAAGAAAAGGCAAATTTCAAGAAGCAACCCAATGCCGTTTAGGGTTTTTGAGCAGCTGAAAGAAGATAGTTCTGCAAATACGGAGTGGCACGACTCTCGTGTCTTACATGGTCTTTGTTAGCCCGTTGCTTTAGTGTGTGATGTTTGAGTTATTTTTTCCTCTACTGCTAAAGCTGGTAATCTGCTTACAATCAGAGTTTCCTTCTGTGTGGACAGAAAAGTAGTCAATATAATAGGGGAAATGGGATCTTGTATTGGATGCTGGCCCCAGACGTTGACTTTCACTGAAGAATTCCTCGAAGTGCTGGATATCGAGGAATTACTTCTGCTCAGTGATTGTTCAGAGCTCTGTGACTTCAGGGTCATTTCCTTTATCTTCCTCCGGCCTCTGTGCATGCCTGCTTTTTTCTTGCATGGATTTTGGAAAAATCCGATGACTATATTTTTTCAGCTTAAAAATAAGAATTATGTGAATCACAGCTTCACGAACAGCCTTTCCTAGGATCAAAAGTAGAGTAATTGTCATTCTTTTTCAGAATGGCTCTTTTTTTTTTTTTTTTTTTTTTTTACTGTTTTTATGTTCTTATTCGGTGTTTTGTTTTCTTCCTCTGTTTTCTAGAGGGAAATGAAGCATGATCACGATGTTCTGTTTTTAGTTATGTAGGAGCCCAGATGTAGAATTTACAGGAAATTTACATCTTTCCCCATTATTGTTCTAACCTTGTTTTAAGCTTCCATCGGACTTCTTTTTAGCAGTATTGATGTAAAGGCCACGTTCTTACTCTGCCCTTTCTTTTTTAGGGTGATAGTAAGAAGCAGGGATTTCTCCAAACACTGATAAGCCCAAAAAGAGAAAAAATGAGAGAGGAAGCTTTTGTGATTAACAAATGAAGCAGTTGATCATTAAGGTCATTGTTGTGTGTGTACACATGGTCAGCGTGAAAGTCAGTGTGTGGGTTAGAGCTAAGATGGTTAACAGACATGAGTGAATTGTACTGTTTTCAGCTCTTCTAACTTTTGCCAAGTCAGTTGACCTCATCAATACTTTTTCTCCTCTGGAGACTGTGGAAACCATTGTTCTTAATCAAGTTTTACCGAACAGAGAAACAGAAACGAAACAGGTTTTAAAATTTAATAAAGCGAAATTCCTGAAACCGTTTGTCTTTTTTTTTTTTTTTTTTTAATATTTCCTTTCACAGAGGCTTCTTTTTCCTCCCTCCTTCTTTTGCCTTTCTGCCCTACCTAGTTATCGCCCAGTCTCACTTTAGCATTTATTTCTCATCTGTCCAGAATTTCTTGTTTGGTGTCTTTCCTTCCTGCCTTTTTCTATGACTCAGCCTCCTGTCGAGAATGCTTTCTGTTCTCTTTACCCTCGGTCTCCTTGGGCGTACCGCTTCTTGGCCAGCCCCTCCGGTCTTTTCTGGTTATCTCTTGCTGGTCCCCATTGCCCTCCTAGCCCCGCTCGTTTCTGCCACCCTCCCTTGAGTGATGACTTCTCCTGTACCCCCTTGTCTCCTGTCTGTAGAGCTCCCTGGTCTGTCATGATTTCATTGAGCTCTGATTCCTGCTCAGCACACTGCATTTGTGGTGTTTTCTTCCTATACCTTTTGTGTATTTGCTCCATGAGCCTTTTTCTATTTTCCTTGTCCCTGGGTGGCAGGCATCACTAGATGAATTTGTTGTCTGTATTTGCATGGAACCCACGTCCTTGCTGTGTATTTCCTGGGTAGCCAGGATGAATCAGTTATTATTAACTTTTCTTGGAACATTGAACTTCCTGTGTTTTCTGCTTCTAAGAATTAGATTGGTATTCTAGAAGACTAAGCTTACTCCAAAGAGAGGGTAATCATCCGATGCTGGCATTTTTAACTTTTTATTCAAGAGTTCTTGCCATTTCAATTCACTGCCTTGCCTGGAAAGAGTAAAGACAGACATTCAAAGCAGGTTTGGGGGTAGGGGTGGGTGGAAAATGAGAAGAGAAAGGTAAATACCACAAAAGGACATAGTCAGTTTCTAGAACTAGAAGGAAAACAAACCACAAACCACAGACACTTAAGATTTATTAGGTAAAAGGTTCCCTTAAAGAATAAAAAGTATCAGTAATTCTGAATGAATGTGAATACAAGGTCATCTGTGTTTTTAATACTTTCAAGTTCTAAGACTTGAATAACAAAACAAACTTAATCTTGTAAATATTTTATTTTGAGAGACTTGATGTCTCCTTAAGTATTAACCCGTGTCATTTTGTAACAGTCTCAAACTGTCATTAATAACCAACCCTGTTAGCTTCTTGCCTCGGAAAGCATATGAATTGTATACTTTTGTCCCTTTGGACTCTGGAGTCCTGATGAAAAGGTAGCTTTTTAGCAAAATATTATGCTGTTGATGATTTACCTTGTCGTATTTTTCCTTCATTCTTGCATGTGTTATGAGTGTGGTGCTGTGTGTATAAACTACTGGAAGTAGACTAATGTGAGTACAGATGCCGCTTTATTAAAAAGGAAAACCCTGTAAAGCACACAGTGTTAGTTGCTCAGTCATCTCTGACTTTGCGATCCCCAATCCCCTGAACTGTAGCCCGCCAGGCTCCTCTGTCCATGGAATTCTCCAGGCAAGAATACTGAAGTGAGTGGCCTTTCCCTTCTCTAGGGGACCTCCCCGACCCAGGGATTGAATCTGGGTCTCCTACATTGCAGGCAAATTCTTTACTGTCCAAGCCACCAGTGAAGCCCATAAAATGTAGTGTCTAAATACTCCTCTTAAGAACCACCCAACAAATGGAAGCTGATCATACTGAATCTTCTTTCTGCCAGGGTCTGCCCTCATTCTGATGGTGGTTGTCAGGTATCTTGGAGCCGATTCTGTCATATTCACCACTTGTGAGCAGTTAGGAAAAGCAACATCAGAACCACTGTGAGGTACTAACAGGAAATGTGTGCAGACATGCCGAGTGCAGCACTGTGGTCTGAGGTTCCAGAGATGGGCAAGGTGTGGGCTCTTCTCTCCAGAAGCTCATCACTGAGTAGGGAATTGTTGACGAGCGAACGCTACAACACAGTGGGACAAATGCAAAAACATGTTTACACAAGCAGCTGCTATCACAGGAACAGATTAATTGAGAGAGTCAAAGTATAAGTCAGAAACCTCGGAATGTCAGATACAGTGTGTAGATAATGGCTGTGTGTGTTGTGATTATGAAGTCACGGGTGGTCCCTCCCTTATTACCTGTGTGAAAGCTCTCAGACGCAGTGTCTCCACTTACAAATAGTGAAAATCGTCTAATAATCTTGCATGGGTTAAAGGAGGTAATATGTATAAGGGGCCATATGGTTCCTTATGGGCTTCAGGTGGCTCTAGAGGATGGTCCCTTACTCATATTATTGTTTAAAATTTGGCGAACACCCGGTAAAGAATATGGGAGATGAATGTACTCTTACAGCGTAGATAATGTTGCCCAAAACAGTTGGAATTCCCATTTCACATATGCTTTTATAGTTTTTAGGAAAATTTAGCTTACTCAAAACCTTATAGTCAATCTCTCTCTTTTTTTTTAACCAGTTTATTTCCCTTAGTCCACCTGCCAGATGTAGTTCTCAATGACAGTTATTTCTTCCCATAAGTCACATCCATTCTCAAATTTAAAATTTGCTCACTTAAGCATATGTAATAAAACTATGCCATTAGCTTTTAAAGTGTTTAGCTAGAGTGACATCACTAGGATGGGTTCTCATAACAACTGCTTTCAGAAAAGTTGGAGGAAGACTTACTGGATACAGACGCTTTGGAATGTGTTATAAAGTCAGTCTTTGTGTAGTTATAATCTCAATGCTTGAATTTTATGTGAACCTGAATTTAGTTCCTGGATTATATCTACGTTTTTGTTCTTTCAAAAGGTGTTTACAGTAACTTCTGTCAACAGAACCAAACTGCACAATCTGCATTTTCTAGTGTAGTAGAAAAAAATTGACAGGCTTCCCTGGTGGCTCAGTGGTAAAGAATCCACCTGCCAATGCAGGAGACATGGGTTCGATCTCTGGATTGGGATGATCCCCTGGAGAAGGAAATGGCAACGTACTGCCTGGGAGATTCTATGGACAGAGGACCCTGGCAGGCTACAGAGCATAGTGTAGTGAAAGAGTCGGACACGACTTAGCGCCTAAACAATGACAAGGAACAATTGGCACAGTGATTTAATATTATTTTGCTTATGGTTGGATTCATTTCTTCCTAAATTAGCAGGTCTTAAAATATGGGTCTGTCTTAGACCATATGATAAATCAGGCTGGGTTAAGTTTTAACTGGAGACAAATGATTCTTCTGATCTGGGTTGTTTAGCTTTGTTACAAAAGTCCACTAATATCATGATTAGATTTGTCTATTCTCTTGTGATTTTGTGAATTATAAGGCTTATATTTGGGATAATTTTTAATTATCAGTATTGAGATGGAAGTACCAGCCCTGAATTTTGATCAAAATATATGTCTTGTCTAAAGCATCTTCAGTAAAGTTCATTGTTTGCAGTCAAGGGATTTAAATCAGTTTGGTTTGAGTTTTATGGCTGGTGTTAACTTGTATTGACATTCCATTCACAGATAGGGAAACTGTATTTCCATAGCAAGGGAGACTTGGTACATTACTATTCCAAAGTTTAGTTTTAAGCTGGCTATGATTAGACAAGTGGCTTTCACTTGGTATTCTCAGCAGCAGTCCTGTGGGCACGTTAATGTGTCTAATTGCCCTAATGAATGTCTAGTTGGCAGAGGCTTTGGGACCTCGCAGCAGATGGTGTGGTGTGGGCTGAGGTGCCGATCTTGTCTCTGAGTGCTCTCTGTTACAGTCTTTGAGAAGTGAAATTTTTTCTGATAGTGTTTTTTTTTCTTGAAAATTTTTAATATTATTGTTATTATTATTATTGGTAACAATAACAATTGCCCTTATGGAGTCTCAGTAGGGTCAGGCTCTTGACATACATTGAACTCTGTGCTACCACTCAGATAATTTCTAATAAAATTTGAGGTGATAAAGTGTATTTATGTAGTATATAAATACATGTTTATATTGATAAATAAGCAAGTAAATGCTAGGTCAGTTCTGCAGATCCGTAGGCTTGTTGTGTTACACTTTCCCCACTGTTAAAACGAGGGCAGAGGAGGTGATTGACCCGCCCAAGGTCACACGGACAGTAACTGGTGAAACTAGGATTACATTCCAGGTCTGATTAAATTCCACACTTTCCGTCACTTTTAAAATGTTTGCCTTTCTAAAATGTACTGCCTTTTAAAATGTTTCCTCTTGGAAAAGTTAAAGTTCAGCTGTTTTATAAGTGCATGTTATTTTGAACTAAGATGGACTCTATATAAATTCTATGTGAGACGCCTAATTTTTCCCCCAAATAAAGCAATAGTGTTCCTGAGTATGGAGGTTAGTGAGGCTCAATGTTAAATGTATCCAGTACTCAGTGGAGAAACAAAGCCAACTATTATAGAAAAGTACAAAGGAGGTGGTGAGAATCGCTAGGTCGGTGATTCGATGTATGGTTGGTCTTCCAGACTTTTTGGCATATAGATATGTATATGTGTATTTTTTAAGCAAAAATAGTTTTATACCATGTGCTGTCTAGTAACTCGTCTTTCATTTATTATATATTGGCCACCATTCCGCAGCATCATGAGTTGATATATCTTCATTGTCCTTTTTCATTTTCTTAAAACGAACCTTTTTGTTTTAGAACAGTTTGGGGTTTGTAGGCTGTTGCAAAGCTAGTACAGAGAGTTCACCATTTGCCCGTCACCAACATCTTACCTTGGTGTGGTGGTGCGGTCAGAACTACTGAGCCAATATTGCTACGTCGTTATTAGCCAAGTCCAGCTTCCTCAGACTTCCTTATTTTTATCTCTTGTCTTTTTCTGTTCCAGGACCCTGACCAGGGCTTCATGCTTCAGTCCTCATGTCTCCTCAGGCTCTTCTTGCCTGGGACAGTCTCCTAGACTTCTCTTGGTTTTTATAACTTGGACAGTCTGGGGGGGCACGCTGGTCAGATATGGTCGCGCGCCCCTCAGCTGGGATCTGTCTGGCGTTTTCCTCCTGGTTCAGCTGGGGTTGTGTGTTTGGAGGAGAGAGACCCACGGGGGCAGAGCGTGGTTTTCATGGCATCGTTTCAAGGCTACATCTTGTCTGCGTGACTTTAACCTTGATGTCCTGGCTAAGGGGGTGCTTGTCAGCTTCCCCCGCGAACTTCCTCTTTGCCCCTGGTTTCCATCAGTGCTCTTGGGAAGAAGGCAGCCCCCACGTCAGGAGTGCGGGGTCCTGCTCCACCTCCTTGGGGCGGGGCAGGGGATCTCCCCACGGTGTTTGGAATCTTCCGCACAGGGCGTTTGTCTGCTCTCCCAGTTATTCATTTGTCCAGTCATTGATTTATATCTCTGCAGACTGATGGATATGTATATTGGTGTTATAATCGGATACAGTCGTGTTGCTCTCATGGCTCCACCTGTGGCCAAGCAGAAGACCTTTCAGTTGGTTCCCGTCTTCCTTGGCTATACCCTTTTTTTTTTTTTTTTTTTTTTTGATGTGGACCATTTTTAAAGTCTTTAATGAATTTGTTACAACATTGTTTCTGTTTTATGTTTTGTTTTCTGGTCCTAAGGCATGTAGGGTCTTAGCTCCCTGACCAGAGATCGAACCTCATCCCCCTGCATTGAAAGGTTTAGTCTTAACCATGGGACCACCAGGGAAGCCCTCATACCCTGTTGCTGTGAGTTAACATCTTCTTTTTTTCACACAGCTGCTCGGTATTCCATTGTACAAGAATACAATAATATATCTAATCCCTCTTTGGCATTCCATTGTACGAGTATACCATAATATATTTAATCCCTCTTTGATAATTTAGGTATCAGGTTTCTCACCATTGTAAACAATGCTGTGATGAGCAGTCTTCAAAAACTGTACTTATGAAAACGTTGTTCGGTCATCCTGGAGCGGTTGCTGCATTAAAGGGCCCACCAGTGTTACGTTTCCAGTGTCCCTGACTTGCTCTTAAGGCTCTCTTAAGCAGATTTCTGAGGAGTGAGCGTTTTCACCTGACCTGGGAACACAGTGGTGTGTTTATCACTGTTGTCGCCTCCCTTTTTGCTTTTTTTTTTTTTTCATGTGATCGGGGCTGGTTGGTGCAGGTGGCACCAGAGGTCCCGAAAGCTGCTTTGAGAATTAATCTCCATGTCTCTGTCACCCCAGCCTTATCTGTCAGTTTATGGCCAATCTTGTTTAAAACTTCCATCCACTCCCACCACCCCCACCACTGTATTATTTGCATTGAATTTATGGATGGAGTGATGAAGGGCAGAAAGTTTCCTCTTGCTTTTTCTAAGCCAGACTGAAGCCAAGCCTCACTGCATTACTGTCTTTAAAACTGTTTCATTGCAGACAAATACTCATCTTGCTCATCCTTGTGGTCATTGTATGCAGATTCCTGTCTTCTGCTAACCTCATTCAGATTATCTTGCCTGTCTTTTGACAGGATTGCAGACTTTCCCTTTTCTTCCGTGAGTAGGCTTTGTTATAATCACCTTTGTTTTCCTCTCTGTTTGTGGTATTTCTGAATTTTGGCTCACTTTTATCTCCTATTTTCATTCATCGAGCACCTTTTAAAGAAGCGTCACCCTTCTTCTCATTTCTAAGCAGAAGTTAAAAGGAAAATAAAAAAAACCCACAGTTTCGAATTCTTCTCTGGTCGAGTGCATCCAGTTATCCCAGGGCTAATGTGTATCGTGGGTTTTAAATTCTTAGAAGACGCAGTTTCAACCCAGTGTGCTGTGAATGTGGGGAGCTTTACATCTGTAACATTTCACCTACTCTGCCTGTTTTACACTACCTTTTAAACCCTTCTTGATAAAGTAATAACTCTTCGTTTCCTTAAAATCCTCTCTGCTTTGAGATGGTCTTTTCTTAACTGTGATATCATTGCTGCGTGCCAGCTGCGTGACCTTAAATGCATTTCTTACCTTCTCTTTCTGTTTCCTCATCTGAAAGTGAGGCTTTTCTGCAGCAGCCACCTCACTGGACCGAGTGTTGACTGGACGAGATCTGCTGTAGTGCCTGGTGTGTGATATTGCAGATATACTCTGTAAGTATTCCCGCCATCTTTTCTTCTCCAGTTATCTCACATACCTCCCTTAACTTGTCTATGAACGTAAAACTGTTAGTTGCTCAATTGTGACCAACTCTTTGTGACCCCAGGTGTTATAGACCCTGGCGGGACTGCAGCCCGCCAGGCTCCTCTGTCCATGGGATTCTCCAGGCAAGAATACTAGATCGGGTTGCCATTCCCTTCTCCAGGGGATCTTCCCAACCCAAGGATCGAACATGGGTCTCCTGAGCCACCTACATTAATTAGATTAAGAAAAATGGTTTATCGTAAGTAAGCTTATGTTTCCTTCAAACTCATTTTAAACTTTTTGTCTTGAAATGGTTACGGATTCACGGGAAGTTGTAAAAATACAGAGAGGTCCTGCGTATCCTTCACGCGGTTTCCCACAAAGGCAGCTAGTACAAGAGCAAAGACAGAAGTCAGACCTTGGTACAACCCACAGCGCTGAGTTGGATGTCTCCAGTTCTACAGGCATGCATTTGCGTGTGTGTAGTTCTGTACTCTGGTACAACCCACAGAGCAGACTCTGTTGTCTCCAGTTTTACACACATGCATTTGTGTGTGTATGTAGTTCTGTGCAGTTCCATCACGTGTGAAACTGAAATTCACTCAGTCATGTCCGACTCTTTGTAACCTCATAGACTATACAGTCCATGGACTTCTCCAGGCCAGAATACTGGAGTGGGTAGCCTTTCCTTTCTCTAGGAGATCTTCCCAACCCAGGGATCGAACTCAGGTCTCCCACATTGCAGGCGGATTCTTTACCAGCTGAGCCACCAGGGAAGCCCAAGAATACTGGAGTGGGTAGCCTATCCCTTCTCCATCAGATCCATCATGTGTAGATTCGCATAACCCACCACCACAATCAGAACATAGAACTGACGCATCAACCCAAGGCTTTCTGCTTGCTACTCCTTCATAACTCTCCCTCTGCCCACCAGCCCTGGGTAACCACTAATCTCTTGTCCAGCTTTATAATTCTGTCATTTTGAGAATATTATATAAATGGAATTATGCAGCACGTGACCTTTTGAGATTAGCTTTTTTAAAGTCCTCATAAAGCCCCTGAGATGCCTTCTCGCAGTTTCTTCTGTTTTACTGCCTAGTACTGGTGCCTGGTATGGATGCACCACAGTCTAACCATTTGTCCTTTGGAAGCACATTCAGGTGGTTCGCTGTTCCATGCTATTACAATAAAGCTGTCATGAGAAGCCATGTGCGGGTGTTTTGTGTGGACCTGAGTTTTCATTTCACACATGCTTAGGAATACAGTTCCTTGATCAGAACTCTTTGGATGGGCTATTGAAAGTGTCTTTGAAAATACATGCTAATACCATCCACTGGAGGGAATACTGGAGTGGGTTGCCGTTTACTCTCCAGGGGATCTTCCCAAGCCAGGGATTGAACCCGGGTCTCCCACATTGCGGGCAGATGCTTTAACCTCTGAGCCACCAGGGAAGCCCAATACCATCCACACTTAAATATAAAGGCAATTAAAGTAATATATGTTGTCATTGTCCTTTGTTTTAAACTATCTGTATAAATTGTGGCGTGCGCCCAAAGTATAGAATCCTGTCTTCTTTTTACTGTACTGTAATGTGTACTAAATAAATATTTCATTTGGCTAATGAATCCCCTTTCATATTTTATTAACATGTTTTCTCAGGTATATTATTGTTCTCAGATACTAAATTTGAGTGGGAGAGATGTTTCATATAATGGTTTCTCTGGTTTTCAATTTTCTGTGATGTGGTAGAGATGAATTTTTAAAAATACCTCTAGATTAGCACAAAAAATCAGCAAGTCCATCATTGACTAATGTCTGGCAACATTTCAGATAATTGGTAGGTCCGTGCTGATGGTTTTTGCTTTCCAACATCATGTTTGAGGTCCTAAGATGTTTCATAAAAACATTGCCCCCAAGGTTTATAATAAATGATGAGTCATTATTCAGATGAAGCTACAAATACTCTTTTGATATGTGAAGGGCTTCTATTGATGATAGCCATGGATTTAAATAACTTTTTTAACACATTTAGTATATTGTCACCCTGCTTATTTAACTTATGTGCAGAGTACATCATGAGAAACGCTGGACTGGAAGAAGCACAAGCTGGAATCAAGATTGCCGGGAGAAATATCAATAACCTCAGATATGCAGACGACACCACCCTTATGGCAGAAAGTGAAGAGGAACTAAAAAGCCTCTTGATGAAAGTGAAAGAGGAGAGTGAAAAAGTTGGCTTAAAGCTCAACATTCAGAAAACTAAAATCATGGCATCTGGTCCCATCACTTCATGGGAAATAGATGGGGAAACAGTGGAAACAGTGTCAGACTTTATTTTTCTGGGCTACAAAATCACTGCAGATGGTGACTACAGCCATGAGATTAAAAGACACTTACTCCTTGGAAGGAAAGTTATGACCAACCTAGATAGCATATTCAAAAGCAAAGACATTACTTTGCCAACAAAGATCTGTCTAGTCAAGGCTATGGTTTTTCCAGTGGTCATGTATGGATGTGACAGTTTGACCCAGGAGATCGGTCCTGGGTGTTCATTGGACGGACTGATGTTGAAGCTGAAACTCCAATACTTTGGCCACCTCATGCGAAAAGGAGTTGGTGATGGACAGGGTGGTCTGGCGTGCTGCAATTCATGGGGTCGCAAAGAGTCAGACACGACTGAGCGACTAAACTGAATAATTTGGGCATCAGAAGTCCACATAAGGATGATATGAATTATAAACATTGGACAGGATCAACTGATTTGATCATTTTTGGCTTTTCCAAATACGACTATCTTCTAGCCTTAAAGTAACTAATAAAAAGTTCTTTGTAAAAAAAAAGAAAAGAAAAATGGAAGAAAGAAAAGAGAATGAAATGTAGAAAGCAGTGATTCTTAACTCTGTTCGAATTATCTCATTAGCTTTAAGAATGAAACAAGTACCTACAACCAGGCCAATTAAATTAGAATCATTGAAAGTGCCGCCCAGGCACTGGTATTTTAAAAAAACGCTTCCAGGTAATTCTGATGTTTAGCCAAGGTTGAGAACCCCCGAGCCAGCAGACAACAGTGTCTCTGCTCTTGTGTCTTCGCTTTAGAAGGGGCTAGTGTTTGTGCTTCATGCATGCATCTCCCATGTATTAGACTCATGGATTCTGCATTCCTTTTATTTATGGCTCTGCCAGGATGGATATTTTCCTAAGGGGAAAAAAAATCACACCTGTGGACTGTGGACACATTTAATCTACACCACACAGCTTTCATAAGTATAACAGGAGAATGCCTGTGACGGTGAATCAAGTACCCAAAACAGTGAGAAACTCAGCATCACTGAAAAGTCAAAAGGAAGTTAGATTTGGTCCAAGGCATCCCGTGGGTGGAAACCTTTTGGGGACATCAGAAATAGGTTTAGAAAACCTGCCTAAAGTGTTGGGGTAAGAGAGCTGAGTCTATTTATAGATCCTGTTGTCAACTTTATTCATTTATTTTCTTTTAGAAATGTATTGCTTTGCAAAATCATTATTTGCTTGTAACAAGCGAAAGTATGCAGGGATGAACAACAACAAAATCCATTCCTCCCCACCATATTCACAGATGTGAATTTGTCTACACCTTTTCCTATATTGAAAAAAGTATTTTTAATGACATAAGATTTGTTAGTTTTGTTTTTTTTCCGCTTTTCAAGTAGGATCATCAGTTTAGTTCAGTCGCTCAATTGTGTCTGACTCTTTTCGACCCCATGAATTGCAGCACACCAGGCCTCCCTGTCCATCACCAACTCCCAAAGTTCACTCAAACTCATGTCCATCAAGTCGGTGATGCCATCCAGCCATCTCATCCTCTGTCGTCCCTTTCTCCTGCCCCCAATCCCTCCCAGCATCAGAGTCTTTTCCAATGAGTCAACTCTTCACATGAGGTAGCCAAAGTACTGGAGTTTCAGCTTCAGTATCAGTCCTTCCAATGAACACCTAGGACTGATCTCCTTCAGAATGGGCTGGTTGGATCTCCTTGCAGTCCAAGGGACTCTCAAGAGTCTTCTCCAACACCACAGTTCAAAAGCATCAATTCTTCAGCGCTCAGCTTTCTTCACAGTCCAACTCTCACATCCATACATGACCACTGGAAAAACCATAGCCTTGACTAGACAGACCTTTGTTGGCAAAGTAATGTCTCTGCTTTTGAATATGCTGTCTAGGTTGGTCATAACTTTCCTTTCAAGGAGTGAGTGTCTTTTAATTTCATGGCTGCAGTCACCATCTGCAGTGATTTTGGAGCCCAGAAAAATAAAGTCTGACACTGTTTCCAGTGTTTCCCCATATATTTCCCATGAAGTGATGGAACCAGATGCCATGATCTTCGTTTTCTGAATGTTGAGCTTTAAGCCAACTTTTTCACTCTCCTCTTTCACTTTCATCAAGAGGCTTTTGAGTTCCTCTTCACTTTCTGCCATAAGGGTGGTGTCGTCTGCATATCTGAGGTTATTGATATTTCTCCTGGAAATCTTGATTCCAGTTTGTGCTTCTTCCAGCCCAGCGTTTCTCGTGATGTACTCTGCACATAAGTTAAATAAGCAGGGTGACAATATACAGCCTTGACGTACTCCTTTTCCTATTTGGAACCATACTCAATACATTATTCTAAAGCTTTCTTTTCCTCCATAATAGAGCATGGCTATTTCTCCAGATCAATAGATCTAACTCTTGTTTTCAAAAAATGAATAACATTTTAAACATATATAATTTATTCAGCCATTTCCCTGCGGATGGATATTCAAGATGGCCCCTCCTTTATTCCACTATAAACAGTGTTGCAACACGTATCTTTGTATGTATAACTTTTGTATCTAAAGTATTCTTATAACCTGTGGTTTGGTTTTCCTCAGATTTCTTAGTTTCTGTATATCTTCTCTGATAGAATTAGTGAATTAAGGTCAGTTGAATTCCAATTAATTGGCTTCTTCAGGGCGTTGTTGGGCATTAGATAGAGAATCAGTTATTTTAGAAATGGCACTGAATGGATCCTAATGACCATAGGTATTTTTCATAGCTTCTAGAATTCCTAAGGTTTTACCTCAACAGGCCAATGGATGGGCTTCCTGGACGTCCTGGAACCATCTGATGTTGATTGCAAAACTGTGTACATGTGACATCACTTTGCCGACAGTGGTCTGTCTAGTCAAAGCTATGGCTTTTCCAGTAGTCGAGTACGGATGTGAGAGTTGGACCATAAAGAAGATGAGTGCCAAAGAACTGATGCTTTCGAACTGCGGTGCTGGAGAAGACTCTTGAGAGTCCCTTGGACTGCAAGGAGATCCAACCAGTCCGTTCTAAAGGTGATCAGTCCTGGGTGTTCTTTGGAAGGCCTGATGCTGAAGCTGAAACTCCAGTACTTTGGTCTCCTGATGCAAAGAGCCTACGCACTGGGGAAGACCCTGATGCTGGGAAAGATTGAAGGCAGGAGAAGGGGACAACAGAGGACAAGATGGTTGGGTGGCATCACCGACTAGATGGACATGAGTTTGAGCAAGCTCCGGGAGATAGGAAAGGACAGGGAAGCCTGGCGTGCTGCAGTCTATGGGGTCGCAAAGAGTCTGACCCAACTGAGTGGCTGAACAACAAATCCTTGTGATGGCTTTCATCAGATTTTCAGCAGAGCTGTTCCCTCAATAAAGGCTGAAAATGGATAAAATCAGATGGTAGTTCTGAGCCTCAAGATTCTATAAAGGGATCTTTGGGACCACAGGGGACTTTTGAGTTTCCATTGATAGCAGATTTAAATCACAGTGTCCTCTTTCTGTAAAGACTGGATTGAGAGAAGTTTATCTGACTTTCCAGATGACATCAACCTAGGAGAGATGACTAATGCCATACAGAGCAGACTCGATTCAGAATCATCTGGATAGCTTGTGGCAGCGTTCTAAATAAAATCAGCAAGAGGAAGCATCTGCAGGAGTCGAGCATTGGCTCACACGCCCTGAGATCAGCTAGAGTTTATTTGACCACAGGCTTCTGCAAGCTTCTCTGTCATGCAGCTGCTAAAAACAGGCACTAGACCACACCTGGTGGTTGTGTTGATGCCTGTGACCCACGCTTCGGTGAGACACTAGCAGAGCAGGGAGACAGTGATGGGCTGAGAAGTGGAGTCACTGAGGATCCCCCGGCGGTTGGCGGGGAGTTTATTATTGGAGCAGAGGGAGAGGGTGTGAGAGAGCAGTGCAGATCAAGGACCACCAGGACCAGAAGGTGGTTTGCAGAGCTTGTGCTGTGGATCTCAGGTGCTCGGTAAATATTTGATGAATGGACATTACAAGGCAAAGGATTTTGACTCGATCTGAGCTCTAGTGAGGGCTTCCCTGGTGGCTCAATTGGTTAAGAATCTGCCTGGAATGTGGGAGACTTGGGTTCAATGCCTGGGTTGGGAAGATTCCCCTGGAGGAGGGCATGGCAACCCACTCCATTATTTTCCTGGAGAATCCCCATGGACAGAGGAGCCTGGTGGGCTACAGCCCATGGGGTTTCAAAGAGTCAGACACGACTGAGCGACTAAGCACAGCACGCAGCACAAGCACCTAGTGAGAGGCCTCCAGGGATGGGGTGGGGCCCTGGAGAGTCACGACTTCAAGCCTAGTGATGGGCGACCAGGACCGGGGCTTTGGAAGGAATCTCGCTGTGAGTGAGAGGTGGTGCTGTAGGACTTAAATACCCTTTTCATTGGATCATTGTATTTCTTCTCTCGGGTACCTGAACAGGAGAAAATTCTAAGATAATGTTGCAGGCTCTTTTAAAGTACTTTTTTTGATGCTTTTAACTCAAAGGCTATGTGACTGCCAGTACAGGTATTTTTAAAGGTGCCGAAATGTTGAACTGTAACAGGTTTTTATCCGAAACGTGCAGTGCATAAATTATTCCACTGTTAAACCTGAAGTAACTAGTCTAGACTTGTAGTGTATGGTTTAAGAGTTTATTTTTGTTTCTTTAGAGAGGAGAAAAGCCACATTCTTTTCATGCTACAAAAAGAGTAAAAAAGGAAATTTCACCACTTCCTGGCTTCGTCGTGGCCTCCGGGAACACAGGACACTTATCTCCATTGGGCTAATTGTTCTGAATCCTGACTCGGATGATAATAGCTCTGCGCGGAATTGGCGTCATGCTTGTTGTCTACACAGGCCTGCACCTGAGTCTGCACACTGCCCTGCGGAAGTGTAGCTCTGATACTTCACCTGGTTGAGACGCAGATATCTCTTATTGTCGCTCGAATAATTGAAACAGTGTCAGAATCCTTAAGATGGTGGAAGTAGATATTGTCAAGTTTTTTTATATAAAGTTTTGAAAGAAAAACAAAACCCTGTATCTCACACTAGTGATTTTAGAACAGGGTGGGAGCTGCTGCCACTTAGGACCATGGTTTCCACTCCTTCTTCTGGTGCCAGAGATGTTAGGTTAGGGGGTGGGCTGTGCCACCTGCTGGCTTGGCGACCCTGTTCTCCCAAGTCTTGTTTGCTCACTTGCAGAGACAGGTTAGGATAGCACTTAAACCTGCAGAGCGGAGCACGTGCTGGGGCCTAGCACGTGTTTAGGGAGCTCCCTATTCTACGACTGTGTCCTCCACTGTACCCGCCTTGAGCTCCTTTCTTTTTTTTTTTTTCCTGATTCAGCAGATAATGTCATTGACACATCTTGTACCATCTTGAATGTGGCATATCTAAAGGTAGTGTGTATATTCCCTCCCCTGCCCCTTCCTCCTCTCCTACTGAACCTACTTCTGCTCTGTCCTCCTGTCCCTTCTATTTTAATGAATGAGGCCCACTCACCAGGCATGCTGGGGGCTCTGGAGGCTTACTCTCTGGGATTGAATTCCCACTCCACCACTTCACACTGCCTGACCTTGGACAGGCTCCTTAATATCTCTCAGTCTCAGCTTCTTCAGTGATGAATAAGATGGCAATTCATCTTCTAGAATTGGGAAGACTCACTGAGATGAATACATGTTACCGCTTTGTGTCGTTCCTGACATTTAAGTAAGTTGATCCCTTACAACTCTCAAGCTGGAAGTGGGGCGTCAGCCCGAATCCCTCCTTCCCTTCACCTGGGACTCATCAGTGCTCTTGATTCTACCTCAAGTCTCTCTCCTCTTGCTGCTGCTGCTGCTAAGTCGCGTCAGTCGTGTCCGACCGTGTGACCCCATAGACGGCAGCCCACCAGGCTCCCCCGTCCCGGGGATTCTCCAGGCAAGAACAGTGGCGAGGGTTGCCATTTCCTTCTCCAATGTATGAAAGTGAAAAGTGAAAGTGAAGTCTCTCAGTCGTGTCCGACTCCTAGCGACCCCATGGACTGCAGCCCACCAGGCTTCTCCGTCCATGGGATTTTCCAGGCAAGAGTACTGGAGTGGGGTGCCATTGCCTTCTCCGCTTCTCTTTCTAGTCACTGCGTTTAGGGTCAGGATTTCTTCACTTGAATCCACTACTCAAAAGAGGTTCATAACCCCTTGAAATTATTTGTACATTTTTTGACGTGTGCATTTTTCCTTAGGAAAAGGCTTTTAGCTTTTCTTTGTTTAAGGCTTTTAACTTTTATCACTCACTTTCACACAGGTTGGTGACCCAGAAAAGGTTAATACTAACTACTGGTGTAGAGTCCTCTTTGTCTATATTCGGGAACCTGTAAATGGACATTCCTCCCCTGGTCTCTGTGCCTCTGATCTACTCTTTTATTTTTTAATTTTAGAATATTATTTACTTATTTTTTCATTTTTATTTGTTGGACTCACCCCATGGCGTATGGGATCTAGTTTCCTGACCAGGAATTGAACCCATGCCCTCTGTGTTGGAAGTGTGGCGTCTTAACCAGTGGACCACCAGGGAAGTCTCTCTTGTCTGCTCTGCACTCTATTGCTCAGTTAGCTTTTTCTCTTTTTTCCTTGTTCTTGCATCCTCATCCTGCTTGTTTGGTTGTGTTGACTCCTTGTTGCCTGTAGTTCTCACCCCGACCACATGCTAGAATCACGCGAGAAGACTTTTAAAAACACCAGCGCCCAGTCCCCATCTTGACCAATTAATTGATACTAGCAAATACCAGACATCAATTCTGTCTTAAAGTTTCCCTGGAGATTTTGACATGTAGCGGGAATTGAGAGCCTCAGGGCAGCAGGACGGTGCGCTGATGAGAGTTCACATGGCCCGCAGGGACCTCAGCCATTGCCTTTTCCAGCCTAATCTTCTGCCTCTTCCCCCGTTCACATCCTGTCCCTTACACTCCGGGCACATAGTTCTTGCTGTTCTCAGAACAGACTCTGAGCTTTTGCCTGTCCTGATCGCTCTGCCTCAAATGCCTTCTGCTTTTTCTCTGCCTGGTCCTTTACCCTCCCCTCAATGCCAGAGACAGTCGCAAGCCTCCTTGTGCAAATTCCTGTTACATAGGCCTTACGCTATATTAGTTATTTCTGTGTCTGTCTGCCGTACCGCACTGAACTCCTAGAAGGTAAGATCCTTATTTATTTCATCTCTCTTGGGCTTGGCACCAGCTTAAGAAGCTCCCTGAGAGTCTGACAAATAAGTAAATGAAAGAGGAAAACAGCAGCCCACTCCGGGGATCAGGAAATTTATGGGGTTGGGGAGAGTAGTAAATATAGTTTAGCAGATGGGGTGAGGAAGGCTTGGCAGATGTTTTATCCTCTAATATTGCTTTGAATTTGCTACAACACTGCCTCTGTTTTATGGTTTCGGGGTTTTTGTTTTTGTTTTTTGTTTTGGCTGGGAAGCACATGGCATCCCAGTCCTCAGACCAGGGATCAAACCCGCATCACGCTCGTGGAAGGTGAAGTCTCAGTCACTGGAAGGCCAGGGAAATCCCCTCTACTGTTGCATTTTCATACTTTTGTCAAAAGGAAAGATGCATGTATATATGTGTTTCTCATGTGGGACTGGGAAAGTCGAGACCAGCTTTGAGAATAGCCCCAAACACCGTTGAGCATAAAGTCATGTCGTATTTGTCTCCTGAGCTGGCCCAGAGATTTCTGAATGAGAGATGGAGTCAGCCGCTTCGATGATGGCAGCTGTTTTGCCCAGTGGATGGTCCCGGCTTAGTTACTGACTTAAAGATATCCTTATATGGACAGCCCTCCAGACGTTATACGTTTCTAATTTTGATCTCACCTCTGGCCTTTGTGTTTTAGCTGCTGCCTTCTCTTGGATATTTTTAATACTTTTTTCTCAGTGTGTCTCAGAATTGTCCAACACATTCTAAAGAATCATAATTTAAATTTGATTGATTCCTCCTTTTCTTCAGTGGCCAGGATTAGTTAAATTTTGAAAGAGATTACTTTTCGTAAATAATCTCAGAGAGACTCTTTTGGACATTGTGCGGGGGGATGTTTGAGGTTTTATCCTAATTATTTTACTCAACACTGACCCACCACTCCACGCTTAGGAGAAGAGATGACTTGTTTAACACTTACACAAAGAACAGTAAGTAGTCTGATGTCATGATTTGTATGTATTTCTGGTATACTGTGTATGAACAGCTAGCATACTCTTTGTCTAACTGGCTGTTGATTATCCTGTAATCCTGTATCATATCTTAGAGTTGAATAATGAGAACAAAAATTTTCTTATTCAAAATCGAAGTATTGGTTGGAATTTATTAATATGCTGCTCTTTTATGCGTCCATCATCTTATTTAAAAAGAGGGTTTATTTTTTACTTTTTAATGTTAAAGTATAGTTGTACAATGTTTTATGAGTAACAGGTGTACAGTATAGCAATTCACAACTTTTAAAGGCTTTGTTCCCTTTATACTTATTATAAAATATTGGCTATGTTCCCCATGTTAAGCCTTAAAGAATCTGGGTTTATCAAGAATTCTTCCTTTCAGTGTAGTTTACATGAAAAGATCTTAAGCACTGAAACTGAAAAGATTAATTTTTAGTTATTTTTTAGGAGCCTTTTTTAAAAAACAGATCTGACTCAAAGAATTGAGTGATGTTCCCTCTCCTGGCAATTGGAGAGACAGGAATAGAATGTCAAGAAAAAGAACAGACCAAGTCTTACAATGTGAGCATTAAGGTCTAAAATGGGTAACTGTCTCCTGTTTCACAGTCTGCAATAACCACAGATACCCCAGTACTGCTTGTCCACCCTTCCTGTGTGAACCAGGGTCTCTGTAAAGAAGCTGGTCTCTGTGTTTCAGAGAACAGCCTCTTGGATTATTATAATTACTGGGCTGTTACAGTTCTGAGAGCTGAGTTGTTAGTCCTTCTTTGCTTATCACTGAGATTTTGAAAAATGAGCCTTCATGGGAGCATTTGTTAAAATGAAATATACAGTGCTTGAGGCAGAATCACGTACATCTATCTCAAGAGATAGCCTCTGCTCCCCCTAGAGAAACCAACTACCTCCTGGGTTCTTGTAGCCAAGTGAAGTTAGAATCTCTTACAAATATTTCAGCTCCTGAAATTTGCGGTTGATTTTGAACCACTTATTGCCAAAGTGACCACTTCTCAGTGTGTCTGGTTGGGAATGGACTGCGTCCATTTACAACAAAAATATTAAAAATCAGAAAGTAAATTCTTAATTTCCCAGCTCCCTTGGTAAACTGGTACCAAGTGTTGTGTTTCCCCGCACACGGGCATTTTAGGAGGGCTGGGCGGCTTGAGAATAGACTATAGGAGCCCTGAGCACTTACTCGAAATTACTATTTGTAAAACATTGTGGCTTTGGACTACTGTTAATGAGGGTCCTTTCAGCTTTACCCTGCAAATTTCCTCTAAAAACTTAAAATTTGAGTCCCAAAGTAGGATAGATTCTCTACTATGTACAGGTGATTCAAACACAATTTCCCCTTCCTTATTATTTTAGGTAGGTAAAATATATATTTTTACAAATCTGTGCCAAGTACCGTTCTGAGTGTTGTATGTGCGTTAACTCATTTTTACAACAGTCTGTTAACTTGCCCGTGGTGGCTCGGTTAGCAGGTAGTGAAGTTGGGATTCAAATGAACCCAGAAGGGTAACTCTTATTAAAGAACTTGCCTACAACCTACAGTCCTCAGATAGTCTTAAATTGCAAGTTAGAAAGTAGGGTAAAAAAAACTCTAAAAAAAGTTGTAGATGCTTCTGAAACAAATTTAATTGCTTGTGGATTGAAAGAACAGAAATAAATATTAACTGATAATGTACCAAAAGATTTTGGAAGTTAATAGCTTGTTGCCCAATTCTTAACAATTTTCCTATAATTGGATAGAATAAACTGAGAAGGGGGCATTTATCATTAGTGGTTCAGCATAACTTGTTAATTCAAAGTCTCTTCACCAGTGCAGTTTGATTTGTTGTAGGTGAAGTTTTTGCCTATACATTATCTGTGAAAAAGAGGTCTCTAAGCAAATAGTGTAAGATTGCAGGAAATGTTTACTTATTTCAATGTAGCAGAATATTTTCAAGTACTTTTAGTATAATCTGTCAACTGTCTTTAGTATTTTCATCTTAAAAACGGGAAATTCAGCTTCATATTTACTAGATTCATGTAATAAAACTTCAGTTAAAAAATTTTCAGTTTGGATATATAACTACTTGAAGCCAAATTAGACTGGAATTAGGATTTTGTTAACCCACCTTTTGAGTCACGTGGCTTAAAATCTTGTTTTTCAGGGCTTTTGTTTCCCCCCTGAAATCTTAGATTGCATTATATTTAAGATTTCTTGTTTTGCATTAGCTTGAATGCTAATAAGTTATAGAGGTCAGATGGTCCTTAATAAGCCTATGCTTGTTTTTCCATTGAAAGTGTTTTTATTACATGAGACATTAGTGCAGCTTTGTTTGAATCTGACAGCCATGCTATGTCTGTCTAGCAGTTTAGTAAGCCTGGCGTCCCCCGGGCAGAATTGTTGCCTCAAGAGAAAGAGGGAAGGACAGTCTCCAATCTTTTAACTGAGTGGAGGCTAATATTGGGGCATATATGACCGTGTGCTCTAGTACAGTGTGAAATTAAAAGGGAAAATTATGTACATATGAGTCTAGCATCTAGTACTGGAGAAGGCAATGGCACCCCACTCCAGTGCTCTTGCCTGGAAAATCCCATGGATGGAGGAACCTGGTAGGCTGCAGTCCATGGGGTTGCTAGAGTGGGACATGACTGAGCGACTTCACTTTCACTTTTCACTTTCATGCTTTGGAGAAGGCAATGGCAACCCACTCCAGTGTTCTTGCCTGGAGAATCCCAGGGATGGGGGAGCCTGGTGGGCTGCCGTCTATGGGGTCACATAGAGTCGGACACGACTGGGGTGACTTAGCAGCAGCAGCAGCACCTAGTACATACCAGGTTCTGTCCTTGATAATACAGCTATGTCTGTATTTCTATATTCATGCACATCTGTCTACCTGTCTTGCTATGTATGCATAAACGTGTGAGTTTGTTTATTTAACAGAATGTTTGGAGAAGGAAATGGCAACCCACTCCAGTACCCTTGCCTGGAAAATCCCATGGACGGAGGAGCCTGGTAGGCTACAGTCCACGGGGTCACAAAGAGTCGGACACGACTGAGCGACTTCTCTTATATATTATGCAACAGGCACTGTTCTGCATTCTTTACAAATATAAACCCATCTAATCTTCATAGTCACCCTGTGGAGTTTGTATATTGTTATACCCACTTCCAAGATGATGAAACTGAGGCACAGAGAGAGAATTAATTGCCCAGACTCAACAACTAGAAACTAGAAGTGATGAAACTAGAAGAAGCCTGGGCAGTCTTGCTCTGGACTGCATACTCTCATTGGACATTTTCAGCATTGATTTGGAGAAAGGAAGCAACTTTATCAGTGGTCTAAACAGCTGTTAATTGACAGTGCTTAAACCTGTTTCCCAGACATATATGGTACACACATCCATCACAGCGTTCCTTTTCTTCCGACTTTGCACATGTTGTTGGTTCTGTATAATGTTCTTTCCACTTCTTTCGCTGTTGAAAGCTTAGATCAGTCGCTCAGTCATGTCCGACTCTTTGCGACCCCATGAATCGCAGCACGCCAGGCCTCCCTGTCCATCACCAACTCCCGGAGTTCACTCAGACTCACGTCCATCGAGTCAGCGATGCCATCCAGCCATCTCATTCTCTGTCGTCCCCTTCTCCTCTGCCCCCAATCCCTCCCAGCATCAGAGTCTTTTCCAATGAGTCAACTCTTCGCATGAGGTGGCCAAAGTACTGGAGTTTCAGCTTTAGCATCATTCCTTCCAAAGAAATCCCAGGGCTGATCTCCTTCAGAATGGACTGGTTGGATCTCCTTGCGGTCTAAGGGACTCTCAAGAGTCTTCTCCAACACCACAGTTCAAAAGCATCAATTCTTCGGCGCTCAGCCTTCTTCACAGTCCAACTCTCACATCCATACATGACCACAGGAAAAACCATAGCCTTGACTGGACGGACCTTAGTTGGCAAAGTAATGTCTCTGCTTTTGAATATGCTGTCTAGGTTGGTCATAACTTCCCTTCCAAGGAGTAAGCGTCTTTTAATTTCATGGCTGCAGTCACCATCTGCAGTGATTTTAGAGCCCAGAAAAATAAAGTCTGACACTGTTTCCACCATTTCCCCATCTATTTCCCATGAAGTGATGGGACCGGATGCCATGATCTTCGTTTTCTGAATGTTGAGCTTTAAGCCAACTTTTTCACTCTCCTCTTTCACTTGCATCAAGAGGCTTTTTAGTTCCTCTTCACTTTCTGCCATAAGGGTGGTGTCGTCTGCATATCTGAGGTTATTGATATTTCTCCTGGCAATCTTGATTCCAGCTTGTGTTTCTTCCAGTCCAGCGTTTCTCATGATGTACTCTGCATATAAGTTAAATAAACAGGGTGACAATATACAGCCTTGATGATCTCCTTTTCCTATTTGAAACCAGTCTGTTGTTCCATGTCCAGTTCTAACTGTTTCTTCCTGACCTGCATACAAATTTCTCAAGAGGCAGATCAGGTGGTCTGGTATTCCCATCTCTTTCAGAATTTTCCACAGTTTATTGTGATCCACACAGTCAAAGGCTTTGGCATAGTCAATAAAGCAGAAATAGATGCTTTTCTGGAACTCTCTTGCTTTTTCCATGATCCAGCGGATGTTGGCAATTTTATCTCTGGTTCCTCTGCCTTTTTTAAAACCAGCTTGAACATCAGGAAGTTCATGGTTCACATATTGCTGAAGCCTGGCTTGGAGAATTTTGAGCATTACTTTACTAGCGTGTGAGATGAGTGCAGTTGTGCGATAGTTTGAGCATTCTTTGGCATTGCCTTTCTTTGGGATTGGAATGAAAACTGACCTTTTCCAGTCCTGTGGCCACTGCTGAGTTTTCCAAATTTGCTGGCATATTGAGTGCAGCACTTTCACAGCATCATCTTTCAGGATTTGGAATAGCTCAACTGGAATTCCATCACCTCCACTAGCTTTGTTCGTAGTGATGCTTTCTAAGGCCCACTTGACTTCATATTCCAGGATGTCTGGCTCTAGGTCAGTGATCACACCATCATGATTATCTGGGTTGTGAAGATCTTTTTTGTACAGTTATTCTGTGTATTCTTGCCACCTCTTCTTAATATCTTCTGCTTCTGTTAGGTCCATACCATTTCTGTCCTTTATCAAGCCCATCTTTGCATGAAATGTTCCTTTGGTATCTCTGATTTTCTTGAAGAGATCCCTAGTCTTTCCCATTCTGTTGTTTTCCTCTATTTCTTTGCATTGATCGCGAAGAAGGCTTTCTTATCTCTTCTTGTTATTCTTTGGAACTCTGCATTCAGATGTTTATATCTTTCCTTTTCTCCTTTGCTTTTCACTTCTCTTCTTTTCACAGCTATTTGTAAGGCCTCCCCAGGCAGCCATTTTGCTTTTGTGCATTTCTTTTCCATGGGAATGGTCTTGATCCCTGTCTCCTGTACAATGTCACAAACCTCATTCCATAGTTCATCAGGCATTCTATCTATCAGATCTAGTCCCCTAAATCTATTTCTCACTTCCACTGTATAATCATAAGGGATTTGATTTAGGTCATACCTGAATGGTCTAGTGGTTTTCCCCACTTTCTTCAATTTCAGTCTGAATTTGGCAATAAGGAGTTCATGGTCTGAGCCACAGTCAGCCCCTGGTCTTGTTTTTGCTGACTGTATAGAGCTTCTCCATCTTTGGCTGCAAAGAATATAATCAGTCTGATTTTGGTGTTGACCATCTGGTGATGTCCATGTATAGAGTCTTCTCTTGTGTTGTTGGAAGAGGGTGTTTGTTATGACCAGTGCATTTTCTTGGCAAAACTCTATTAGTCTTTGCCCTGCTTCATTCCGTATTCCAAGGCCAAATTTGCCTGTTACCCCAGGTGTTTCTTGACTTCCTACTTTTGCATTCCAGTCCCCTATAATGAAAAGGACATCTTTTTTGGGTGTTAGTTCTAAAAGGTGTTGTAGGTCTTCATAGAACCGTTCAACTTTGGCTTCTTCAGCGTTACTGGTTGGGGCATAGACTTGGATGCCTGTGATACTGAATGGTTTGCCTTGGAAACGAACAGAGATCATTCTGTTGTTCCTGAGATTGCATCCAAGTACTGCATTTTGGACTCTTTTGTTGAAAGCTTATCAGCAGGCAAATTCACATGTTACTTTCTCCAAGGTGCCTTTCTTGACTAACCCCACCAGAAGATTCCTGGTGGAATGGATTTTTACCCTTTGGGATGCTCACGGATTACCCTCTTACATGGTGGAACGTTTATGTATGTGCCGTCGTGTCTTCTATCGGATTATAAGCCTCTTGGAGGCAGCTCTGTCACTAACACCATGTTGTCTACCATCTTGGGCATCCTGCTGTTTGTTCAAATCTCATTAATGCTTGGGAGTTTTGGAATGGCAGGAAGCAGTTGTTTAGCAAGTGTCTGTTAAATGGATGACTCTTAGGAATGCATGGTGAGGATAAATTTTCCCCGTGGACTTCTAAGGATACTTAAAAAGATCAACTGTCTAAAATAAGTATTTAAACAGCAGCAGTAATATTTTGCTGCCTTTATTTTTACAGTCCTGATACAATTGTTAAAAATTATGCAGAATTAGCTGTTTATCAAAGTCTTAAAAAAGAACTGTCTTGATGAATTGGCTACTGTGTATATATATTTTTAGCTTACAGAAGTGCAGAAGAAAAAGTTTTATTCTTTGAATCCGTTTTCTCTGCTCACATGTGCATAAATGGTACTCTTAATCCATTTCTGAAGTATTAGGATGGACTGAACAGCCGTGAACGTGGCATGCTGCAGTCCATGGGGTTGCAAAGAGTCAGACAGGACTGAGCAACTGAACTGAACAGTCCAACTGAATGTGAACTATACCCATGTAATCAGTCTGAGGGCCAGGATAGAGAATCATCTTTTAAAAACCTGTTTTTATTTGTTTATTTATCTGTGGCTGTACTGGGTCTTTGTGGCTGCACACGGGCTTTCTCTAGTTGCGATGCGTGGCCTTCTCATTGTTGTGGCTTCTCGTGTTGCCGAGTGCTGGCTTCAGGAGTTGTGGCTCCAGCTCTAGGGCTTCGGCAGGCTCAGTAGTTGTGGTGTGAGGGCTTAGCTGCACCTCGGCATGTGGGATCTTCCCAGACCAGGGATCGAACCTGGGTCTCCTACATTGGTAGGCAGATTTTTTTTTTTTTTTACCACGGAGTCACCAGGGAAGCCCGAGAAGTCATTTCTTTAGCGGAGAGCTGTAGCCTTGAAGACCACATAGATTAGTTTGGCCCAAAAGTTTGTTCAGGTTTCCCTATAAAAGGATGCAGAAAAACCTGAATGAACTTTTTAACCAACCCCATATTTGTTTCTAATTATAGGACGAAACAAATAAAGCTTAAACTTAACCATTTTAGCAGTTTCACATTCAGACCGTATCACTGTTTCATTTTAGTTTGAGTAACATGCTGGTGGATAGGACAAAGTAATTGTAGTAATCAGAACTGTGGGTTTTTTAAAAAAGAGAATTGTGGGTTTTTAAGAGTAAGATAGACAGATTAGTCTGAGAGGGTTTCATTGGAAAGTAAGGGGATGGACCGTTTACAGACCGTTTGAAGATTGTGTATCTGTGAGTTTTCGCTGTGTAACAGGCCTCCTAATTCTAGCAGCCGGGAAAAGCAAGCCTGAAGTCTCACGGTTCCGTGGGTCACCCGGGTGACTCTTCTGGTTGGATGGTGCTAGCCAGTTGGTCTCTGAAGTCAGCTGGCAGCCTGGCTGGGGCCGCCTGGCCTGGGGTGGCCTCCGAGCCTGTGGGGGCCATCGTCGGGCTGGCTGTGGTGGGACTTCAGTGCAGATGGCAGGTCTGTGCCCCACGTAGTCTTACCCTCAGAAGTTTAGGTGGGCGTCCAGGGGTGGTCTCGGTGCCCTGAAGTGCAGCCAGAGCGGAGGCCGGCTCCCCGACCCCAGGCCTGCACTAAAGTCTCTGGCTTATGCTTGCTGTTGCCCTGCAGACCAAGCCCAGAGTTGGTGTGGGCCGGGGCTCCCCCGGGGTGTGGGTCCAGGGAAGTGGGAGCTGACGGGGGTATTACCATCCCATTGCCCGGACACGGAACTTGTGCTAACGGTCGCTCAGTGTCCCTCGGCTCTGAGCCAGCCCTCGGCTCCCAGCACACGCTGCTGGAGTGGAGGACACCTAAGCCAGCTGCCCAGGCCGCAGAGTTTTCAGAGCCAAGTTTACAGGCCCTGGCTTCCCTGCAGCATGTCACGATCATTTGGAGCCCCTTTCAACCTTTTATTCTTTGAAGCTTTGAACCGTCGAAGCAGGAAGCCTCTCACCCTCCCTCAGTAACGTCCCAGTCGGGGGCTGTGGGTGTAAAGATGGCAGTTTACTGGGAGCGTGTGCCCGGTGGGTGCCGGCGGCTGGAGTCCTTGCCGCCCCTTGATGTCACATCGCTGCCCCTGTTTTACGGGGCAGGCAGGGAAGTGGACTCACACAGGTCAGCTGAATTGCCCAAGGTCAGAGTGGTGCCCAAGGTCAAGTGGGTGGGTTAGGAGCTGCCTTTTGAACTCAGATCTTTCTGACTTTCTCCCCAGTGGACTGGTGATGGTTTTTAGGGGTTTTTTTTTTTTTTTGAGCACGAAGCCATTGAGTACCCTTCATGCCATCCTCTGAAAAACTGCTGCTGCTGCTGCTGCTGCTGAATCACTTCAGTCGTGTCCGACTCTGTGCAACCCCATAAACGGCAGCCCACCAGGCTCCCCCGTCCCTGGGATTCTCCAGGCAAGAACACTGGAGTGGGTTGCCATTTCCTTCTCCAATGCATGAGAGTGAAAAGTGAAAGTGAAGTCACTCAGTCGTGTCCGACTCCTAGCGACCCCATGGACTGCAGCCTACCAGGCTCCTCCGTCCATGGGATTTTCCAGGCAAGAGTGCTGGAGTGGGGTGCCATTGCCTTCTCCATCTGAAAAACTGGTGACCATGAAATGTGAATTTTCCCCCTTTTCTGCTTCTTTCCCACCCTGTCCTTCAGTAGTTGGACTAAATCACCAGGTTTAATTTGAAGATGATGAATACCTCAGAGAGGAGACGTTCCTGCTGGTTCCAGATGTCCTTTTTAAAAATATGTTAGAATAATTAATCTCTCTGTGACTCTTGGAGATTTCAAAATAAAATGCAGAATCCTGAGATAGCCTAAAACATATATTTAAAATTTTAGGGGAGAGGGATAAATCGGGACTTTGGGAGTAGCATGTACATACCATATAAATATATACATATATATACAAAATAGAGAACAGAGACCTGCTATATATTAGCACAGAGAACTATGCCCAATATCTTCTAATATCCTATGTGGGAAGAGAATCTAAAATAGAATATGTTATAACTGAACCACGTTGCTGAACACCTGAAACGAACACACATTGTAAATCAACTATATGTGAATAAAACAGTTCATTTACATTCATGAGAAATAACCATCATTTAAGAATGAAACTGTGCCCCCTGTCTTGTGCGCTCCCCTAGTACACAGCACAGAGCTGCGCGTCTGCAGGGTCGCAGGAACCGTGTGTGTGGCGGGTGGGGAGTGGCGGTCTGTCCGTCTCACTCAGACGTGTGCTCCTGGACGGCGCAGAGGCCTTGTCTTTCCCGTCTTCTGTGTCCTCAGCACTGGGTCCCGGGGTGGGAACGTTCCAGTGCTTGTTACCCGGTCCCATACGTGGACTCTATGCCCAGGGATAGGCTCTGTTCTGCTTTCTGTCTCCTCCGTCTGCCCTCCTCTTAGCCCTTTCTTTCTCTTTTCTAAGTCATCTTCCTCCCATCTGAGTTTGTCTGAGTTCCTCAGCTTTCCCTTTCTCCCACCCTCTCATTGGCAGTTTTTCTATTCACTATCTGTTTTCTTTTTAATGTTTTATATTGGAGTATAATTGATTTACGATGTTGTGGGTTAGTTTCATGTGTGCTATCTTTGTGACATGTTGAAATGACCGTATCTTGGATATATGGAGTTCAATTTGAAAAATTATTAAAATTAATTTCACCTGTTTATTTTTACTTTTTTAACGTGACTGGAAATTTTTGAATTATAGAAGTAGCTTGCTCCAGCGGGTCCTTATCCAGGTCAGTTCATTAACTTGAGTTTTTGTTTTGATTTCTTGGATCTGCTGGACTGGAGACCCACAGATCACCTCCCCTCACTGGCACGGCTCTGCCTCCCTCCCCCCGCCCCGCCCCACAGTGTGTGACCTCGAACAGGAAGGCTTTCCCTTACTTTTAAATGATGCCCAGAGATTTCTCTCTCCTGTCACAGGTATGCCCAGGACAGAGTACAGTTGACTCCTACATTCTTCTCGCTAACGAAAAGGGAACAGCAGGGTGACTCATAGACACTGGAAGATACACTATTTACTTTGGAATGTTTCAGTTCTTGGATCTTGGGACAGGTGTGGCCACTGTTGAAAGAAACAGTGTAGTCATACTCACCGTACTTGACATGTGAAGACCTGGAGCACTGCCCAGCGTCCCCTGCCTTCAGCGTCAGGACGTGGGATCCACTCCCTTGTTTCTCTCTGATGCCAGATTCAATGCATAGCTGCTTATGGTGTGTTGGCTTTTTTGTTTGTTGAGGGAAGAAGTACTGTTTGGCTTAGAAACTCTTTGACTGCACCGTGACATAGTAAGTTAAGGATCATTGTATGGAAAATAGCCTCACGATGTCCTCCTATGCTGCTGAGAATTCAAGAGTAAGTTCTCTGTAGATCACAGAGAATTGATCGTATTCACCCAAGGTCAGTCATCTTTGATAAGTACCAACTTCTTTCCTCTGGGCTCGGGGTGGGGTGCCCCACTGCAGGGACTTGGGTTGGGGTGGTTGATGAGCGCAGCTACCATCTCATGGGGGGTGAGCAAGTCCTGGCTTCCGCTGCCTAAAGCTGGGCTCTGGGGGTGGAAACACCCAGACTGGCTGCCCACAGTTTTTGTAAACAGCCAGAAGGGGGATTGTGCTCATGCCAGTGAAAACCAAGCCGTTCACCACTTTGGGTGGCGTGCCACATGTGCCGGTGCTTTGTCAGGACAGGGTCAAGTCTTGCGGCTCCGTGTCACCTGCCTGTGCCACAGTTGACCCGGGATTTGGGGAGCTGAGCAAAATAAATCTCCTGAAATCTAAACTGCATATGACATTTTAAAATTAGAAAAACAAACAGCTCTGACAAGATTTGCAGGATTATAGCTAAATAGTTAATATGGAAGACATGCCATGGAGTGGTTAGAAGGCGGGGTGGAATAATCCTGTGTTGATTTAGCGAAAAGCATGGAACAAGCCGTTGAATTTCCCTGTTTGCCCAAATGTTTAAAAAACAAAATGGAAAAATGACATCTCCCAGAGATGTTCGGAGATTTGATTGATGTTCATGCCTTGATATCTCTCATGAAGTAGCCAATAAGAGCAAAATATATTATAAGAACTCAAATGTCCACAACAAGCTAGTGTGAACCATCTTGAGTAGATACTAAGGAGTTTGGTGTCCTTGACCTGGGTTGTACTTACTGAGGCAGTTTGTATTTTTCAAAGAAAGTTCCGTGCCACCTCTGTGTACTTGGGGTCTTTAACTGTCAACTTGAGCTTCAACACGATTTATAGATGGTCTGCCACCTATAAAGGACAGTTGACCAGTTCTAGCCAGCCAGGCAGTTAAATGCACTTCAAAATGCTTCTTGCTAAGGATGATGGCTTTTGCGAATATTTGAGATGTTTATTCTCAGTTGTAGTCTATTAGTAAACCTGCATCCTCATAGCGACTCCTTGGGAGGTGCAGAAGACAAAGCCAGAGAGCAAATAAATTAGTTCATTATGTAGCGAGAAAAAAAACTTTTGTTTAAGGTTCTTTGTTGATAGACTTATTGGTATGTGTCTTGGATGCCTGTTCAGTTTTACATAGTACCAGATCTGGGCTTCCCCCGTGGCTCAGTGGTAAAGAATCCGCCTGCCAGTTCAGGAGACGCAGGTTCCATCTCTGGATAGGGAAGATCGCCTGGAGAAGGAAATGGCAACCCACTCCAGTATGCTTGCCTGGGGAAATCCCATGGACAGAGGAGCCTGGCAGGCTGCAGTCGACGGGGGTCACCAAAGAGTCAAACGCAACTTAAGCAGACCAAACAACAGTACCAGGTCTGATCGTGCTATGTAAATAATCTGAGTGAATGTCCCTTGACTTTTTTTTTTTTCTTGTGAAGAGCACACAGCACTGCCACCTTGTTGCCAAAGTTTTGTCTGATTTGAAAGAGCTGAAAAATCCAGTGAGTGCCTGTGCTGAAAAAGAGCTCGCCCTCTCCGTGGGCCGGCACTTGTGAAAACAGCGAGGAAGGAGATAGCACCAGGGGACCGCATTCAGTAATTAGCATAATCACGATGCTCTGTATTGTTCGAAGGGCACGCCCCTTGGCCGGAGCTCCCATTAAGAGGACACCGATGTTGTCCCAGTGAATAAATCCCGGCGCGTATGATGCGGATCAGCGAGTTCCTGCGGGCTGCGCCGGTGCGGTTAATTTTAGCAGGGGGTTTGTTCTATGAGTTGTAAAACTGTCTACCCGAGTAGAAGTTAGTAAGCTGAAATGTGACTTCTCGGCCAGTGTGGGAGAAGCCTATTTTAGACTCAGACTGTGTTGGCGATCGGGAGAGCGGTCTCTGAAGGATTGCAGTCCCCATTTCCTTTGAAAGTTCTTGTAAGTACCGGCTGAATCTTCCGGATTTCTCCTTGTTCTTTTCGCCCTAAGGTCTCCCTCATGTTGCTGTCCATTGTCATTTTATCTCTTGGGAAAACGGGGAACTCTGGGCTGAGTGCTTTAGAGGCTGCTAAGAACGGTGGCCAAAGGTTTTTCCTTAAACATATCTCACTGCAGGAAACCTGCCTCACTTGATTTTCCCAAGAGAAAGTATTTGATTCTTACTATTTTTATCTTTGCAAAAGCAATCCGTGCATTGTTGCATACTTTATCTGTTGAAATATTTGATTAATGGAATGGTGTGTCATTGAGCTTTATTTTCAGTGGTGACCTAACTCTTAGAGGGGGAAAATGTTGAAATTGGACTCCTGATATACCTACTGTGAGCTACAGGTTTATGTACAGATGTAATGGGAGTGTCAAATGTAATTTTGTGAAATGTGTAGGTAGTTTTTGTTAAAGGAGGATTTGGTGCCTAAAAATAGACCCATGTCTAAAGAGAAGCCCTTAAAAAATAAAATAAATTTAAGAGGAAGCCTTTGAAAAAGTAATTGAACTTATCCTCTAGAAGATTGGGTTAGGGATCAGAATTAACCAAAGGTCAGGAAATTCCCTAGCTCAACTGCTTTTAATTCAACAAGTCATTGCCAACTTAAGTTTGGACTGAGGAAAACAAGATTTTAATGTAGAATCATTTTAATTACGTCTGAATCACCTGGCTTGGTTCAAAGTGTTTTAATTCACAAGACGCTGACTTCATGCCAGACAACTTGCTTATAACACAGAGCCTGGCAGGAATTCCTTTATCAATTAACATGTATATTCCCTCCCCAGCCCTGGGAATGTCGATTTTAATGAAACAGTTCTAATGCTCCCAGGCATCAGGGTTCCATCCTCTGGGCCCAGGGGAAGGCATACCCTCAGATGCCTTTTTCCATTTGGAAAGCTTTATTTAAAGACTTCTTTGTTACTATGTATTGTCCGATTTTAAATCCCAACAACCCAAGGTGCCAACAATGAAAGGAAATGTTTCAGGGTACATTTAGTAGGAAAAGAATGTAAGACGGGAAAATAGAATTGAGGGCTTGGTCTATTTTTGGAAGGAAACTTTATTTTTTTTAAACTGAAGTCTTTTTATTGAGCAGAAGAGAAATTTGCTGTCCAAATTCATTGCAATTATAACAGAAAAGTCTGTAATGTCATCTTCAGCAGTTGAAGGGACTTTGTTCCAGGATTTCCTTTGGAATATATACTTTTATCCAAAGAAAGTAACTGTTCTTATTCTTTCTTTTAACTGTTAATGAAGTACCATCAGAATCTCAGTGGAGTGTTTTTAGAGTTACATTGTGGTTGGGTGTTAGATCCTCCTCAAGCTATTATTCAGCCACTCAACTGTAGTTTAGTCCTGCAAAAAAAAAGCCGTGTAAGATTTGTCCATTTTTAAAAATTTAACAGAAGGATGTTTCCCAAGGTGTTTTTACTACGAGGAAGCATATGTGCTTTTAGGAGGAGTTGCTAAAATGCTCGTAAACACTTTCCGAGTGTTTGTTTTCATGATTTATGTGCCGTGAGAGAGTGATCCAGGAGAGGAGGTGATGTCAGTGTTGGTGTGGGAATGTCAGGAGGGTTTGCTGGAGCGGAGACCCTCCTCCTGCGGCTCACCGGTGCCTGGGGAAAGGAAGGGGTCTCCCAGGAAGGGACGGGGGTCTCAGTGTGCTCCTGGGAAGAGACCGGACTGCTTGTGACCTTGACTGTGACCTTGGCCGTGACCAATCACAGTGAGCTCAACACATAGTCACCAGCAGGAGGTCCAGATGCTGAGAAACGCGGGCAGCTTTGTGGCCTGGGGAAGGAACCCAGAGCCCTTGGCTCCAGCCGTGTGTAGCCATGTGTCAGACACGCCTGTGCTGTCCATCGTCCCCCTGCACCTGACTCTGCACGTGTGTCCTCCAGCCTGCTTAAGCTGCTCTCCCTGGCCGCCTGCCCTCCTGTCCTCAGCCTCCCCCTCTTAAAATAGTCCTAGCCCCGGAGGCTGACAATTCCTGATCACAGGAGATTGCTTTTCCTGGGATTTCATTCCTAGAGAAGAGCCTTCTGCTCTGAAGCTTTGAGGGGTTTTCGGGAACGCAGAGAGGCGCCTTCTCTCTGGGTCCCCTTTATCCTCTGTCAGCATGGCCAGAAGGGAACTGAAATGATCTAACAGGTTGCCCTTTGGTTGGGAGCCTAATGCAGGTGCTCAGTGATCACACTTCTAGAATGTTCTCTTTCAGAAGGAAACCTTGCAGGAATAGGGCTTGATCCACTGAGTTTTTCACTGTTTCATCTGGCATGAAAGGAGCAGTGAGCAGAGGGTGTCTTCCGCGCTGCGCGTCTCGGGCACAAGAGTATGGTAATAGGATCTGGGCCCCGGCAGGAATGCCAAGAGCTCCTGGACGTGCTGAGAGACTATTGTTATTTAGCATGTATGAAGCACCCCCAGAGCCATACAATGCACAAAGAAAGCGTAGTTCCTATACTCCAGGAGCCCACGTGCTCATGTTAGGCGGGACGCAGAGCGCGGGCCCGACTTGACACTGAGTGAACTGGCAGAGCCAGGAAGAGAGGAAGAAAAGGAGAACACGGGGGTGGGGGGGGGGGGGCGGGGGCCAGTGGGCTGCTGTCTCCATCTGGGCTCCTGCCTCGTAGGGGTCGGGCAGCCAGCAGAGCCGCCGGGCCCTGCTCCCCTGCCTCTCCCTGCCGCTGGGCAAGGGATGGAGGTGAGAGGCCCCCAGGGCCCGGTCCACGGCTCAGGGTCACTGTGGCGAGTCCCACACAGGGAAGGGGACCAGGAGCTTCACCTGCAGCTGGAAAGCACCTGTTATTCATCTGTAGAGGAGGCAGCTTGACACATGTGTACGCTCAGCTGCTCAGTCGTGTCCAACTCTTTGCGACCCCAGAGACTGTAGCCCACCAGGCTCCTCTGTCTATGGGATTTTCCAGGCAAGAATGCTGGAGTGGGTTGCCATTTTCTCCTCCAGGGGATCTTCCCAATCCAGGGATCGAACCTGCATCTCCTGCGTTTCCCGCGTTGGCAGGTGGATTCTTTACCACTGAGCCACCTGGAAGCTCCTATTAGCTCCATTATTGCCCCCAGAAACATCCAGAGCACCATCTAGCCTGTGCATGAACCACCTACACGTTCAAACATGTTATAAATGTAAGGAGCATCTTTCTCCATACAGTGATATTTGGGTAGAAATCTGATATTTGGGTTCCAGACTTTCTCTCCCTCTTAAAAACTGATACACAATTGAACAGGTTACTTCGCCCAGTTGGGGATGTTGGGTCAACTGTTACATTAGTTAGAGAAAGGCTTTGAGCTTCTTGGGAGAAAGGCATTTCCCAAGGTCAGCCCAGTGTTACTGCAGCCCATAAAGGAGTCAGAATGGCATGAATCAGAGGGCACTCATAAGGCAGGTGCGGATGTGAGAGATTAATACCCAGGAGGATGTGGTGTGAGTCATTTTCCCTTTATGTTCAACCTCATCCCATCTCTGACTAAGGCTCCAGGCCTATTTCACAGCCCCACAGCTAAGAGGGCTTCAGAGAGAGCTCGACAGAGAACCTCAGAAATGATTAAAGGCCTGAAAAACGATGCCTATAAAAGATGTCAGGAACTTCTATTATTTAGCCAAGAGGAGGAAAAAAATGACCAGGGGGGGCTCTTGAATTGTTATTCCGGCATCTGTATTCCAGGGCCAGGGGACAGAGGCCAGCTGGTGTCCAGCTTGTTGAGGATGTAAGGGTTTGGTCCAGTGACGGTTAGGGCAGAACCGTGGCTCTCATGGTGCAGCCAGCCTTAGTCCCACCTGGGAACTAGTGAAAAATGCACATTCTCAGGCCCCACCCAGGACCCGTTGATTCAGAAACTATGGGGAGGGGGGAGGGCCCAGCAATCTCTGTTTTAACTCACTCCCCAAGTGATTCGGATGAAGTTGGAGGACCCCTGGACAAGGTGCAGAGAGAGAAGAGTCTTATAAAATGGGGAATTGGGGTACTGGAAGAGGTAAGCTGTTTTCCTGAAGCCATCGAAACCTGGGTCTTGTTTGCAGAGTTTTCAGTATCCCGTCCGAAGTCAGGAGTTAAATGACCTGTCCGAGTCCCCGCCAGCCTTCCCTCCTCTCTGCATTTCCCGTCACTTGGAGAAGACTAATAATTAACCAGGAGAATTTTGCAGTTACTTTTGTGAGCTCAGTAGTTAGGCCCCTGCCCGCGTCAGATGGGGAGCAGATGAGAGGCCGATGCAGTCACGCGGTGCCGTCAGGTGTCACCGGCTCTGCTCTGTACAGCGCGTCATTGAACAGACTGTCTCCTCGGGGCTTTTCAGCAGCCACCGGTGGGCAAGTTTGATCAGCGGTGAAAACGGGGGCCCCTTGGTGCCAGTCCGTGGCCCTTCCATGTCACAGGATGCTGTGACAGTCCCCGTGTCGGGGGGACTCGTCTCCCTCTCAGAAGCAGGGCGGCTGGGGGGAGTGACCCTACCCCACTCCCCCCTCTGTGTCCCTTGCACTGCGGGAACGCTGACCCATGCTTGCACGGGGACTTCCATCTGACACCTGGAGGCTGGAGACAGGGGCACCTCGATATATTGTGTGAGTGGGTCTCTCCCGAGCCGGGGCACGGGGACCTGTTTACCCTGCAGCAAACAGCCACCCAGACACATAGTAGGTGCTTCACACAAATAAACAGTGAATCATTCCATCGTAGTGTCCAAGGCCACAGGTGCCCTGCCTCCATCCATGTGATGAATGACCTAGAGTCAGGCGGCTCACCATTCGGGCCTCCCCAGTCCAGATGCTCCAGCCTAAGCGTCCCTCCCCGCCCTCCATCTTGCACGTAATACAGAAGCATCTCAGTTTCATGGTCTTTGCCCTTTTGTACATTCTTCCTGTGTGATTTGCTTGAAGGAGTGGTCTGGGGTGGAAAGCAGAAACTCCAAAGAGTGTGTCTGTCCGTCTGTTACACCCTGTATGGCGTTTGGGACAATCAGCGCTCTCTGCGATCCAAGTGAAGGAAGGGTTCCCTGAGGACATGTTCTCACACTGCTGCCTAGAAAGTGTCAGCGGGAGTGGGCTGCTGTCCCCAGAGAGGCCGTGTCCAGCCTGGACCCGGCCCGGAGGCCCTCGGAGCTTGGCCCTGAGAGCTGGAACGGGGGCACCCTCAGCGTTTGTTCTCAGTTACGCATTTGCAGAGGAGTCCGCATTCCTTCAGGTGAGGGCAGTGTGGCACGGATCCCAGTGTGCCCCGTCACGGGAGGCAGAGGGTGGAGGTGGCAGGTGCGTTCTGCGAGTTGTCACCCAGTCCTCAGACCTTGTTATCTTGGAACAAACAGACTTCTCAGACGTGAGGCCGCGTGCACCGTCATGTCCCACGTCTGTGTCACGTGTCACGCACACCGTATGTGAGGCCTGGTCCATGTTCTGGTTGCACCCAGAGAACACAGGTTTATCTCAGCAATTCAGAAGCAGAGATGGCTGACTCTGAACACCTTGGATCTGCCCCTGAATTGAACATACTGTCTTTTAAACTCCTGAACTCTCAGTAACTATATATCCAATAGAGGAAATGCCCAGTGGCTAGTTGATTTGGTTCTTCACAATAGCAGGCAAAGGCTATTTTCATTGCTATACAAAGAAAAGTGACGGAATAGTCTTTCTTTTGGTATTTTCACCCTGGCAACAATAATTTTGTTTCTAAAGTCAGTCATATCTAGTCAAGAGATGTGTCATTACAAATGAGAATGGTTAGGTCATTTGGGATTAGCTTTATCTCATGGCAGTTGCTGAATCAAAAACTGTAACTACTTTGAAAGGAGAGAAAAGGAAAACTCCTTAGTTTTTAATTAGAAAGAATTACTGACCTAATAATTCAAAGATCCCCAGAAACAACCTAATAAGGTGCATGGACCGTAGCCCGCCGGGCTCCTCTGTCCACGGGATTCTCCAGGCAAGGATACTGCATAGCCGTTCCCTTCCCCAAGAGATGCTTCTGACCTGGGGATCAAACCCGGGTCTCCCACATCACAGGCAGGTTCTTTACCATCTGAGCCACCAGGGAAGCCAAATAATTTATGGTCCTGCCCCATAATGCAGCACGCTGCAGCTGTTTGAAATGATGGTGTTAGATGTCTATGGAGTAAAAAAACTAGCAGGTTACAAAAAAGCTTACATATCAGCTCATTTTTTGAATGGAAGATATTTTTAAATGGGTATTCATAGCTTTAATTCCTTGTTTAAAAGGAAGGCAGTTATATGCACATAAAAAATAATGCAGTGCCCCAAATATGACAACAGTTAGCTGTAGGAATGAGCTCATGTTTTCCCCTGGCTTTCTGGTTACCTGTATTTTAGGCTTTTGTCTTCAGTGAGCATATATGACTTGTGAAATAATGAAAACCTTTCTTTTCAAAGCAGAACTGTTGTAATTCATTTTTACTTTGACTTTTATATTTTATTTGATTCAGCAGTGGCCTCTCGGTGGCTTGCGTAACTAATTCCTCCCCCTGAGGATAAAGCGAGCACACCCAAGTGTACACAGAAACAGTGGTCATCTTGCAGCGGTGGGCTAGGAGCAGTGTTCCTTGTTTGACTTTCTCCTTTTCTGTATGTACCAAAAATTTTATATGCATGCATGTTGGGCTTCCCAGGTGGTGCTAGTGGTAAAGAACCTGCTTACCAATGCAGGGAGGCATGGGTTCCATCCCTGGGTCGGGATGATCCCCTGGAAAAGGAAATGGCAACTCACCCCAGTATTCTTGCCTGGGGAGTCCCATGGACAGCGGAGCCTGGCGGGCTATGGTCCACGGGGTCACAGAGGGTCAGGCACCACTGAGCACACGCGTTCCAGGCACAGGCGAAAGGCATCCGGCAGGGGTCTGCTTTGTGACCTCAGTGCTCCAGAGGTTCCGTGAACTGTCCCACAAATCTCAGTTTGGCCAGGTTCACAGAGAAGGCAGTGGCACCCCACTCCAGTACTCTTGCCTGGAAACTCCCATGGATGCAGGAGCCTGGTAGGCTGCAGTCCATGGGGTCGCTAAGAGTTGGACACGACTGAGCGACTTCACTTTCACTTTTCACTTTCATGCATTGGAGAAGGACATGACAACCCACTCCAGTGTTCTTGCTTGGAGAATCCCAGGGACGGGGGAGCCTGGTGGGCTGCAGTCCATGGGGTCACACAGAGTCGGACATGACTGAAGCGACTTAGCAGCAGCAGCAGCAGCAGTGTTATGCGGAGATGGAAGGCAGGGAACTGGCAAATAAAACATATTTTTTAAAGTCATTAAAATAGTATGCCTAGCGTTAAGATTATTCACTTAGGCCCAGAATAGCAGAGGGTGGAACCATGGCCGTGGGCTTTGGGTTGTATTTACGCAGCACTTATCTGGGTGGCCTCTGCGTGCATCTCGGCAGCGTTAGCCGAGGTGATAACGGCATAAGAGAGCATCTGCTGCTAGGTTACTGCTGCCAGATGTTCCTGGCGTGTCCTTATGGTCTTAATCGGAAGGGTATTTGGGGGAATTGTTTTGGTATTGGTGGTACTTGCCTTAAGAAATTCTTGAGCCATAACAGGAGGCTCCCTTTCTACCCACTTTGTATGGTGACACGAAAGAATAAATACTTTTGATGGCTGTGGCAAAGGGTTCCCTTTGAAGTCTGTTCAGATGCTAAGCCTTGACCAGAATGAATGGATCCATCACCAGGTTCACTTGGGGACAGAGGTCTGGGTTGAGATTGAGTTGAATCCACTTTCAACAAGACTGATAACCTTAAACTTAAAGCGGAAGCGCCTCGGGAAGCCAGATGGATCACGCTGTGGCCTAACCTTTGGTTCAGAGCCTCTGTTACTCATCAGGAGTCTTTCCCAGAGTCCTGGGAGCCCAGAGAGCTGGTTTTTCAGGTTTCCTTCTTACTGTTTTCATCCTTACAAGGAGCGTCCTTCTCCTCATCCTCTCCTTCCTTTCTTCATCATCTTTGCCTCTTTCTCCTGCAATGGTATGGTTGGAATAATCTCGTAATCCTTCTCCATGCTCTCGCCTTCCCCAGGAAGTAAAGACACATCCCACATGGATTTATCATCTTCTTTTCTGGGCAGGGGAGGGGAAAGGAGCAGTGGGTGAACCGTTTAACTCAAATAGTCAGATAGCCAGTGGATGGAGCTCTGTTCCTGGGAGGATATGTTGATGGCAGCCACATCAGCATATCCTCGCTGCCAAGTGGGTCCAACTTCCATTGAGTCACAGATTCCTCCTGCGTTAAGTGGGAGCACAGACTTGTATCAAGATGAGTAAGTCGGAAGTTACAGTTTGATTGACAGAAGGCTTTGCCAGTTGATTAGCATGAAGGAAGAGAGCACCTTTTTAGAGGAGAGAAAGCAGAAAAAAGTATTTCCTGAGGCTCTAGGCTCTGTTAGAAAAGGCAGGAAGCTGATGGCTGTCCAGGGAAAGGGTCATTGAATCTTGGCTTAAAAACTTGGACCGAGTTCATTTTTCTTTTTGTTTTGTTTTTTTTTGTTTGTTCATCTGTTTTTTGTTTGTTTGTTTGTTTCTGTCTTTTCTCTGAAGACTGAAATCGGAAATGAGAAGGTATGGTTGTACTCAGCGTAGCGAGGTGGCTGGGAATTATAAATGAACTCATCAACGAGTAAGAAGGTTTTTAAAAGAAAGAGAGATTGTTTTCAACCTGACCTGAAATTGGAGTGGCGCTGGAGCAGGGTTGGGGGCCCGCTGGGATGGCCCATCACTGTGTGCCTCAGCCTGCCAAGTGGAGTCGAGAATCCCTGGGCACCTGGCAGGCAGCACGCCCACCCTCCTCTGTCAGGCCTGATTTTTGCCATCTCTACTTTTGTGGACATATTTCTGATATTCCCCCTATCTTTTAAGTCATAATGTCTTCAGGCTCTGTGAGCCTTGTCAGTAACAATTAAGGGAATCCAGAATTTTGACTTGAAGAAAAATGACTTGAAGTCTAATCCAGAAGAGACTTCTTTGGCCAGGTAGAAAAGCTTGACATTATCATGCAGCAGTTATCGTGCATTATCATGCTAACTATTAAGTACTAGAAGGATCTGGTTTTTAGTTTGTATATGTGTTCTGAGACGAAATGATTCCAGTAGGTGATCATATAATAAGAAAGATTTGGTTTTTGTCTCCTTTCAAGAACTCAAGTGATCAATTGGATCTGACTCCAGGTGTAGAAGTATCTTTTCTTAAAAGGCAAATCCAGTCACTTAAAAATTTACATACAGCAAAATTCACTTTTTCTGGTGTACAGCTGAATGAGGTTTTACACATGCGCGGGGGTTTATGCCACCAGCACAGCCAGGATACAGAATACTCCCAGCTCTCCAGCAATTACCCTTGTGCTGCCCCTTTGCTTTCAGATGCTCCCTCCATCCTTTGCTGTCTGAGCAAAGTAGTCTCTAAGCCCCAGACGTTGTGGTAGAGCCTGGAAATCTCACTAGCTAAGGGGGCTTAAGCACAACCTTTGACCTGTAAGTAGCTTATGCTGTCCCATGGGTGATTTCTAGCAAGCCAGACTACAATACAAGGACGTGGGGGGATATCTGCGCAGGCACAGCAACAGCTACACATGGTAGGGAAAGGAGATGTCACCAAAGTCGTTCAGCCAAGTGAACAGCCAAATAACAACACACCTCTGCGGGGTGGGAGTACCAGTAACCAGAGTTGCTACAATATAAGTTGTCCTTTGTAAAATGTCCATTTTTCAAGAAAAATTTATGAGACATGTTAGAGAAACTGGAAAGTGTGATACATACACAGGAGAAGTAAGCAGACAGGAGAGACTGCTTCTGAGGGACCCATTTATTGAACTCAGCAGACAGAGACTTCAGAGCAGCTATTATTATATTATCTTAGTTCAAAATCTAAAATAAACTATTCTGAAAGAATTCAAGGAAAATTGGTGGCAGTGACTCATCAAATAGAGACTATCCTTAAAAGAGATAGAAATGATAAAAAAAAGAACCAAATGTAGTTATGACACCAAAAGCAAAGGTAAGGATAGATAAATTGGGCTACAGCAAAATTTAAAGTTTCTGTATATCAAAGGACACAAGCAATAGAGTGAAAAGTCAACCTACAGAATGGGGGAAAATATTTGTAAATCATATATCCGATAAAGGGCTAGTATCCACAATATAAATATATGAAGAACTCCTACAGCTTAAACAACAGAAAAATAAACTGATTCAAAACTGCGCAGAGGACTTAAATAGACATTTCTCCATACAGATGGCAAGCAAGCACATAAAAAGGTGTGCCAACAGTAATCACTAGAAAAGTGAAAGTCAAACCCACAGTGAGATATCACCTCATGTCCATTGGGATAACTTCTCCTGAAAAATAATAACAGAGAAAACAGCATGTGGAGAGACTGGAGCCTTTGTGCACTGTTGGTGGGAATGTAAAATGGTGTAGCTGCCATACAAAATAGTATGGTGGTTCCTGAAAAAATTAACATATTTATCATCTGACCCAGAGATTCTGCTTCTGGTTGTATACCCAGAAGAACTGAAAGCAGGGACTCCAAGAGATATTTGTACACCGTTTTAATAGTATTATTCACAATAGCCAAAAAGTAGAAGCAACCCAGAAATCCATCAACAGATGAATGGATAAATAAGATATGGTCCATACATACAATGGACTGTTATTCAGCCGAAAAATAAAAGGGAATTCTGACACATTGCAACAAAGATAAACTTTGAAGACATTATGCTAAGTGAAATAAGACACTCACAAAAAGACAAATAGTGTATGATTTCACTCATGTGATGCACTTAGAACAGTCTGATTCACAGAGACTGAAGGTAGAACTGTGGTGGCCAGGAAGAATGGAAAATTATTGTCTAATTTCAGTTTTTCAGTTTTGTAAGATAAGTTCTATAGGTGGATGGTTGTGATGTTTACACAATGATGTGAATGTACTTAATGTCACTCAACTATACACTTAAAAATAGTTAAATGGTAAATTCTATGCTTATTTTAATCACACTTAAAACATTTTTTTTTAAATGGCAATTTTGGAGTTGAAAAGTACAGTAACCAAAATGAAAAACTCATCAGGAGCCTCCACAGTAGATTTGCATTTTCAGAAGAGAGAAGCAGCAAATTTGAAGATGGAGTGGTAGAAGTTACATAGTCTGAAGAACTGAAAGAAAAAAGGAACGAGGGAAAATGAACAAAGTCTCAGAAAAACATGGGCCACTGTGAAGAGTCCCAGCAGGAATACCAGAAGCAGAAGCGAGAGAAAGGGCAGAAAAACACCATCAAAGAAGCCATGGCTGGCACATCCCCAAAGCTGATGAGAGACAGTATCTGCACACCCAGAATGCTTAACAAATGCCCATTAGGATGAACACAAAGAGATCCACACCCAGGCATATTGCAGTCAAAATGCTGAAAGATGAAGAGAAAGTGGGAATGCAGAGAGGCAGATGTGACTCAGGGCGTCTGGGGGAAGCCCAGGGACTCTCACAGCAGTGGCGGCCAGGCAGCAGTGAGAGGGCCCAGGAAAGTGCTAAGAGAAGCCTGTGTCCTGGGGAGCTGTCTTTCTAAACAGGAGCATCAGCGAGTAAATAAAGACTGGGAGAATGCCCTGCTGGCAGGTCCGCCTTACGAGAAATACTAAAACAACTTCGGTTCAGTAGGCTGAAAGGAAGCGACACCAGACAGCAATTGGAATACACCCAGGAGCTCCAGTAGGTGATGATAGAAGACAGTATGTATTGCTTTCTATTCTCTTAACTGATTTCAAACATCATGGAAGAGCAGCTTTTATCTGGTGGCTTTCTGGTTATTATAAGAAAGCTCAGTATGTTCACATACAAGAGCCTTCCTAGCTCTAAGTTTTCTAAAAGAAACAGACAAACGGAGCTACTGCCTTGCCCTGGGAAGTTTCTGTCTTAACTGTACATGAGGAATGAAGCAACAGGAGCACTCTCAGAATCGGGAAATCATTTTCAAAGGAATCTTATAAACTGTCTTTTTTTAAAAACTTCTGTCTCTATGGTTTTTTGAAGGTGATATCAAGCAAATGCTTATGGTCTCTTAATTTAATTGTTGTTGTTTAGTCACTAAGTTGTGTCCAACTCTTTGGATTGTACCCTGCCAGACTCCTCTGTCCATCGAATTTCCCAGGCAAGAATACTGGAGTGGGTAGTCGTTTTGTTTTCCAGGGGATCTTTCCAACCCAGGGATCGAACCCATGTGTCCTGCTTTGGTGGGTCGATTCTTTACTGCTGAGCCACCAGGAAAGCCCCTCTAAATTTAGTAACAAGACTTTAATTTCATAGTCTCAGAGGTATGAAGAACTGCTAAATTTTCACCTGACTTACCAACCAAATTTATAGACTCACTGCCTTGTTTAGGCTGCTTTACATTACTATTTTGCCCTTACTGGTGGAATTGAATCAAGTTTGTTGCCTTCTGATGGGGTCCTTCAGAGACTTGAATGGACTTTGCTTCCTTGAAGAGAGAAAAAGTCCAACTAAGTCATTTTAATATTTATTTATTTGTCCTCTCTTGCTTCTGCCTAAGAACTATTGCTTAAGAACCTCTGGGATGAAAATAAGAAATACAGGGCTGTAAACTGAGCATGGATAATAGTTAAGATAATAATCTTCATCTGTCAACTCTTCCATTTATATTAATGTTCCAGTAATAGAAATAATATGTAGTGGTAGCAGGAATCAATGTTTTTATAAGTATCATTCACATTTTTATTGAACTTCCATTATACTCAGAATAAAATTGGCAAATAAATATGTAAGAACCAAGATGTCTATTTATATACATAGTTCCATTTTCAACCGTGGCTGAAGGGAAAGTATTTCCCTAATATAGCTCCTGGGACTTGGCCAAGCAGCCCAACACTTCAGGGCACAGAATAGGAACAAGCGATCCTTAGGTTTGCCAGTTGATAGAAAGGATATTAAGTGATTTGCTCCTGAAAGCAAATCTGTTTTTGGTTACGAGTGAACAAAAACAGGTGACCTAGAATATTTGGAGGGAATCTGTGTCTATAGTGCATACAGAAAGGGAAAGATGTTCAGAGGCCGTTTCTGTCTGGGAGTGGAAATAGATAATATAAGGCTCAGCTATTCTTATCCTTGGGTTTCAAGCAGTATTGCACTTAAAACACTCTGGCAAGGTGGTCGCAACCTATTTTTCAAATCTCCACTGCAGGTAATTCCACATTTCCAGTGGGAGCTCATTTCACTGTGCGGCAACCTATTGAGTTACAAAGTTTTCTCCTCCTGTCTGAGGGTAGCTTTTCTTATTAATGATGAAAGACTGCTGTATCTCCAATTAGATAAAGAGGGGCTGATAATATATTTTCTCTTGATAGCCTTTTCATGGCAAATAGATGAGGAAACAATGGAAACAGTGACAGACTTAATTTTCTTGGACTCCCAAATCACTGCAGATGGTAACTGCAGCCATGAAATTAAAAGACGCTTGCTCCTTGGAAGAAAAACTATGACAAACCTAGAAAGCATATTAAAAAGCAGAGATTTTACTTTGCCAACAAAGGTTTGTCTAGTCAAAGCTATGGTTTTTCCAGTAGTCATGTATGTGTGTGAGTGTGACCATAAAGCAAGCTGAGCGCTGAAGAATTGATGCTTTTGAACTGTGGTGTTGGAGAAGACTCTTGAGAGTGCCTTGGACTGCTAGGAGATCCAACCAGTCCATCCTAAAGGAAATCAGTCCTGAATATTCATTGGAAGGACTGATGCTGAAGCTGAAACTCCAATCCTTTGGCCACCTGACGTGAAGAACAGACTCCTTGGAAAAGACCCTGATGCTGGGAAAGATTGAAGGCGGGAGGAGAAGAGGACGACAGAGGATGAGATGGTTGGATAGCATCACCAACTCGATGGACATGAGTTTGAGCAAGCTTGGGGAGTTGGTGATGGACATGGAAGCCTGGCGTGCTGCAGTTCATGAGGTCTCAATGAGTTAGACACGCCTGAGCAACTAAACTGAAATGAGCCTTCACGTGGACTCACTGAATTATCCATTTAAAGTGGAAACAACAGATAAAAGCTTTCTTACTTTAACCCATCACTCAGTCAAATCCCATTTGAACACCACAAGGCAGTCTCACTTACACCTCCCGAGGCGATCTTTCAGTTTTTAAGAAATATTTTTCATGTAAGTCATGTAGGACCTCCTAGATCTTTCCTTCTATAGGTCAGATCATCTCAACTCCTTTAACTCTATCTTATTTGAATGAATTTTGCTTTTATTTCTTTATCCTTTAAAAAAGATATGTTCTTATTTACTAGGTTTAGCCAGCACCTTCCCAGAGAGCAAAAGGCTGTGTGGAAAACATCTAAATAACACAAATGCTTTATAAGCCCAGAAGAAATTTAAATGTCAGAATGACAGGAATGCAGAGGGAGACTGACTGTACCAGGAATGAGGGCTGAGCCCACAGGCTCTGCAGTGGAAACTGTTGCTGGGGGACGAGAAGAAGTGGGTTCACGTTGCATAAACTCATGAAGGCCGCTGACTGCATGGCTCAAGAAAGGGTCAGAGCTTTCCACCCGCTCTCCCCACAGGACAATCCTGTGGTTCATGGTTCCAAGCTAAACTGCCTCTTCCCAGCCCTGTGGTCTCTGGATGATGCGCAGGACTCGAGACGTCATCGGACCTTGAAAACGTTCCAGGATGCAGGCTCTGCAGCATTCCTGGTTATCCGCTGTCTTTATCACCCTCTCGTCTTTCCCCATCAACTCTGCCCTCCCTGCAGAGGCCAGGACTTCAAGGCATCTCAGCTCCAGGGCAGAAGCCAGTGTCACTGAGAAGGTCTGATGGATACCTCCCCAGGGCATCACTTCTGCTGCTTCCCTCGGGGCACCTCCTGTGGAGTGAGTGGGTCATCACAACCTGCACTTCCAGCGAGGACAGTCACATCTTCAAAAGGACCAAAATCAGAATAGATGACTTCTAAAGTCCCTGGGTGTTCATTGGAAGGACTGATGCCGAAGCTGAAACTCCAGTACTTTGGCCACCTGATGCGAGGAGCTGACTCACTGGAAAAGGCTGTGATGCTGGGAAAGATTGAGAGCAGGAGGAGAAGGGGACGCCAGAGGATGAGATGGTTGGATGGCATCACTGCCTCGATGGACATGATTTGGGTAAACTCCAGGAGTTGGTGATGGACATGGAAGCCTGGCGTGCTGCAGTCCATGGGATAGCAAAGAGTCGGACACGACTGAGCGACTGAACTGAACTGAGTACCTTCAGACTCAAATGTTCTCTAAGTCTCTGAACCAAGATAGGCTAAAAGAGTTAATCACATAGGTACCCTCAAATACTGTGAAGTACTTGGACCATCAGGACAGTTTCTTATTCTTGGGTGAAGTTCAGTCCTGGCAGCCAGAACCTGCAGGGACTCATCAGGAAGGTGAGAGAAGAGACCAGAGAGGGAGCAGGTGTGACCGAGGAGGGACCTTCAGACTCCCGCACACGGGAGGCCCCAGACCACACAGAGACCCGTGCCCCCAGGGCTCAGACAGGAATGGAGAGACAGCCTTGAGAGTGAGAAACAAAGATAAGAGAAATCAAGAGAACAGGACTGTTCATACAGCTCAAGTCATGGGTTGTAAGGAAGAAAGAAATCTGAGAAGCCGAAAAACAGGCAGATTCATATGAAATTCATTTTGTTTACTAGGAAAAACTAAGCTTATTTTGGTGTTACATTCCTAACCTGGGCGGGGGGAAATGTACTTTTCTTTGTACTGTTTTGTAGGCATTTTTTTCAATAATACAAGTAGTAATTGCTCATGGTAGAAAATTTCAGTAATATAAAAAAATGTAAAGAACCCCCGGAGTCGCTCTAAACTTGGGCCTGTGTCTTCAGCCCCATGACTGGTGCATTCTTCAGCACAGCTGCAGTGTGGCCTAGGCCACTGTGTGAACTCCTTTTTCACTCAGCATTATTACTGTGTTCCATTGTCATGCAAAGCTCTCACGTTACCCCATTTTAGTGACTACGTAAAACTTCATCTTTAGAAGTCAGCCGTGTCTCCTCAGCCATTCTCCTGTCTGGCTAAGGAAAGTTAGGTGGTCTCCTCTTTTCTCACGATGGTAATAGATGACACTGGATTAAACATCTTTGTACACGAGTGTTTATTCACATTTCATATTATTGGTTTTTTTAACCGTTGAGAGTCACGTCATAAAGAACACCCGTTCCCCGCCTGAGTCCTCCTTGTTCCAGGTAGAGGACCTGGCTGGCCCCGCCTCTGGCCCAACCTGGCAAGTGTGCGAGCACCATTCCGCGTACGAAACCAAACACTGTCACTCGGAACTGTGTAAATCACTTCTGCCTGTACTTACGGGGGATGACATTACAGGACTGACTTTAGAATCTGGTGTCGGAGTTGCAAACAAGGTGACACTTTTATGATCTCATCCGCCCGTTTACTGGAACCGACCTCCCAGAAGCTTCAGCACACGAGATGTCCACAAATTTAGACATCACGCGTCTCCAGCCCGTGGCCCTCCACAGATGTGATTTTCAGCCGAAATGGCTTGTATTCGGCCTGACCTCAAATGCTCATGAAATGCCCTGACCTCTGTTTGGCTCCTGTGGAAGGGATGGAGACTTGTCTCCACGGGACAACCCGTGCTCTTTTCTCTGTAGAAACGCTCGATGCCCATCCTGAAGGGCGGTCAGTGGGTGATCCCGGCAGTGGGCCTTCCTCTCTCATCTCTGACCTCAGAAAAGCTGTGTCCGAGTCCCTCTCTGGAGGACTTCCCTGTGATGTAGCCCCTCCTTGGGTCTCATTAGCTCTTTGTTTCTCGATGCCACTGCTTGGAGCAAGGGTGACAGCTTGCCCCTGACTCTGGTCGCACTGGCTGGTTGCACTGCGTTTAGCTGGAATGTTCCTTCTTTCCTCGCTGCTCTTTCTTTTTTTTTTTTTTTTTAACTGTTTAGCTTTTATACTTCATCTCAGCTGGACAGTGTGGCAGGAAGGGAAAATACCAAATCTGAATTGTATTGTTTTCTTTTCATCCCCCTCAGCTCTGTTGAGGTATAACTGATAAAGTGGTAAGATTATCATTTAAATATTACAATATGAAATGTACCCTGTGGTGGTTTTATGTGTTTTTATACATATACATTGCAAAAGAATTCTTCCCTTCTAGTTGATTAACGCATCCATCCCCTCACAGTTAATTAATGCATCCATCACCGCACGTGTTTATATATTCCAGGGTTATTTTCTAAGCAGCCTTACTGAAGCATAATTTATGTACAGGGAAGCCCACCAGCGGTCAGTGTACAGTCGCATAAGTTTTGACACACATGCATAGTAACACCAACTTCTCGCGAGAGAACATATAGTCTCCTGTAAGACGTGTGTTTCCATTTCTCTCGGGTCTGCTGGCTAGCACAGGAAGCATATGCTTTAGGGTATGAGAAACCCCTGCGTTCTCTTCCAAAATGGCTTTCCCATTTTGCATGGATTTTTTTTCCTAGCACTTTTTCGAGTTCTTGTCTCTTTACCCCTTCACCTCCGTCCACCCCTCCACGCAGTTCCTGAGGCTTACGGTGCGTGTCAGTCTTTAGGCAAAGACAAGGCCAGAGTTTGTACAGCAGGAAGAAGAGCAGCCCTCGAGGGAGGTGGGGCCGTGTGAGTGAGGAAGACCCTTCTTGAAGGATTTTAGACCCTTACACTCTTATTCTCCCTGTGACTCCCCCGATAACCAATAACTTCAAGTTGCTTGCAGCCAACCACAACTTGCAAACACTTTGAAAAAAATGGATTTGACCCTGACAGTAATCCCAAAAAGTCCATGTGTTGTTACTGCTGCTGCTGCTGCTAAGTCGCTTCAGCCGTGTCCGACTCTGTGCAACCCCATAGACAGCAGCCCACCAGGCTCCCCCGTCCCTGGGATTCTCCAGGCAAGAACACTGGAGTGGGTTGCCATTTCCTTCTCCAATGCATGAAAGTGGAAAGTGAAAGTGAACCCGCTCAGTCGTGTCCGACTCTGTGCAACCCCATAGACGGCAGCACTGCCCCCCCTTTACAGATGATGAGACAAGACTTCTCTGTGGTCACGTCGCGGGTTAGCAGCAGGGCAGGCTCAGGCCCCAGGTTTCCTGCCCATCACCCAGGGCTTTCTCTGCCACGTGCAGACCCCTGTGCTGAGCCGGGACCTCACACACCACTGTGCTGTGTGCCCTTCCTCCCGCTTCTCAGACAGGGCGTGGACGTGACTTGCCCAGGGCAGCTGTAGACTAGGGTGGACCAGGGTGACCTGACCTGGGCTCGTCCCCTTCTCCAGGTGGGAGAAACAGGTGCTCCCCTTTAATAGTAGAGAGGAAAGGAGGGGGCAGGGACACTCAGGGCTGGGCCGATGTCCCGGCCTCTTCTGTTCCACTTTGCACGTCTTAGTGTCGCTCTTATCAGGCTGTGTCCGTGCTCCATCCCCGGCACTTCTGCCTCCGTCCCCCTGTTCCAGGTGGTCCCTGACCTTCTGATGTCGTTTTCTTCCCCTTCTCTCTCCCTCCTCCCTCCTTGTCCCCTCTGCCCCTCGCCCCTCCCCGCCTCCATCAGGAGAGCACCCGTCTGCCTGTCTCCAGCGGAGAAGGCAATGGCACCCACTCCAGTACTCCTGCCTGGAAAATCCCATGGACGGAGGAGCCTGGAAGGCTGCAGTCCATGGGGTCGCTGAGGGTCGGACACGACTGAAGTGACTTAGCAGCAGCCTGTCTCCGGGCGCCTCTGCTCCCAGTGCTGCGTGGCTAATCTGGGAACAGGCCCTTTAAAAGGGAGCTGAGACCTGTTTCAGACCCTTCCTAGTAATATTTCAGTTTTTCATCATCTGTGTGAAAACGTGAAGCTCAGTATTTTCTGTCTTAAATATACTGTTATTTTTGAGCTATTTTTTACCTTTTAAGCCTGTGAAGTCAACGAGCTACTCAAGAAGAATGTTAAGAGGCTCATGACAAGGTCTACGTCCTAAAAGGTGAAAAAAACGTTTGTGCTCACTGCCCTGTTTTCTGCAAGATTCCCAAAGTGAAATCTTCGATTCTGTTGAAATATCACCAGGGGAAAAAACTCGTCATCTTTACATCTTATTCGTCAGGCTCACCTGCAGGTAGCAGAGTTACTGGATTTTACATCCTGCCCCTGAAGGGATACCTGTCTCCCCCGCCTCCATTTCGACCTAAATGTCAGCACTCCCGATGCAGTGCGGGCTGCCGGGAGAGCAGGTTTTTCATTTTCAGAACGTTGTGTGTGTGAGCTACCTGGGGCCTCAGGAAAGGAGTTGGGAAATTACTTCAGAGCCCCGGGTTTTCTGCGTGGGGACCTGGCTCCTTCCTGTCGTCTGCTGGCAGGAGGGCCTGGCCTGGGTGCAGCCGCAAGCCTTCAGAAAAGATCCTTACAGGCCAGAACGACACAGGGGACCCTCTGCAGGTATCTGCTTCTGAATCAAGCCAGAGGATGGAGGCAACTGTTAATTATGACTCAGTTCATGTCAGTAAATAAGATTAAGCCTCATCAAGTAGGACCTTGCCCTACTTAGGCTGTTTCCTAGCAGACCCAGGAAATAAGACATTTTATAGATTTATTGAATTCCTTCAGCATCACAGGGGCAGGAGAAGGACTTGGGTGAAACGTGACGCTAGCTCAGTCAGCGTCCTTCAGGATCAGAAGTTTGTTTTTTTTTTTTTTTTTTTTTTAAAAAGCTGAGTTCGAGATTGGCAGGTGAACTGATGGAAATAGGTGTGTACTTGGGGAAAAAGCTGGAAGTCATCTTTGAGATTCTTTTCTGCATGAGTCTGGGTCCCCGAAGAGCCCACAGCCCACCGCTGTGGACCTGCTCGTCTGGGGCTGGTAGGTGCCAACTGGGGAGATGGTTAGACCCCAGGCCGGCAGGGGTGGGGGCGCTGGAGCAGACCTTTGCTGGGAGGGTCAAGAGTCTCCTGGGGTGCGACCGTTGGCAGCATTTCAGAGCAGGACCCCCCGATCCAGGCTTCTCTGCGCACCAAAGTTTATTAAATGCCACAACTCAGCAACATTCCTGTTCTTAAGCAGTGTACAAACCTGACTAGAAATATTCTGAGAATGTTTGTTTTCACGCTTCTGTAAACATTCCGATTCCCAGGGTGGGAAGGAGGGTGTTGGGGAGAGTTGAGTCAACGCTGACAGAGGAAGAGAGTCTGGAAGCCTCCCCGCAGGAGCCCTGGGAGCGCGGCTCAGAGCTGAAGGCCCAGGCGCCAGGCCGCGTGGGGTGAGCTGAGATGTCGGCTCACCGGGGAAAGGCAGGCTCTTGTGAACATGACCCATCGGGGACACAGACCCTACAGACCCTCAGTACTTCTTGCGGGAGTCCGAACTCTCCTCCAGTGCAAGAGGTCGGGGCATTGGAAAACTGGCCATTTAGGGGTTTTCACACTCGGGCAAGGAGAGGGAAGAGGAATGCTTGGTTCCAGCCCCCCATCACGTCCTGACACTTCTCAGAAAAGCTCTCTGAGGAGAGGCAGGAAGAACAAGGCATTTGCTGGAGGTTTTCTGATTGGCGTCGCCCCGGGCTGAGCATCGCTGCTGAGGAAGAGAGAAGGCGTTTTCATTGCTGCTCCCACACGCAGAGCCTCTGTCTGCAGGACTGCCGTGAACACACGTGTGTTTCCATCCACTGCCTCCAGGGTCGCGTCTAGGCGTCCCCGTCGCAGCATCGAGTAAATATTTACCTGTAGTCTTATTCCGATTTCAGTTTTTATATTTAAATCTTTCACTTGGGGTGAGGTAGGAAATCTCACTTTTTCTTCCTTCCAGATAGTTAGCAGCTGGCACGTTGGCCCAGCATCACTTACTGAATAAGTCGAATTTCCACCCTGATGTGATCCACCACCCTGCCCCACCTTCAAATTTCTATTTTCCGACCCAAGCCTCCTGGTTGGGCCTCGGCCCCTCTGAATTTGGCCACGTTCTTGACAAGCTACCGCTACTGCTCACACGGTGGTTTTCCAGCCCGCTGAGGGCTCAGTTTCAGCCGTGCGACCCTCTTTTTCAACGCATCCTGTTGTGTAGTTATTTAAGCACTTCATTTTGCTCATGTTGGACAAAAATCAATGAAGAAAATCAAAGTGTTGGTACTTGCAATAGGAAGTAGGCTGGGTAAATATCACGCAAGATGGAAATGATTTCGTCTCTTAAAAGGGGCAGGCCTTTCTCCTCGGCCAGGTGCTTCGGAACTTCGGGGTTGAGTGTGAAGGAGAAAACATAGATGTAATTGTGGAGATAAGCTGTCTAAGGTCATGTGAGTGGGAGAGAGAACTTCTGCTTGGAAGTAGTGCCGGGTACCACAAAGGCTGTGAGAACCCTCAGTCCAAGCAGAGGCGGCCCGAGGGCCTCGCCTTACCCCCTGCGTGTGTCGGTGTCCAGCCGTGAGCTGTGCCCAGACCCCACCCTGCCACCGACCAACAAAACCAAGCACAGCGCAGATGGGAGAACACCCTGCCCGGTGACTCCTCAGCCCAGCACTCCTGTCTCCATCCCCACTGACAAGCCAGCACTGCGTCCCAGCGGCATCAGCCACCGGAACCCCTCTTTCCATCCCTCCTCTTCCGTTTGTCAGCACCCTGTCCCTGGCTCAGGACACCCATCTACACCTGCACCGTGCAGGGGCCTCGGAGGCAGTCTCCCCACGTCCCCTCCTGCCTCCATCCTGGCCCCCCTCTGCACTGTGGCCAGGGGCCTCCAGGAAGGGGAGCCTGAGCACATCAGCACCCTTCTAACAGAGCCCCCCAGTGTTAGCAGGTGGCTACCAGCAGTGTGGTCCAGCCCAGCCTACATCTCCCCCCTTATGCCACTCCTTCCCAACTGGGAACTGCCTGGAGTGACCCCCCCCAGTCCCAGGTTGACACCCCCATCCTTAGGTGGCAGGGGACCCCCCTCCTGCTCACACAGACCAGGTGTGCCGTCTGTGCGCTCGTGAGGCTGCACGATGTGGGCCTCCCGCTTTAGCACCTGCCACACCTGATAGTCTGACATGTGTCTGTCGATGAGCATCCGTCTCCCTTCCTGGACCACATCCCATGTCACTCAGCATCTTCCCAATGACGGGCCCACTAGGGCGCTCAGTAAACAGCATCCTGTGCTGTCCTCGTTGGCCTCTGGGCCCCCTGACCTGACCGATGAGGCTTCATCTAGAACTCTTTGTATTTCAAAGTAGATAATACTGGTCCAGATGCTGGTTTGACTTTGTATTTTCATTTATCGACTCAGTGCGGTCTTTTTCGCACGACTCCAGAGTCGCGTGGGCTACAAAGCTTAGAAAGTGAGAAGGTGGTCGGGCATACTTCCTGCTTCATCCTGGGCCTGTCATGCCGCCAACACGTGTGGTTCTGCATTTTAGTTGATCATTTTTCCTGAAAAGATGGTTCTATATATATATTGATTTGCTTTTATGTATTTTAATTTGGAAAGCACGTCACGACAGTATAGAGTCTTGGGAGGAAAGAAAAACTTGAGCTCTACTACTGCTTGTAAGCTCAACCACTGTTACACTGTTAATGAGTCACCTCTGGGTCTTTTATATACCTTTAACATTGCCACATTCATAGGTACGTAAATTTTGTGTCCTGCTTTTTTCCCTCTAAATAACCTTAATGTTGACTGATCGTTATATTTTATATGACATGGTGTATGAGGCTGACTCAGTTCAATAAGCATTTATAGTCATCGTTCTCAATGCTGAGAACCACCCAAGTACACAGATGTAGTACTCTGTGTAATAATAGACCACCACAACTCTGAAGCTTTTCATGATATTTTTCCTTCACGGATGTATTAATTCTGTAACATCACCTCTTCATCCCAGGAAGAAGCCTATGCAAGAGTTTTCTTCCTTTCTCTAATACCTTCTTTCTTCACTTACTGAGCAACTTGACTAGGGCTTATCCCATGCTGGATGCTAGTCTGTGTGCTGGGGACATGGCTGGGAATCCCCATGCGTAAAGCCAGACGGGTGTGAGTGAGTGAACGAATGAATGAGGTGGTCAGTAGAAGAGGCAAACAGGTGGGTGAGAGAGAGGGATAATGGCATGGGGGGGTGGCGCTGCTGTTAGACAAGGTCGGGGCCCGCTCTGGTGGTGACGCCTGGGCAGAAAGGGACTTGGAGCAGGCGGTGAGCTGGCAGAGAGGCTGTCTCTGGCCCAGGGACCAGCAGGTACGAAGGCCCTGAGCTGAGGGAGCTGGCGGTTTTCATACAAGAGGCAGGAGCAAGTGAGGGGAGGAGGTGGGCAAGGCCTGAGGTCAGTGAGCCCAGGCGGGCTTGGGGGATGAGATGAGATCTGGCAGGGGGTGATCTAGGGAGGGAGCCCCGAGCAGATCTGGGGGAAGCCCCAAGGAGATCTGTGGAGGAAGCCTGGGGATCGGAGGGCCCCCCAGATATTTTCAGAGCTCCACCATATCTCCTTGGAGCTACCCCCAGATTTCCTTGCAACTCCCCCCACAGATCTCCCTGGGGCTCCCCCCATATTTCCCCAGGGCTTCCCCCAGATCTCCTTGGGACTCCCCCGCAGATCTCCCCAGGGCTCTGCAGGGGAACCCTAAGGACATCTGGGGGTCCTGGGGAGACCTGGGGGTGATCTCCCGGGCTGCGCTCAGGCGTCTGGCTATCCCCAGGTGAGGTGGGAGGCGGGGCGTGGTGCCTCGCTCTCCCTCGCGCTCTGACAAGCTGGCTGCACTCCAGTGTCCCCACCCTGCTGGGAAGCCCCGCAGCTTCCTGCTCCCCCGTCGCCCTGTGGACGAGTCACTTCGTGCTCAGACACAGGCTTGGTAAGCTCGGTGTGAAGTGTGTGTGTGAGCAGGTGGACAAGGAGCCACACCCCACCGTGTCACAGCCACGGTGGGGTAACCCTGCTCCAAGAAGTTAGGTGTGCTCCGTGTATTTGATGAGCTCTGTAACTCTGAATTTCTCATTTCTTTTTCTTTTGCTCCTCTGTCAGAATTTTTTCCTTCTAAAATAAAGGCCACATATATTCTTCGAATTGTGTAAAAAGTACCCTAGTAGGACTTCCTGGCAGTCTATAATCGTAAAGCGTGATTACCCTCTGAAGTTTTAGAATCAACTCTTTTTTGGTGGTGGCAGGGCCAGAAGTTAGCCTGCTTCTAATCTTCTAGCATTGCATTATGGTCCGATCGGCCACACGCATGCGAAAGGGAGAGCCCATGAGTCGTCTCCAAACACTTCTTCCTGAAAGAACAGACCATTGTCGCCCATTCCTCGGGGTGACTAATTCCTTTTGTTTTCTTTCTGACACAGGAGGAGCCCTCACAGCTTCCCCAGGTCAGGAGGGAAAATATGGAATGTGTTTTACCGCTGACTGAACACAACCCAATGAACTGTCCTGACAGTAGTTTGAAAACCAGCAGTTAGCAGTTTGTCCAGCCGCAACATCATCCGGCACTTTCCAGAGCAGACTCACTGTTGACAGGAACTCTCAGCCTCACGCCCCATAGAACCTCACGCTCGGCCGATTTCAGAGATTTTCGCACAAGAAAAGCACCCAGCGCCCTGCGTCCACAATGGCGATGGATGAGTACCTGTGGATGGTCATCTTGGGTTTTATCATAGCTTTTATCTTGGCGTTTTCTGTGGGTGCCAATGACGTTGCCAATTCGTTTGGCACCGCCGTGGGCTCGGGCGTGGTGACCTTGAAGCAGGCCTGTATCCTGGCTTCCATCTTCGAAACCACCGGCTCGGTGCTGCTGGGGGCCAAAGTCGGAGAGACCATCCGGAAGGGCATCATCGACGTGAACCTATACAACAACACCGTGGAGACGCTCATGGCCGGGGAGGTCAGTGCCATGGTCGGTAAGTAGCTTGGTCTTCCCACCCGTGGGAATGTGTCCCGACCCACTTCTCTGCCCAACTTCTGTCATACCCATAAATGAGACTTGCTTTAACTTTTCAAAAACTGGTTTGATAGTTTTTTTTTTTTTAATAAGAGTATAGGTGATTTACAGTGTTGTGTTATTTTCAGGTGTATAGCAAAGTAATTCAGCAATATATATATATGAAATATATGTATATGTATATTTTTCAGACTTGTTTCTCATTCATTATATCTTATTTGTGCTTTCTGTATGTTATGATTTTGGTCAGTGTCCAAATGTCAAGCAACCATTTCTTTCTTGAATGTGTTCAAATAGACTTTGGCTAAGTCAGTGCTTTTCAAAAAGTCCAGAAAAAAAAAAAAGATATTTGTAGCATAGCTCTTTGTCATTTTAAAGCTATTTGAAAGTTCTTAAAGAAAGAACACGTCAAAGTGAACGTGTTTCAGAGGTTTAGTTAGGTTTATTTATAAACCTTGATGGTTTATTTTTTTTTCATATATTTTTCATTAGTTCTGAGGCGATGTTTTAAAAACTTGGATGCCAAAAACCAATTTTCATTAGCTTAACTTTTGTATTCTCAGTTTAAGTTTTAGAGCAGTTACCAAATGAATCTTCAGTGCCTGTGTTTCAAGAAACGTTGGTCTTCTCTGTCATTTGTCATCCTTTTGTTGGTTTTTGTTCAGATTTTCTAATTCTGCCCCTGGGAGTTCCATCTGGTATGCTTGTTTTGTTTTCTGGCCAGAAGACCATTTGTACATCACCTGTTTGCAGTAGGACCTCTTATGGGTAGGGTCAGGGTGCCTGGATGAAAGAGCATCGCTGGCTGGATGAGCGGTTCCTTCTCTGCCCATGCTGATCCCAGACCTATGGCAGCATACGGGTGCTCCCTCACCAAGCTGAGAGGTTCCGGCAGCAGGGCCTTAAGTGCAGCTGACAAGACCCTTCTGCGCTTGCCTCTAGGTCCAGGTGACACACAGCAGGCGGCGGGTCTGCATGGGCAAGGGGTGCGGGCGAGAGGGGGTGTCCTGCCACTTTGTTTGCAGCAGCGCACATGCTTTTGTGGGGAGAGCCGTGCCGTGGAGGCCGGATGCTGGTGGACTGAGAACACGGCTCCCGAGATGAGTCACCAGCAGCACGTCTGTAGCACCAGGGGTGTGCAGGTCATTTGCCAGGTGTAGGATGGCCCATCATCTTTTTTGTGGCAGCAGGTTAGTCTGAGTAGTAGTTGAGGTCTTTGATTGGAAGCAGACGCAGGTCCTGAGTAAGGAATTAAATACTACTAAGCGACTCAGCAGTGGCCACAGGACTGGAAAAGGTCCGTTTTCATTCCAGTCCCAAAGAAAGGCAATGCCAAAGAATGCTCAAACTACCGCACAGTTGCACTCATCTCACACACTAGTAAAGTAATGCTCAAAATTCTCCAAGCCAGGCTTCAGCAATATGTGAACCATGAACTTCCAGATGTTCAAGCTGGTTTTAGAAAAGGCAGAGGAACCAGAGATCAAATTGCCAACATCCACTGGATCATCGAAAATGCAAGAGAGTTCCAGAAAAACATCTCTCTTTGCTTTATTGACTATGCCTCTGACTGTGTGGATCACAACAAACTGGAAAATTCTTAAAGGGATGGGAATACCAGACCACCTGACCTGCCTCTTGAGAAACCTATATGCAGGTCAGGAAGCAACAGTTAGAACTGGAACAACAGACTGGTTCCGAATAGGAAAAGGAGTTCGTCAAGGCTGTATATTGTCACCCTGCTTATTTAACTTATATGCAGAGTACATCATGAGAAACGCTGGACTGGAAGAAGCACAAGCTGGAATCAAGATTGCCGGGAGAAATCTCAATCACCTCAAATATGCAGATGATACCACCCTTATGGCAGAAAGTGAAGAAGAACTAAAGAGCCTCTTGATGAAAGTGAAAGGAGAGAGTGAAAAGGTTGACTTAAAGCTCAACATTCAGAAAACTAAGATCATGGCATCTGGTCCCATCACTTCATGGCAAATAGATGGGGAAACAGTGTCCGACTTTATTTTTTTGGGCTCCAAAATCACTGCAGATGGTGACTGCAGCCATGAAATTAAAAGACACTTACTCCTTGAAAGGAAAGCTATGACCAACCTAGATAGCATATTAAAAAGCAGAGACATTACCTTGCCAACAAAGGTCCGTCTAGTCAAGGCTATGGTTTTTCCAGTAGTCATGTATGGATGTGAGAGTTGAACTATAAAGAAAGCTGAGCGCCAAAGAATTGATGCTTTTGAACTGTGGTGTTGGAGAAGACTCTTGAGAGTCCCTTGGACTGCAAGGAGATCCAGTCCATCCTAAGGGAGATCAGTCCTGAGTGTTCATTGGAAGGACTGATGCTGAAGCTGAATCTCCAGTACTTTGGCTACCTGATGGGAAGAGCTGACTCATTTGAAAAGACCCTGATGCTGGGAAAGATTGAAGGCAGGAGGAGAAGGGGACGACAGAGGATGAGATCTTTGGATGGCATCACCGACTCGATGGACGTGAGTTTGGGTAAACTCCAGGAGTTGGTGATGGACAGGAAGGCCTGGCATGCTGCAGTCCATGGGGTCGCAAAGAGTTGGACATGAGTGAATGACTGAACTGAATCATATCAAGCAGAAATTAAGGTTTTGCCAGTCAGAGTGATGCGGACAAGATATATTGAAAGTAAAGGAGAAGTAAAAACATTGCTCAAGTTCAGTCTTTTTAAATATTGGCATGTAGTTGATTTACAATATTGTGTTGGTTTCAGGTATATAATGAAGTGAGTCAGTTACACATGTATCTTTTCTTTTATAGATTCGTTCCCCATATAGGTCGCTACAGAGTATTGAGTAGCACCCCATGTGGTCTAGAGTGATGAGGTTCAGCCTTAACATCGGTTTCTCCCTGTGTTGGATGGGCCCTGTGGGGAGTGGTGGTACTTGTCGAGGAGATTTGTTGGTGAGGCTGCCCCGGGGCCCCAGGTGGACAGGCCTGCGAGCTGAGCTCCGTGTCACCACTGACTTGCTGTGTGGACAGCATAACTTGTCCAGCTTTGGGGTTTTCCCACCCCTGGCCTAGTCTCTCCACTCAAAGAATGAAGTATACTTACCTCCACTAGAATTTAGGTTAACCAAAGCAGTTTGTGGTTTTGCTTGAATAACTTGATTTTGTTTGCTTTGGTTTCTTTTTTTTTTTTTTTTTTTTGATGTGTGGTTAGATGAATCTCAAAGCCTATTTTGTTGGGAGTTGGTGAAATGAGAGTTACCTAGACATTTAAAATTGGTTTCCTTGAACATGAGAATTCTGGGTAGTTTTGAGATGGTGATATAATTATGTTTGGCTCAGATCAAGATGATTCTGTTCAAATGCCTGAATTCTCCCAGTCTTCCTCTTTTAAAGCCAACATCCCTTTCTTTTCCCCTTTTCTCCCTTGTCTTTTTTACTCTCTTTTTTTTCCTCTTTTTTCTTGAACTTTGCCCCAAGCCCATGGGTCTCTGTTTTCCCATAGCATGATGGTAGTGTTAAGTTGATTGGGTGGAAGACGTTGTTCACGCCAGCCAGGCTTCTCGAACATGGCCTCTCTGGGAACTCTAGCTCAGCCCTAAAGCAGTAGTCAATCCACTTAGTATGAAACCACCCATGGTTCCCAAAATCCACTGAGAATTCAGAATTCTCCATCTTTTCACAGCAGTACCCACAACAGCGTCACCGAGCCATCACAGTGAAGCACCCTAGGAAGTGCTGGGTCTCCTCACCGCCCTGTAACCCACACCTGCTCTACCATTCTTTCATCGTCTGGGAGCCCGTAGTCTGAGATGCCATCTTAACCCCCCAGTCTCCCCAGGCTTTGTCTCGCACCCTGTGTTGTTCAGTCGTGTCCAACTCTTTGCAGCCCCATGGACTGCAGCACACCCGGCTTCCCTGTCCTTCACTATCTCCCAGAGTTTGCTCAGATTCATGTCCGTTAGGTTGGTGATGCCATCCCACCATCTCATCCTCTGCCGCCCTCTTTTCCTTGTGCCCCAATCACACACTTAATCCCTTCCTTCATGGCAGGTCACCTTTAGCTTCAGGTTAGACTATCTGTTTCCCACGGTTTTTCTTTTTTAAGTATTTATTTCTATGTGTGGATCTGGCTGCACAGGTCTTGGTTGTCACATCCAAGAGCTTGAGTTGCAGCATGCAAGCTCCTAGTTGCGACATGTGGGCCCTAGATCCCTGACCAGGGATGGAATCTGGGGCCCCTGCATCGGGAGCTCGGAGTCTTAGCCACTGGACCTCTACAGGAGTCCTTTCCACTGTTTTTCTTAATATTAATATAATGCCATTCACTTTCAGGATTCCCCAAGGTTGAAGAGGCCTCTCACCCACTCTCGCCTCACAAGACCCCTGCACACAAGGCTTCTGTCTTTCCCTCCATCCTCCGGTCATTTCTCCCTCTTTCTCTCAGGCAGTCCCATCCCCTGCCTCTCCTTACAAACCTTCCTGTTGTAAAGTCAGCCCAGGGAGAGGAGAGTGGCTTTCAAGACAGAAAACCGCATGGTCTGAGTTCATGTAGGTCAGTTTTTCTCATTCTCATAACATCACTGGGTTACTTTAATTTTTGTAAGACTATCAATCATAAAGGTTGCTTTTTCAGTTCTGGTTCTGTGCTGTGTAACACACTCCCAACTCTGGCTTTATTTTTAAAACAATCCGTCCCCCTAGGAGCCCAGGGCTTAGGTGTCCCGGCTCACAGAACTGTCCGCGGGGGAGCGTGGGCGCCGCCATCCAGCCTGTCACCAGGTTGGCAGCCCCAGGCTGGTCCTTCTGCTCCCAACACACGTTTCAGGGATAGACTTGGGGTCACGGCCCGCTTTGGCTCAAAGGTCATGGTGCCCAACGCTCCCAGAGCAGCTGTCAGCCTTGCTGCACAGTCCGGGACCTCCCGTGAGCCTCTGTAGCACAGATATTTTTGGAGAAAATGCCAGGGGTCTGTTTGAAGGCACTGCTGCTGCCAAGCAACCAGATTTCCAGAATTAACGTTTGGGATTAATGACGCGCCCTGTTTATCAGCCCGCCCCTTTGTTCCCCTGCGGCCCTTCGTGAGCGTTTCAACAACTGTTTCTGAAGGCGATCTCTCCCCAGCTGATGCTTTTAATACTCCCTGCAAAACCTGATCTGCTTATGAAAATATCTGGAGTGAACTCTGGCCTAGAAAAACACGAAGCCTGGAAGAGGGTGGTGAAGTTGAGGTGAAAGGATACAAGCCAAAACCCAGGGATCCTCTTGACTCCTGAGGGTTAGCAGGCTTGGAGGGAACAGGCCGAAAAGGCCTGGCGGCCGGGCAGGGGCTGGGGGTTGGTGCCCAGTGTGGGGTTTGCTATCACAGTTGCTTCTCATGGGAGAGGCAAAAATATGAAAAGCAACATGGGGTTACACTCTTTTTTTTTTTATTGAAGTATACTGACATGACATATTGGTAATACCAGTTTTAGGTGTACAACACTGTGATTTTTTTTTTTTTTTTTTTTTTTGGCTGCACTGGGTCTTCATTGCTGCTCGGACTTTTCTCTAATTGCATTGAGTGGGGGCTACTCACTGGTTGTGGCTCGCAGGCTTCTCTATGCAGTGACTTCTCTTGTTGAGGCGCACAGCCTCCAGAGCGCTGCTTCAGTAGATTCATGGGCTTAGTTTCCCCTCGATATGTGGGATCTTCCCAGACCAGGGTCAAACCTGTGTCCCCTGCATTGGCAGGCAGATTCTTAACCACTGGACCACCGGAGCTTTCCTGGTGGCTCAGACAGTAAAGAATCCACCTGCAATGCGGGAGACCTGGGTTCGATCTCTGGGTTGGGAAGCTACCCTGGAGGAGGGCATGGCAACCCACTCCAGTATTCTTGCCGGGAGAATCCCATGGACAGAGGAGCCTGGTAGGTTACCGTCCATCGGGTCGCAAAGAGTCGGACATGACTGAGCGACTAAGCACAGCCTGGGACCACCAGGGAAGTCCTAACGCTGTGATCTGATGTTTGTATTTTGCCCTCTTTTGTATCGATTAGTATACATAGCCTGTCTCCAGTCTCCTTATGATGCAACCAAAAGATGTTACCTACAGCAGAATCCTCTCTGATACACGGCCTTTCCTGTTTCTCCTTGTTCATTGGTTCCAGTCTCCTGCTTGGTCCTGGCCATACTTCACATCAGAACTGACTCATCACCTGCATCCTTGCTTAAACGTGACAGAGTCAACTTGTAGCTGGCATCAGGCTTTTCTTTTTATACTGTCAAAGACTTTTGCTTGAATAAATCATCATTATCCCTTCCGTGTTGAAGAACGTTTCTAAAGTTATTTGAGTGGTTTCTGTTGGGACTTTGTTAAGAAACAATCCGGAGACAATTAACCCCAGCGAGGGGTGAGGAAGAAGGACTGTAATTTGGGTTTCTTCCTTCTGTGGCGACCTAAGACACTGCACCGTGTCCCTGACTTTCCTCTGTCTTTGTCTCTTGTCTTCAACCCACAGGCTCAGCTGTCTGGCAGCTCATTGCGTCCTTCCTGAGGCTCCCAATCTCGGGGACTCACTGTATCGTCGGGGCCACCATAGGGTTCTCCCTCGTCGCAATTGGTACCCAAGGTGTGCAGTGGATGGAGCTGGTCAAGATTGGTAATTGGCATTTTCTTTTACGTATAAGAAGGAAAGTTTACATTTTCTAGAGTAAGTGTTATTAAAAGTTACCATTATGTTTTTTCCTTTAAATGTTCATGTATGCTGATAATACATTTTCCCTTAAAATTTCTGTTAGCAAAGATGGTGAACTGTTAGGCGGTTTTCTTTGTTTTAAACTCCAGGTGCTCTTATCAAATGCCCCATTGTCATTCAGCTTTGAAAACCAGTGTCTTATGTGCTGTTCACAGGGAGTTAAGAAATTTACCTGGTTGAAATCAGTTTGTAGTCAGAGAAAAGCTGTGGGCCTTTGTCCAGGAGTCAGCGTTCCTGGTGATGGGGAAGTATGGAAGTGAGGTGCTCACCCCACTGCATCCAGGAGTCCCCCCTTCCCAGCCTACCGGGTGCTCCTTCTGCACTGCGGGCTGCCCAGTGGGAACTGTTTGGAGAGGTCTGACAGCTTGCTTCCTGCCTCTGACTTCTTCAGCAAGAGGAAAATCCATCAAACCCCATAAGTACCCACATGCCGACTGCGAAAAACACTCTCTCACCCACCTCCATCGTCTTATGAATCATAGTGGCCTCAGGACCCCTAGCCTAAACAGACCCCTGACCTGCCAGTCAGGACACAAATGTCCAGAGAACACACCTGATCCCAGGAAACTCAGATGAACTCCCCAGAAACGCACCTGAGATCTTCAGAAGCTCACCTAAGTTCCCCGACTCCTGAAACAGGGGTTCGATTCCGGCTGCACTTTAGAATTACCTGGTACAGCAATAAACATATCAGTGCCCAAACCCCTTTCCAAACCTTTGAAATCAGAATTCTGTAGCTGGAGCCAGAACGTTAACTGGTTTTTGGAAACTCCCGCAGATGTTTCTAGTGTGTGGCCAGAGGCTGCGGAACAGTGCCAGGCTGCCCTTGGAATATGAAAGGGACGGGGCCCCCTTTTCAGCTAGCCCCGCAGCTGGCACAGGAAGGGGCTCAGTGGGAATCAGAGGAACCGTCTTCAGAGGCCAGAGCTGGGGTGGCCACATGTGTGGTGGGCTGGAGGAGTTCATGCTTGTCGGGGTGGGGTTTGTGTCTGAGGGTGGTGACCCCCATGTGGAGGTCAGTGGGTTGTTGAGTTCTGAGTTAAAGGTGAATAATTCTAGGAATGTTTGTTAATGTGTATGCTGTATGTTAGTTACTGCTTTTTATGTAAATAGGACCTGAATTGTGTAGAATTTTAACATTCATTAGATTTTCTTTTAATTATTCAGTTGCTTCTTGGTTTATATCTCCACTGTTGTCTGGTTTCATGTCTGGCGTGCTGTTTGTACTGATCAGAATGTTCATCTTAAAAAAGGTAAGCGAGTTTATTATCTTTTTTAGTTAAGTTTTAGAACTAAGTTTGGTTCTGCTCAATAAAAATTAATAGTGAGAGGGCTCAGGGGGATAATTACTAAGGCACAGCCCCCAATGTTGGAATCAGACATTATTATAAAGCAGGCTGAGGACTCAGGTGGAGTGCCCGGGGGCCCCCCGGAACCAGGACTGGACTCAAGGTGCCCTGCCCTGTGACTTAGTTCACTGGTCAGCATTCCCGGGCACTAATGCTCACACCTCAAAAAGGAAAGACAATGGTTTTGTGACCGGTAAACAGAATAGAGTGAGATAGTGTTACGATTTTGAAACTGCCAAGCACTAAAAACAACTGGAGAATTTTTTTACCCAGATGGAAGGTATCTTCTGTTTTCTAATGGAGAAGGGAAGCATGAGACACTGGATTTTTTTTTTCCCTGCCCTTGAGGACAAGATAAAAAGAAGGAACTACACCTATGGGGGTACATTTTTTTTAATCAAAAATAAAATGAGATGAAAATGAAAACTTACTGAGATCAGTGTTCTAGGGGAATGTCAGGGGTTGTTGCAGCGCTTTCTAAGCCCTGCTGCTTGCCCTTGGTCACTCGGCACACGCCAAGCCCATTGGACGTGCCTGCCTTGAGCTGTGTCCTTACGTGGCTCTTCTTCGAGTCAGGCTGAGGTTTCTTGGGTAATCGCACACTGACCATCCCTTCTCCTGGGCTCCTGCTGTGCCGGGACCTGTTAGCATCTTGGCAGGTGCCTGGTAAGCCTCCCCCTTTTATTTCTGCTGCCCCGGGCATCCCTGCCAGGCGGGCTCCTGCCCCTCCTCTGCCCCCAGGTGTCCCTTCCTAGGAAGCCACGCCTCCCACCCCAGCTTCCACTGGGCTCCTCCCTTTGTGTTCCCACAAGCTCCCTGCCTTCTCATCACTGCACTCTCACATCGTCGTGCAGGGATTTATTTCCTGCTTGGCTCCCTGTTCACTCTTTGTGAGGTCTGTTGAGAGTGGACACCGTGACTCCCTGTTCACATGTGTAGGCAGCGCCCAGCTCTGCCCAGCCCTTCCGAGCCGCCGGCTGAGTGTCTATTGAGAGAGAAAAAGGCTGCTTGGACGGGTGACAGGTGATGGGTGGATGGAAGGAAGGACAGAAAGGAGGAGGAAAGGAGACGGGGCTCGGTGAGACCGCTGTCATCGTGTGTTAAGAAGAGGTTCTCTGAGGACTTCCCTGTGGTCCCGTGGTTAGGAGTCCATGCTTCCAATGCAGGGGTTGAGGGTTTGATCCCTGGTCAGGGCACTGGGTTCCTGCATGCCTTGTGGCGAGGCAAAAAATAAAAAGAGTAGGTTATTTAAGAAAACATAAGGTGATTCAGTTACAGCACACAAACAGAAGACTTTACACCTTCACAAGTTACCAGTTAGGAATCTATCTTTAGCAGCTGTTGTCCCCAGAAAAGAACAGTTTGGAAGCAGAGGTGGTAGGCATGTGAGCATGTGGGCGTTCTGTTTTTGGTTCAGCCTGGGTTCCTGTCCCGGGTCCATGGCAGATCAGGGGGTGGTATGCTCCTCCCAGGCCCTGCCCGCCCCTTCATACCTGCCCTTCACCTGCCAGCCTCTGAGCCTGGCTGGGACTCCCACGTGGCTGCGTCACCTCCCACCCCTGCTCTCAGTGCTCCTTACACTTCACTTCCATTCACTCTGGCCTCCTGACGAGTGCTGGGGGCCGCTAGAGGCATTCTAGGCGAGCTCTTGATGCACTTATGTTCCGCTGCTGCTGCTGCTAAGTCACTTCAGTCATGTCCAACTCTGTACGGGCTTAATTTCTACACGTCTGCATTTGACAGTAGGAACCTTTGAGACAGTCTCTCCTGATCCTGACTTCCGTAGCTCACTTCAAGAGGAGGGCATGGCAGCCCGCTCCAGTATTCTAACCTGCAGAATCCCATGGACACAGGAGCCTGGTGGGCTCCTCATCAGGGTCGCAAAGAGTCGGACACAACTGAAGTGACTTAGCATGCACATGTGCTACCGATCCTGACTCTGTAGCTCTCATCATTGTTTAGACCAAAAAAAAAGAAATGTTTAGACTTGATTTTCCTGTAATAGGGTAGGTAATAGATTCATATCAATATACAAGAGTGTTTTACACAGTCATTAGAAAGTAGCCCCTTTTTGAATTATTTAAGCAACACCTAGATGCGAGTGCTACATTGAGTTCCCAGTTCATATTTTTGCTTCAGAATCCTCTGTGGATCCAAACCCTCAAACTCGACATTTTTCCTCTGTAAACTCTAAATTTCTAATATTCTCCCAGGTGATATTTTGCCTTAAACACGTGCAGTACTGTTCTTGTTGAAACGTTAGATTTAGGAAATGTTGTACCAGAAGCCTAAGGTTGTTAAAAGAAAAAAATGTTTTCTTAGACAAAGAGCCCACAGTTCTTTTCAGTGTGACAGTTGAAGGTGAAATGCTCTACTTTGTGAAAAGATGTGGAAACTTGTAGCACGTGGTTCTATATTTACTTTATGTATTTCAACACAGCAGACGTGTGTCACAGAGTCACATAAAATCTAGTAGCAACGCCGTGGTGTTGAAGTCACTTGACTTTCTCAGGGCGTCCTCGGAGGGTCAGGCCTGAAAATATTTGTGGAAGGTGGATTTTAGGGGGCCAGCGTGCACATCGTTAGAATAGCGAGCACCCTGGGTTCTGAAAGGGGAGGCCGGCTTGGGGCTTGGGTCCTCGTAGCTGGCCTCACCTGCAGCCCTTCTCTGTCCCCAAGTGTCCCGCCAGCCCACGCGGTCCCTGTGCTTCGATGTTTCTGCTGGTCCCCGTGGCGGCCCTTTGACACAGCGCTCGTGTGGGAAGGATAGCCCAGGCCAGCGCTGGGTCTGGGGGTGCACACAGCCCAGGCGGGGCTTTCCCCGAGCAGCACTGCATGTCATCTTGCCCGCCTGCAGACACCCCCTGGAGTCCTGACCTGCCCCCTCATCTCCTTACCCCGTAGGAGGACCCTGTTCCCAACGGCCTCCGGGCGCTTCCCGTGTTCTACGCCGCCACCATCGCCATCAATGTCTTCTCCATCATGTACACCGGAGCCCCAGGTAAGAGCCCTCGGCCAGTGGGCGTGTGAGAGTCCAGCCTGGGTGGTGGACTTGGGCCTGGCGCTATTGCTGGCCGCCAGCCAGAAGTGCTTCTCGTGGTCTTTACGGAGCAGAGCGAAGAACAGGAGGCACAGTTACTTGTTTTACATATTCAAGAGAGGTGTGAAATAGAAAAGCCAGAGACTTGGGTTAAAAAAAAAAGACGATTAACATCCCCTTCCTGGTGCGGAGTCACAGGACGTGATGTGGCAGCCCGAACCTCCCTGAGCTGGGGGCCCGGGGGCGGGGGAGGAGGGGGCAGGTGTAAACAGTAGGTCCTCACCCCGGTCAGGGTTGGGGGGCTGCCACGTGTCCACACCACAAACATCCACCCTGCATCCCCAGAACTCATCAGGCCAGTAAGTCCAGTCACGAGAGCTGTGCTGTTTCGTCCCCCAGATCCTCAAACCAGTGGTACTTCTGTTTTCAGAATTCCTCCTTTTCTTCCCGTTCTGGTGGCCTGTGTTCTTTTTTTCCCAAGGGCTTGGGGTGGGGCCTGGTTAAAAGTCCCTTTCTTTAACCTTTTTAGTGGGTAAAATGCTTTCACGCAGTATTGGTATTCGCACACATCTCCGTGTTGATGAGCTCGTAGGGGCCTCACTCAGCATCTCCGTCCATGTCTCTGCGGAGAGGACGGTGGAGAGGGGTGCCCATTTCTCCCTGGGATGGGCCTCCTACAGCCGGATCCTGACACACCTGTCATCGTGGGGGCGTCCGGTCAGTGGAGAGGCTCGCAGTGGTGTTTTCCTTCTCGCTAATGTCCATTAAGGATTCATATTCAGTTATGGGCCATATCTGACAGAAATCTCCCTGTCTCTGTTGAAAAGATAAAGCTTCTGCTAAATGGTGCATCCTTACAGTCGAAAGCACCCTCTTCCGAAATGGGGGAAATCCTTATTAATTTCGCCAGCGGGGTTTTCTCAAGGCAGTTTTTCTCAGGCCTTAATAGCCGTATCTGACTGTATGTTTGTGTACTTCATGCTCTCTGAATGGTTCTTTTTAATTCTATTTCTTTTTTATTTGTGGCTGCGCTGGGTCTTCCTTGCCGCGCATGGGCTCCCTCTGGCTGCGGCGAGCCAGGGCTACCCTGTAGGGCGGTGCTGGGGTTTGTCACCGTGCTGGCTTCTTTGTTGCGGAGAACGGGCTCTAGCTGCATGGGCTTCAGCAGTTGTGGAGCACGGGCTTCGCTGCCCCGAGGCACCTGGGAGCTTCCCAGCCCAGACCCATTACACCCTGCGTTACAGGCGGATTTGTTACCACTGAGCCACCAGGGGTGTGCCCCACCGCGCCGCGATTCATAGCACTGCGTAACCTTCTACTTGGGCGTCTTCTGAAGAGCGTTCAGAACATGGCTCGTACAGCTTTGAAGAGTTGAGGTCAGGGCTTTCAGATTTCAGGGGCAGGGGTGGGGGCAGCGGCGAAGCATCACACCTGCTGTAAGTTACGTGAAAAGTGCAAGGTAAGCGTCATGGTGAGCTGGAGAGAGGTGAGACCCTCGCCTCAGACAACAGCAGCCTGATGGCCCTTCCGGCTTGATCATTCAGAGTATGAAGTGTATTTATCAAAGGCTGTTTCCATGATCCCTTAAAAAAACAAAAAGCAGAGGCGGAGGCAGAGAAAAAGCAGTTCTCCGGTGTGAAGGCCACCCCACCCCAAGTCTGTGCATCTCACAAAGCTTTCGCGTGGTGCTGGGTGGGCCCCGGAGCACCAGGTGGGAAGTCATCTGGAGCAGAGAGATGACCTGTCCACCCGAGCACTTGGTCTTGGTTTTACTCAGCTCCCAGAGCCCAGGTGAGCTGAGCAGAAAGACGAGCAGCCGTTGATGACCAGACGGCTCCTGCGCTAGTTACATAAGAGATTAAACAAGGAAGGCGAGGGGCCCTTTGTCAGACAGAGTCCTAGAAATGGGAACTGGTGGAAATGAGAATCATTTCTTTCTAAATCCTGTATTTTTTTTCCTAGCCTCTATTTCTCTCTCTCCCTGGTTCTTGATCTGAATGTCAGAAGACCACAAATGTATGATTTTTATTAAAATTTGACTTTTTCTAGACTTACCTATTTTTTCCATCACTTCTTTTTCTCATCTATAAAATAAATATTTTAATTTTTTATCTTTTGGCCATCACTTAGTTCCCAGCCCAGGGATCAAACCTGCATCCCTTACATTGGAAGTGTGTAGACTTAACCGCTGGACCACCAAGGAAGTCCCTGTTTTTCTCATCTTTTGCTGCAGTTTTATTGCAAATTCTCTAGAAGAATCAGATTACTACGAGATAAAATTATGCTAAAAAAATGAAACTATATAATGAAAGAGGCAACCAAGGATAATATAAATACCTCATCGAGAAGTTTTGAAGAATAATAAAAAATAAATGCTTTTATTGAGCTGAGTTTTAAATGAATTAACTCTTCTAGGAAATCAGTAATATTGCCAACATCTCCTGACAGGTGGGAAACAGGCACAGTGAAGCTGGCTGAGTGCTGAGGCCATATAACTAGTGAGGCATAGAGCAGACTTGAAAGTGGGCAGCCTAGTTCCAAGCCCCCATTAGGGTACTCCGTTGGCACGTGACAGGCAGGGGTCAGACACCCAGCATCTAGTCCCTGGTCCCCGATGTCACTGTAAATGACGATCAGAATACATCGGCCTCATACATCCTTTCCTTTCTCCTCACTCTCTTTAAAGACAGCTTCCAGGGAGTTCCCTGGCTGCGCAGTGGTTAGGGCTTGGTGCTTTTACTGCCAGAGCCTGGGTTCAATCCCCAGCTGGGGAACTAAGATCCCACGAGCCATGAAGCTCAGCACCTCCCCCCCCAAAAAAAAGGCTTCTAATATATTTGGAAATTACGTGGTTTTGTATCTATTTAATGTCCAGGTAGTGTGAAGAGGGTGGCTGCCCCTTTGTTTGGGAATATCAGGAAGTCGGTATGAGAACCTTGGTGATGGATACTCACCTAGGAACACAGTCGACACTCCCCGTGCTGGGAGAGCCCATCGCTTCCTCTCCCCGAGCCTCTGCACCTCATAAAGGAGAGATGGGTGGGCAGGAACCTCTGTGAAAGGGAGGCCACGTGACAGGAGGTGATGAGGGCAGAGCGCTGAGCTCGGGGGCTGCTCACGATATGCTCAGGGGTCTGGGGGGCGCGGTTTCCTTCCCTGCCATCGGTCATCTCTTCAGCCTTACGTCTCCAGCGTGTCCTGAGTCAGCTGTCTCTGTCTCCCCACACACGCTGCTGTGGGAGCTTGTCCTTACTTGAAGTTTGGGGGTGAGGGGCTTTGCATAGGGAAGGAAGGTCAGGACAGAGGGTCCAGCCAGAGTCCGAAAAGGTCTTTGCTGAGGTCTTGCTCTGGGGAGTGTTTCTAGAATATCCATCCAGTAGTTGAGTCCAAATCCTATTTTTATTTAAACATTGAAGGTTAACTTCGCCCTTGAAACTAAGACGTTAATTCCATCCTGTCTCCTCATGCCGGCTTCTCTGCCATCTGCTGGGTCGTCTGTAGCCCTGGTGTCATATCTGGGGACAAGTGAGCCGGGAGGACCCAGTCCTCTGCCTCTCTCACAACTGGCCGGCCTTTCCGCCGATTTTGAGATTTAATCTTCCTAGTCCTTTTCTTCCTTAAAATGTTTCCATTCAATGTAAGGGGCCTTAGAGATAAGAGGAAAGAATGAAATGTTCTAACAAAGAGTGGTGGCATCAACCTAACCCTGTTGCAACTTTCAGAGACTCTGATAAGTGGCACTTTTCCCTGTGGAGTTGGACCCCGTGGGTCCCCATGGGCTGAGTCACGGAGCTCTGGTTTGACTTCTCCCTTCCTCCTCCCTGAATTATTTTGAAGTTGTTTATATCTTGGGCTTAGTTTGATTTGTTTTACTTTGTGTTTGACGTGACTTGTCTCAGAAGTCATCCTTATACTTCAGAGACCGAGTTAGCACTCTTCAAGAATTCTTTGCCTTTTTGTCCTTAAAAAAATAATTCACAAGAAGCAAAAATAACTTGAGGAAATAAAGTGGGTTGGGTTGGATAAATCACTTGGGTTGGGTTGGATACAAGCCTGAAGTTTATTTTTGATGAAGGGCTTCAGCTGGCGGGACCTGGTTTTTGTTCTGCCTTTCTAGAACAAATGCTGAGTGAGGCTCATGGCACACGGCTTTGTGGAGTCGGAGCAGACTAGCTAATGACGCTTCCCACGTCCAAGTGTGGTCCCTGCACCAGGAGCATTGGCGTCACGTGGTCACTTGTCAGAAATGCAGATCCTTAGGCTTAGACCCGCTGAACCAGAAACACAGCCCAGCAGTCCAGGTTTATGGGACGGAGCGCTCGGGGTGACCTGATGCTTGTGCGTTTGGAGGGTCCCTGCCCTAACCACCTCTTTACCTATTGTTGTTCTTCAGTTGCTAAGTTGTATCTGACTCCTTGCAACCCCATGGACTGCAGCACACCAGGCTTCCCTGCCCTCCGCTATCTCCTGGAGTCTGCTCAGATTCATGTCCATTGAGTCGGTGATTCCATCCAACCATCTCATCCTCTTCTGCCCTCTTCTCCTCTTGCCCTCAAGCTTTCCCAGCATCAGGGTCTTTTCTAGTGAGCCAGCTCTTTGCATCAGGTGACCAAAGTTGGAGCTTCAGCTTCAGCATCAGTCCCTCCAGTGAATATTCAGGGTTGATTTCCTTTAGGATGGACTGGTTTAATCTCCTTGCAGTCTAAGGGACTCTCAAGACTCTTCTCCAACACCACAGTTCAAAGGCATCAATTCTTTGGAGGTCAGCCTTCTTTATGGTCCAAGTCTCACATCCATAAAGGACTACAAGAAAAACCAGAGCTTTGACTATACAGACCACTTTATCTAATAACCCTAACCCTAATCCAAACCCTAATAATATGATCCTTTCACCATAAATGCTTTTATCTTATCACAGTCCTTATGTAAAGAGGTGCTCTTCAAAAGCCCTAACTCCTCACCAGCAGATGAATTCTCTGACTCCACCAGGCCTGGTTGTCTGGCTTCCCCAAAGTGGTCTGTGCCTGAGATGGGCTGCCTTCTCCTCCTCTTCCTCCCTCTCCCCTCCTCCCCTTTCTCCATCTTCTCTCCCCTCCCCCTCCTCCCTCTCCCCCTCTCGCCTCTCCCCTCCCCCTCCCTCTGCCCCCCACTCCCCTCCCCTTCCCCCTCCTCCCACCCCCTCCCCTTCCTCCCACCCCTCCCCCTCCTCCTTCTCCCTTCCTCCCCCTTCTCTATCCTCTCTTCCTTTCCCAGCTGCTCTCTCCCTCTTCTGCCTCTCCCCTCCTCTTTCCCCTCCTCCCACTCCCCTCCCCCTCCTCCTTTTCCCCTCCTCCCCTTCTCCATCTTCTCTTCCTTTCCCACCTGCTCTCTCTCCCCGTCCTCCCTCTCCCCTCCTCCTCCCTCTTCTTCCCACTCCCCTCCCCCTCTCTCCTTCCCCTCCTCCCTCCCCCTCCTTCTCCATCTTCTCTCCCCCCCCCCTCCCCTCCTCACCCTTCTCTTCCTTTCCCAGCCTCTCCCTCTCCCCTCCATGTCCTCCTCCTCTTCCTCCCCTAGTGGCAGCCCTTCTGGTCCAGCCCCAGGGAACCCAGAGCATCAGGCACCCCTGATGACTCAGGAGAAAGATCTTGGTTCCCAGAGATGCTCTGTGTTCTGTGTTGAATTTTTACATTCCAAGCTGTAGGGAGTGGGCGTTGGAGCTGGGGTGGTTCCCAGCCCTGGGTGGGGAAGGCCTGAGCTGAGAAGAGTCCAATTTCACTCAGAGCAGGATTCAGAACAGAGTGATTTGAACTCACTTCCTTCTCAGAACTGTTGTTAAGTAAACCCTGGTTTGAGAAAGCTAGTACCATATGCAGGGGGAAGAAAAATCCCAATTATAGGACAGATTAGGAAAGAGCATTTTGTAATTTCAAAGTGGTGCTTCATCTTCCTAAAGTTGCCCCAGGATTCCTCTTACCTAGGGAGCTCCTCCAGTGCTTTGAACATGTTGATCTGAAACAGAACAAAAACTAGTGACTCCATTTATCAGGGAAGGGAGGACTAGCAAAAAGAGATTCTTCAAATGAGGTCTGCGTGTGTGTGTGTGTGTGTGAGTTACTGTGGGAAAATGTCCGCAGTATACTGTTATGTGAGAAATGCAGGCCCAGAACAATATATACAGTCCAGTCTACATCTACTAAATTTAAGGCAAGTAAAAGAAATCCACACTCTGCACTAGATGTTTGTTTATCTCTAGAAAATGCCTGGGAAGATACATACCAAATATTTATCAGTGTTTCTCTGGGAAGTGGGTTCAAGAGGGGAGGACAGGAGGCATTTTCGTATTTGTACATCCTACAGTTTTGTATGGCTGATTTTTAAAAAATTTTTATATTATAGTGGAGTATAGTTGATTTACTGCATTGTGTTAGTTTTAGGTGAACAGCAAAGTGGTTCAGTTACACGAGTCTGTCTGTCTTCGGATTCTTTTCCCATGCAGGTTAGCGCAGGATGCTGAGCAGAGGTCCCTGTGCTGCATGCACAGGAGGTAGGGCGGGTGGATTATCTATGGCTGATCTTTTTTAATCTTGTATTATTTATAAAATTCAACCAGAGAAAGGGAGAAGAGAGGGTGCTGGAGAGGTAGGTGAGAGGTGTAAGGGACTAACATGGGCTAGAGCCTGAGGGGTTTGGAGAAGCTTCATTTTCCCGCAGTAACTAACACACACACACCACGTGGACCTCGTTTGTAGAATCACTTTTTACTAGTCCTCTCTTCACTAATAAATGGAGTCACTAGTTTTGGTTTTGTTGTAGAGCAACATGTTCAAAGCATCAGATTGTAACAGTGATTGTTGTATGTGAAAAATAAGGGCTGTACCAAAGTAAGGACTCCGGAAGACCATGAGTGGGTGTAACGGTTCTCTGTACTTCCTCCCCAAGTCCGTTGGATACCCTGATCTTCAGGGGGTTTGGGAGAGAATTGCAAGGATGCCTGAGGTTTGAGCTGAATCACTATTCATCATATCTTTGCTGTTCAGAAAATGAAAGAGCTGGACATGAAAGGCCATTGAGGGCTGGAGCCGGGCCTGGGCTTCCGCGCGCCCAGTGTGGGCTCCTGGCAGCCGCTCCTGGCCGAGGGACGGAGCAGTTCAGGCCCAAGCCGTGTCCTACTTTGCCTTCCCCGGGCTGCGGCCGAGCCTCAGCGCCCTCTTGAGCATCTTATCCGAGGATAATCTGAGACCCTAGCAGGAAGGCCATTCAGTACCAAGTATTTTTGTCAAAAATTTTATTGTAAAAAAGTCTACCTTGAATTTTCAGAAGGAAAAAAGTTTTCCCCTGAAAGTGCATTGATTGAAGGGCTTTTCTGTGCTGGATTTTTGCATTTCATTAATTTTTTTATCCATGAAACTTGCTTCTGTATATTTAGTACAAGTTAGAGCTGGGTCCTATAACTATTAGTCAGCATCTCTCGCATGAGGCTTTGAAAGTAAGTCCTGCTGCTCTTTTTTTTTTAATTGGAGCATAGTTGATTTACAGTGTTGTGTTGTTTCGGGTGTACAGCACAGTTAATCAGGATTATATACACATGCTATGCTAAGTCGCTTCAGTCGTGTCCGACTCTGTGCGACCCCACAGACGGCAGCCCACCAGGCTCCCCCGTCCTTGGGATTCTCCAGGCAAGAACACTGGAGTGGGTTGCCATTTCCTTATGTACATATACTTAACACATATAATACATAATATGTATGACATATAAATACATAACTATATAAGCACATAATTTATAATATGTCATATATAATATAAATTATATAACTTAATGTATGATTATATAATTACATATTAAGCATATAATATTATATAATATACTTATTTTAATATAAATTTATTTTAATTGGAGGTTAATTACTTTACAGTATTGTATTGGTTTTGCCATACATCAACATGATTCCGCCACAGGTATACACGTGTTCCCACATACTCTTAATGTATATTGTGTATTATTATATCATGTGTATTCTTTTTCAGGTTCTTTTCCCTTTAAGATTTAACCTTATAGGTTATTACATAATGTTGAGAATAGTTTCCTATGCTATATAATAGGTCCTTGTTTATCTGTTTTATATATAGTAATGTGTATCTGTTGGGCTTCCCAGGTGGATCTAGTGGTAAACAATCTGCCTGCTAATGCAGGAGACATAAGAGATGCAGGTTTGGTCCCTGAATCGGGACGATCCCCTGGAGAAGGGCATGGCAACCCACTCCAGTATTCTTGCCTGGAGAACCCCATGGACAGAGGAGCCTGGTGAGACAGTCCATGGGGTCACAGAGTCAAGACCCGACTGAAGCGACTGAGTATGCACAGTGTGTATCTGTTAATCCCAAACTCCTGGTTTATTCCTCCCTCCTTTCCCCTTTATAAGCAGAAGTTTATTTTCTATGTCTGTGGGTCTGTTTCTGTTTTGTATATACGTTCATGCTGGTGTGTGCTCTTGATGCTCTGTTAATTTGCTAAATTGCTGGAATAGTTCAGTAAGATCCAGTCCCCATTCTGTTCCTCTCTCTTTCTCACCATCAGCAACTCACCCATCTTCCTGGTTCCTTTGCCCTTCGCCATCTTGCCCCACCCCTGGCTTTCTTCCCGTGTCTCCCGCCCCTCTCACCCTCTGATCTTCCATCCAGTCCTGTGACTCAGAGGGTGGCTCCAGAGCTTCCTGGCCACTTTCTAGGCCAAACCGATGGTGAAGGCGGTCGTGATGGTGAAGGTTCAGGAGGAGGTGACCTTGTGGCTCATTGTCCCCACGAAGCATCGTGAGCCTTGTGTGTAGCAGGCCTCAGCCTGTCCCTTTCGGGTGTGGGTCCTGATGCCCTCCGGAGCCTGTGTAACCTCAGTACAGAGATGGCCCAGAAGGAGCATGTGGAGCGGCCCTGCTCTGCCCTGCTGTGGGCTCTGCTTAGAGGGGATGGAGGAGAAGGGGGCCTGGGAGCAACAGTGTCCACTCGTTCAGACACTAATCTCTCCAGCCCCCGGGCTTCATGCCCCTCCCCCAGGATCCAGAGCTCACCTGTCTTAGATCAGGTTAAGGTAGTGAGGCCAAAGTAGCCCAAGTGTCAACTTCATCATCAGCTCAACCAGAAGTCGTAAAGCAGACGGGGAGGACTCTTCAAATGCCAGGTAGTTTTAAGCCGCAGTTGGTTTGATGTTGGTAATTAACAGTTACCATTCAGTTCAGCAAGAAACCACATCAGCGTGGTCCTTCCCCGTGTCCGGACACTGACACGCAGACACAGAGCAGAAGCGGGGAGCCCCAGCCACAGGCACGGCCGAGTGAGGTCAGCCTGAGTGGTTTTATAAGCAGCTCCAAGCCTGGATCCAGAGACAGAGCCAGGGCTGGGGCGGGGCTGCTGGCCGCCGCGGCGCAGCTCCATGTGGGGCCTTGCTTGCTGGTGTGTCCGGGTGCTGGAAGGTGGAGCCGCCTGGCTACTGAGTGTCTGCTCCCACCAGTGACCCTTCCACGGTGCCAAGGCTGGGTGATTCTGGTTCTTACTTTCCATACTTGTATATGCTAATCCTGACTCCCCATTTAGAGTATTAACTACCCATTCTCCCTCTTACCATTACCAAAATGTCTAATAATACCTTACCTGAATAATTTTCAGTTGATTTATACATATATGTATATATAAAAATAATGGTTCTTGTCCAACTCTTTGCGACCTTATGGACTGTAGCCCTCCAGGCTCCTCTGTCCATGGGATTCTCCAGGCAAGAATACTGGAGTGGGTTGCCATTCCCTTCTCCAGGGGATCTTCCCGACCCAGGGATCAGACTCAGGTGTCCTGCACTGCAGGTGGATTCTTTACGGTCTGAGCCACCCTTACTTTTTATAGAATGGTTAACAGTGAGCAATTATATGCCAATGAAAAAAATAATGGAAAAAAAGAAAGTCAGTTTTATATTTAAAAAAAAAGAACAGTTAATAGTAACAAAGCCTGCAGCATTACAGGTTTATTTAAGAGCAGAGTTTTAAACAGTTCACTTATTTCAAACTTTAAAAAAACAGTTTAACAATTTACAAAAGTGTGTGCTTATTATAAATTTTCAAAATTAGCAGTATGAAAGCAGAAAGTAAGTGCTATAGGAGCCTTTAGCAAACAAACAAGCAGATACATAAACAGACCTGATTTTGCTTCCCAAATGACTGAGTTTCTGATTTTCAAGTTATTGAAATTTTTTTACAGTTTTTTTTTTTTCTTTGCCTTCTCTGTTTTTGTCACTATCCCTGTGCTTGTGACTAAGAGCCCTTCTCTCCTTCTATTTAGAAAGAATGTGGTATAATGCTGAAGGCCTCGGGCTTGGGAGTGAGATGCCAGGGTGGGTGGCCTTGTGCTTAAGATGGATAGTGTACAGCACAGGGAGAGACCCCTCCTGTTTCCCATCCCTCCACAGGAGTGATCGCTGGTTCTTCCCAGAACGTTTACGATCTGTTCAGGAGTGTACACTTGGCCGTGGTGGGGAAACAGCAGTGTTTCTCTTCTAGACATAAGTTGGGTGGTGCTGCACACACCGTGATCTCGCTGGCCTTTCTCACTTAACTAGACAAGAGCATCTCTTCTTGCCAGTCCATTTGTCGCGACCTTATTTTACGCCATGCACCACGCTGACTTCACGCTTCCATGATGATGCGTGTGTCCCTTCTCTTGCAAACTCCTGCTGTTACAGGCGGTGCTCTAGTGAGTGCTCTCGTGCCTGTCTCCTTGTGCCTGTGCAAGGGGGCATCTGTGAGTGTCTGAATCACACCTGTGTCACCAGGGGAGCTGGGCTCGGGGCCCTGCAGGGCAGGGAAGCCTGATGTCTCTCCACCTTCCACCTTTTTATTGACTGAGGGAATGGCAACTTTGTGTGCTGGACCGGACAGCAGTGAAAAGCTTTTCTGTGTTGTAATTCCATGAGTTGGCCCTCGAAAGAAGAATTGAGCTTGAAAGTCAGTGTCCTTTGAAAACACTTTTCTATCTAAGCTGACTTTATTTTTTTTTAAACAATAAAAGGGTTTATTTATGCATATGGAAGCCTTCACAGAAAAGAAATGAGCACTCAGAGAAGCAGTTAGACTTCAGGACTTATGTACCGTTTTGACAAAGGTTGATGAATTATGGAGAGGCTAGGAAACATACGGAGGAAGCTAACAGGAGAGAAGCGAGTGTGGCAAGGTCTGTTTGTGCAGACCTATCTTGGTGGTGGTGCCAGGTGTCCAGTGATGGGAGTCACTCTCCTCTTCCTGGAACAAGGAAGGCACGTTTCTCCCAAGAAATTTATGCCCTGTTGTCCGGCAGTTACAAAGCGGGGCAGCAGACTCTTCCTGCGTCTGCTGTTTCTCAATTTAAGCTGACTTTAAAAAAGGTTTGTGTGTGTGGTCCAAGCGTCATGTCCATTTAAAGCCGGGCTGCTGACTATTGAGAAACCAGAGAGGCGGCCGCCAGCCTTGCTGTGGCCGCTGCAGCCATGGGCTTCGGGCTGCCCTGGGGAGACGGGGGCGGGCATCGGGAGGGAAGACAGACCCCTTCATGCCCCCATTTGTCCACTCAGGAATTTAGGTATTGAGATAATACTGTAAATGGGTTTATTCCCAACTTAATATGTCGTTTGTGCCAAGTTGGTCACTTTTTAATGATCAGCTTACTCACTGAGTTAACAACAGAGTCACAGGGTAAACAGTACATCTCCATTATTTCTTTACAATTTTATAATTCATTTATTTGGCTGCGTTGGGTCTTCGTCGTGGGCTTTCCCTACTTGTGGAGAGGGGCCACTCCTTGTCGTGGTACGTGGGCTCCTCACTGCAGTGGCTTCTCTTGCTGCGGAGCTCTAGCGCCCGAGGGCAACAGGGCCGCAGGATGCATGGGCCCAGTCGTTGCGGCGCACAGGCTTAGTTGCTCCGAGGCATGTGGAGTCTTCCTGGACCAGGGGCCCGTGTTCCCTACACTGAGAGGTGGATTCTTATCCACCGCATCATCCAGGAAGTCCCAGTCGTGTGTCTTAAAGACAAGACTTTGTTCCCCAGAAAAAGTCTAGCACAGTGTTGTGGCTGAGAGTTTATTAAACACAGAATCCAGATGATGCACTTCAGGGCCGGGGAATGGCAGGAGTGGGGATGTCACACCTAGCCTTGGAGACATGTCCCGTGACAGCTGTGTCCCCTCTGTCCCCAGTGATGGGCCTGGTCCTCCCCATGTGGGCGATCGCCTTCATCTCCTTCGGGGTCGCGCTGCTGTTCGCCCTCTTCGTGTGGCTCTTTGTGTGTCCGTGGATGCGGAGGAAAATAACAGGTAAGTGCTTTTCTGTTCTTCTGATCTGCACAAAGGCTCTGATTCCTAAGCCTGCAGGCATCATGCACCGTGATCCTAAGTGCCAGAGGGAACATGACCACGGTCAGGCCGGTCCCTGTCTCAGGGCGCCTGCCTGCTTTCTGGCTCAGACTTTTCCTGGATAACTTGGGATCCTGGTGAGAATGAGGTCCTCGTTTCCATGGGTAACGGCAGGTAGCAAATCAGCAGCTTAGCACTGCCCTCCCTCAAGAATGGTGAAAGGTAAAAAGAGCAGATTCCGAGTGTGATAACTGGAATTCCCACGCATCTCTGGTGAAATAAAAACTGGTACAACGATGGGAAAAGTTCATTTAGCAGTTTCCTATGAAGTTAAGCAAACATTCACCATATGACTTAAGTAATTCCACCCCTAGGTGTTTATCCAAGAGAAGAAGTGAGACTCGTACACAAATTAAGTCATACTAGCCAAGAAGTGGAGACAAGCCACAGGCCCATTAACAAGTGAGTGGATGACCAAACTCTTCATACAGCAGAGGGCGGATGAGCAATGAAGAGGGCGAACTCCCAGGAGGAGCCACGCACAAACAAACTCATCCTGCAGGGCTCCAGAGGACAGCCATCCACAGCCACAGAAACCAGTGGCTGCTGGAGTCACTGCAGAAGGGGATGTGGGGGGACTTTGCAGGGACAGGAGGGGGCTTTAGAGACAGAAGGGCACTTTAGGGGCAGGACAGAGCTCTGCAGGCACAGGAGGGGACCTTGCAGGACTCTGTCTTAATTGGGGGGTAGTTATAGTCTGTACTTATTTGTCACAGGTCATCTACCTGCACATTTTAAAAGGTATAAATTTCATCGTACGGAAATTATACCTCTGTGAAAGCAGTTTTTTAAAAAAGAAGACCCTGGCTTAGAAAACCGCAGCAGCTACTTTCCTGTCACTGGCAACATGATTGAATTCCAAGCCTTACGGCCACACGCTTTACAGGGCTGGCAGAAGAAAAGAAGAATTTCCTTTTGGCCTCAGAGGGTACCTTACAATCATGGTTTGATCCGGACATATCTGAATTTGAAACCCACATTTCAAAGAAAAACTGAACAACCGAGGAGACATTACCATGCTTATGAATGGGAAGGCTCAATACTGGAAGGATGTCCGTTCTCAAATCGATCTGTACATTTAATGCATAAAAATCCCAGCAGGATATTTTGTAGATTTAGACAAGTCACTTTAAAAATGTATATGGAGGACTTCCCTGGTGGTCAGCCTGCCATTGCAGGGGACGGGACCCCAGGAAGATCCCTCATGCGGAGAGCAGCTGAGCCTGTGAGCCATAATGAGGGGACGCCCCCCCTCCCCCATCACTGCAGCTAGAGGAAGCCCTCACTCAGCAACGAAGACCCAACACAGTCAAAAAGAAACAAGTCATTAATTTAAAAAATTTTATAGGGAAAGGGACTGGAATGGCCAAAACAAATTTGGAGAAGAGTAAAGTTGAAGGACCCATGCCACAAAAAGCTACAGGAGAGTGTGGAACTGGCGAAGGGATAAACACCTAGATTAACAGAACAGGATAAAGTCCAGAAACAGACCTACAAATATGGCCAACTGATTTTCAACAAAGTCAGTTGTTGAAAATCGCTGATACAATCAATGATACTGGGATAACTGGGCATCAAATGCCAGAAAAAGAACCTTGACCTAAAGCCTTACACCTTGGGGAAAAAAAAAATTAACTCAAGATGTATCATAAGTATAAATAGAAAACTATGAAACTTTGGGAGCAAAAAGAGGAAAACTTTTGGGACCTTGGGTAGAGCAAAGAATGTTTAGGTTTGATACCAAAAACACAATTCATAAAAGAAGTTGGTAAATTGCACTTCATCAAAATTAGAAACCGTTGCCCTGTAAGAAACACTATTAAGAGAAAAGACAAGCTGCAGACTGGGAGAAGGTGTTTGCAAGTCCTCTAACAAAGGACTTGTATTCAGAACATATGAAGAAAGCTCAGAAAACAACCTGATTTAAAACAAAAAACTTAAATAGCTGTTTCACCAAAAAAAGATACATGAATGGCAAATGAGTACATGAAAAGCTGCTTGACATCAGAAACACAGATTAAAATCACAATGAGGTATTCCCACACATCTATTTTAATGGCTTTAAGGAAAAAAAAGGACAGTGCTAAATGCTGACAAGGCTGAGGCGTGGCTGGAATGTTCATTCATGCACTCCTGGTGGGAACGCAAAATGGTATAGCCGCCCACGCAAGGAGTTTGATGGTTTCTTATAAGGTTAATCACTTACCCACTCCTAGGTGTTTACCCTAGAGAAATGCACCTTTAAATTCACACAGAAGCCTGGAGATGAATATTTGTAGCAGCTGCATTTGCTATCACCAAAAACTAAAAGCCTGGATTATCCACAGAACACACACACACGTATTTATGGAAATAAATACATCCACATATTAGACTGCTGCTCGGCAGTGAAGACGAGGGGGCTGCTGAGCCTGCAGCAGCATGGATGAACCTCAGGCGCATTAATCGTGCCACGTCGGAGGAGCCAGCCTCAGAAGCACGTCTTATGGTTCCATTTACATGACATCTGGAAAAGGCAAAACTGTAGGGACGGAGACCAGACGGTGGTTGTCAAGGGCTGGGGCAGAGGGCCTGACTATAGGGGTAGGCGTTACAGGAATCTGGACTTTTAAGATTTTTTTTTTAATTTGGACTATTTTTAAAGTCTATTGAATTTGTTACAATATTGCTTCTGTTTTATGTTTCGGTTTTTTGGCCACAAGGCACCTGGAATCTTGTGGGGATCTTAGGTCCCTGACCAAGGATTGAACCTGTGTACCCTGCATTGGGAGGTGAAGTCCCAGCCACTGGACCGCCAGTGAGATCCCTAGACATTTTTTAGAACCAGAATTCTACACACACAGAGCCAGTTTGCCATGTGCAAGTTTTAAAAACTAATAATTAAAATACTACATTAGTACATACAACTTCAAACTAAGTAGCAATTTCACACTATGATGGATTCATATCCAGCTGCTGCTTCCTCTCCTGTGTAGCCGCTCCCTGCTCTTGGTTGAGAAGGAACCCCACCCCCACCTTAAACATCCTGCTTGTCTGGCTTAACCCCAGTGGGAGTGATAAACTAAACTTGAACACTCTTGATGTTTAAAGCTTTTTCTGATTGTTGTTGTTCAGTTGCTAAGTCGTGTCCGACTCTGTGACCCCATGAACTGCAGCACGCCAAGGCTTCCCTGTCCTGCACTAATTCCCTGAGTTATGGACCATAAAATCTTTGGTCCCACCTTTAGGCTGTAATGTTACAGTAGGAAACTGACATTACTACTCAGTCTGGCTTGCCAAGAGATTTTTTTTGGCCAGTGACATGTATTTTGACATTTCAACATACAGGTACCTTGTTCTATTCATTTAAGTACAGACTATGGCTAAGGGCGTGGACAGAGACTGAACTGACTGCATGTTACTGCCTGGGTGACCTTCAGCCCCGTGATTCAGTCTCTCTGGGCCTCAATTTGCTCATTTATAAAATACAGAAAATGGTAATACCTGTTTCATATGTTAACACATTTTGGGGGGACTTCCTGATGGTTCAGTGGTTAAGACTCCATGCTTCCACTGCAGAAGCCCAGGTTTGATCCCTGGTTGGGGAGCTAAGATCTGACAAACTGCACAATGTGGCCAAAATACAATAAAAAACAAACCAAAAAAATACAGTTTAAAAAATCTGTTATTATCTTTACAGATATTAACTTTTCTCATCTACATTGTAAGCAGCTTGAGGTCAGAAACCTGTGTGTACCTTTATTTGTTCCTTGTAGTAAACAAACTTAGTTTTTCTAAAAAAATCTGTCTTTTAGATTTAGAAAATATAGAGATAGAGGTATAAAGATTGAGGGCAGGAAGAGAAGGGGACGACAGAGGTCGAGATGGTTGGATGGCATCATCGACTCAGTGGACGTGAGTTTCAGCAAGCTCTGGGAGATGGTGAAAGACAGGGAAGCCTGGCGTGCTGTAGTCCATGGGATCACAAATAGTCGGGACACAACTGAGTGACTGAACAACAACAGAGACTGAAGTGATCTATCTAGGTAAATACAGAAACCAGGGTGATGCATGAGTGTATCCGGCAGAGGAACCGAGAAGACCGTGTCCGTGTCAGTTGGGTAGGTTAGAGCTTAGATGTTTCCTCAGGGAAGTGTGAGGCAGCAAGACCAGGAATCCACATACCAGATCTGATTACCAAGAATGCACTCCAGCTACAAAACCACTTTTTGAAAATCCCTAGTTTCTTTTGAAAGTAGAGGATTTTTAAAAGCAGAATCTCTTTGTTCCTTTTGAGGAAAATGATTTACTTGTTTCCTAAGACTTGGTGACCTGAGGAAATCTGAGCGCAGTCTCTTATTGAACAGAAGAAAAGAAACAGACCCTAACTATCTATGAAGACAAAAAGGGTAAACATTTCAGCGATTCTGAGGTCAGCGTAAGCAAACAGAAGGCCGGTCTAGATGGTTGTAGCATTTACAGAATGTTTACCTTGGGAATCAGATCTAACCCTGTCTTTTTTGTTGCTTTTGGATAAGATAACTCAGGGCTGAGCCTCCATCTTTCCCTCCGTAGCTGAATTTTCTAGCCTGTTTCCCAGATTGAATTGTCCACTTTATTTTCCCTTTTTTTTTTTTGTTCCCAAAGTATGAAAGTATCACGATAAATATTTATTTTTATATTCATTTGTCAAAAATAAGAATTCTCTTCCCAAATTTTCAGTTATGACTCTTATTTTCTTCAGGCAAATTACAAAAAGAAGGTGCGTTATCGAGAGCCTCTGATGAAAGTCTCAATAAAATTCAGGAAGTGGAGTCCCCAGTATTTAAAGAGCTGCCAGGTGCCAAGGCCCAAGACGACAGCACCGTCCCCCTCACAGGCTCGGCTGCAGAGCCCTCGGGGACCTCAGAGAGCATGTCGGGGGGTCACCACCCCCGGGCCCCATATGGTAAGTCCCTGGGGGCTGGGGCGGCGTGCGGCAGAGGCAGTTTTGGGGGACAGTTGGCCTGCATGTGGCAATGGGGCTCCAGTGCACACAAGTGTCCCCAGAGAAAACTCAGGGGCTGAAGGGCCCAGGGCTTGGTCAGTCCCAGACCGGGCTTGTTCCTGTCCCATGACTTTCCTCCAAGAGCCATTCACCTGCAGTCTCCCAGCAGCACCTCTGGGCCCCTCACCTGTGTCTTCCACACGCAGTCAACTAACTGCCGGAGATCAGATTATCAGTTTATCCAGCTTTGTATACAAACACCTTCCTCCTGGGAGATGCAGAGAGAAAGCTGATGTTGGAACCGGGGCAGTGGTCCCACTAGAGAATCACGGAAACCATCAGGCCGTAGTGGGGGTCCTCTCTCCCACAGTGTTTGTGGACAGTGATGGGCCAGCTCCTGCCTCTGCCAGGCCTGCCTCCCTGCAGGGGTGCTGGCACCGCGGTCCAGACTGGATCTGCAACTTGGCCAAGAAAGAGAATGATCTCTGCCAACTGATCTGACAGACTGCCTTTGACTGTGTCCACCAGCCTTTTTTTTTTAATTGAAGTATACGGTTGATTAAACAGCACGGTAACTTCTGCTGTACAGCAAAGTGATATATATGTGTGTATATACATATATATATATGTACATCCTTTTTAAAAATATTCTTTTCCATTATGGGTTTATCACAGGATATTGAATATAATTCCCTGTGCTGTACAGTAGGACCTTGTTTATCCCTCCTATGAGCTTACATCTGCTAGCCCCAGCCTCTCACTCCATTCCTCCTGCCCCAAGAACTGGTCTGTTCTCTCTCTGTGACTGTTTCTCTTTCATAGGTGGGTTCATTTGTGTCATATTTTTAAGGAGCACTTGGAGTGTGTATCTCACAGGGAAATGGGTTGAGTCCCTCTTGTAGCAAGTGTTCTGTAAAATAAGCTCCTGATACGGATCCTCCTCCTACCTGTTCCTGGAAAAGGAAGGAGTGCTTCCGCATTTTAGGAGAGTGCAGCATCGTCTTTTAACTGCCATGCTGTGTTGTTAGTTTTACCCTTTGCTGTATGTTTCCAAGTTTCCCTTTTTATTTTTACCATACTGCATGGCCTGCTTAGTCAAGTTGGAAAATAAAGAGTACGGTGGAAAAATGCAAAAACCCTCACTGTCCAGCCTTCCTGAGCTGACATGGTGGCCCCACAGCACCCCAGGCGTGGACTCAGTCTGTCCCTTGTCTCTGCAGGACGGGCTCAGTCTGTCCCTTGTCCCCGCAGGCCGGGCTAAGTTGTCCCTTGTCCCCCTCAGGCCGGGCTCAGTCTGCCCCTTGTCCCCGCAGGCCGGGCTCAGTCTATCCTTTGTCCCCGCAGGCCGGGCGCTGTCCATGACGCACGGCACCACCAAGTCACCCGTGTCCAATGGGACCTTTGGCTTCGACGGCACGGCGCGGGCCGACGGCCACGTGTACCACACGGTGCACAAGGACTCGGGGCTCTACAAGGACCTGCTGCACCGCATCCGCGACGAGCGGCCGGCCGACGGGGCCCCGCGGCAGCTGCGGCGCAACAACAGCTACACGTGCTACACGGCGGCCATCTGCGGGCTGCCCGGCCTGGCCACACGCCGCAGCGACACGCCCGCGCCCGAGGACAGCGAGAAGCTGGTGGCCGATGCCGTGGCCTACTCGCGCCGCCGGCTGCGCTACGACAGCTACTCCAGCTACTGCAACGCCGTGGCCGAGGCGGAGATCGAGGCCGAGGAGGGCGGCGTGGAGGTCCGGTTGGCGCCCCCGCTGGCCGAGCCCGAGCCGCCGCGCGACGACCCGGCGGATGAGGAAAAGGAGGAGAAGGACTCACCCGAGGTGCACCTGCTCTTCCACTTCCTGCAGGTCCTCACCGCCTGCTTTGGCTCCTTCGCGCATGGCGGAAATGATGTGAGGTCAGAACCTGGGCGGGGCGGGGGCGGGTGAGGGCGGGGCCGGGGTGGGGCTGGGTGATGGGCGTGGTCTTGTGAAGGGGTGGGGTGAGGGGAGGGGCGGGGTCAGGGTGAGGGGGCGAGGCGGGCACGGCAGATACCTGGCCCACCCTGGAACCACGCGGGTGGCAACCGCCCGGGGTGTGGCAACACCAGGTTTTGTCCACAAGTGCAGCACCTGCATCTTCATGGCGCAGATCTTTGAGTGAACCAGATACAGGGAGAGTTGGCCTGGGGTCAGAAATCACAACAGGTGAAATCAGTAGAGCTGGGCTTGGAGCCCTGATTCTGCCCAAGCTGTCCCGGCTTCCTACCCTGGCCTGAGTCCAGTGCCGTTTGGCCTCAGTGCCTTTTGGTTTCGAGGCAGAGAGAGGAGTACCCAGGTTTCCCCCAAGTTGTACAAGGGTCCATATGTGAGCAAGTAGCTCCTGTAGTGGACCAGACCGCGTCGTGTGTCAGAAGAGGGAAGTGGGAGACCCCGGCTGCTGCGTTGGATGGCCGCTCCAGTCAGGAGGGTCCCCGAGGGACACCTGCAGGGACTGAGGGCACAGCTGTGACGGCATCTTTGGAGAACCTTCTGGAAGAGGGAAAAGCACTGCAAGGCCGAGGCAGGAGTGCGCCTGGTGGGTTTTCCGGAAAGAATCACTAGCAAGAGCATGGAGAGCTCAGGTCAGCTGGGCATGCAGGCCAGAATGTGTAGGAGTGCATAGAGTCTGGCCAGGCATCCGGATCAGTCACTGAATTTTCAAAGCCTCGGTGTCCCAATCTGTGAAATGGGGGTAAAACTAGTACCAACGCCGGAGATTTCTATGAGGATTAAGGGGAGGTGCTTATATAATAAGATAAGGACAGTCCCTTCCCATAATCAATGTCCAGACATTTGCACTATTATAGTTATTATGCAGCCTGATGTTTCTGTCCAAACGAGGGAAACGTGCCATCGTTATATTATTTTGGCCCAGTTACATGACTCCATTTTACACCATGTGCAGCTGCGTTTCTGTTCTTTTTAAAAGATGTCTTCCAGCCACACAAAGAGGCCTGGACAGCTTATGTTCTGCTCAGCGTCACCTAGGCATTGCCATCTTATTTTATTGGGGGCACCATGTTCTGTCCTCTCTTAATAATTTTTTACTCCCCTCCCCCACCAGCCCACTTCCTCCTCCTTATCACAAATTATTTATGGAAAGCCTGGTACCAGCAACACGTTATGAATTGGATCCCTTTCCTTTAGAACTAAGTTCCAGTTAAGGAGACAAGAAAGGCATACTCCTGAGAAAGTAACAGAACACCCCAAAACAGCATTTCAAGGCCAAGGAAGAGCCTAGGCGGCAGCTGCCGCAGGTGGTCAGAGTGTAGAGCAGCTGCTTGCAGTTTGGAGGCTGATCTTCAGGCTTTTGAGCAGGGATGTAGTCGGATGAAAGCAAGATTTAGAAATAACAGTGCAGCAGTGAGGAGGGGGCTTCTGTTTACTCAACAAGTGGGTGTTAAGTTTGTACCAGTCCTCAGAGCTGAAGCACTTGTAACTTACTCCAGGCCTACTCAGAACAGTCCTTTGTGGTCCTAAGTGAAAGGAAGTGAAAGTGTTAGTTACTCAGTCATGTGGCATGCTTTGTGACCCCATGGACTGTAGCCCGCCAGGCTCCTTTGTCCAAAGAATTCTCCAGGCCAGATTACTGGAATGGGTAGCCATTCTCTTTTTCCTAGGGATCTTCCCTACCCAGGGATCGAACCTGGGTCTCCCACACTGCAGGCAGATTCTTTACCATCTGAGCCACAGGGAAGCCTGCAGTTCTAAGTGATACCGCTCAGAGACTGGGAATCTGAAGCTCAGAAATGTGACTTTTGCCCAGGGCCACACAGTTAGAGAGAAGCCAACGTGGGAAGACAGCTCTTTGTGACTCGGTCTCCAGAGCGTGGAGGGTGGGCTGGGAACCACAGGCGTCATTCAAAGCCTGTAGGGAGCTTGGGAGTTATCACTACATCCTGACAGCAAGCGAAAACCAAATAGACTGAAAAGTCAACAACTCTTCTTGGATCTCGAAGGGAGAGGAGAGCACAGGACAAACCACTGCCCCCAGGGTCGGAGAGGCAGAGATGCAGGGAGTCCTGGAGGAGGGACTCAGGAGTGGATGCTGTGGTGAGAGCCATGGAATCCTGGACTGGAGCAATGGGCCCTGGAGGCTCAGGGGAGACAAGTAGAGTTAAGGCTCTGGGGGACCCAGGGTAGAGGGGCCCCACTATCCAGAAGCCCTAACAGTGAGTATCAGGGAAGAGGAATCCCTCCTGCTCTGGGGGGAAGGAAAGCAGCCACTAGACAGAACAGAGATTGTGTGCTTAGCCAGGCTGCACTCAGGAGATACCGGGTCACCAGCGCCCAGCCTGCAGGGGATTACTGCAGGCTAACTGACCTGGAAGGGGAAACACACTCCAGACTGCCCTGGCCTTCCCCTCCGGAGAAGGGAAACTCCCAACTCTACCATCCTGTCTCACATAAGGAGGGAGGAAATACTGAGAAACACTTGCCAAGTTCACAGCCCAGAGGCACAGTCTCAGAGAGGTCTCAAGACCTCATCAAAGGGGTCATCAAAGGACCCACAGAAGGCTTCTGCATTCCCAGACCCACCACATCACTAACAGCCTATTGACAGCAGTTCCTTCTACCCAAGACATCGCATCTGCATATCGAGAAACATTTCTGAGGCACACCAAAAGGCGAAAACCACAACTGGAAGAGACAGAGCAAGTAGCAGAACCGATATGGCAGAGATGTTAGAATTATCAGAACAGGAAGTTTAAAACAACTATGATTCATATGCTGAGGTATCTGATGGACAAAATAGGCATCCATTAGATGGACAGGTAAGCAGACAGATGAGAATCCCGAGAAAGAACCAAAAGGAAACACTGGAGATCAAAAACACTGTAATAGAAATGAAGAACGCAGGGGGCTTTCCTGGTGGCTCAGTTGTTTAGAATCCACTTGCCAATGCAAGAGGAATGGGTTTGATCCCTGGGCCAGGAAGATGTCACATGCCATGAAGCAACTGAGCCTGTTGAGCCTATGTTCCAGAGCCTGAGAGCTGCAACTGCTGAGCCCATGCTCTAGAGCCTGTGCTCCAGGAAAGAGAAGCCACCACAGTAAGAAGCTCGTGCATTGCAACTGGAGAGTAGCCCCTGCTGGCCACAACTAGAGAAAAGCCCTCATAGCAACAAAGACCCAGCAGAGCCAAAAATAAATAAATAAATAAAATTCTCTTTAAAAAATGATGAATGCCTTTGATGGGTTTATTAGTAGACTGGACACAGCTAAGGAAAGAATCTTTTAGCTTGAGGGTATGTCCATATAATCTCAAAAAGCAGAACAAAGATTGAAGAAATACAGAACAGAACATTGAAGGACACCGGGAACTACAAAAGGCGTGGCGTAATGAGAAGAGGAGCAGGAGACGGAAAGAAAGGAACACAGGAGATAACTGAGTCACGGCAGTGACAGGGTCTCTGTAAGCTGATGTCAGACATCAGACTGCAGATCCAGGAAGCTCAGAGAGCGCCAAGCAGGACAGATACACAAGAAGTGCACGTTGGCACATCAGACTTAAACTTCGAAAAATCAGAAATACAGAGGTATCTATAGATATAGGGGGACAAAGATAAAAATTATATACAACTTCCCCTCAACCCTGCAATCAAGAAGAGGGTGGAGTGAAATAGTTTGTGAAGGGAAAATCCCACCAAATCAGACTTGTACACCCTGTGAAGTCCTTTAAAAGTGAAAGGAAGTCTTCAAGAGAAATAAAGACCTTCTCAGACAAAGAAAAAATGAGGGAATTTGTGAAAAGCTGACCTGCCTTGCTGGAAGTGTTCAAAGGAATTCTTTACATAGAAGGAAAATAATGTGTGTCAGAAACTCAGATCTACATAAGGTCAGGAAGAACACCAAAGAAGGGCTAAGTGAAGGTAAAAAGAACAACTAATTTTTCTTCTTCATTGATCTAACAAATAAGAATTATTTCAGAACAATAAAACCAACAGTGTAGTCAATTATATGTTTATGTGTATGTTATATATATATATACATATTTAGTTTAATATATAAAAACATCAACAAATTTTAAAAAATAGAAATGATACAGGGTCTGCTCTGAGGCCATAATTGAATTAAACTACATGTGTGTGTGTGTGCGTGCACGTGTGCACACTTGTGTATGCTTGTGTTAAGTGAATGAGTGATAGCAATGATACAAGGGATGGAAGGGTGGAATTAGGGTTATTTTTTTAAGCTATCTACACTTAACTTACATGGTTTATATGGTAAAGAATCTGCCTGCAATGTGGGAGACCTGGGTTTGATCCCTGGGTCCGGAAGATCCCCTGGAGAAGGGAATGATAACCTACTCCAGTATTCTTGCCTGGAGAATTCCATGGACAGAAGAGCCTGGGAGGCTATAGTCCATGGGGTGGCAAAGAGTCAGACACAACTGAGTGACTAACACTTGCACACTTTTCACACCAGTAAAGTATTAATAATGTTATTGCAAAGGGGATTTGGATTAACCCTAGGTATATATGGCAAGCTCTAGGGCAACCATTTTAGAAAGTTAGCAAAAAAGAAGTATAGCCAATATGCGAAGAAGGGAGAGAAAAAGGAATCATATGGAATGCTCAGTTAAAACAACAGAAGGGGAAAAAAAGGCAGATGACAAAAATAGGAGCAAAGAACAAGGACAACAGATAGAAAGCACCAACAGATACGGTGGATGCTAATCCAGCTATGCCGGCAATCAGTTTGAATTTCAGTGATCCAAATGTACCAGTTAAAAGATAAGAGATTATCAGAGTGGATCAAAAAACACAACTCAACTCGCTGTTGTCTACCAGAAACCCACTTGAAATGTAAAAACACAGCTTAAAAGTAAATTGGATTAAAAAAAGGAAAAAAAAGTAAATGGAAGAAGGAAAGTATAGCATGATAACACTAAAAGAAAGCAGGAGTAACTGTGTTGATTTCAGACAGAGGAGATGTGGATAGATCCAGCAGCAGAATCAATAAGGACGTATTTGAGCAAAACAGACTATCAATCAACTGTGTATAAATCAGTAATCAAAGATTACTAGAAAATCCCCAAATACATGGAGATGAAACCACACACTTCTAAATAACATATGAAACAAAGAAGAAATAGCAAGAGAAATGTTAAAATGTGTTAAACTAAATGAAATTGAAAACACATCAAAAGTTGTGGGGAGCAACAAAAACAATGCTTAGAAGAAAGTTTATAGCATTGAATTCATATACTGCTGCTGCTGCTGCTAAGTTGCTTCAGTCATGTCTGACTCTGTGTGACCCCATAGATGGCAGCCCACCAGGCTCCCCCATCCCTGGGATTCTCCAGGCAAGAACACTGGAGTGGTCTGCCATTTCCTTCTCCAATGCATGAAAGTGAAAGTGAAGTCGTGTCTGACTCTTAGTGACCACATGGACTGCAGCCTACCAGGCTCCTCCATCAATGGGATTTTCCAGGCAAGAGTACTGGAGTGGGGTGCCATTTCCTTCTCCAGAATTCATATACTAGGAAAGAAGAAAGATGTAAAATCAATAAGTTTCCAGCCTAGGAAATAAAGAGCAAATTATTACTTAATCCAAAGTAAACAGAAGTTAAGAAATAATAATTAGAGCTAAATAAATGAAATTAAAATCAGGAAATGAATGGAGAAAAATCAGTGAAACTAAAAGCTGGGTCTTTGAAAATATTAATGATATTTATAGGCTTCTAGCCAGGCTAACTAAGGGAAAAGGAGAACACAAATTGCTGATACCAGAAATGGAGAAGTAGACATCACTATAGATCTTATGGACAATAAAAAAAGTTAATACTATAAAAGCAATACTATGAATAATTTTATGTTCACCAATTTGATAAGCTAGATAAAATGGACCAGTTCTTGAAAGACAGAACCTGCCCAAACTCACACAAGAAGAAATAGACTACCTGATAGGCTTGTATCTATGAAGAAAATTAAGTCAGTGATTAACGATCTTTCAAATCAGAAAGCACCAGGCCCACATGGGTTTACTGGTGAATTCTACCAAGCGTCTAAGAAAGAAATTATACTTGCCTACATTTCTTTCAGAGGACAGAAGCAAAAGGAATACTTCCTCACTTATTCTGTTCAGATCAGATCAGATCAGTCGCTCAGTCATGTCCGACTCTTTGCGACCCCATGAATCGCAGCATGCCAGGCCTCCCTGTCCATCACCAACTCCCGGAGTTCACTCAGACTCATGTCCATCGAGTCAGTGATGCCATCCAGCCATCTCATCCTCTGTCGTCCCTTTCTCCTCTTGCCCCCAATCCCTCCCAGCATCAGAGTCTTTTCCAATGAGTCAACTCGTCGCATGAGGTGGCCAAAGTACTGGAGTTTCAGCTTTAGCATCATTCCTTCCAAAGAAATCCCAGGGTTGATCTCCTTTAGAATGGACTGGTTGGATCTTCTTGCAGTCCAAGGGACTCTCAAGAGTCTTCTCCAACACCACAGTTCAAAAGCATCAATTCTTCGGCACTCAGCCTTCTTCACAGTCCAGCTCTCACATCCATACATGACCACAGGAAAAACCATAGCCTTGACTAGATGGACCTTTGTTGGCAAAGTAATGTCTCTGCTTTTGAATATGCTATCTAGGTTGGTCCAGCATTAACCTAATACCACAACCAGACAAAGTCCTTACGAGAAAAGTGTAGACCAACATTTCTCATGAAAGTGAAAAGTGAAAGTGAAGTGACTCAGTCATGTCCGACTCTTTGCAGCCCCATGGACTGTAGACTACCATGCCCCTCTGTCCATGGGATTTTCCAGGCAAGAGTACTGGAGTGTGTTGCCATTTCCTTTTCCAGAGGATCTTCCCAACCCAGGGATCGAACCCGGGTCTCCCGATTGTAGGCAGACCCTTTACCATCTGAGCCACCAGGGGCTCCTAAGGATATGCTAGTACCTTAGGGCAGTATAGGATATGCTAATGATGGATACACGTCAATTTGTCTAAACCCATAGAACATATAACACCAACAGTGAATCCTAATGTAAACTGTGGACTTCAAATGATTCCAGTGTGTCACTGTGGGCTCCTCAGTTGTAACTGATGTTCCACTTTGGTGGGGATGTTGTTGATGGGGAGACTTAAAGTCTTAATTAAAAAAAAAAAGCTGTGGAACCCTCCCCCCAAAAAAGACAGTGTGTGCTTGTCAAGAGCCTGAGTGACGATCATGGTCTCGGGGCGGGGTGAGCACCTGAGTGAATCCTAACTCACATCCCAGTTCTGCTTCCTGCTTGTGACATGATTTTAGCATCAGTTTTCTCATCAGTAAAATAGGAGACCAATGCCTACTTTGCAGGGTTGGCCTGAGAAACAGATACATGGTTTGTGGTTCCTTTGTGGGGAGGCTGACATGGTTGCCCCACACTGGTAGTTGATGTTAGTAGCTGTGCTGGCAATGAAAATGGAAAGAAATAGAGAAAGAAAGGAAGGAAAGAAGAACTTGGTTTTTGTGTCCACTTCTGATTTTTCAGTCCCACCACCATGAAGATGGCTACTGTAGAAACAAAGTAGCAAGTGTGGGCAAGGACGTGAGAAATTGGAACCCTTGTGCACTGTTGGTGGAAATGTAAAATGGTGCGACCACTGTGGAAAGCAGTCTGAAGGTTCCTCAAAAAATAGAGCAATTCAAGAGATAAAGGCAACCCATCACTTCATGGGAAATAGATGGGGAAACAGTGTCAGACTTTATTTTTGGGGCTCCAAAATCACTGCAGATGGTGACTGCAGCCATGAAATTAAAAGACGCTTACTCCTTGGAAGGAAAGTTATGATCAAGCTAGATAGCATATTAAAAAGCAGAGACATTACTTTGCCAACAAAAGTCCATCTAGTCAAGGCTATGGTTTTTCCAGTGGTCATGTATGGATGTGAGAGCTGGACTGTGAAGAAGGCTGAGCGCCGAATAATGGATGCTTTTGAACTGTGGTGTTGGAGAAGACTCTTGAGAGTCCCTTGGACTGCAAGAAGATCCAACCAGTCCATTCTAAAAGAGATCAGTCCTGGGTGTTCTTTGGAAGGAATGATGCTAAAGCTGAAACTCCAGTACTTTGGCCACCTCATGCGAAGAGTTGACTCATTGGAAAAGACTCTGATGCTGGGAGGGATTGGGGGCAGGAGGAGAAGGGGACAACAGAGGATGAGATGGCTGGATGGCACCACCGACTCAATGGACGTGGGTTTGAGTGAACTCCGGAAATTGGTGATGGACAGGGAGGCCTGGCATGCTGCGATTCATGGGGTCGCAAAGAGTCCGACATGACTGAGCGACTGAAGTGTCCATCAACAGATGCATGGATAAACAAGATATGATGTGTGTATGCACACACACACACCCAGTGGAATATTCTTCCTTAAAAAGGAAGGGACTTCTGTCATAGGCTACACCACCGATGAATCTTGAAGGCATTCTGATAAGTAAAATAAGCTAGTCATGAAAAGACAAATCCTGTATGCTTGCACTTATGTGAGAGACCTGGTATAGTCTGTCAAATTCATAGAGACAGAGTAAACTGGTGGTTACTGGGGGAAGGGGAAAAGGCAAAGAGAATTCTTATTTAATGGGTATAGTGGTTCAGATTTTCGTGATTAAAAATTTTCTGGAGGCCTGTTTAACAACAATGTCACTGTCCTTAACACTGCTGAACTGGGCAGTGGCAGCGGTTGCTCAGTCACTAAGTCATGCCCAGCTCCTCGCCCACATGGCCTGCAGCACGCCAGGCTCCCCTGGCCTTCACTGTTTCCCCGAGTTTGCTCAGATTCATGTCCATTGAGTCAGAGATGCTATCTAACCATCTCATCCTCTGCCACTCCCTTCTCATTTTGCCTTCAGTCTTTCCCAGCATCCGCGTCTTTTCCAGTGACACTTAAAAAGTCAATGGTAAATTTTTTATTTTAGCCATAACCAAAAAAATGGCTAAATTGTTATCATCACTTAGAGATTACACAGGCAAACCACAAATGCGGTAAGATAGGCTATTCTCAAGGCTGAGAAGTCATTGACTGTTGTGTACAGCATCATCTGTATGTGTGGACACTTGTACAATTTACTTGTGTGCTTTGTTTTTTTCTCCTAGTAATGCCATCGGCCCCCTGGTGGCTCTGTGGCTGATTTATGAACAAGGTGCGGTCCTGCAAGAAGCCGCCACTCCCGTCTGGCTGCTGTTTTATGGAGGGGTTGGAATTTGTACGGGCCTCTGGGTGTGGGGGAGACGAGTGATCCAGACCATGGGGAAGGACCTCACCCCCATCACGCCGTCCAGGTGAGCGGGGGGCAGCCTTGGAGCGGGTGTGTCGATGTTCCCCTGCACAGCCTGTTCTGGGGGTGGGGGCGGTTCGCAGAGCGGGAGTCTCCGAGCACCATCTCCCCCATCGCCTTCATGCTCTGCTGGCCCCCATCCGCGGTGGCACTGAGATCGGAGAAAGGGATGGGAACGGAGGCAGACGCGGAAGGGGAAAGAAGACACGAATCCACCTGCAGCCCTTGTTCCCATCCCACTGGGGGTCTTACGGCCTGAGGTCCAGAGAACCAGTGGTAAAGGCGGGTGGGGACTGCCTGTCCCAACACTCTCCGCTCACCGGCTCCACCTGCTGGCAGGAGGCCGCTGTCACCTGCTGCCCTCAGGGGTGATTACATCCTTCCTGGGCTGCCTGGGCTCAGCGGCTGGGGTGGGGGTTGGGGGGTGCCCTGCCCTGCCCTGGGGTGGGGTCTGGAGCCTCCCACCTGGCTTCCTGTGGTCCTCCTTTGGAGATATTTAGAAATATTAGGGGTCAAATAAATCCACAAGAGAATTTTCCAAGTACAACTAAAATTCAGAACTACATATTTTAAGGGCTTCCCTCATGGCTCAGTTGGTTAAGAAACTGCCTGCAATGCAGGAGACCCAGGTTTGATTCCTGGGTTGGGAAGATCCCCTGGAGAAGGGAATGGCAACCCACTCCAGTATTCTTGCCTGGAGAATTCCATGGACAGAGGAACCTGGCAGGCTACAGTCCATGGGGTCGCAAGAGTCATACGTGACTTAGCGACTCCACCACCACCACCACCTATTGTAAAAGGTCTTGAAATTCATTTTAACGAAAGATTCTAGCATTGATTTGAAGAAAAACTAGTAATCTGAGCAAAAAGTCACTCCTTTATAATAATAAGTACACATTTTTGAAACAAGTGTGTGGTTTTCCCCGCGTCCATTTAGAAACGACGTGTGTACAGTTTTCCTTGCGGCAGGTATTCCTGGCCCAGCTCCTTCAGGTGAGGTTTCTGAAAACCCAGCAGGGAGACAGGACTCGCTCCTTAGGGCTGAGCGCGGCCCCGCAGCGAGCGCTGTGTGATGCTGCTGCGATGTCCCGGCTCTGGTGCCGTGAGGACCAGTCCACCCGGAGGTTCTGGCGAGCCCCTGGCGGTGCCCTGACGGCCTCCCATCTCCCCTATAGTGGCTTCACCATCGAACTGGCCTCGGCCTTCACCGTGGTCATCGCCTCCAACATCGGGCTGCCAGTCAGCACCACACACTGCAAGGTAGGAGGGCTGGCCCGGTGACCAGGGCGAGGTGGTGGGGGGTAGTCGGGGCGGCTCTGGGTGTGCACTCAGGGACGGGAGAGTCACCTGGGGTCTCCTGGGGCGTATTTTCTTCTCAGCAGCCCCTCTGGGCCCTCCCCGCCCTCCTTCCCTGTGTCCTGGTTCCCTCACTGGGGGTTTTGCATTGAGGTCCTGCGTCCATTAACATGCTCATAGGCCTGGGTAGGGTGTGGAGGGGCGCATCACTCAGTCCCCCCACCCCCTCTGAAGGGGCCTGGGAGTGGACGGGGGACAGACACAGGCACAAATTGCTCATGTAAGCATAAGACGTATTGTTTCAGTTTTCTCTTCTGTGTGGTGGTCAGAGCAGCCCTATTGCCTTCAAGTCAATTGCAGATGATATTAACCTCTGGTGATGTCAGGCTCTAGAGCTCAGGGTGAGAGGGAATTAATTCCTTGTCTAGCGCTGAGATGTTGGAGCTGCAAGGAGCCTTCAAGATGAAGAAAGAGGAAACAGGCTCTGGGAGTTGTCCAAGGGAGCCCCAGGGTGGGCCAGGCTGGAACCCAAGTCTGCTAACCCAGGACTGCCGAATACCTGGGGGAATTCTGAAATATCCCCAGGGGCCTCCGGTATACAAACATAGCCGCTAACTTCAGCAAAACAGAGGCCCGTTCAGATTTTCCTAGGTCTGGTGGCTCCTGTCATTCGAAAAACTCACCTGTTCTGCTCTGTGTGCGGTGCTGTTCTGGGCACCGAGGGACCACGGTGACTGCCACAGACATGGCCTCCTCACACCCAGTCTCAAAACTCCCACCCATGTGTCTGCAAACAAGCACTGCTAGGTGTGAAAGGCTTACAAAAAAGAGTGAAATAATGCCATTTGTAGCAACAGGGATGGACCTAGAGGTTTTCCTATTAAGTGAATTAAGTCAGACAGAGAAAGATAAATATCATATGATATCATTTATGTATTGAATCTAATTAACAATGATACAGATGAACTCATTTACAAAACAAAAGCAGACTCACAGACATAGAAAACAAACTTACGGTTACCAGGGGGTAAGGGAAAAGGAGCGGTAAATTAAGGGTCTGGGATCAACAGATACACACTACTATATAAAACTTTAAACAACAGGGACCTACTGCACAGGGGACTAAGCTTAATATGTTACATAACCTATAGCAGACGAGAACCTGTGTGTGTGTGTGTATATGTATATATAATATATATATATATATAACAGAATCACTTTACACCTGAAACTAACATAACACTGTAAATCAACTACAATTAAAATAACTACAAATAGGGTCACTAGCCTCTAGGTTTCAGTTATCTAATCTGGAAAATGGAAGGACCACCTTAGATGACTTGTAATACAGATGCAGTCTGGTTCCCCTGCTTCTCAGTAATTCTGTTGCTGTTAGTGCTTGGTGATGGACTTAATCTGGAAACATCCTCAAAAAGTTGAAATGACAGCAAAGACTACCACCTTATATCAACACAAGACCTCATTAATAGTGAAGCCATGGGACTCTGGGCCCTTTGTGATCCAAATAACATAGCAACTAAAAATACAAGGGAAAAGCTGTTAGAACTCAGAAATTACTATGTCTAAGTCTGTGACAAATGAAGAAGACAGAATTACTTAGGAATGTAAAGGATTTGAATAGATTTATAGTAGTGTAACTGGGCTTCCCTGGTAATTCAGATGGTGAAGAATCTGCCTGCAATGCAAGTGACTTGGGTTCAATCCCTGAGTCAGGAAGATCCCCCTGGAGAAGGGAATGGCTACCCACTCCAGTGTTCTTACCTGGAGAATCCCCATGGACAGAGGAGCCTGGCAGGATACAGTCCATAGGGTTGCAAAGAGTTGGACACGACTGAAGCTGCTTAGCATATATACTTAGCAAGCAGGATACAGTCCATAGGGTTGCAAAGACTTGGACACGACGGAAGCTGCTTAGCATATATACTTAGCAAGCACACATGAAAAATAAATATGAAACAAGAAGTGGGGAAGGCAGTGGAAAACCTGATCAGAACAGTAGGAAGAAATTAAGGAAGTTCTCCAAAAACAATTCTCACCTGAAAAGGCGAAAGGAGGAAAATGCTGCTTGACTCCAGATCTCGATGGAGTCACTGGTTAATCTTTTCCATCTTAGAAGAGAGAATTCTCACATTAAATGAACTTGCCATAATATAGGAGAAAATAAAACAGGAAGCCCTCCAATTTGTTCTATGAAACATATACTGAATAACCTAATACTGAAACCTGATTGAAAACACCACAAACAGTCAAAGCTGTCTTTCCAGATGTATGTTGATTTAAAAAAAAAGAAAAAAAAAACTTTAAGTAAGATGCTAATAAATGGCATCAACAATATTATAAAAGAACATTTCAACAGGACCACATTGATCTTCTGGGTTGTCAGAAAGTCGGCTCTGAACAGGACAGGTCTTATCTGCTGCCGATACCTACACAGGGCAGTCCCCTCACAGACCTCGAGAAATGGGTGTTTACAGACGTCTTCAGTATAGTACGGTTCATCGATCCATTAGAAAACAACATATGGCTGGCTGGCTGTTGAGTCCATTCCAAAAAGACATTTAATAAAATTCAGCATGGATTTCTAGACATTCCTGGAATTCAGTAAAAATGACCAAGTTTGCAATTAAAAAAAACACAAAAATTTGGAACTTTTGTCTGTCAGCAAAGATAAAAACAAAGAACTCCTCCATAGTTGCAAAAAAAAAAAAAAGGTACTTCAGAAAAATCCTAATAAAGTGAGAGATGTACATGGAAAAAACACAAAGCTCTACTCACAGGTCAAAGAAAACCTGAGTATGAGGCACACTGTGTAGTTGGGTGGGAAACTCGGTTTATAAAGACGTCAGTTCTCAAACACGATGCCAACCAAATTCTTACAACTTTACAGACTAAGGCTACAGTTAATTTTGTGGGCTAAACTAGCAGGAATATAAAATGATCTACAAAGAGAAACAATGACAAGGGGAACAGCCTGGCCACATAGGAAGTCTGTTACAAGGAAACAGGAGGCAAGAGGGTGGGGAGAGAGGGCAGATGGGCAGAGAGTTTCAGGTTGGGATGACAAAAAAGTTCTGCGGGCGCATGGTGATGATGGTTGCCATTAAACTGTACACTTAAAAATTGTTAACGTGACAGATTTTTGTGTTGTATATTTTACCACAATAATAAGAAATTAGATACTTGTATAAAAAAGTAGATAGGTCAGAGACAGAACCTAGTACCTATAAGCGTGTAGTTTGACGAAGGAAAATTTTGACCAGTAAGTGATGTTGGATAACTGGCTTTCCCCCTAGAGAAACAAATTTAGACCCACAGTTGTCAAAATACGTGCTGTTATATGATGGCTTAAATAATATTTTAAAATTACTTTAGAATAAAATAGAATTTTATTTTAGAAAATTTAAAATAAATGAGAGTATGGGCTTCCCTGGTGGCTCAGTGGTAAAGAATCCACCTGCCAATGCAGGAGACATGGGTTTGATCCCTGATCCAGGAAGACCTCACCTGCTACAGGGGAACTAAGCCTGTGTACCACAACTCCTGAGCCTGTGCTCTGGAGCCCAGGAGCTGCAACTCCTGAGCCCATGGGCTGCAACTAGTGAAGCCCACAGGCCCTAGAGCCTGTGCTTCACCAACAAGAGGAGTGACCACAGTGAGAAGCTTGTGCATCACAACCAGAAAGTGGCCCCACTCGCCGCAACTAGAGAAAAACCTGCACAGCAACAGAGACCCAGCACAGCAAAAGTTAAGTATTTTTAAATAAAGGAATGAGTTAAATATCAAATATTCAAGCCAAAGATAAATCACAGAAGAAAAGTATAGCGTATTTTAGTGTATGAAATTAGAAATTTAAAAGTGAAAGCAAAAACACTGGCTTGAGAAAATATTTGCATTAAATATCAGTTAATATTTATTTAAACACCACATAAATAAGATCTTAAATGATCTGGATAACCACGATGTGTAGCCTCTCAGAGCCAGACGTCCTGGAGTGAGAAGTCAAGCGGGCCTTAGGAAGCACTGCTGCCAGTGAAGCTGGTGGAGGCAATGGAATTCCAGCAGAGCTAGTCCACATCCGGAAAGATGGTGCTAGTCAAGTGCTACACTGAACATGTCAGCAAAACTGGAACACCCAGCAGTGGCCACAGGACTGGAAAAGGTCAGTCCTCATCCCAGTCCCCAAGAAAGGCAGTACTAAAGAACATTTGACTGCCGGACAGCTGCGTTCTCTCTGCGCCAGTAAGGTAGGCTCAAAACCCTCCAAGCCAGGCGTCAGCACCCCAGGAACCGTGCACTGCCAGGTGTCCAAGCTGGGTTTAGAACAGACAGAGGAACCAGAGATCAAACTGCCAACATTCGCTGGATCATAGAACATTCCAGAAAAACACCTACCTCTGTCTCATGGACTACACTAAAGCCTTAGACTTTGTGGATCATAACAAACTGGGAAAACACTTGGAGAGGTGGGAATACCAGACCATCTTAGCTGTCTGAGAAACCTGTATGTGGGTCAAGAAGCAACAGTTAGAACCCTGTGTGGAACAACTGACTGGTTCAGTCGGGATTGAGAAAGGAGTACAACAAGGCTGTTTATTGTCACCGTCTGAATAACTTGTATACAGAGCACATCATGTGAAATGCCTGGCTGCATGAAGCACAAGCTGGAATCAAGACTGTCGGGAGGAATGTCAACCTCAGATATGCAGATGATGCCACTCTAATGGCAGACAGTGAAGAACCAGAGTCTCTTGAGGGTAAAGGAGGAGAGTGAAAAACCCAGCTTAAAACTCAATATTAAAAAAACTAAGATCGTGGCATCTGGTCCCATCACTTCATGGCAAATACAAGGGGAAAAGGTAGAAGCAGTGACAGATTTCCTCTTGGGCTCTAAAATCACTGCAGATGGTGACTGCAGCCATGAAATTAAGAAGACCATTGCTTCTTGGCAGGAAAGCTATGACAAACCTAGACAGTGCATTAAGAAGCAGAGACATTACTTTGCCAACAAAGGTCTCTACAGTCAAGCTATGGTCTTTCCAGTGGTCATGTGTGGATGTGAGAGTTGGATTACAAAGAAGGCTGAGCACCGAAGAATTGATGTTTTTGAACTGTGGTGCTGGAGAAGACTCTGGAGAGTCCCTTGGACCGCAAGGAGATAAAACATGTCAGTCCTAAAGGAAGTCAACCCTCAATACTCTTTGGAAGAACTGGTGCTGAAGCTGAAGCTCCAGTACTTTGGCCACCTGATGTGAAGAGCTGACTCACTGGAAAAGACCCTGATGCTGGGAAAGATTGAAGGCAGGAGGAGAAGGGGGCAGGAGAGGATGAGATGGTTGGATGGTATCACCAATGCAGTGGACATGCATTTGGGCAAACTCTGGGAAATGGGTGGGGACAGGGAGGCCTGGCGTGCTGCAGTCCATGGGGTCTCAAAGAGTCAGACACAGCGACTGAGCAACAATAAGAGACACATTCAGATTCCAATATGTAAATGGGCAAAATACATGAAGAGACCTTGTGTTATCAGGTGTTATTTTAACTGTTTTTTAATATAATTTATGTAAAATATTGTAGTTTTAGGTGTACAACATAATTTGATATTTTTATAGATGATACCCCATGCAGTTATTATAAAATATTGATTATATTCCCCATGCTGTATATTACATCCTTGTAATTTATTTTATACCTAGTGATTTGTACCTTTTAACCCCCTTCACCTATTTTACTCCCCTCTGGTTACTACTAATTTGTTCTCTGATTCTATGAGTCTCTTTTTTGTTATACTTAATTTTGTTAGATTCCATAGAAGTAAAAATATACAAAATTTGGGTCTCTGACTTATTCCACCAAGTGTAATACCTTCCAGGTTCATCTATATTGTTGCAAATGGCAGAATTTCATTCTGTTTTATGGCTGAGTAATATTCCTGTGTGTGTATACCATTTCTCCTTTATCCATTTATCTATTGATAGACACTTAGGTTGCTTCCATATCTTTGTTATTGTATGTAAATATTGTTGGGGTGCACATTTTCAAATTAGTGTTTTCAGTTTCTTTCGATAAATACCCATGAGTGGAATTGCTGGATCGCATAGTAGTTTGTATTTCCAATTTTTTATGGAACCTCCGTACAGGTGGATAACATCAATTTCCATCTCCTCCAACAGTGTCCTGGAGTCCCCTTTTCTCCACACCCTTGCCAGCATTTGTTATCTGTGGTCTTTTTGATGATAGCTGTCCTGACAGGTGATGGCTCATTATGGTTTTGATTTGTATTTCCTGGATGATTAGTGATGTTGAGCAGCTTTTCATGTGCCTGCTGGTCATCTGTATATCTTTTTGAGAAAAATGCCTACTTAGGTCTTCTGCCCATATTTTAATCAGGTTGCTTCTTTTTTATACTGGAGTGTATGAACTGTTGCCCTCTTCTCCTGCCCTCAATCTTTCCCTGCATCAGGGTCTTTTCTGGTATAATCATGACATTGTTGCTAATAGGAAAAAACTGGAGGGAAATTGGAAATGTTTAAATAAATTAAGGTACATCCACCTAAGGGGTGTACCATTTTTTATGATGGTCATAAAGGTGCGAGCACTATGGGAAAATGCTTATTTTCTTAAAGGAAACAGTAGTGTTCCCTGTTGTTTACAAATATAGGCATATTTATTAAAAATAACATAAAGGAATACACAAGCGTGACAAGAGCAGTGTTCTGGGGTAACTCACTAACAGTGGCCACCTGATAACTCTGGCCACTTGATGTGAAGAGCCGACTCACTGGAAAAGACCCCGATGCTGCGAAAGACTGAAGGCAGAGGAGAAGAGGGCAGCAGAGGATGAGATGGTTAAATGGCATCACCGACTCAATGGACATGAATTTGAGCACACTCCAAGAGAGAGGGAAGGGCAGGGAAGCCTGGCACACTGCAGTCCAAGGGGTTGCAAAGGGTCAGAGACAATTTAGCTACTGAACAACAACTAATCGTGGGTAACTGTCCACTTCTCCTATTTCATAAACTTGCAATAATATGATTCTATTTTCTGCGTTTTAAGAAGTGTTCTGAGAGAGTGTGTGTGGATAACCCTAAAATTTGAGTATGTTCTCTTATGTGTGAGATAATCCAGCCTAGCTGAAGAGGGTCTGTAACAAGGAGTCTCATCTCAGAAGCCAGTGTCGGGAGACTTGACTGCATTTGAGGGCCAGCAGGACCTAGCTAGTCTTTGTGCAGCAGAAATGTCTCGATTGTCTCCTGTGTACTAGAAACTGGTTTTAGACAAAGGATTTACATACAACGATCATCTAATGCTCCTTAGGTGGGTTGTTATTTGCTACCTGGAGGTGGTATGGAATTCCCAGTTAATCACAGCTTGGGTTGACAAAATGTCAGATTAACTTCCTTAAATATGCTGCTGGTTTTGCTGTTCCAGTTTGCGTCCATAAACAAGTGAAGTGCTGGATTTTATTTTTTTGGCTGACCTCAGAATACACCCTAGTTGCTCTTTGAACTTCATTGGCCCCTGCTGACTCTGAAATAATTCTGGGTCAGTGGAGACAAAGCCTGTTTCATGGAGATGTTCAGGGGCCCTCCCAGGGGCCAAGGGCACCCTCATGATGTCGCTGAGCTTCATCAGAGCTTAACTGAGGTGTGAGATATTAGGCTTATCTCATGATAAGCCTTTCTCATGACTTCCATTTTTAGAAACTTAAAAGTTGTGCATTTTTTTCCTTTGTAAATTTCATAAAATGAACTGCGAGTGTACAGAGAAATAGTGAAGCCATGTTAACATCCTGATTTTCAAGTATCTCTATTATTTGTGAAACATGATTGACATTTTAAAACCAGTAATATTTATGTCCCATTTGATTAATTTTTTAATCAGTAAAGTACAAGGACTGCAAAGCAGTTGGAGAAAATGTTTAAAATCAAGAGCCCTCAGTTCTCATCCTCAACCTGCCATGACTTAAAAATCTTCCCACCCGCTACACCCTCTGGAAGGGTTTTATCTTCCACAAACTGAGCCACGTGGATTAGATCTTTGCCAAGATCTCCAGCTCCAACGTTTTATGATGCCTTTGTTCTAGGAGAAGCGTAGGTTACTGCCGTTTCATTGTGTACGTACAGTAGGCTCACCGCTGTAATCAAGTCTCCTGCCTGGGGAATATTCAAAGTAAGGGCCATCACAGCTGGTTGATAAAGCGCAGGGAGAATAGAAAGCATTTACTTGGCTAAGCTTCCATTCACATAGAGCAGAATACACGTGGAAAAGTGCTTCAGAACTGTACTCTGGACAGAGTAATCCTAAAATAATAGTAGCTAAAATCTAATAAGTGTTTTTAAAAGCTTTTCATCAGATTTAGGGGAAGAACCGGGCATCTCACACTGCTGGTCGAGCGTGGGCTGTGCCACACCTGGGTTCGCTCTGACGCGCCTGTGCTCCTCCAGGTGGGCTCGGTGGTGGCGGTGGGCTGGATCCGCTCACGGAAGGCTGTGGACTGGCGCCTCTTCCGCAACATCTTCGTGGCCTGGTTCGTGACGGTGCCCGTGGCCGGGCTGTTCAGCGCTGCTATCATGGCTCTCCTCATCCACGGGATCCTTCCGTTCGTGTGATCGCTCCTTGGCGGCCAGCAAACGGGGGATGGTCCGCGGCGTGTGCGTGGGTGGTGTGGGCTCACACGCACACGCTGTGCCCACCACGGGCTGTCCCCCGGCCAGTGCCTCCACGCCCCTCTCAGATGTTCCAGACCACTGTCCACCCAGGTGTAGAGTCATCGTCCAGAGCTAACTTAACTACTGTACATAATACTGTGCGTTCAACTGGTATCGTGGCAACATAACATGGTGCGGTTACTTATATATTAAATATATATTGTATACATAGAATAATAGCTAGTATTATTTCAGACATCCTCGAGATGGGAGTGGAGCTTCCTGCCTAGATTTCAATATTCAACAAATCTTTGTACATACCGATTTCAGCAGCAGATTTTAAGAGCCTTTTAAAAGGAAAGTGTAGACTGGAAGACGGTGTTTCCCATCTAACACACTGTATCGTGAGTGAGACACAGGCAGCGGCGTTGGGAGGCATCCGCGTGCTGCTGATACACTGGAACAGGAGCTCACCAGTGCTCTCACTGAAGCCCTGTTCAGATACTGTGTGCTGATTATGTAATATATCATGGATTGCTTCTGTAAATACTTAAAACTGTAATTTTTTAATGGTGTGCTTCCCTTATACTTTTTTGATCAGAGAATTTTGGAAAGTACCAAAGAAGCAGCGGAATAGTTTGCCAGTATTATATTTTCATACTGTTTGTGTCCCCACCCCACCCCCACTTTCTCACTAATCCCAGGATTAATCCTGGGTGTGGCGAGACCACCTGGAGCAGGGTGTATGGTGTGATGCCAGCCCCCACCACGGGCACGTCCCACTTCCGGCCCCCACCATACCCCGCCCCGCGGCCCGCGCCAGATCCTGGCCCCTCGATGGTGTCAGCGTAGAGGAGGTACCGACACGAGGACGGGTGACCGAGCACTACATGTCAAGTCCAGTTTAAACTCCCGCCCCCTCCTCCCCTGCAGCCTGAAGAATGGGACTCTGACCTCGGTCATGAGGCAAGTGCTTTGGCCTTTTAGAAATCTGGGAGTGGGGAGGGTTGACCTGTTAAGACAATACACTGGACTTGAGGACTTCCATGAGGCCTTCACGGAGCGGAGCATCCCTGGTTGCTCTGCTGTGGTCCCCACTGGAGTCTTCTCTTTTTTTGATAGCGGGAGGAAGTACGACTAATGCAAGAGCCTGAAACTGTGGAAATGCTGCTAAAACTTTTATATTGACAAACACTTTCTCGGTACTTCATTGTGATTTTTCATTAATCAACCATATTAAATTTATAATAAAAAATGCCCCTCAAAAGTTTGCCTCTGAAGTCTTTTTCTACATACCTATGTGTTTTCTGAGTTTCCACAAAAATAAAAGCTATAATTTGTTTGCTTCTATTTTTCAAATACTTTTTTTCCCCTCTTATTTTACTACTGTTACCTGTTTGTGCCCAAGGTACACAAGAGGAAAGAATGTCCCACAGCCCGGCCACGCGTCACACACTGAGCCTTCAGTGCTGAGCTGTCTGCCAAGACAGCTGGTCCCCAATGGAGCCTCTGTCACACTCTGCTCAGACTTCCCACTGCATACTTTTTCTTTTAAAGGAACTTTTCTAAAACTGTTCCTTATGTTTGGTTATACAGGGTCTTGGTTGCTGCTGCAGGCTTTCTCTAGTTGCAGTGAGCAACTAGATTGAACCTATGTCCCCGGGTTGGCAGGTGGATTCCTAACCACCACCACCAGGGAAGCCCCCTGCTTCACTCTTAAGTCAGCCAGACTCAGCAGCACTGGGGCCGCAGCTCGCCCGTCTAGGGCTGAGGATGCAGCCAGAGCCCACGTTCTATCTCCCTTCTTGGCTCGAGCAGCCAAGAACACAAGGACACAGCTCCCTGGAGCCTCAGGACCTTCAGAAGGAAACTTCCAGCCTCTGTGGCAGAAGCCATGCTGTCTGTCTCCTTCTGGGGCTGGGAAGGTAGGAGAGGAGGAGGGCTGGCGAGGTGGAAACAGTTCTTTCTCTCCGCAAAGAGACTTGCCTGCCCTGATTTTTAACTGGTACTTCAGGCCTTTCATGGCCCTGCTTTTGATAAAACTATAAAGAAAGTTGTTTCCTCCTAAACTTTATAAGAAAAATAACAGCACAACACAGTATCAGGTTGCAAGCTGTGTCCTGGCAGAAGGGCTGCTGTCTCAGTCTCGTCGCCAGGCTGACAGAGGCCCCGATATGAAGCAAGACAAATGTCAAAACCACGCGGGGCCCTGCAAGAGAATCTTTCCGATGCAGACACACAGGCTGAAAGGGTGGAGAAAGGTACTCGGTTCAAACGGAAACAGAAAGCTGGGGAAGCAATGCTCGTCTCAGTCAAAACAGAATTCAAAGACTAACAAAAAGACAAGGGCGTTACACAATAATCAAGGATTAATCCAAGATCAATTCAAGAAGATTATGTAACAACTGTGAGTATATATGCACCCAACATAGGAGCACCTCAATCCATAGTGCAAAGATTAACGGACACAAAGGGAGGAACTAACATTAACATAGTATCAGGAAGGGACTTGAGCACCTAACTTACATCAATGGAAGGACAGAAAATCAACCCAGAAACACTGGCTTTCAGGCCAGTCTCTGCGTTGTTTTTATATGTATATAATCTATGCCAAAGCGGCAGAATACACATTATTCTCAAGTGCACAAGTTACAATCTCCAGGACAGATCATAAGCTAGGCCACAAATCAATTCACAGTAAACTAAGAAAACTGAAATCCTGTCAGTCCTCTTTTCCAGCCACTGCACTGAGACCAGCCAGTGACTGAAGAGCGTGCAGAGATAAGCCTGGCCCGCTGCCCCTTCCCCCTGCCGCCCCCGGGTCATCTAACTGGGATGGCCTCCCGCTCCCGTGAGGGCAGAGGAGGGACCCTCCCAAGGGGATGGGATGCTGACAGTCTTTGCTTTGAGTTAATCAGCCTCCTCCTCTAAAAATGCACACGCTTCTCAGGCCAGGGGCCCCCCTGCGCCCCTGACTTTCCTGTGCTGAGGTTTTGTCACCACACGCTCTGTGGCGCAGAGACGGGCGTGCAGCTCTGAGGGGCTCCTGGGGAATGCAGCCTCCCAGCCCGGCCTCCGGTCTCTCTCCAGGGCAGAGCCTGCACGCAGCACAGGCTGCAGACCATCAACAGAGCCAGAGCAGGACGCATTTGCTAGTCATTTCCCAAGGCCAGCAATCTAGAGGTTAAACCAAACTGAATGTCAATTCCAGACTGGGAGTTGGGAGGTTATTGGGGAAGGGAGGGAGGAAGTCAAAAGGAACCAGACAGACTGACCTCCAGGGCAGGAGGCCTGGACCCCACAGCTAGGCTGGCACCTTCTGCTGGCAGACAACAGTGGCACCCAGTGGTGTCAAATGTACTTGCAATCATGTCCGTCTTTCCAGAACCTTTTTAAATTGCAGCAGTGAAGTCACCTCACAGAGTGTTTATTACATCATAATTCAAAGAGCTGTCAGAAAGGTCAGGAATTATCTGTGCCGCTTTGATGGCCAGAGGTAACTGAGTACCTGCCAGAGGAGTCTGGATGCAGAAACCCCAAACCACGCCCACCATTTACCCAGGCCCGCATTCACTGAATAAACATCCACGACGTGCCCATCATGTGCCAAGTGCTGGCCTGGCCACGGGACACAAGAAGACAGGCCTCTTGGAGCTCATCCTCGGGGGAGGTGGGTGAGCAAAACTACCAACACGAGGTGTGACTGCCCCCCCGGGGGAGTGTGCCCAGAAGGCGGGAGCCAGGGTGGCAGGGGGCGCTTTCACACAAGGGGCAGAACGTTGGCAGAGACACCAAGAGCACCGTGACGGTTTCAGCGCTGGTTCCCTGGGAGACGCTGTTTCGGAGCCCGCAGAGCAGCCGAGAAGCACTTCTGACAGGCCGCTCACAGGAAGGTCTGCAGGTGGTCAGCCGCCCACCAAAGGCCAAACAAGCTGGCTGGAGTGAGGCTGCAGAGGTGAGACTGAGGATGGCCGCAGGGTCAAGAATGAATCGATGTTAAAAGGGAAAGTCAAATAATGGCGAGGCCACAGGAGTTGTAAGGCTAACAGGGGCCGGGGGTAGGGAAGGAGAGGAGGGGGACCTGGGGAGCGGAGGGGAGGTGCTGAGGGGCATTTTACGGGGGACAGCAGAGCTGGTGAGTATCTCAGCACCGGCGCACTGGGGAGGCTTCCTCTCCTAGGCGACTGCACTCCAGACGCCTGAGGTCACCGTGAGGGGCCAGCACAGGGCCTGGCACGGAAGCTCAAACGTGCTCCTTTCTGCTACAACTGTCGTGACGAGGGTACTTAGATCACAGCCCAGCAGCCATACAATCCAGTGGAGTTAACTGCGGAATAAAGGCTGAACTCCACATCCTTCTGTTCATGTCTGGGTTACCATATCAACACAAAGACTGGCTCTTCGGCTCTACAAGAAGAAATCACTTAAAAAAACACACACACAAGGAAGGGAAGAAACACTGGCCTGCAGCAACCTTCCCATTGGCCTCGGGCCGTAGATACAACTACCCTCGTCAGACGAGTTAATGAAGCGCAGGAGGCAGCATCTCGCCGGCGGTTTTCTGCGTCTCCTCGGGCCCCCAGCATTTCCATCCCCTGCCCTTACAACCGCCCAGCTGAAGAGATGCTCACAATGACAGCCTTTAACCCCAGGAACCACCAGGGTAGCCCAGCTCGCCCAGCTCAGCGTCCCATCCACGCTCAGGTTGCACAGAGCTCTCCCTGAAAGACAGGCGTCCACTACACAGAATGAATTCGTCGTTTACCCCCTCATCCCTTCTCCTTTGCTGTTGTACTTAATCTCCTGTGAGGGCAGTTCAACCCACAGAGACAATGAGAAAATAAAACTGTATCGTGTGGCTGGTATCACAGGTGATACCCGACATAAGCAGCGGTGGCTGGAATCTGGATTCTCGTAAGAGGACCTTTGGTGGTGGCAGGGAAATGCCTTGTAGCACTCACATCTTCCAAAAGCAGCTGTGTCCAGTTGTTCTTAAGATGCCTGACTTGGAAAGTGAGGAATCTGAACAGGCCAATCAGAGAATTCTAAGTATCAGTGGACCCACGTAAAGAGCTCCATCTCACTGGCCATTAGGGAAACACTATTAAGACATTTTTCCTCTAAAAGTGGTAAAAAATCTTTAAGTCTGTTAACATTCAGCCTTTATGCGGATGCAGGGGAACAGGCACCCTGACCAACATTGGTAGAAACACAGGTTGGGACTGAATTTCTAAAGGGTGACTTTGTACTACTGATCAAATGTGCACCGTACCTACGACTCAGCACCTAACTGCCAGACACTGACCCTGTGGACTTGCACTAATACAGCGGCCACTGTTGTGCATGTGCTGTGCAACTTTATAAAAAAACAATTACAGACAGCCGTCCGCCGACCTGCTTCATGCTGCCGAGTGGGACCATGCGGACACACCCCATCTTCAGCACCACAGAAGCGTCCACTGGGCAGTGCGCCATGGGGACACTCACGGCGTGCACAGAGCTACATGGACAAAGGCACTCAGTGCAGCACAGTCTCTACAGCAAACTGAATACAGGAAAGAGGGGCATAAATGAACACCACACTGATTCAGAAGTATAAAAATGAAAAATACGAGGCACAGCTTTACAGACAGAAAAACTGCTTTGTTAACTTGAACAGTATGCTGCAAGACAGACACGTGTTTTCACATTTTAGAGACAGACACTGACGAGGTCACTGAAGACATGGAAAAGCACCTACAAGGATGCAGGGCAAACTGCCAGCGGCAACGGGGGGGCGGGAGGGGGGATGGCAGGTTTCGCTTTTCCTTACCACTACACGGACTGAACCTGCTGCAACCAGCACACGGTGTTCAAGTTTTTTTTTTCCTGGAGTTCTACTTTTAGAAAGACAATATACCAGTAAGCCCTGAAGATATCCCGTCTCCTCATTCCTCTTCTGAACCGCTATTTCCATCCTCTGGGCATCATTTTTCTAGATCAAAAGCCTTGTCCCGAGACCCGGGGGGCCTTGGGTGCGCCCCCTGCTCCAGCCTCGCCCCGGCAGCATTTCCCCGCTGCCCCCTCTCCATCCACTGACACTCTTGCTCCTCCCCAGCGACTTTACAGAACTACCAGGAGGACAGACTCTCTCACTGCAACTGGCAGCGAGGAGCCCAGCAGACGTGCCCCCGCCCAGCAGGACGAGGCTCGGCCTGACACAGACCAGCAGCAGCAGCAGGGAGGCCGACACAAGTGGCGGCGACGGGCAGGAGCACAGACCCGTTCAGACCAGAGCCCGCCTGCGAGCGCTCCTCCCTGCAGAGTCGGTCACACCAAGCACGAGCACCCAGCACCGGCAAGTCCAGTCGGTTTATGTTCCAAATGTGATGGGTTTATTTTACTCTGATGCAAAACCAAAGATTCTACTACCATACAGAGACCAATATATTACAAGGTCATGAAAAAGTGGTGTGTGGGACATGCAGGACGCAATGGACAACTGGAGGGTCGGGTCATCTCCTCTGAACATGACACTACACCGTCGCTGAGGAACACACTGAAAATAACACTGCGGAACTGAACTGAAATGTGGCACGAACATGACAGCTTCCGGGAAGCCTTCAAGCACCTCCCTTAGGGTGGACTCAGTACCTAAGCTTCAGTGTGGGCAGGAGTACAATTCTTTGGAAGAATAAAAAGTTCACACTTTTGAAATTTCACAGAAGAATTTTAAGGCCAAAACATAGTGGGTTCATTTCTCTTCACCTCCAGGGACAAAGCTGATGCTTTATTCAAAACCACATTAAGCTTCTAGTTCAAATCCCAGACCGACCTTGTGCCCTCCTGCATTGAAGTTCTTTCCATCGATTAGAGCTGACAGGGTCAGTTTCACTCCTGAGAAGAAGAAGATCACAATTACTTGTAACAAGCATCACAATCAGATTCTGTGTTTCCTAGAAACCATGGGTGGAGTCAGCGGCATGGGTTCAGCTGGCAGAGAGATTACAGCTATTACTAACTTAACACTAGGGATCCATAACCACCTCATCTGTAAAGCAGTCAGGACACACTCTACTTGGAGTTCAGACATAAGAATAATGAGTGATCAACCAAACTCACAAGCCAGAGGAACCAAGTTATAATTAGAAATACATGCACGTATTTTAAAACAAAAGCAATGAATCTGTTTTACTTCAAACAACCAAATGTTACACAATTGTCTGAACTTCCCTAAAGTGACTACAGGTTGTCTGTAATTTTCATTATTCCTCACTCACCTACTCCAAGCCCACTGTCATTCATTCTATTACTCACCTGGTCGAAGGGTCTGAGTGTAACCCAGTCCAATCAGGCTGGCATTGTTTACTTTAGCCTAAGATAAAGAGATGAAACAGAAACAGAAAATCAATTTTGTAATATGCAAGGCCAACACAACCACTTCATGCATCAGATTTCCAAACCTGAAACACCTTAGGACCAATCCAGAATTACTGAAACTGAAAGCTAAATTAATAAATCTTTTAAGAAGTCAGTAGGACTAGTAGGGACAGAGGGGACCTTGAGCATGCAGCTTAAAGGCCTCGAGCAGAATGTTAAAACACCGTGTGGCCAAACGTCCCTCCCTGTGTGCTGGATTCCTCTGAGATACCAGTTTTATGACCTCTGACAGGGCTAAGAGAATGAATTCTAGTGACAGAACGATCTGGGATCAAACCCTGATGCTACCTCTTACTGAGTGACCCTGGGCAGCTACCTGACCGCTCTAAGTCTCAGCTCCCTTGTCTGTAAAATGGGGGAGGAGGGCAACATTATTCACCGAACAAGAGCAGTTGTGAGGAATACATGAGATAATACATACAAAGTCTTAGCACAGGACCTGAAATTTAAGAGCTCAATTAGCATTATTAACAAGAATTACTAATGGCAATTGGGCTTCCCTAATAGCTCAGTTGGTAAAGAATCCGCCTGCAATGCAGGAGACCCCAGTTCGATTCCTGGGTCAGGAAGATCCGCTGAAGAAGGGATAGGCTACCCAGTCCAGTATTCTTGGGCTTCCCTTGTGGCTCAGCTGGTAACGACTCCCGCCTGCCATGCGGGAGACCTGGGTTCGATCCCTGGGTTGGGAAGATCCCCTGGAGAAGGGAAAGGCTGCCCACTCCAGTTTTCTTGCCTGGAGAAGTCTACGGATTGTATGGTCCTTGGGGTCGCAAAGAATCAGACATGACTGAGAGACTTTCACTAACGGCAACAGAAAAACTGATTGAAACCCAGGAATCTATAGATAAGAAAATTTTGAGGCCAAGAGATAAAATGACTTGAGAAGATCAAACAACAAATACGGGAGGAACCAGGATTGAAACCCATGTTTCCTGACTTCAGGGAGATGCTCCTCTCACTACACAGTGACCAGCTCAAAATTAATAAAGAACACGCAAACCACGAGCACATCACGTGTCCACATCCTTACAGAGAGAGAAGTTCTGCAGTCCAGCTTGTACTTAGCAGCGATGCCGAAGCGGGTGTTGTTACTGCCAGCTGTCCACGCGAGGTTTATCGACGTTTCAATCTTCTCATTCACCTTCTGGTAGATGGACCCTCCAAACTCAGTGCCATCATTCCTGTTTTCAGGGCACAAGAAAACCTCGTTAAGTATCTAGTTTGTTACAATATGGAAACAAATTCCAAGACTATCTAAATCAGGGTCTTGTTTTATAACTACAGATTTCAGTAAACTTCTAGCATAAATGACTGTCAAATAAAAGTTATATAATTTATAACCACATAATTAAAGCACAGTAACATCTGATTCATTTACTTGGCTCCCCCACATGATATAAATTTCTTAAACAGCATTTGACTAGGCACAAAGGCTGACACCAAGTAAATATGATCTGTATGTCTCTCAGTTGTTCATAGTACTTAGAAACTTCAAAATAGAGTTCTACAAAGATTCTGTGAAAAAACATATAAAGTAGTACATGTCAATTCTGGATTTCATTCAAAACACAATCTTAGCATAAGAAAGCGCCTTCCATGCAACAGCTACCAGGCATGACCCAGGGTACTGTTTCAGAGCATCTCAGAGCTCAGCCCCTGAGCTCTGATGGCTCTCCTGATAATACTTTCACCAATTTCAATGCCTCTGTCTACACCACAAGTGACTTTAGTCATCATAAGTGGATTAGAGTGTCTAGTGGACGGCAATCTGCAACACTTCAAAAACAAAGAGCTAATCCTTCTCTTTCTGGGACACTGGTCGTGCCCAGTAGGCCAAGACATGAAATAACAGTTTCAAGTTCAAATTCATGTAACCAACAGAGTGCGGCCCACAGACTTGAATCCAGGACTGCTCTGGGGACCTTGCTACTTCTGAACACAACACAGGTCCCTGGGGTCACACCAGGGTCCCTGAACACCTCCATAGAATTACACTGGCGCTGCTCCAGGACTCTCCGATCAATCAAGGGGTTATTCCTGATCCAAGAGACCTGCTTCCAGAAACAGCCGAGATGAGCAGGGAACCAGAGGAAGCAGCAACACCTCTCCAAAGGACCCCTCTTATCAAAGGGAATCCTTGCCCTCGCTCTCTCCATTCCAGGCTCGGAGACCAGCAGCGAGCACCTGCGCCAAGGGCACCAAGCCTGACTTCGAGGCCAGCACAGCAAGGCCGGGTGTCCACCGCGGCATCATTCCATGCAAGCACCACCCCCTGCCGATCTGCGCAACATGCTAACGGCTACCATCCTTCTGGGCGGCTGCGCCGGCACTGAAGGAGCAACTCCGAACTTGGAACACTCACACATGAGTGTGCAGCTGGAAGTCCGCGGCCTTGTAACCCAGGGCGAAATTATTCTGTGACAGTTTGGATTTGGCTGTGTCAAAACTCATCTGATAGCCAGCAAGCCAACCTTCAAAGGCCAACACAGCCCAGCCATAGATGGTTGGTCCTGAAAAATCTATATCAACATTACTGCCAAGACTGAAACAATCCCGTTTATATGAGGCCTTCAATTTCCCACTCTTCTTTCTGTAAAACAAACAAAAACAACATGAGCTTTTACTGCGGTCTAGGAATCTTGAGAGTAAGATCCCTTTTCTCCCCTAATGTAAATATTATTTTGGTAGAAGGCACAAATAGACAATGTTTCAAATGACTTAGCTCTACAAATGTAATTTTGCTAGGATTTGAAATATATATACTATTTTTTACCTATTCTCTAAGTTCAGATGATAGGGTATTTCATGATTAACTTCATAAAAGCGTAAGTATAAAAAGGTGCAAGATATTTCAGTACCAAATCAATAACCTGAATGCATATGTATACAGACATACAAGAAACCAAATTCCTTTAAATTTTAAGTTTCCAAATGGTACAAAAGGTAACACCCAACACAATTTTAGATTATTAACCTGTCACAGAGATAAATGTACTTTATTTTTTGGTAAGCATGTTTATTTTCCTCAGGTCAGTGTTGTCTCCCTGGACAATGTGGGATAGAAGTGTACACTTCTGAAGTGACTCAAGGAGGGGTGAGCCTGCCGCACGGCTCAGGAGGACCACGCCCCACCGAGCGCCGCTCCTGTAGAGACAGGCAGGCAGGAAACAACAAAATCCCCGCTTTTCAGATGAAAACACTGAGCCAGAGAAGCTGGGGGATTTACAAAGGCTAAGAAATCAAGTGAGCAGAACCGCTCTTTACACATTCTGCTGCCAGGAGACAACACACTTTTCTCAAGATGTTAACTTCCCAGCAAGACCTCACATCCAAGAATCTTCGGGATAGCTTAAAAACATCTAGTCTCAGACCCTTCTCGCTCCTACATTTTTCCCACAATGTGCCTCTTTGAATTAGATTTACAAGTTCTTGTTCATCTGCCCAGATTTCAAATGAAAACCAGCCCCTGCCTCCGGCGGTCTTCCTCCCCGTCTCCTGCACACACAGGTCTCTGCTTGCCTCCCCTTCTGAGCTCCTCCCGCAGCCCCCTCCTCCTAACCTTTCCATCCCTTCAAGAAACAAGACCATTTCAGAAAACGGGGTTGGGATAATTACCCTGTGTTCGGTACAAATATGGTATCAAGAGTCAGTTTCAACCCTTCAGCCAACTGAAAAATAAAGATTTAAATTTAACAATTAGCATTTTTCAATTCTTTTCTTGACTTGAGAAACCAATTCTAAAGTTTTCTCTAACTTATTCGCTAATAAGGAAGTCATTAAAGAAAGACAAACATTAGATTATTTCATAAATTGCCTCTTCTTCCTTTTCCCACCCCCATCCCTCTCCCCTCACCCCAGTCTTCATCACGATTCTCACCAAAAAATGGGTGACATAAATTAAGAGTACAAAACAACAAAATCCCAATGCGACAAAATAATCGTGATACTCTTTCGAAATTATTATGGTAATTGGACAGTTAACAAACCAACCTAAGTAACTTATTCAGCTATACAGTTGCATTATCTATCTATGATAATGTGCATACAGACATACCTCAAAAACTAGTGCCCTGAATGTAGCAGGCACTTAACAAGCATCTGCTGAAAGAGTTTCTCTTTGAAAACATTAAAGAATTTTTAGCACCATTTTTCTGTGGAGTCAGTTTTGCAATGTTTACAAAAGCAAAATTAAATCACTACAAATAGCTTGGTCTGCTCAGGAGACGCCCAACTGTTTAACAGTAAGTAGAACTGGTCAGAACAAAAGATGTCATAATTATGTACTCACCAACAAAATCTTACTTTATAGAAACATAAAACATACCAGAGAAGGCCACGTGCAGAGAAAAAAATACGGCAACTAGACAGTGCAAGACTTCACTCAGATTATATTTGGACAACATATACACTGTGGACACACTGATGACACAGTCTGTTCATCAGCTCATCCCCAAGATCAAGTTCACCCTACAAATAACTTCCAACACTCTCGTACCTTATTCTCCCAAGAGATTTCTGTCCCAAGAGTATTGTCTGTGTTCCACTTCTGCGTGAAGGTCAGTCCATAGTTACAGATCTTGTATTTGGTCTCTAGGTTGCCTGATGCTTTCCCTGTATCAGTGTAAGCATGACCAGAAGTAGAAAATTCCTGGTAAGAAAAAATAGTTAAAATCAGCTCACCAAATAGAAAATATTCATTCCAGAAAACAGTATTCAATGCAGCAGAAACCAATACAACTGACTTTCTACCACAACCCTACTCTGCAGCAACTTACTTCCTGCTCTCCTTCTTTCCTTCTAATCTCTAGACATTTTAACCAGTTTTGCAAACTTCACATTACTCCACCTCTCTTACTGATATTTCTGTTCCATATACCCTTTTACTAAATAGGAATCCCAAACTCTATCTTTTAAAAGAAAAATATCTTTACTGAAAATGCCTTTCCTAAAAAGACAAAAATATCGAATCTTAAACATTTACTTCATGACATGAAAAAGACTTTATTCTTTATCAGAACTTTTGAACTATTAGTTAATTTTAAAGTCTTTAAAAAATCCCCAAACAATGGAAGTTTTAGATTCCCTCCTTTTAATAGGGCCATAACTTCACTGCATTAAAAACTTTAAAATTTTCATTGTGGTGAAATACACTTAACCATTTTTATGTGTACAGGACACTGGCATTAAGTACATTCACACTGTTACGAAAAATGTATTGCTTTTGCCCACAAAACTATCTGTAAGATTTTCAGATCTGTAAACAATGTCAATATTTCAAAGTATCTATCCATTTTTCATTACAAAATGCAATGTTGTGAGTTATCCCTCTCCCTCCCTCTCCTCTGTCAAACAGTTACTATGAATGGCTCAAAAGAAATCCTCCTCCCTAGTTAGGTGTCCCTCAGTCATATGACAGTAAGCAATTAGAAATACATCTCCTTCTAGGGGGAAGCAAACAGTCAGCACCTGTCACTGACAGTCTAGGAACTGTCAAGGAAACCACACTGCTGACTGGCCCTGCTTTTAAAGCCCATCTCTGAAATACTGCCAACAGTCATGAAACGCAGCAACTCCGCCCCAGTTGCTTTACCACCTGCAATATGAATCCTTCCTCCACCAAACGCTCTGCCCCCTAACTCGCGTTCTATAGGCTGATGACACAACTGGGAAACTGTGATCTGTTTATCTACACGGCACAGCAAGTTTTCAAAGAGACTATCACACTGCACACTTAGGGCAAGGCCTTGGCAAAAAACAAAATGCTAGTCATGTTTTAACGACTCACATCACTTTCTTTTAGTAGATCCAGCTACCGAGTGTTTTATTTTTCACATTTACCTTTTATAAACTTGTAAGTATAGCAAATATAAACCTTAATTTTGGTGCAAAAAATTAAGGTAGAAGCGTATTTAGTCTGTATTCCTTTCTTATGATCACTATTTCTTCGTCTGAAGCTCTGTCAAAAATCTAAAATACCAGAGGTCCAAATCTCAAACACAAGGCTATAATTTTCCTAAGCTGAGTTCCAGGTTCACAATTACTTCAATTTTTGTTTAATTTCATAATTAGCTCAAACAGTGCAAAATATATTTATAACATGCACATAACATCTACAGTTCTGCTGTCGTGCTAGTATGCAACAAAACAATCATGGAAATGTTACTGTTATAAATGGCATATCATACAAATAACAAGATATGATCTCGGCAATCTGGAGCAAGGGATGAAATTTTTCCTAAATCAATACTAAAGAATAAAAACAGCCAAAAGACAAAGCACACAAATACACTGTTTTTCTTACCATCTGAATGAATATTCACAGACAACAGCAGCATGAAAGGGAGATAAAATTTTAGTTGTTGATTTTCTCAACACAAAACTACCTTAAGCAAATGTGAAATACTAATTAAAATGAGTGTGATTTTTCTGTTTTAATAGACTACATAATAAAATCCCATCTTAGGAGGGTAGTCGCATAAATATTTATTTACTACTAGAAAACCCAGGGAAAGAATAGTGACAAACCAGGATTAGACGAAGAGTGAGACAAAGCACCATAAATACTCCACATGCTTTTTGCCCTTCTAATTAAATCGTTATATCCAGAAATAAAATTTGCACTGGTTTGAATAGGCAAATACCAAAGAAAAAAAGATGCAGCCAATATGGAGAAATCAGAGAATAAGGTGAATGTAAACTTGATCTATTTGCTGAAACTTATTAAAAGCTCTGGTTAGTGATGCTCTGATAATATGGTGATATATCCTTTATTTCTTAACTTCCAGGGAAAAAAAGTTTATGAACATTAATAAAAGTTGACTAACGTTCTGCATGTATTTCTACATTTGTTTCAACTAATCATGATGGGACAGAGACTAAAGTTAGTTTGTTTTTGTAAAAGGGCAACAAAATTTGCATGAACCCAATAAAAAGGAAGCAAAGATTTTAGTGTACACATACATATTCACAAAAGTATAAAAATGCGGCATAAAAAAATATATATACACACAAACATACATATGTATACACATGTATTCTATATCTTCTGAGACTAAGACTCAGAATACTTTTATAAATGACAAACAAAGATCTCCCCCCAAATTCAACTTGATTGTCCTTGGGCTCAAGTGGCTGAGTGGCTCTCTGAAATCTGAGAGGAGGACAAAGCTGTAGGAAAGAGAGCGTAGCACCAAAGGTATCCTGTTTCAAGTAACTTGACTAAACAATGATTTTCAAACAGGTTCCTTTAATTATGCTACATCTATTAACAGAATATTGAGTACTTACCACTCCACTACATGACTTGGTTCTCAGATCTATTTTGACCATGCCAAATCCTAGAGACACACACAAAAATAAGTGATGTACAAAATGTGACATGCACTCCAGTCTTTGCAATTTAGAAATTATGAAAATAGTCCCTAGTACATTTCATATGGAAAATAGTCAGTATTCCTGTTAGGTGAAAGTTCCACAAGAAACTGAATTATAACAAAATTCTAACAAAAACTGAATTGTAACCAAAAATTACAACAAAATGCTAACAAAAATTAAGCGTAATTTTTAAAGCCAAAATAATAAAGACATATTTCTAAAATATAAGTTAAAAAAACCTATGGATAAAAGAAAAATGCACTATTTTAAGAACCAAAATTATTAGAAATTATACATATATACAAGCTTAAAATACATAATTAACGTCACTAGTTAATAAAAAAATCAAATGTGTACAGCACAAAAACTTAAAAATTTCAAGACTAAATTTTTAAAACCAAAACTAAATGCCTACTTGGTTTCAAACACTGTATGTTCCTCCAAAGAAGTCAAAAGCTGGGTTTTCATGCTCATGAAAACACTGCCATTATTTGGAGGAGGAAAAACACACTCCATGCTTTAACTGTCCCCAGAGCTAACCAAAGGAGGCACACATATATTACAGATTTATACTATTTCACCCCACAGATAACATTAAATATGCAAATATGTGTTTATGTATGCAATGGCTTTTAACGCTTGTGGCACTCCACCTCTAAAAAAAGAAGTCTAGTAACCTGCTAACAGTTATCCCCTTAAATCTTGTGAAATAGATTAATGTTGACTTAACCTCATTTTACTGAGCACGGTATCTCCCCTATCTTAGGCATGCAGTATGAATGCTTACCCCACACTGGCAATTTACAATAGCATACTTACCATATCCTTTGTTGAAGACATCTTTGGCAGCCTTTCCTAGGTCACAGTAAGTCGGTGTGTTACACATATCTTAGAAAGGAAAATAAGGACAAGGGGAGAGATAATATTTAGTGCTTATTCACCGTTCCAGTGCTCAGTTCTGTAAGATGAGGTATACAGGGTTTCTTGCTTTGCATCATTAATGCTTAACCCCTAAGGCAAGCAAAGTGCAGAGAAAGCACTGCTCCTTTAAAAAGAGCTTCCCAGAAACCTGGAGAATGAAACGATGTTTCTCATGAGATTCAATGGAGGTCATCTTCTGATTGCATTTCAAAGAAGAGAAATTTCTTGAACGCTGAAGCAGATGTTCCGTTAAACTGGACTTTCACTTTTTAAAAGAATGCAAAAATGTGCATTAGTAAAACATGTCTTGAGCAGTTGTAAAGCCAGAGAGCTGTATAAGATGACAAAGTAAATTTTCTGAGGATCTGTAAAGCAGATGCAATTAAACATCTTCAGGGCTAACATTTTCGCCACTCTGAAATTCAGTTCTTAAGAATTACCACACTAATTGAAGTGTATTCATCCAGAATACACCCTCTCTCAAAACTCTTCTTAAAATACACTGCTATAATCTAACCTATTAACCAGATAGAGGATAGATCCTACCTGCAGTAATCTGCTTACCAACAATCGGTATACACTCTAAAAGTTAGTCTTCAAAAACCCTAGCTAGGTGCTTCACTCCATCTTGCCTGAGGATTCAGTCAGCTTCTCTACTGCCAACATGACCCTCACTTCACAATTCTGAGGCCAATCAACACTGCTGAATATACCATCCCTTTGCCCTTTCTGCACAATAGGAAATCTCTTCCAGCAGCATCCTCAAGTCACGCTGGAGCACCTCAAGCAACCCCATTAGCCCCACTGTGCATGCTAAGTTGTCAGGCTCCTCTGTCTATGGGATTCTCCAGGCAAGAATACTGGAGTGGGTTGCCATTTCCTCCTCCAGGATCTTCCCCACCCAGGGACTGATCTGGCCTCTCCTGCGTTTCCTGCCTTGCCAGGTGGATTCTTTACCACTGAGCCACCTGGGAAGCCCCTGTTGACCCCATTACTACCCCAGTAAAATCCAGAGCACCAGCGCGCCCTTGCAATTCCGATGCCTCAACCACCCACACGTTCAAACTTATTTATTTCTATTTAGCAGAGCTCTTAGTCTGGCCTCCTGCTAATAAGTTTCCGCCTATTCCACCACACCCGAACACAACACACACGTTATGGTGCACATCTTCACTGTGAATTCATTTAAAATGTGTTCCTTAACCTAAACCTGTCCAATATGACAGACATTAGGATATGTTAAGAGAACAGAGTTTAAGAACATATATAAAGTGGAAAGAGTAAAGATGAAGAAGATAAATGTACTGAGTCATACCATAATAAAACTTTGTTCTAGGCCACAAGGTTTCAAAGTTCTTTTCCAGAGCAATTAGTTTACAAGTCCTTTGTGTCCCAACCATCAATTTGAGACTTTTTACACATTGCCAACTGCAATCTGATATTACTCTTTATGATCACAAACGACGGTGGTACCTGTTGAAATTCTGCCTGAAGCCCATAATTTGGGAGGTGAAGTATAAAAACTAGAGACTACGTACTCAAATATTAAAAACGTTAAGGCTTTATAGTTTGCTTTAAAAAAAAAAAAAAAGGAAAGATACACTTAAGTGTTCAGAAACCTCCATCTAGGGACCCATCACAGTCTTTTAGCATTTCGCTTCTTTTTCAAAAGCACTTGCTAGACACTACAAAAGTCGCGTGGGGGTTGGGGGGTCGTCTAGCCTCAACTGCGCCCAGTTCAAGCTTTCTTTTCCAGGCCCACGATCCCGATGGGAAATGCACTGCTGGTATGAGCAAGCAAAAACTCGAGAAGCCCCAGACACGTCACGTTCCAACACATTGCTGCGGCTCTGCCAATGCACTGGTCCATGGACGTGCACGGCGCCCCCGGGCTGCAGGAGCCGCAGGCGGGGGCGGGGAGCGAGGGGAGGTGCCGGGGTCGGGGGTGGGGGAGCGGCGGCTACAACAGCATCACCGTCGGGCAGCCAGCTCGCCTCGCCCCCGTCAGCTGGACGTCCAGCACCCTCCCGTCAGGGGCAGGGAGTAGAGGGGCCCCCTGATGCTGGATGCCGAGGCCGAAGAGGAAGGCGGGGCTCGGGGGTTCCCGGACCCGCCTTCCCTCGAAGCCAGCCTCCCGGGGACCGGCCGGGCCGAGGCGCAGGTGGCGGCGCGGCCCACCCGTCCCCGGAGGGGCCGGTTCCCGCTGCACCCACCCGCGGGCCCGCGCCCCGTTCGGCGGCCCTGCCTCCGTTAGCCGCCTCCCGCGGGTCCCTGCCGGACGGCCGCCCGCCCGCCAGCCCCGCGGCCCCGGCTCGCCTCACCTCCGACCGGAGGGCCCGTCCGCTCCGCTAGGAGGGGCTTGTCCGCTCCGCCAGGGCACCGCTGAAGGTCTTCTTCGGACCAACGCCGTCCGCGCCTGCGCGGCCCCACGCCCGCGGCGCCTGCGCGCCCCGAGCCCCGAACCCCGCGCCGCGGCTGCGCCGGAGAGTCGCGCCGGGGGCGCGCGCCGCGAGCCTGAGGCGGCCCAACACCTCCAACTGTCCGAGTGCGCGCGCGCGCCGCGGAGGCCGGCGCGCGGGGGCAGACAGGGTGGACGTGAGCGCGCAGGCGCGGAGCCCGCGCCTTTATCCCCTGAGGGGCCCGCTCTCGCGAGAAGGTGCGGAGCCCACTAGCGACCTTTACCCGCGGAGGGGTCGCCCCCTGCCGCGTCTTTCTCCGGCGGACACCTGACAGGCCTGTGAGGGGATTCCGTCTCAGAGTGACTGAAATTCAAGATTGTGGCCTTTGGTCACCTCATCTTAACGATGAGAAACATAGGTCCCCAAGGGTAAGTGGCATGACTTAAAGACGACACTGGAGGAGTAATCCAAAGGGAGAGAAGAGGCGGATGAGGGACAGCTCTCCTTTAGAGAAGAATTCCAACTCATAAACGTACAAGAAATGACAGAAACAGAAAATCCCCGCTTTGGAGCCACCAAGAACTGCGTCAGGCAGAATTCATCAATAGATGCTGGACGGTTGAGGATATTCGTCCAGTTCCAAAGTACTATCCCACAGATGACTTAGTGAAGAGAAAAGGATACCTTCACATCAAACGCATCGCCTAAACCGAGTGATGGAACTGTGCAGCGCCGGGAATGGTACAGACTGACGTCTTGTGTGAGAATGACTCGCCCAAGAAGTGCTTTCTCTCCTTTCCGGAGGAAACAGACAAACCCAGCTGAGGGGCAGTTCTGCAAAACAACCACCTGGTCTCTTCTAAAAACATGAACTTCATGAACTGTTAAGAAGACTAGTCAAGTGTTGTAGATTAAAGGAGACAAAAGATATGACCCTGAGAGCCATGTAATCCTAAATTGCACCCTGGATCAAAAAACAAAAAGCAGCTATTGAGGGTCATTATTGGGACAAGTGAGAAAATTTGAATGTCGACTTTATTAGTATTGTAACAATGTTAAACTTCCTGAGGGTAATGATTATACCTTGATTATGCAGAAATGGGGACTTCCTGGTGGCTCAGCTTTAAAGAATCCTTGTGCAATACAGAAGATACAGAGATGCGGGTTCAGGAAGATCCCCTGGAGGAGGGCACCGGCAACCCACTTGCCTGGAGAACCCCATCGACAGAGGATCCTGATGGGCTTCAGTCCATGGGGTTGCAAAGTGTTGGATGCGACAGAGCTCGCATGCTAACAGGCATGCATGGATAAATGGCCTGTTTTTTAAGGAGATATATAGTCATTCATAAGTGACATAGCGTGTGTCTGCAACAAACTCTCAAATGGTCAGGAAAAAACATTCAAAATGTTAACAATTGGTGTATCTACGTGGAGGATCTATGGATCTTCATTGCATTATTCTTAATCTTTCCTATAAGTCTAAAATTATTTTTCAAGATAAAAAGAAGAAAACCCCACAAAGTCTTTGATACTCAGAACATAATACCAGGTTGCTTCTTGAAAGCAGAGGTAAAGATGATTTCCCTGCTGTGTTTAAGCATTTCAGGCTAAGAAAAGATAAGTTAAGATGCTTGCTCCCAAAGGACTCATAATGTGAGACTTGGAAAATGAGGCAGAAAATGATCAATGTCATTGGCAAAGCAATATAAGTTAGTAGGCTAAATAAAATGAGTTTTGGAGTCAAAAGATGCTGGGTTGGCACCTCAGACCTGCCAACCCTGTGGTTGTTGGCGTACAACTCTACGTCTCTGTTTCGACATCTGTGAGAGAACCAAATAAGGTCTACTTCAGAGGACTGTGCTGCTGCTGCTAAGTTGCTTCAGTCGTGTCTGACTCTGTGCAACCCCATAGACGGCAGCCAACCAGGCTCCCCCGTCCCTGGGATTGTAGTCGATAGTAAAGACGGTGATGTATCCAGAGTACACAATGATCCACCTGGCACATGGAAAATGTTCATTAGTTAATAACACAGATGAAAACTAATATGCTATAGGCGATTAAAAGCCATGCAAGCAAACTTAGATTTATTCACATCCAGACGAATATTAGAACCACAACTCCAGCCTGCACTTTGGCACAGACCTGGCCTTTGTCGGGCCCAGCAGGTCATTAAAGTCTATAAAAACCACTCCCAACAGGAAGCTGGCAACATTCCTTCCTTGGGCTTCTTCATCCAAAGTCTTTCCTTCTGAAGGGACCTGATAATACCAGTCCCAGGTCACACACACAGGACCTCCTCTCTCTCCCAACATGCAGGAAGGCGGTAAAAAATTGTTCTGGAAAACAGCAGCTGCAGAGGGAATAATTCCATTGTTTCCTATCACTCTGACCCTGCTGGCTCAGCAGGATCCACAGTTATTCTCAACATTCACATCAAGCCTCTAGCCTCGGCCACCTCCAAACTACAGCTAGTTCTCACACCCTGCCCACCCACACTGGGTTCTGAATCTTGGGAGGCATAGAAAGGACTTTCTCAGTCCAAATCCTAATCACCTGGCATTCTTTTCCTATAAAATGTCTAGAACCAGAATTTTAGGGCAGGGAGGGTACTTTAGGTTCCTTCTTTTGTGGGACATTTGCTAAGTGCTTACTGTGTACAGGGCACCATGCTCAGAACTGATGGATGAGCACAAACCCGGAAGCATCTAATTCTGTGTGTGTCTAGAGGCCCTGGTGAGCAGGTTTCCAACACAGGTCACCTGCTCTAGTCAAGATAACCTTCTCTGTCTGCCTTCGTTACCTTTGTGAGAGAAAATCTCAAAGGGTTAGTATAGTTTTACTCCCAAAAAAGAAAAAAAAAAAAAAAAAAGAACAAAAAACGGAGAACAGAAACCCTGCAGTGAAGATTTGGTATCTCAATTGCCCTAAGTGTAAGGAAAATTAAGATTCTGAAGCCAGCAACGTTATTTAATTCTGTTTCTTTAAAGGAAAGGGACCCTCTGGTTTCAGTTCAGTTCAGTCACTCAGTCATGTCCAACTCTTTGTGACCCCATGGACTGCAGCATGCCAGGCTTTCCTGTCTATCACCAACTCCCGGAGCTTCCTCAAACTCATGTCCATTGCGTTGGTGATGCCATCCAATCATCTCATCCTCTGTCATGCCCTTCTCCTCCCACCTTCAATTTTTCTCAGCATCAAGGTCTTTTCCAGTGAGTCAGTTCTTCGCATCAGGTAGCCAAGGTATTAGAGTTTCAGCTTCAGCATCAGTCCTTCCAATGCATATTCAGGACTGATTTCCTTTAGGATGGACTGGTTGGATCTTCTTGCAGTCCAGGGGACTATCAAGAGTCTTCTCCAACACCACAGTTCAGAAGCTTTCAAGGACTCCAGAATTGTGATGAAGGGTGAGGACCCCTTGGCATCTTTGAAGAGGAGATTCTAGCCCTGTCTGTGAGCCTCCTCTAGGGGGCAGCAGATCTCGGGGGCCCCAGAGGTGAAAGCTCCTCACTGTGCCCGGGATGGGTCAGGTGAAGGAGAGGAATGGCTCCCAGGGCACAGGGACAAAGATCCAAGACTATGTTGTTATATGTTTAGGGTGTATGTGGTACCCTTAAACTCCAGGTCTGACAACTTGCCTTAAGGCAATAGACTTGTGCAGAGGTTCATCTTGAGTAGCTTGAGTGAGTTACAGCAGCAGGAGATTAAAAACCAATTGATGCTTTTGAACTGTGGTGTTGGAGAAGACTCCTGAGAGTCCCCTGAACTGCAAGGAGATCCAACCAGTCCATCCTAAAGGAAATCAGTCCTGAATATTCATTGGAAGGACTGATGCTGAAGCTGAAACTCCAATACTTTGGCCACCTGATGCAAAGAACTGACTCATTGGAAAAGACCCTGAAGCTGGGAAAGATTGAAGACAGGAGGAGAAGGGGACGACAGAGGATGAGATGGTTGGATGGCATCACTGACTTTATGGCAGTGAGTTTGAGAAAGCTCCGGGAGTTGGTGATGGACAGGGAAGCCTAGCATGGTGCATAGTCCATGGGGTCACAGAGTTGGACATGACTGAGCAACTGAACTGAATTAAATTGAATGGCCGACACTTAGAGGGTTCATTAAATTGTAATACACCCATATTTGGGAGTATGGTTCAACCATGTGTTCTGCTAATATCTGATCATCTGAGGGAAAGGCCCAGTTTAAAAAAGTGGGGTTAGGGGGACAAAAGTTTAAGTACTGTGTAACTCCGTGTATGTGTGTATATGCATGTGTTACCATTTTACTTAAAGAAAAAGCAGGTCTCCTTCACTGCAGGTGGTTTCCCTACCATCTGAGCCTCCAGGGAAGCCCCATAGACGTGGACATTAGTAATGGCTTAACTCTGGACTGGTGATAGATTGATAATACATGCATTATATATTAAATAAATAGATGCTGTATATTTGTGTGTGTGTGTGTGTGTGCGTGCATAGAAGAAATGTTGGGAAAATGTTTCCAAAATCTGACAGTGACTCTGCTGGGTCAGAGTATACGTGATTTTTACTTTCTTCACACTTTTCTGTATTTTCCAAAATTTCTAAAATTTGGAAATGTGTTTCTGTTATAATTAGAAAAGTTAAACTGACTTTCACAAGGTGGGGAAGTACCTAGGTTCGTGAGAAGGGCTGTGCTGTGCCCTGGGGAATTTCCACAGAAAACTGGGAACTGCAGCTGGGATCAGTCCCTGGAATTCACGTTGGGCCTTCTGGGCGCTCAGGTCCCTCTTGGCCACAAGGGGGCACAAGGAAATGCGGTAAAGAAAAGCTGACCCTGCAGGTGAATGCTGCACATGGGAGTCAGGGTGATGAGCCCAGCCCTTCCCTTGCCCCCAGAGCCTCATCCAAGCTTTCCATACGATTGTGAATACAGTTATGGGGCTTCCCTACCCAAATTAGAGTCCAAGTTGAATGTCAAAAGGGCAGGAAATATTTACAAATTGTTTTTATGAGGAAACCAATTTTGTCAATGTTCCACTTGTGGATTTGGGTACAGCCTGGCTTACACAACCTGGAAATTAGCTCATCTTAACCACTCGCTAGTAAAGCACTATGATCACTTTACACAAAGGATACGTTAAGAAAAAGGAAGGTGACATATTCCTATGTAATCTGAAAATAGGAAGCAGCAGCGTCCCTTTGGTGAATATATAGCTGTGTTTCAGGGAACTTGATGTTTTGGAGAATGGTCTTTGGTTAGTGAACTGTGGAGTGTGGTATGCAGGAAGGAATAAACTTAGGAACCAGAACATTTGCGTTAAATCCGAGGTCTGCAACTCACTAGCTGTGTGACCTTGGGCAAGTTACCTGACCTCTCTGAGCCTCAGTGTCTTCATCTTTAAAATGGAGATTCCCCAGAAATAAACCATCGGGATGAGGCCCGCCCAAGGGGCCCCACCACATGGTTTTCTGTGGCCAAAGTTCTGAGGAGGCTTGGACCACTCCCAGGGTTCACCCCAGACAGGAGACAGATCACACCCAGCGAGTCACAAACAACACAACTCCCAGGACGATAGAGAAGCCAGATGCAGACTCACCCTGAAGGGGTGCAGAGTCTGGACCCCGGGAAGGGATTCTACTACTTGGGATCCGTGGAGAGCACCCCAGGGAGGGTCAAGGCCCACAGCCTCTCCCCTCCAGTGGCGACTCTGTGTGCAGAGCTCAGGACAGCTTTATTGAGATGTAATTGACATGAAACACTGTGTAAGTTTCAGGCGTACAGTGTGATGGTTTGACACATACAGGTTAAGGAAGGAGTCCTTTAACCCCACATAATTATCATTTCGTTACTATGGTGAGAGCACTGATGCTCTACTTTCACAGGAACTTTCCAGTTCACAGCACAGAACTGTTAACTGTAGTCACCAGAGCTGTTCATTTTTTAAAATTTGCTTCTTTAGAATTGGGACTCCAGGCAGGTCTGGGGTCTCCTAATATTGTGGGATTCACCAGCTACCTTTGAGGAAAAAGAATCAAATTCCATTTAGGGTGCAGACCCCATCTCGTCCGCAGGCCAGTTGGATTCCCCTTTGTGTGCTCCTTCCCTGAAACAGGCAATGGGGTGCGTGTGGGCCACTGCTCAGGTCCACTCTGTCCTGCAGAGTCATACACGGTGGGTGGGGGGCTCAGTTCCACGCTCTCCCTTCACAACCCTCTGGCCTCCTGCTTACAGACGCCACAGAAAGACCCTGTGCTGGTCACACACCCCCAGCCCCACCCTGCATGGTAGAGGCCGCTCCTTGGCCTGGAGGGCTGGTCATCAGGCTACGGTGCCACCAAGCTCTGACGGCACAGGGGAGCAGAGGAGTAAGTGGGTGAGTTACAGGGGTGCAGAAGGATGTGACTGAGAGAGTGAAGAGCAAGGAGGAGAAAGAGAAAGACTCAAATGATGAAACCATGAGTGATAACGGCGTAGGAGAAGACAAGCTGAAAAGAAGAATGGAAGTTGGTCTCCACTCAGTTCTTTAGGTTTCTGTCCTGCTCCCTGCAGTGTATTTACTATTAAATTACAGTCAGTACAGTGAATAAAGGACTTCCCAGCTGGTTCAGTAGTAAACAATCTGTCTGCGTAGCAGAACACTTCAGTTTGATCCCTGGGTTGAGAAGATGCCCTGGAGAAGGCAATGGCAACCCACTCCATTATTCTTGCCTGGAGAATCCCATGGACAGAGGAGCCCAGTAGGCTACAGTCCACGGGGTTGCAAAGAGTTGACAACTACTTAGCGAACAATAAGAATAAAGCAAAGTGGACTGTGCAAAAAGGCCTTGCCAGAACAAAGAGGCCGAAAGGGCCTTGTGATCCACTCTAGAACATAAGTGTATTTCAGTTGAAAAGGAAACCACCCAAGTCTCCTGCACTGATGAGTTCAGGCTGCCGGGACCCTCAGTGGCATCAGCAAAAGGCCATCAGTTCCCTGAGTCAACTTAGTGCCAAGGCCTCATCCCAGCGCCTGACTCTTGCCATGACCGAAGACAAGCGATGCTGTTTCCAGCTAACGTGTATTGAGACCCGGGCAGCTTTTTAAACATCTTTCCTTGCCTTTTCACAGCAGCATCTGCTGTCACTACCCCCATGTCCGTGTCTTGTGTTACACGTGTGTCAGGATGCAGAGGAGGAAGAGCAATGCTGTGGTCTGAATGCTCGTGTGCCCAGATTCACGTGTTGCTATCTTAACTCCCAGTGTGATGGTGTTGGACGTGGGAACCTCCCGAGGCGCTTGGTCTGGAGGTGGGGCCCCCGTGAATGGGATCAGCACCCTCGTGAAAGAGCCCCCTGCAGAGCTCCTTGGCCCCTCCTTCACTTGTGTGGAGAAGGTGACACAGAACCTGAGCACATAGGGACTCTGACCTCAGACCTCAGCTTGAATGCAAGCACCTGGTCCATGGGATTTTCATTACACAGAAGTATGGTGTGTTAAGTATGTTAGGATCCATGCATCACACTCAGCATCATCAAATTGTTTTTTGCCCAAAGAAGGCAGAGCACAACCTTAATTAAGCAAGCTAGGGGCCCCAGGTGTCGTTCTCAGCTACATGTCTGCTGTGGGGTCAGGAGGGCTGAGGCTGTTGCTGCAGGAAAGGGAGGTCCTAACACCGTCTGACTGCACAACTTCGAAGGGGGGCCACTCACATAGACACCTGTCGGGTCCAAGTGGTGCCCCCAGGGTGTGTGACATCACAGTCACCTCCCCCATCATCTACCTGCAAATTCCCCAAAACCTGGTCTGGAGGAGACCTCCAGGCCACAAGGAGCTGAGGCTGAGAGGCCCAGCCAAGGCCACAAGATTGGTGACAGGCCAGACTCCGTCTACCTGACTGCATCCAGGCCATTTCCAGAAGTGGAACCACCCAAAGGGGCAAGACATCTGGTAGACCCAGTTCCTCGGCGGTCCCCTCCTGACCTCAGTGTTTACACGGCTGCAGTGATTACATGGATCCTGCAATCTTTGTCTCCCCTCATCAACCTGCTCCTCTCATCTTTGACTTATTGAACATTTCCTGTGAGATGCTGCCAAAGACCTGCTCGTTTCAGTTCCTTTGATTTTCTTTTAAGAGAAGCAGAATGTATGGAAATCAAACTGGCTTTGACACGGCAGCCATAACAAAGCTTCGCTTTCCGGAGTGAATATGAACCGCAGTGCTGTCTTTGACGTGAACTACAGCAGCTGTCGCTGGAGGGCACAGGTGTCAGCTCCTACACACCAGCCCGCACCCCACTGCCCGGCCTTGGCATCACCCATGGGGGTGGCATCTCCCTCCGTGTTGCACCGGGGTGGCGGGGGGTGGAATTTCTTTTCTAGAATTTTAATTTCCTCTGAGCTCAGTCGATACTCCCTGATCCCGCCCTTCCTTTGGGTCAGGAGCTCCCTGAGGCATGAGGAGGACCAGCTCGGGTTGTCTGTTGGCCCACAGTCCTTGGCAGGGACAGGAGAGCACGTGAGGGCGTCCTCACGTGAGGGGCCAGGCTCCCAGCATGGGGAGTGGGCTCTGCAGTGCTCTGCCATCTGCATCTGGGAACTCAGGGGCCCTGACCTACTGTTGCTGTTCAGTCGCTCAGTCGTGTCCGACTCTTTGCGGCCCCATGGACCGCAGCACACCAGGCCTCCCTGTCCTTCACCATTTGAGTTTACCCAAACTCACGTCCATCGAGTCAGTGATGCCATCCAACCATCTCATCCTCTGTCGTCCCCTTCTCCTCCTGTCTTCAATCTTTCCCAGAATCAGGGTCTTTTCCAATGAGTTCGCTCTTGCCATCAGGTGGCCAAAGTAATGGAGCTTCAGCTTCAGCATCAGTCCTTCCATTGAACATTCAGGACTGATCTCCTTTAGGATGGACTGGTTGGATCTCCTTGCAATCCAAGGGACTCTCACGAGTCTTCTCCAACACCACAGTTCAAAAGCATCAATTCCTTTTCAGCAGAAACACTTCTGAAACCTTCCTCTCCCCTCTGCTCCTCCCTGGCATCCACTTCCGACTGCTCCATAATCTCTAAGATAATCTGAGATCAGCCTGAGGGTGGTGAGCACAGCCACTGGGCATCCTGGCTGAGGAACCCTGACTGCTATCTGCAAGCAGCCTCTGCAGATCTGGAAATACCCCAGGTCATCTTCCAGGGAGACTCTAGTATTTATGTCCTCAAAGTCGCTCTGGCCTTTGGGAGACCTAGAAATAACAATTGGTGGGGCAGTGAATTTTTCTTTGGTGCCTAGGATTACACTGAAGGCAGAAGGAGAAGAGGGCGACAGAAGATGAGATGGTGGGATGGCATCACCGATTCAATGGACATGAACTTGGGCAAGCTCCGGGAGATGGTGAGGGATGGGGAAGCCTGGCGTGCTACAGTCCGTGGGGTTGCGAAGAGTAGGACACGACCGAACTACTGAATAACAACAACCACCACTGTATTACACAAACTTCTGCTGAGTGCCACCAAGGAAGGGACGTGTGGTGTGCTGGGTCCTGAGGTTTACGTGAGGATGGCCTGGGATAGAGCATCTGAGTGCCAGTTACTGCACCAGGCCCGCTACAGATAGTAATGCCCTGAACCCTCCGAAGTAGGACTTCCGGGGAGTCATGCCACTTTACAGTTGTGGAGATGCAGCCCAGAAAGGTGGAGTGTCTTGTTCAGAGTCACAGTAAATGCATTTATTTATGCAGTCTTCCGTCACATAAAACAATGTATGGAGCTTCTATTATGTGCCAGGCCTTCAAAGCATGAGGATACAAAGATGATACCTTCGTCCCTCGTTGTAGAGACAAACCAGTGTCCAATCACAATAGAGTTTTATAAACACTACGGTGGGCAGATGGACGCTTCCAGGAGTCAGGGGCTCCAGGGAAGGCCCGTGTGGTGCTCCCATCATGTCCACCTGACTCTGAAGCTCTCAGTCTTGCAAGGCTGAGAGAAAGTCAGACAGAGACAGAGAGGAGAAGCCTGCTTTTCAGTCTTGTTCCCGGTTTGCAGCCTCCTGCGTCTGGTATGTCTGAATCCTCACGTCCTCTCGTCTGTGGGAGCGGCACTCCTGGAGGACACAAGGGCTAATCTTCTGTCTCCACGCTGGATACCCAGCAAAGCCTTGATGACTTGGATCACAGTGCTCCTGGCCTCTGTCCCACCGCCCCCAACCCACTTTCCAACCCGAATTCCATCTACAGTGCATGACCATCGGTGTGTGGGCTTAGTTGCTTCAGTGTCTGACTCTTTGCGACCCCATGGACTGTAGCCCCCCAGGCTCCTCTGACCGTGAGATTGTCCAGGCAAGATTACTGGAGTGCGTTGCCATGCCCTTCTCCAGGGGAGCTTCCCAACCCAGGGATGGAACCCACTTCTCTTAGGTTTCCTGCTTTGGCAGGTGGCTTCTTTACCCCTAGCGCCACCTGGGAAGCCATAACCATCCACCTGCGCACAGAATTAGAAATGTCAGGGTGACGTGAACTCCTCCGTTTCACTCACATCAGGCGATGGAGATCCACGCGCAGAATCCCATCCTCGGTGGTCCTCACTGTCAGCGCGTGGCCCCAGCACACTGGCCTTCCTCTTCGCCTCCTCCACCTCCTCTTCATTGGCCCCGCATTCACTTTCACCCACTGTAACCCTGGCTCCACACCGCTGCCAGCACTGCGCTCCTAAAAAGGATTTTAAATTAGATCCTGTCATTTTAAAGTTCAAATATCCCCAGTGACTTTCTCCTGCTTATGAAATAACGTCTTCTGGTTCCCTTTGCCTGTTATCAGTTCTTCACAATCTAGCCTTCTCTGGCCTCTCCACCATCTGCCCCAGTCACACAGACTCTCAAGAACTGATATGTGCCTTCCTGCCCCTGTACACACTTCACTGTCTGAGCCTGAGGCGAGATCATCTCCTGCTTCTTAACCTAGAGAACTCCTACTCAACCCACAAAACCCAGCTCAAATAATCCCTCCTCCAGAGGGCTAATCACGACCTCGTCTGTGATCCTCCAGCCCCACACTTCTGCCTTTTTGTTAGTGTTTGTCATAATATATAGAAATTCTCCCTACATATATGTCTTCTGGACATTAACTCCTCACGGGCAAGGAGCATTTTTAGCTTTTATTCCCAACACCTAATCATAGGTTCTGCTGCATACAAAGTTCTCAGTGAATATTTGTGCCAGTCCTTTTTGTCTGTCTGTTTTGCCAGAGGCTTCTGCTGCCCTAAGATTCTCTCTTCAGTTAGGTAACAGGAAGCAGAGAAACCCAGCAAGAAACAAACCCTGGGGCTTTCTCTTTTATATTTGGTCATAATTGTCCAACTTAAAAATAAATTCTGTAACACACCTAGTCACCAGGCATATCCTACAATCAAAGGGTGTTTGATGTTGGTTTATGTGAAAAAAGTAGTCCTTGCAGAAGAAATAGCTCCTCACTCCACACAATGGAGGCAGACATCCCAACACCAGGAAGAGAGCCAAGTAACAGAGCCTCAGGTCGCCTGCCCCAGCCACCGGGGCACTGGGCAGCCTTTGAGGCTGAGAATGGTCCCCTGGCACAGAATGTCCAGGTTCATCTTGACAACTGAGGTCAGTTGGTTCTGGAAGAAGACCCAGTGATACTAAGAATGATATTGACGGCATAGAGAAAATGCGTCGTTAGATTTTAAAGGGCACCTTACATCCCAGGTACTGGAATGAATTTACCCTGAGAACAAAGCCAACAGTAAAGGGATTTTTAGATCAAAATTCAGACTGTTCTACCCTTAAGTACTTAGGCAGTGACAAAGTGTTGGTCACTCAGTCATGTCCAACTCTTTGCGACCCCATGGACTATAGCCGGCCAGGCTACTCAGTCCATGAAATTCTCCAGGAAAGAATACTGGAGTGGGTTGCCATTCCCTTCTCCAGGGGATCTTTCTGACCCAGGGATTGAACCCGGGTCTCCTGCATTACAGGCAGATTCTTTACCGTCTGAGCCACCAGGAAGATAAGTGCATATCTAAATTATTTGACTTAGGTAACAGTTTGACTGGAAAAAAAAAAATCAGACAAAAGGGGATGAAGCAGAAGTTATAAAAATTTAAATTAGGAAAATTGAAAATGCATAAAATTCCCTCTGAAATCTGCTATATTGGAGACTGTTCTGCTTCAGTCAATTTACCATCATACAACACAAGTTAAATCCACTGCTCAATAAAATGCACCCAAACTTCCTAGTAAGTTGTATAAATCTATACATACAATGGGCTCTCTGGGGTTCTCATTAAAAGGACAACTTTAGTAAATTTCATTATTTTCCTAATTAAATAATCCTAACTTCAAACAGTTCCATTTTCATCTTAAGGAGAATTATTTTCCAGTTGACATTTAGCCCGAATGGGTGCTGTTACATTCACAGCTCTTAAGCTGTTGGGCTCTTTACATCTGGATGCCAGAGCTAATCAGAGGCATCGTCCCTCGTTTCTACCTGAGCATAGTTTAAAATGTCTCAGTACGTTTGTAACTCATTAGTTTTTGGCATCCCGCGTAGCACATTGGCTAATAGGAGCCATTCTTTCTTGGGAGCACAATTAGCTGTGAAAACAGATGTTAGAATGGACTCCCTCCTCCCCCACAGGATTATGGGAGGTAGGAAATGTAGGTGATTATCAGAGTTTGCCTTTGATACAGACATCCTGCTCCTCTGCTGGCCCTTTGAACTGACTTGGATGGGCCGTAATTAAGAGGGATTCAACCCCTGGAGGAGCAGCGGCTGCAGTCCTGTCTCTTGCTCCCACCTCGATTGAGTCCTTGTTTTGAACTATTGATCAAACAGATTGCAGGGACTTGTTCTAGCCTGTGTGGGGCAAGAAGGAAGGAAATGAAGGAGGAGGGAGATGGGAGAAAGGAGAGTACGCGTCTATAAATAGTTCAAGAGGGAACCTGCGGATCAGACCTCGCTTATCGCATTTCACACACCTTCCTCCCTTCTCTTTCAGAAAAAGCAGTTCCCAGCAACTTGCTGAGTTTCCATCTCGGCCAAAGCTCCATTGCGGGTGCAGAGCTGCCCAGCTTCAAGGAGGACGCAGGGAGGTCTGAGAGGGTCGAGGATGGTGGTGGTGGTCCTGCTGGGGCTCGGCTGGCTGTGCACCCCCCTGGGAGCCCTGGTTCTGGATTCCAACTACATCAAGAGCTCTGCTGGTGCACAAAGGGCCCAGAAGGTAATGCCCTGCAAGGGAGGAGGGCTGGGTGCTGGGTTTGCATGAAGCATCACTCAGGTCAGGGTCTGAAATGGTTCATCTCAACTAGCCTGGGAGCTGGAAAGGCTATGAGCTGGATTGAAGGCCTCCTGGGAGAATCCAGTCAACTTAGCATTAACTCACCCGAGAAGCCTAGTGGCTTTTCAGGGCACTGAGCTCTCAATTCACCTATAAATCAGAGAGGAAGTGAACACCGAGAAGGCTGTGCCACGTGCCAGACCTCTGATACATAATACCTTGCTTCCTTACAGCTTCAGATAGTTGTCACGCCTCCTAACGACGGATGATGAAAATGCAACTCAGAGATGCTAAGGGATTTAACTAAGGCCACGCAGTCAGGGAATATGGGAGTTATTAGTTCAGTGCTACATGGCAAGGAGCACCGGCTTGTCACCGTCTCACTTCACAGAACTGTTTTATAGGAAATTTTCATATCTGTTTGAAAAAGCATCAGTTGTAGATGAGAAAAGCCGGTCTTTGGAATCTGTTGCTCTGCAAATGAGGCATCCCTAAGAATCAAGTGACTCGGGTGAGGTCCCCCGAGGGCTACTTGGCCAACAGTGACTGATGGGAGTCAAAAGGTCAGCCAGATAGAGCTGCCACAAACACCAACCTTCCATCTCATTAAACTGTAGCACAGTGTCGAGGGCTTCTAGCCACAGAGCATGAATCTTGTAAACAGAGACTTCTCTGGTGGTCCAGTGGCTGGGACTCTGCACTCTCAAGGCAGGGGGCCTGGGTTCGATTCCTGATCAGGGAACTAGATCCCACAGCTACAACTAAGGCCTGGTGCAGCCAAATAAACAAATAAATATATTTTAAAAAAAAATCTCATAACCATCTCTATGACACACGGGAAAACATTTTCTTCCATTTTCACAAAGAACATAAAAATTAAATTCTGGGTTTAAAAGTAGGACAATTTTTCAAACACAAATAACCTTTGCAGCACATAGGTCTCTTTGTTGGTGATTTGCTCTCCCCTTCGTGGGAGAAAACCAACTCTAGTGGAAAAAAATGAAGATGCTGCTAGAGGCTTGCAGCAACGTTTCAAGGGCCTCAGCATTCGGCTTCCTCCACCTCCTGCCTGCAGTAAAAAGTCTGCTTACATCTCACTGGATTCTCTAGCCCTGTGAACAAATGTCCCTTCACAGGGTTCACAGTGCGTGTCTGACAAGGACTGCAGTGCTAGAAAATTCTGCCTCCGACGTTATGATGAGAAACCGGTCTGTGCCACCTGCCGTGGACCACGGAGGCGGTGCCAGCTTTCTACTATGTGCTGCCCGGGGACGCTCTGCATGAACAGTGAGTCGGCCTGGAGCTTGACAGGACCGCTGTGCTCCAAGGCGGAGACAGCACCTGGGTCTCTTGGACGACGATGTCCCACGACAGGCACTCTCTAAAGGCTCCCTGAAGTCGTTCTTGAAGCGAATCTCCCCAGCTGCCTCTTTTCGATGCAGCAAAATAGTTCCTTTCCTGGCAACAACTCTTGCCAGCAACGTGGAGATGATTTTAAAGGAACGGTGCAAGTTGGAATCACTGTTTCCACTTTGATTCAGTTATTTAACCCCCTTTCTTTGCCTTATGTGAGATATAAATATTTAGCACACGTGTCCCAGAAACCTAGACAGTTACACAGAGACTGAAGGCAGAGGCCCTGCCAAACTCTCTGGCAGCCTGAGGATGTGCCTGCCCGTGGTTCTCGGCCTCTAACCCCGCCCACTTGTCTCTCAGATGTCTGTACTCCAGTGGAAGAGGCAGCCAAAGGGCCGGAGAAGGGGACGGACGACGAAGACGACATAGACATAGAAGAAACAATCAAGCACCCAATGCAGGGGAAGTCAAATACTACAAAGCCACAACCCAGGAAGAGTAAGAGCAGCATTCTAAATATGAGTGTGTGTACATATATATATGGGCTCCCATATATATATGGGTGGCTCAGTGGTAAAGAATGTGCCTGCCAATGCAGGAGATGTGGGTTTGATCCCTGGGTCAGGAAGATCCCTTGGAATAGGAGATGGCAACCCACTCTAGTATCCTTGCCTGGAAAATCCCATGGACAGAGGAGCCTGGCCGGCTGTACAGTCCATGCGGTCATGAAGTCAGACGTGACTGAACAACTAACACACACATACCCCAGTTAAAAAAAATACATCCAACAAATATAAGCCAATAAACTTATTTAAAAAAAAAATACAAAAGAGATGAACACAGATGAAGTAACTTTTCATTCTCAAACAAAATACAAACTTCACTAAGATGCTTTTTAAACAACTGTAATCTTAAAATCCAACCTTTGACAGAAAGCAGCTGGAATGTTTGAGGGTGAACAGGCTGCTCCTGGTGGTGTCTTTAGGTTAACTGGTCCCCTCGTAAGCAGTGGTCTCTTACCATGTCAGTACACATCCCTTTAATAAAACACTGATGGGTGATACTTACTTTGTCTCAAGACAGGAAATCCCATCTTTCTCTGACAGATGTTTTAACTTGGTTGTTGTTCAGTCACCAAGTCACATCTGACTCTTTGCAATCCCATGGACTGCAGCACGCCAGGCTTCCCTGTCCCTCACCATTTCCCGGAGTTTGCCCAGGTTCACGTCCATTGAATCAGTGATGCTATCCAACCATCTCATCTTCTGCTGCCCTCTTCTCCTCCTGCTCTCAGCCTTCTCAGGCAGTATCTTCTGCTCGGGAGAGCTGTCCGTTTCACTGCTGCGCTCAGCCTTGGAGCCGGGCATGCTGCTCCAGCCTTAGTTTGCCAGCTTATCCTCCCTGCCTTGCCTCACCCCAGTCACACCCCCACAAGCCACCCACTTATCACGAAAGCCTGTGTCAATCTTGTTACAGGACATAGGGGAGAAAGATGTCTCAGAGATTTCAACTGCGGGCCTGGACTTTGCTGCGCTCATCATTATCGGACCAAAATCTGTAAACCGGTGCTCCTGGAGGGACACGTCTGCTCCAGGAGGGGTCACAACGACAACACGCATGTTCTGGATATCTTCCAGCGCTGTAACTGTGCGCCCGGGCTAGTGTGTCAGAGTCAGGCGGCTCAAAATCCATTACACACACGGTTGCACGTGTGCCAGAACGCCTAACGGCTGCAGGTCTAACCCAGCAGAAGTCTCAGGCATGCGCTCACACATCTTCCCATCTTCCCATCTACACATCTTAAAATCTAATCTTGTAGTCAGTGAAACAAACTGAGCTGGAGAAGCTGTCTTGTGATGAATAGAAACTAGTTTGGCTTTTTGTCTGTTTCCGCAGAAAAGTGGACGTGATTCTAGAACAAATTTAGGTTCATCTAGTGATTCAGTTAGTTCAAATAAATCTTTTAAGTACTTTCTGGTGAAGTTCTGATACCTGATGGGAATTGGGCTGGGAGGCGGAGTGACCGTTTATCTGTTGTTAAATTAGCTTACCAGGGAAAATTTCCTTAAAACCCCTACTGTTTATAATCCTTCATTTCTTGGAAGGGAAATACCCTCTCGCTACAAAAACAGAAACTTGGTTAATAAAGACATAAGATTCAAAAGATAATAGCCTATGTTGGTACAACCCATTGCAAGTTCCAAAGCACTTTTCCATTATTTTGTTTTCAATAGCCTTACTATTTAAGAACTTTTCATATTTTTGTATTGATATAATTTCTGTATTTCAAAGCTTGAGCTTTCGAGGACTGCCTGACCATCTGTACTCAAAAGTTACACTGGAGGAAAACAAGGGGAAAAAAGTGAAATCTTTGTCTATTAGAAGTTTAAATGGTCATATTTGATACAAATGGGTGAATGTTGGAAAAGACCCTGATGCACGGAAAGGTTGAAGGCTGAAGGGGATGACAGAGGACGAGATGGTTGGATGGCATCACCGATGCAATGGACATGAGTTTGCGCAAGCTCCGGGAAATAGTGAAGGACAGGGCAGCCTGGTGTGCTGCAGTCCATGGGGTCACAAAAAGTCGGACATGACTGAGTGACCGAACTGAACTTAATTAGGGAAGTTCTTTCTGATGGATTACAATCAATTGCTACAGATTTCATTTAAGAGATAAACCACACATCTGTTCTTTAGTTTATAAGTATTTATAACAAAATCAAATATGGGTCAAGCAAAGAAAAAAGTTAAATTTATGAACTTCTCTAATCTCTAAAAAAGCCTGAACCCTCTTCCAGAGGCTGGCCCCTGGGTGCACCTTAACTAATTTATAATCAGTAAACAGGAGGAAAGGTAATGAGGTAATGTAGTTTATAACATAAGAGCAGGAAATGAGAAAATAAAAATCCCCATTTAAGATTTGTTATCATCTCATCTCTTAATTCTCTCTACTGACCCTTAGTAAAGTGCAGTCATGAACAGAATATATAAATTTAAACGTTTGCTAATAAAGTTAGAACTAGATCACAGCTGATAATCATACAAGAGGTTTTATTGACTATAGTGCAGGCTACGGCATGAAGAAGAAATAGTTACTTAAAAACACCACAGACCCTTACATAGCAAAGCTTAAGAAATAAATTAAGACTCTGATTGGGCTGTGCCGGGGAGGATGGGCCTCACTCGCTTCGGTCCTTGGGCTCCCGGTATTTCCACTGGATGTAGTCGAAGATGTCCTTCTCACTGTCCACGGGCAGGGGCTCCCCGGCAACGCCTGCAAGGAGGGACAAAAGACCTTCCTCGTGAGCCAGTTCTGGAGCTCAGTTACAGAGGGGTCAGGATGGAGAGCTGAATAGGACTTGCTTTCAGAGGGAAAAGAAAATAGTCCACAAGCGACTTAAAAAGACCTCCCTCAAGAGCTTCTGGTCACACTTTGCCACACACATTATCCCCAGCGCTACACAACGAACCTGAATACCTCAGCTCTGGCCCTCTGAAGTGACCCTAATCCATGGCTCTCCTCTCTGCTGGGTCCCCCCGTGCCAGAGAAAAGGCCCCAGTGAGTCCCTCTGCAACTCGGCACAAAGTCCCTGGACCAGCAGTGCAGCGGCCCGCAAAGCCCACTGAAGCGAAACCTGCATTCAGGAGGGTCCCACGTGGTCTGTACACCCACCGACATGTGAGAAACAAGGCCCTACTTTACAGTTTTAGGACAAAAAGACGAAATCTTCATTCTCCTAGTAGATCACAGTAGACCACATAATAAATATACTGTGAAATGTTAACAAGATCCATAAAACAGACTAAGCAATTCTTACTCTTTAAACTTTGAAAGTTTGGAGTCAAAGCTACCAAGTTTGGCCTGACACTGAAAGGAGTAACACCTGAGTTTTTCAGAAATCTTGGAGGTACATTTAAGAAAACAAAAATCCTTTAGATCAATAAGAGTTTTTTCTTTTTTTACTGACCATGGAAGTAGAAAGAATTTAATCCATTCTAACACAGAAAATAACTAAATCTTGTCATCATGAGCTGAGGGCCTGGGAACACCTATGGAGCAAAGCTTTCTTTGTTGCCTGAGGGACTAACAATTCTAAAGAAACTACAATTAACTGCCATGGTTACTTAAAGGCTCTTAGAAAAACCAAAGTTGCTAAACCAAAATATCCAGATGACTGGGATTATCTCCGATGCAGACACAAATACTCACCAGTGACGCCCAAGGGACGGATTGTGTATTCATTGATTGTGAAGCCTTTTTCTAGGGCATGAGCTCTCATATTCTTATTGAAAATATCACTCCCAGTGAAATAGAGAACACCGCAGTAATACTGATCCTTGGGTATCAACCTAAACAAAATAAACAATCGAGCAATCCTTTACTATGCATTTCAAACTTAGCAAAACTAGGACTCATAATCAGTAAGGCACAACACAAGCCTGCGCAGTCCAATAACCTAAAGAGACCACCATCACCAGGACCATTCAAATGACCTCAACCGAGCAGTTAGTTCAGGCTTCAGTAAACGACACTCTGCATGGGGTGTGGACAGACCCAGAGATGGTCTCAGGACCACCTTCCCCAGCGGGATCCACCTCATGCTGTGGAAGGCACCTTATCAAGAGGCAAATCCAGAGATGATAAAGCAGATTCTGTGGATAGTGTTACTCTTTACATACTTTCAGGCCAAACTGTCTATTGCAAGGACATACGGCACTTCAGGGGCTTCCCAGGGGGCGCTAGTGGTGAAGAATCCACCTGCCAATGCAGGAGAAGTAAGAAACGAGGTCGGGAAGATCCCCTGGAGAAGGAAACGGCAACCCACTCCAGTATTCTTGCCTGGAGAATCCCATGGACAGAGAAGCCTGGCAGGCTACAGTCCACAGGGCCACAAAGAGTTGGACATGACTGAAATGACTTAGCAGTAGCATGGGACTGCAGAATGAAAAGGGATCCTGGATATTTATGCAAATTCCAAGATATAGAGAGGGAGACGGGGAAAGGAGAAAAGAAAGGAGAAGTTAATATGTCAGCAACAAATTTTGAGCAATACCTGATATCAATTCTCCTGTGTGGATATTCCTTTTCATCGTTTTTACTGGGAAGCTGGCAAACACCCTAAAAGGGATATTTAAAATAATGTTTAAAGATTTTTTTAAAAGACTTCAGGCTTAATTCTAATCAAATATTGTTAAGTGTGAAGTTACTTTTGCTTTAAACGGAGGTGGTTTTAGAACTGTGAAAACCTGTAACTTAACTTTTCTGTGCTCTATATATTATCACCCGCTTTGTACTGTAATCCTTCATGATTACTAAAGAACCAAAGGAAACAGCAGATGATGGTTCATCTGGCTTTTTTGTGACTCCAAACAAGAAAATAATCAAGGAAAGCACGAAAGATAGACCAGAACAAACAGAAAAAAGCAACTTGGAAGAAACAATGATTATTCAGGGAGACGAAAACACACACAAAAGCTATCAGTAATCTTCTCAGATTACAGATATTTATCCATGATACAAGGACAGAATGCTACAGAAAAAGAAAACTCTAGGAAAGGATTTAAATCAAAATAAAAAATATTATAGAAGAACTGGAAGTTGGAGATATCTTCCAGAAATTAGAGAAGACAGAGTACAATTAAGAAAAAAATTAAAAGATAGAGGACCGTTTTATTCCTTCTCTATAGGGGAGTTTTCATTATACTTTGGTAGTTTTTAAACAATTATCAAGGTCTGTTTTGTTATCGTTTCCTTTTCCAGAAAAATGGGTTTATGGGCTGGGCAACAACCCATAGGTAAAGTATGTAAAAAAGAAAAACATCGCCATTTTTCAAATTTAAAGCTTCAAACGCCACATTCCGAGAAAAATACACAAGTTACAAGCTTCCGGTTCTGAAGGGCAGTCGAGCTGGTTCACACGTCACTAAAAGTCATACATTTCACTCAGCAACACATAAAAATCAAAATCTAAAATGGTTATTTTCTTTAGCAACTCCTCTGGCTGAGAGATTAACGAATCCTGTTTATCTTCAAATATGAAACCTACCTTCTCAGGCAGTAACAAGTTACAACTCAACCTTCAGATGGAATTACCTTGCGGATATGGAGGTTTGAGCAAATTGGGCAATGATCTTGCTGTCTGTCACATCAGTAACAGGATTTCATCTAATGTCTTTGTTCCTTTCCTCAAAGCTAAATTTTATTTCCTGCACTTTTTCTGAAGAAATTTCTAAATTTCTCTGTATCACTATAAATTCTTTATTAGAGTGAGTGGGTTAGTTTTGTTTGGCATTTCAGTGAGGTAGTTTCATGCTGACTGACTGAAATAAAGCCTCTTCCATTCCTCTAGTATGGCCTAGGTTTCTCCTAGTGTCCCGTGAAATCCTCACTGTGATCACAGAAAATCATCTTCTGAGGCCAAACCTGCACAAAAACGCTAAAATATGAGTGGTACTCATCTATATAAAAAGGTATCTAAATGCAGAGGAAATTGGTTTTTCTTCCAAATGTTATTATATTCACAGGAAGAATAGCTGAATTAACTAAAGACCATGAGTCCACAAGAAGATCTGAATAACCCTGACTTTCCTAAGGTTTGATTACTATTAGTTTAAAGGAATTCATGTTTTAAAGATAACTTTAAAAACACAGAGAAGGTTGTATCTTTCAAACTATTTAGTCAGCGATTATAGCAACAAGATATTCTGAAATCAACTGGATCGATATAGAGTGGAGTTTATTCTACTTCATAAGCTGAATTCACTTTGCAGCCAATTTCCTTTCAGAAACCCAGAGATCTTAAAGCTTCTTTGGTGATCTTCACTAATGTTCTGTGCCCAGAGTCACTGCCCTGACTCCTCCCTGCTGTCTCTCCCCCGAGAAATCTGCTGGGCTAACTCCCTCACCTCAAGCCTCTCCCTGCGTGTCATCTCAGTAAGGCCATCCTATTTAATACCTTCTCCTGAACTCCCTAGATGGTACTAGTGGTAAAGAACCCGCCTGCCAATGCAGGAGATGTAAGAGACCTGGGTTTGATTCCTGGGTCGGGAAGATCCCCTGGAGGACAGGGCAACCCACTCCAGTATTCTTGCCTGAAGAATCCCGTGGAGAGAGGGGCCTGGTGGGCTACAGTCCACAGGGTTGCAAAGAATCTGACACGACTGAAGTGACTGAGCACACACTTATCTTAACCTACCATGCAACTTACCTACTTAATATAATCACTGTTGACAAGCAGTCCCTTCCACGGCCCTCAAATAAAAGCGCCACTTAAATTCACTCATCTGTCCCATGCTCCTGGGGCAGAGCCTAGGACGCTGCGATGCTAAACACCACATTTGGTGAACTGACTGAATACAGCCTCTCATCTGACTGATACCCCTCTCCCCACTTTGTTCTTTCACAGCACCACCCTCTCTCTGTCCATCCCTTCTTCTGTTTCCCAATTTTATATCTTCTAGACTACTGCCTTCCTCTCACCGATCTATTTCCAAACAGAAACACACTATTTTTATATTATTATTATATGTTATCCTAGTATAACACTCTGCACAACTCTTCAAAGATTCAGTATCTTCAAAAGATATTTGTACAGACGCTTCAAAGTTTCCACGTATATGGCCTAAATCTAACCTGCGTGAGAGTCGTTTGACAGAGGGCAAGGATATCATTTTATAGATAAGAAAATTAAAGCCTTACAGGAGTAAAGCAACTTGCCAATATCGCACAAAGAACTGGCAGTGGAGCTCAGGCGTTCACCCTGTACCCAGACCCGCTCACCACAACGCAGCACGCCCACACCCACCCCGTCTTTGCCGCTTCTTACTGCCTCCAAAACAAAACGAGTTCAGACTTGACCTGGAGTGCTTCTCATCCTAACAAATATGAACGACAAAGGTCAAGACAGCAGGCTCACAATGGCCTTTTCTAAGCTTCAGTAAATACATGAAGCATATGACAGTGCCTGAACTTTATATACAAACCCACTTAGACGGACGCTTACGTCACAACAAAAAGGCCTTAGTCTCTTGATCTTATTGTCATTCAAGTCTTCTATACTTTAAAAGCAAACAAACAAACAAAAAACCTGCTTTCTTATTTCTCAGCCTGTTTTCTTCTTGGAATCGGTTTGGGAGGATTCCCTTTCTAGCAAGATCTGTACATGTGCTGCCAGATATATACAAGGACGGGAAGGCAAGAGACAGCCAAGATTCCCACCAAGCCCGTACCCAGGATGGGTGAGTGGCCCTGCCTCTCCCACAGCACAGGTTCTGTAAAGGCTGACCTGGCTGACTCTGCAGCATTTGGCTGCCCATGACCTTCCTAGCAAAGGATTCTCTTTGAGAAGCTACTAGGAATTCCACTACCGTCAGCAACTCTCAGCATTCATGAACTTGGCTGCCCACCTCCCTTCGCAGTTTACACCCAGTCCAGCAGCTTGTAATCTGTCCTTGTATTCTTGCTAGCCGGATTACTACAGCCTCTGCTGGTCTTCCCTCTGGGTCTCTTTGGGCACAGCAGAATGCTGTTCAGACTGTAAAAAAATGCTTCTGCTTTTTTTTATTGAATAAACACCTTCCTGGGGGCTAATTCTGAAAGCAGCTGGTGCAGTTCGCCAGCAGACAGCTCACGGCCTTTCACAAACATGACCACTGCGGGAAGCCAGTGAGGCCACACGAGCTCCCCGAACATGCGCAGGCATGCCAGGACACTTCCCTTACTACTCAAAAACAAAACCAAAAACCCCAAACTTGTCCAGCACATATTATTTTTAGAATTTTATCTGACTGAATGTTCTTTAAATATAAGATTTGTGCACATTCATTTTGAGGGAATTAAAGATAAGCCAAATTCCAAAGAATGTTCATAGGGCACATTCAAACCCTATTTTTATTAATATCTTGGGTGCATACACTTTTGGACACAGAGTTAAAAGCTCAAAACCTGACAGACTCAGGAGAATCGATAAAAATTTAATTCCCTAAAACTGATTGGGATTTTTATTTTTACCTTTCCCAAAGTTCTTTTGAAAATATTGATAAAGTGTGGCCAACTTAGACAATATACTCTCACAGCCCATTAAAATCACCATGCCGAACTTAACGACGTTTTCTGCACGTGATTAAATTACACCAGATGGACCATTTTTAAGCATGTAGTTCAACAGCACAGAGCAATTCACATGGTGTAACCATCACCACCATTCATCTCCAGAACTGTATTGTTGTCTGCAGCTGACACTGTCCCCACTGAGCACTCCCTCCCACCTCCCTGCCACCCTGCCCAGGCCCTGGCAACCACGGTCTAGTTTCTAAATGACGTGGCATTTCAATTTTCTGTTTCAACCATCTTCTACTTTCAGCTAAGACTGTCAAATCTACATGCTGAGACTCTTGCTAATTTTAGCCTAATCCATGCTCCAGAAGTACAGGCTCTTTCCTTTCAGTTACACAGCTCAAAAAAAGGGAGCATGGAGAAGACAGGGTCCGCATGCTATATTTAAGGGAGCAGCAGACGAAGGCGGTTTGTTGCCTTAGCCCTAGGATTTCTCCCTGCCTCCAGTTTCTACACAGGACCATTTATTAATCTGTTTTTGATCCATCGGCCATTTGTCTTGAGTCCTTGAGCCTTAATTCCCCAGGAAGACCACAGGACTTCAATGGTCCGTAGCAGCGGGTTTCCCAGTGATGCTCTGCAGGTGCTGCTCCCCTACCTACCATCTCACACTGCATGGCTCTTCCCCTGGACGTTCCATCACTGACCCTGATGCCTTCTTTCCTTCATGCTGTCACAGATAATACTCTTCAGACAATTCTCATCTCACTTATTAATACATTCTGAGTCAAAGAATATTTGCTATTTTAGGGAAAAAAATATAATGGGTCGAAGTCATTATGGATATTTTAAAAAGAGCAGATTATGCCTAATTACCTATTCCATTATCTTGATGAGGGTGAAAGAAGAGAGTGAAAAAGCTGGCTTAAGAATCAATATTCAAAAAACTAAGATCATGGCATCTGGTCCCATCACTTCATGGCAAATAGATGAGGAAAAAGTGGAAACAGTGGCAGATACTATTTTCTTGGGCTCCAAAATCACTGTGGATGGTGACTGCAGCCATGAAATTAAAAGATGCTTGCTCCTTGGAAGAAAAAGCTATGACAAACCTAGACACTATATTAAAAAGCTAAGACATTACTTTGCTGACAAAGGTCCGTATAGTTAAAGTTATGGTTTTTTCCAGTAGCCATGTACGGATTTGAGAACTGGACCATAAAGAAGGCTGAGCACTGAAGAATTGATGCTTTCTAACTGTGGTGCTGGAGAAGACTCTTGAAAGTCCCCTGGACAGGAAGGAGATCCAACCAGTCAATCCTAAAGGAAATCAACCCTGAATACTCTTTGAAAGGACTTATGTTGAAGCTGAAGTTCCAATGCTTTGGCCACCTGATGCGAAGAGCCGACTCACTAGAAAACACCCTGATGCTGGGAAAGACTGAAGGCAGGAGGAGAAGAGGGTGACAGAGGATGAGATGGTTGGATGGTATCAGTGACTCAATGGACATGATTTTGAGCAAAACACGGGAGATACTGAAGGACAGGGAAGCCTGGTGTGCTGCAGACCACAGGGCTTCAAAGAGTCACAACTTAGTGACTGAACAAAAACCACCACCACCTATTCCAATGGCACAGATTATTTACAAGTGGGGAATTTTGAACAAACTCTTTACCAAAATATTCTCAGATTAGAGAATATATCCCCTCCAAGGTCCAGAATGCCCTATTTACTGACGGACACTAAGCTACAGCGAGGTCACCACACTTGTTTTTTAAATGTGTTAAGTCAAGCGAATACTCACCATGAACTTTGTTTCACCCTTTGACAGAGTGTCTGTAATAAAATGGATCTTTTGTAACTGCTCCACAACACGATGTAACAGTTTGGGCTGTAGAATCATAATCAGGGATAAGAAAAAAAAAGCAATTACTCTGTTAGAGCAAGAAAGCATTTTTAACATGAGTTTTCTGATGCTCTCTGCGTAAATGCCTAGTTTTCCTATGCTCTGACTACTTTTCCTTCTAACAGAAAATTCACCTTATCAAATGAAACCACTGCTTTTCACCAATACCATGACACCTCCAAACAGACATCATTTGTCTTTACCTGTTTCATAAAAAAAAAGTTACCTGCTTATCTTTAAAAGGTATATATTCCAAAATAAAAAACATTTGCCTTCATGGGTCTTCTAATAGAGGTAAAGTTTCTTAATACAATATTTTTAATAGCAAAATACTTCTATGTCAAAGCCTAAATATTATACTGGATATTTCTAAAGTATCTATGCTAGGCAATAAATGATTCTGGAAGTATCTTACTAAATTTCATCTCTTTCAAATCTCAGGCTGTTCTGTCAGTTCTCTGTGGAAAAACATATGCATCCCTTTCAACAATTTACTTTTTGCCTTTCACAGAATTCAATCAGTACAAAATGATTCAACTGACTTTCAGAAAGATTAAAACAAAAACTCATTCTGAAAATACCCAACTGTCTCTTAGAAAATCACCTTTGCCTGTAAGTTCAGAGGTACCTGTTTGGCTGACTCAGAGGTAAAGCTTGGATGGGTGAGAAGGACATCCATGTCACCACTGGACTCTGCACCTGTAACAGCAAAAAACATGCATGGAGCTCCCCTCATAAACCTTATCAGTGAGGCAGATGCTGAACCGAGGTGATGGCGCATAGACGTTCTCACTGCCTAACTTTCTGTTTCCCTGTGTTTCACATTCAGAATTAGTTAAAAGACTTCAACTTTCTGTCCAAGTATTCAGGTTTATTGATGTAAACACCAGAATCTCAGATAACAACAGTAAATGACATTAGATATGCATTGTATACAATTAGTTATGTTATTTAAAATGCACCTAAGAAGTTACTCAATAATGATAAAAACAATATTTAAATATAGCTTTAAAAATACAAGTAAATGTCTAAGACTCTCAAACAAACAATATAACTCTGTATTAATCAGAAAATTCACTTCAATTCTTACGAATGCATTCATTTAAAGAATATTGGTAACCATTACTATTATGGTATCATAGATAAGAATACTAGACTATCTGAGCAACTGCCCAGAGAATTCCTGACAGTCTATTACCACTTCCTAACCAAAACTCTAGAGGTGGCCATGGATTTAGTCAGACATCTATTCCAAAGTTTATATAAAGTTTTTCAATTTCAACTTTGTAAGATAATAGGGATAAACTAGGTTGGATCATAAAGAAGGCTGAGCACCAAAGAACTGATGCTTTGGAACCATGGTGTCCAAAAAGACTCTTGAGAGTCCCTTGGACTGCAAGGAGATCAAACCAGTCAATCCTAAAGGAAATTAGTCCTGAATATTCATTGGAAAGACTGATGCTGAAGCTCCAATACTTTGGCCACCTGATGCGAAGAGCAGACTCATGAGAAAAGATCCTGATGCTGGGAAAGATTGAAGGCAGGAGGAGAAAGGGATGATATAGGATGAGATAGTTGGATGGTATCACCGAGTTCAATGGACGTGAGTTTGAACAAGCTCCAGGAGATGGTGAAGGACAGGGAAGCCTGATGTGCTGCAGTCCATGGGGTTACAATGAGTTAGACACAACTGATAAAAAATAACAATTTTAAATTTTAGGTTACGCTTACAAAATTTTGGATTGAGTGGTTCTTACTTTGCTCATATTCACATAGTAAATCAAGATCTAAAGAACCTAGTTGTTTTGAGAACTGGTTTTAAACTGGTGTTCCTGAGACATTAAACTTTGATTCATTATAGAAAACTTTGAAAATTGAAGTAAAACAAGAAGCAAAAAACCTACCCAAAGCTTCACTAGCATCTGGCCAGACAACAACTACTAGTATTTAATACACCTAAAATTATGTTATGTGAGTGCTAAGTCACTCAGTTGTGTCTGACTCCTTGTGACCCTATGGACTGTATGTAGCCTGCCCTTCTCTGTCCATGGGATTCTCCAGGCAAGAATACTGGAGTGGATTGCCATGCCCTCCTCCAGGGGATCTTCCTGACCCAGGGATCAAAACCATGTTTCTTATGTCTCTTGCACTGGCAGAGAGGTTCTTTATAATATTATAATAAAATTATGTTATAAATTTTATTAAAATTGGTCATCAAAAAAGCCCATGCTGGACTTCCCCAGTGGTCCAGTGGTTAAGAGTTCGCCTGCCAACGCAAGGGACATGGGTTTGATCCCTGCCTGGAAAGATCCCACAGGTCATGGAACAACTTAGCCTGTGTGCTACAACCACTGAGCCTGCACGCCTAGAGCCCGTGCACTGGGACAAGAGAAATCACCGCAACAAGAAGCCTGCTCACCACCAGGAGGGGCTGCCACTCGCCTCAACTAGCGAAAGCCACGTGCAGCCATGAAGACCCAACGCAGCCCAGAAACCAAAACAGCAGGAAAAAACCCACCCTATCATAAAATCAGCATGAACTTCCTCTCATTTACTCGTATATTCCCATTTATAAACAAATAAACTTAGCTAATACTATGAGGTCTTAGCAAATCTATGAAGTAACACAAGTTACATCTTTTTAATCCATGTTTTTTGTATACATTAGCCAATTTTAACAGCAAGGCATGAATAACCTAAGATTAGGAAGTATGTTACCTCTTCTGAAACTGCCACAGACTGTAGCAATGTATTCAGAATCCACTTTTTTAACTTCACTTAGTACAATATCCTAATAGAAGAAAAATTAAGTTAGTATTCTAAAAATGGCTTTTCACCAAGTGACATTCTTAATTCTAATTAAAGAATATAATTCAGGGCACTCTTACTTGCATTTGTAACATTTCTTCACGAGGAATTCTTTTCTCAAAGTCCTCAAAATATCTTTAAAGACAGAATAAGTAGACAAAAGATTTTTTGTAAAATTTAAATCTTAACATTAAACTGTTTACTTTATCGAGCATCTTGATACAAGCAAATATTTTAAAAATCAAGACGAATATTCATTAAGAGTAAGATTGCAGGGGGTGGGGGGAGGCAGTGTGAGGAAAGGTTTACTCTTAACTTGGATCAAAATCCTTAAGTGTCACACTAACTGATATTGCAGATATTCCATTCAAATTCATTTTAAATAAACTTCACATTTCAAGAGTAAATACATATATTTAAGTTAGTATGGATTCAAGTTAGACTGCTCCCTACCGGCAAATTCAGGGATTGCAATTTACTGCTTTTAAATCCTGAAAAATACTTGTATAAATATTTTAAAATATGATCCTACAATATGGATGAACTGAGACAACATTATGCTAAGTGAAAGTTAGTCACAAAAGGCCAAATATTATATTATTTCATTTACATGAAATATCCAGAATAGCCAAATCTATAGACACAGAAAGTAGAACAGTGGTTGCTGGGGGGGAGGGGGGCAGCTAGGGAGAAATGGAGAGTGACCACTAATGGGTTTGGGCTTTTCCGGGGATAATAAAAATGCTCTAAAATTGACTATAGTGATGGTTGTACAACTCTGGGAATATACTTCAAAAACTCATTGACTTGTATACCTTTACGTGGGTAAAGTATATGGTATATGAAATGATATTTCAATAACGTTATTAAAACATTGTTGTTGTTCAGTCACTAAGTTGTGTCCGACTCTTTGCAACCCCATGGACCCCAGGCTCGTCTGTCCATGGGATTTTCCAGGCAAAAATAACTGAGTGAGTTGGCAATCCAACTAAGTGGGTTACCAACTCCTTCTCCAGGAGATCTTTCCAGACCAGGGATCAAACCCATATCTCCTGCACTGGCAGGCAGATTCTTTACCACTGAGCATTATCTTAGTATTAAGTAACATCCAAGAATGATAAATAAACTGTTCAAAACCAATTCTCACAACAAGCAAGTTCTTCAGAAGATGTCCATTTACTATGTACGTGCAAGGAGAATGGGAACCACATCATCCTGATGTCTCACTGATTTGAAGTTTTGGAAGGTCAGGATAAATTTTCAAATATTGTGCTAAGGCATCATCAGGCAAGTTCAGAAAGTTATTAGGACTGAATGGCCAATAAGACAATACAAGATCAGAGCAGATACAAGCTTAGGGTAGATATGGCTAATGTACTACATGCTATAAATAGTTAGAAAGGAGGGGGCTCTGTATGTCACACCTGACAAAGAAATTACCCATGCTGACAGATGACATGTCTACTAGTTATTCCTATTCTGTTATTTAGGTGTTTGGGCTTTTTTTTTCCTATTCCTTTTTTAAAAAATTAAAGTGTTTCACAATCATGGCCCATCTTCTCAGGTAGACTAAAATTCTTGAGAGCTACACTGAACCTGTCTGTACCCTAACCTCACGCGGAGTGCAGTGCTTTCAACAATGTATGCAAGAAATAAACACCCTGACTGACACCCTCCATTCTGTGTATTTTAAGAGGAAGTTCTCAGCCAAAGTCAAGGGAATGAGGGAACCAAACACACACACACACACACACACACACACACACACACAACACGTGTGAATACAAGGATACCTTCTACAGGAGTATGCAACAACCTTAACGTTTCTGAACAGTAAAATGATTTGTGTTTAGCTAAGTCTGAAGACTTAAGGGGTACAGAAGAATGGCTATAAATTTTTTTACTTTTACACTTCAAGTGTCGAAAGAAAATTTGCTATCTTACTTTAGCCCAATTCGTTGATGATGGTTCAATTTATCTTCATTTTTTCTGAGATCTGTATAGAAGATAAATAAAGTTAAGGTGCTAATTTCTGGGAAAAAAACATTTTCCAATTTTTTGGGGAAAAATGCTAAATTCAGTGATCCTTTCTTCAAAGGGCTACCTAGAGAAACACTGGAATGACTTTGAAAAGACAATGAAAAAACTTTCAGATACTAAAGACTCGATAAAGGTGACTTCAAGTCAATGTAGTAAAACCTAACAGTTGATTTCATAATCATTTTTATTTACTGAGTCAAAATTTCAGTTATAGTTATATAAAACAGTACATAAAACATATCAAGATTATACAAACTTTCACTGAGTACAGCAAAAAGCAGCCTTGTAAGGACCTTCTATTGTTGTCCAGTCGCTAAGTTGGGTACAACTCTTTTCAACCCCATGGAGTATAGCTTGAAAGGCTCCTTTGTTCATGGGGTATTCCTGGCAAGAATACTGGAGTGGGTTGCCATTTCTTCCTCCAGGAAATCTTCCTGGACCAGGAGTTGAACCCATGTCTCCTGCACTGGCAGGTGATTCTTTACCACTGAGCCACCAGTGGTGGCCACCACCTTTCTAAGGACTTATTTGCTTGTTCTATAATTAACAGCAGCCACAGAAGTTCATTCATACTGTTCATCTGTTCATTCACTCTTTCAGTGAATTAATACTGTTTGTGTACTGATTTGTGCAGCCACTGTGCTAAAAATTCTGTTGAAAGGAGTGGTATCACTGTCATTTTTTAATCAGAAAAACTGTCATGTCTTAAACTGAAAGTGACTCAGATCCATCTGGATGGTCCCTTCATGGGTACGAGCACAGGCATGAGCCTTATTAAAGAAATGAGAGGATAAGTATGATTCGGAAGCAATGCCTATGGTCGTCCCTGGGCTTTCCTGGGGGCTCAGTGGTAAAGAATCTGACCACCAATGCAGGAAACACAGGTTCAACCCGTGAGTCAGGAAGATCCCCTGGAGAAAAAAAAGGTTACCCACTCCAGTATTCTCGCCTGGAAAATCCCAAGGACAGAGGAGCCCAGGGGGCTACAACACATGAGGTCCCAAAGAGTCCAACACAGCTTACCAACTGAACAACAACAACAAAATGGTCACCTGATGTTCACAAATTCTCTCTGGAGATATAAAATGGAGGAAGATAAGCACCTTTATGACACATTGAGCATGTAATATTTGTGCACACAAAATCCAAGTATATGATTGAAAATGCAACAGAAATATTGAGTTTGTTATATACAGAGATCCAACAGCTATTACACTATGTATCTGTGAACAGTGAAATAATCTAAAACCATCACTATAGATCCTTGACACTCCCAAGTGATGCAACTGAATACCTCTGAGGAACAAACTCTTGGCCTCCTTAACCAATATTTTACTCAGATAAATGATATATGCCACATGCAGAAAAGCACTAATCCTCCATGAGATGCAGGTATAGAACAAGTTCACTCTTAGCTGTGAGATTCACACAAATTCTTAACTTAATAGTATGACTGATTAGTCATACCTTTTGAGAGTCAGTTATTATTTTTAGGTATCAAGCACTTTACTGAGTTTTTATAGACATTACTGCATTAAATCACATGAGATACTACGAAACTATTTTGTAGCTGAGAACCTGGAGCATCACAGTCATCTATTCTAAGAACCTGGTGGAAACTGGATGCAATCCCAGGTCAGTCTCCAAAATCTCTGTCCACCTAATCATTAGGGTTGCTTATAAATAGTTGAGCCCACAAATATTTATCCCCAAATGCCACAGATGGACCGTAATGAATCAATATAGTACATACCCTTGAAAGCATGAAGAGATAGATTATGCTTAAAAGATTGCTATATTAGGTTTAAGGAAAATGTTTTACAATTACTTGACTTCTATTTTTATCACTTCTTTGAAAGCAAAAATTCCTTCAATAAGAATTACAAGCCTCTTAACAGAATTTTTCTCAATATACATGACTTGGCTTTTAGGCTGAATGTACAGGATTTCCACGGTCTAAAATTTTATTTTAAAAAAAAGAAATTTAAATCATCTAAAAATCTGCAAGTGAAGTTAGTATCTTTAAATCAAGACGCCACCCCTTGCTCTTCTTGATTTTCTTCTGAATTATAGAACAAAACAGTTAAAATGGGAATATAAACTACACTTTACATCTATTCTCTACTGTATAGTTAAAAAGAAAATCTTGTCATTCATATCTCCCTGCAGTAGGAAATGACAACCTACTCCAGTATTCTTGCCTGGAAAATTCCATGGACAGAGGAACCTGGCAGGCTGCAGTTCATGAGGTTGCAGAGTCAGACAGGACTGAGGATTGAGCATGCACGTCATTCGTATCTACTAATTGAGAAAGGTTTTTTTCCCCCAAGTTTCAGTTTGTTAGAGCATCACTGGTCCTTCAGGACCATATCTGACCTGAAATTAGGGACCAACTGTACAGACTCACCTTCTAATGTCTTAATTCCTTCATCTACAAACTTCCTTGCAGCAGATGGACTACAAAGAAAGAAAAACATCATCTCAATATCAAGTGAAACTCAGGATCCTTATAACAAATAACCAGTGATGTTGTCTCTTGTCAAACATAGAAGTTACTGGTGAGCTAAAAAAGACCTGCTAACTATTGTGTGGTTACTTTGTGAAAGTCGCTCAGTCGTGTCCAACTCTTGGCGACCCCATGGACTATACAGTCTGTGGAATCCTCCAGACCAGAATACTGGAGTGGGTAGCCATTCCCTTCTCCAGGGGATCTTCCCAACCCAGGGATCAAACCCAGGTCTCCCACATTGCAGGCGAATTTTTTACCAGCTGAGCCACCAGGGAAGCCCAAGAATACTGGAGTGGGTAGCCTATCCTTCTCCAGGGGATCTTCCCAAACCAGGAATTGAATTGGGAGTCTCCTGCACTGCAGGCAGATTCTTTACCAGCTGAGCTACCAGGGAAGCCCAAAAGCCCAAAGTGGTTACTTTGGTAATGTTCAAATCCTTGAAGCCTTAATCTAGGAAGATAGTCATGAACTTAGACATGAAAAAGATGTCCAAGCAGCTAGGTGTCATGACACCTATCTACTTTACTCATAAACCAGACATACAGGCCCTTGAAAACTATTCATTCTTGCAAATGAGATTTAATAAGGGCTTATTATGGGTCAGATACTCCTCTAGGTGCTGAAACTACTGTAGGAATAAGACAAGTAAGGGCCCTGCTCTTACCTATTGACACTCCAGTAGGTAGAGAGAGACAATAAAGAGATATATAAACAAAGAAAATACCAGGTAGATGAATTAGAACAGGGTACTATGACAGAATGGCTGGTCTTCTTTAGAATGGGTGATGAGGGAAGGCCTCTCAGATGATAAATAAACTGAGATTTTAATGACAAAGAGCCTTGGTACAGAAACTGTGTGGTACAGAACCTGATATTCGTATCAGGAAGGCAACTTGAAAGCTCGGAGACCTGGGCCCTGATTCTGACCCTGCCACAGCTATCTCAGTTTCTGTACTCAGCTTTCTTGCCTGGAAAAAGAACAATGTAACAGACACTCTGTAAAACAAATGCTAACATTTTATATTGATAATTGTTTGGGGGCCCCAAAGAGTTATGCTCCTTTTCTATATACTAGGTTTAGGAATTTAATATATTTTAAATGAACTTTTATTGAAAATGCTGCCATTAAGAAACAATCATCATATACCTATGCCTCAATCCATCAAGACAATAATTAAGTAAAGTATTAACATTTTGGTGTTAATCTTTACTCTATTGAGTATCAAATTTAAGATAAAGGTGCCTCTATTAAGAAATACTTCACTGCTTGTTCGAAACTCATATGCACTGTGCTACAGGGGGAAAAAAAAAAAAAAAAGGGCATTTTAAATGTTCAAGATAAATATAACCAGAGAGGCAGAAGAGACATAATTTGGAGGGAGTGATAATATGCCCACAGAACAAGTGCTAACAGAGCTCAGAGGAAGGAAAGAGTATTTCTGGCTGGGGACTCAAACTGGATTCATCAGGGAGCTGACAGGTCTTGAATGGCACTCTTAGAGTCGAGGCAGCAACTGAAGAACCAGCTTCAAACATGTAAAGTATGGAAGAGCGAAGTACGTGGGCGAGGCACAGAGGTGGCGAGGCACAGGTTTTAAAGGGAAACAGCAACTTCTTTAGTTCGGCTGACACACAAAAAATTAAACCAACCCTATGACTGTATCTGCTTAAAAAAGAATTCTTACCCAATGCCACTAACTCGAGTCAGGAAATTGATGGATGAACTCGTATCATCCTGCCGAATCTTTAAGGAAAAAAAAAAAAGTCTAACAATGATTTAGGAATGCTTTGAAGACTCAAACGATCTTACTAGAAATACACTAGTCTGCTAAGAGACTTATTAAGGGCCATTACATTTGCCTGGATAACCCGTGCAGAAGTATTCATGTACAACCTCAGTGGTTACAAGTGAGTAAGGAAGCAGATGAAGATGGCTCATTTCTCATTCGTCCAATATTTTTTAAAGGCTTATTCATAAAAGTCCAGAAGTGATACAATTACTATCATCAGAATTAAATAAAACCATAAAAAATGCTTGGGAGGATTTAAGGATAAAAACTCTAAAAGATAACAATCGCTTAGTTTAAGTTTATAATCTCCCTTCTAACTGGTAATGAAAATAAAGAAATAATCCTATTACAGAGGCTAACAGTCTCTTAAATGTCACATAAAATAAGTGAACATTTTAGAGGAGCGATATTTAAAATACAGGACACTTAGCCATAAACTGCTCCTTCCTTAACCTACAGAGTCTCATGGAGGGGGATGATATCACCTACTCTGCAATGGTGCTACATGATAGCTGTCATAATTATCAAATAAACAAATAAGTAAAAATTTTACCTTTTCCAGTTTACGCAATTTTCCAGTAGCTAAAAACTCATCAATTTTTTCAGCAATTTTTGTTCCTACTCCAGGCTACATAGAAAATAAAAAATACAAAAGCCACATAAATAGAATGCTTACCAAATCACTAGAAGATAAAGTAAAAAATGAGAAATGAAAAACCAATAACCATTACATGATCATTTTCCAAAGGACACAGGTAATTGAGCACCAGTAAAAAAATATATATATTCTCCCAAAGACAAAATGCTTAAATGACTGCCAAATGAAAAGCCCTAATAAGACAATTTTAAATGACTTTTGCTTTTTAAAAAATTAACTTTTGTTATAGAAAAGTTAGAAACTACAGAGCTGAATAAAGAAAAATATTAGCATCATTTGTTAATTTCATCACTCTGAAAATTAAACTATAATCTTGCCACTTAACATCTGCTATATACTGAGTTTTTTGCAGTCAGTATATACACATACATACACATACATAGACATGCAAAGTTACCTGTGTATGTATATTTACAAGTGTATATATATATGTGTGTATATATACCTACTTTTTTCTTACAAAAGTAGAATTACACTGCTTTGTAAAGTGCTTTGACTTAAAACTACATCATGAACAAATTCATGTACCAATAAATAAATATAACTACAACCACTTTAATGACTTCATAGTGTTTCACTGTATGAACGTATCATAATTTACTTAAAAATGCCCTATAGGAGAACATTTAGATGGTTCCAATTTCTGATATTATAACAATGCTGTTGTGGACTTCCTCTGGAACAGAGGAAGCTTTCTCAAGCTTCTGCACACCCCAGCACCACCTGGGGAATGTGTTAAAACACAGCATGCCATGTCCTGCCCTAGAGTTTCTGATGCAACAGACTGCATTTCTAACAAGTTCCCAGGCAATGCAGAGGCTGCTGGTCTGGGTACCACACTTTGAGAACCAATGCGGTAAACTGCACAGGCCAATGTGACAGTGACCAGCTCCATGTGACTACTTAAGTTTACATTAATCAAAATTATAAATTCCTCAGTCATATTAGCCACATTTTAAGAGCTCATTGGGCTTCCCTGGTGGCACCGTGGTAAAGAATCTGCCTGCCAAAGAAGGAGTCGCAAGTTCAATGCCTGGGTTGGGAAGATCCCCTAGAGAAGGAAATGGCAACCTACTCCAGTATTCTCGCCTGGAAAATTCCATGGAGAAAGGAGCCTGGTGGGCTACAGTCCATGGGGTAACAAAGAGTTGGACATGACTTAGCGACTCAACAGCAATGAGAGCTCACTAGCTAAATGTGACTCACATTCAGTAAATATATACTGCACAGCACCACTCTAGAATATAAGCTCTAAGACAGCAGAGATTCTATCTTTTCACTGCTTTATCTCTAGCACCCAGATGCTCAAAATTTATGAGCTAGTGAATCATTGTATAAATATCTCTCTACTGGTTTCCTCAGGATGAACTGCTCAAAGTGGAACTGCTGGGACAAAACACACACACATTTTGCCAACATTCTGCCTCAACATCCTTCAGAAAAGCTATAAATAACCAACTAACCAACTTCAATCAGCAATAAATGAGTATCTTTCTCTCCACATTGTTGTCCACACTGTGTATTTGATAATTTGGTAGGCACTATATAACTGAATTTGCAACTTTGATGTACTAGTGAAGTTGAACTTTTCTTCATGTTTATTGGTCCTTTTTAGTTAAGTGTTCAACAATTATAACATGTGCCATTTACTTCCTACTGTCTCTTAGCCTGAAGTTCACCCTTCTATATTCTTAATTGATTTAATGTTTAAATAAGTGTCCAAAGACCACTGAATGCATAGTCAAGCTCTGAAAATAGCAAATATAGGTAGGAGTGAATAAAAGAAGTAGAACAAAAAGGGGAAACTGCTAGCGTTTCTAATCTCCTAAAGCAAAAGATATATACAGATTTGAAGCAATTTTGGCCTAAGCTACTTTCTAAACCAAACATTAAGGAACAAAAGGCAAAACTCTCATTCTGGAAATGTCAGGTTTCTAGATTACTGAGAAGCATTCACATGCGCGAGAGTAGGTTTGTGCTTTTTAAATTAACAGTGAAAATCCAGTCTTATGCAAAAGGAATTTTGGATATTTCTACATTTTTGTTAGAGATATACCATGAGCTCAGATTTGGGATAAGATGCATCAGAACTTGTGAAAAGTTTGCCTCTAACAAATGAGCAGGCTATCTGCAATTACCATAAAGAAAGAAATTCAAGGTGATAGAAGGGAAGCACAAGTGGTAAAACTGGGTCAGTCCAAGAGAGAAACTTGGAATTAAAGTCCAAGGTATTTAAAACGTGTTAGGCTAGTCTGTCTGGGGAGGATTTACTGAAGTTGAGAACTGTTAATGGCACAAAGGATTTAAAAACCCCAAGCACAACTTGTGAGTAATAAACAAAAGGTGGACACATGACACGTAATCACTGCGGATCTGTCAGTCATAAGATGGATAAGATTGATGCTAATGTTATAACTCTGAAAAGTGAAAATAAAAGAGCACTTATAGGTCACACTCTATAGCCTCTCATGAGAAAATCAAGGACAGTCAGATACTAATATCTAAATTCCAGAGGGCTTTCGAAAGACCTACACAGGCAGGTAAACAATAAAAGAAGGTGGCAACTATCAGAACCTCGACTTCTCAAAAAGTCATGTCAATTTGGCATTTTTAACAACAAATGCCTAAGATTTGGTCCTTAATCTTGAGGAACTTACAATCGTTTATCAACACGAAGACTTCCCTAAGATATTGTTTGCGATGTTAATGCAAATTACCAAGAGATGCAGGTAAACCTCTAGAAACTGTGACACTACCAGCCTACAGGGTTTCCTGGGAACTACAGGGGACTGGGCTAAATGCCATACGAGGCAAAGGGGCTCAATCACGAGCTTATTAGTAGTAAGTAAGATCTCCCTGGGAACAGTAACTCTAACTCACAGAAATCCCTCCACATGGGCATCAGAACGAATAGCGAGCAAGCAGATGTGCTAGTACCAATCTGTCACCACACTCTTCTTACTCTCAAGCAGAAAATTAATGTGAAAATGAACACACACATACATGGCAAAGTAAAAGAAAATTGTAATTACATATATTAAAAAAACTTTTTAACCCACACCCTCCTCCAATAAACACACTTGGAGCTTGAAAAAGTATGCTTGAGATAGCATTAATATTATTCCAAGAAAGCACTGAAATTTGCCTGTTTGGGTCAAGGGCAGTTTCAGAGGCAAATTTCGTTTTGTGGGAAACCACCAAACTGGTACATGTGTGAACTCTTCGGTCAACTTGCTCACTAAACTTACCAGTTTCTTAGCTTCCGCTCCACTCTTTATTTTGTGTGGGTACTTTGCTATCACAGATGCTGCTTTTCTACGAGGGGAGAGAAAAAAAAAGGAAAACCAATTAGAAATCCAGTGAGGCAGTTAATTTTTCTTATACATACAAGAAAATAAGCAGCTTAAACTTTTACCAAGATAACTAATTTCCCACATCTGTGTAAAACTTAAAAAACTCAACGAGCTGACAGATCATCCACATCTCTAACTTTTAGAAGTATCCTGAAGATCCTCACATTTGAGAATAACACAAATTTAATCGTATATGTAAAACTAGGGTGATTTAGGAAACCAGTAGGCTTTCCTTTTGGGGATTAAATGGAAAATATCATTGAGCCTTTTTTAAAAATAGCTGTGCTGTCCTGTGCTTAGTTGCTCAGTCGTGTCTGACTCTATACATACATATATACATTTATACACCGTGTGCTAAGTCACTCAGTTGTGTCCAACTCTTTGCGACCCCATGGACTGTAGTCCGCCAGGGCTCCTCTGTCCATGGGGATTCTCCAGGCAAGAATACTGGAGTGGGTTGCCATGCCCTCCTCCAGGGGATCTTCTCAACCCAGGTATCGAACCCAGGTCTCCCACACTGCAGGCAGATTCTTTACCGTCTGAGCCACCAGAAGTGAAGCGAAATCAAAGTCGCTCAATTGTGTCCCACTCTTTGCAACCCCATGGACTATACAGTCCATGGAATTCTCCAGGCCAGAAAACTGGAGTGGGTAGCCTTTCCCTTCTCCAGGGGATCTTCCCAACCCAGGGATCAAACCCAGGTCTCCCGCATAGCAGGTGGTTTCTTTACCAGCTAAGCCACCAGGGAAGCCCTTAAAATAGCTAGTTTTTAGAAACTGTTCATAATCATATTTCATAAAAAGTGTGCAGCTAGTAATATTCAGACTAATATTCGTATGTAATACATACTAAACTGGCTTATGGAGGGTTATTTTAAAATTTGTGGCTTAAAGCTGTATTCCCGTGTCCAGGTACCAGTTGTTTTTTCATTGCTCTGTTTCAGTTCCACTTAAAGCACTGACTTGTGATCCTTTCCATCTCTACACGTACCCTGTTCAGTAATCTGGTGACAGACTGGGTCCACCCTGGGAGCTCACTGACAGTATCCTGTCTATAATTTCAATGCTAAATGTAGATAAGCACTGATGTCCGTACAGAGCAGCACTTCTAAGTCTGAAGCATAAGTACTGGATAGTCTTTGGACCTTCGTTTTTCATTCTATTCTAGCACATGTAACCTTTAGACCTAGGTTTTTTCTGATTTCTCTATTAGCATATTACTGATAATGAGTCTGGAAAGGTAGGTTGAGTGCAATCTGTGGATGAAACTGTTTCAGCAAAGACAAGTAGTTCCACATAACTGGCACTATGACACAAAGCCTGAAAGGGAAGAAGGGTTAAATCATGAAAGGCCTTTTGTATGCATGACACTGTGGGGCTTTATCAAAGGAAAGAGAAAATATTTAATTATTTAATGTGGGAGAATGACAAGATCAGGTAACTATTTTTCCAGAGAATACTTTGGCCACATCAAAAGAAACATGTATGGGAACTGAGGGGTGGGGAGGAGCCGTCAGGGGTGTAAGGCATCACCTGCTTTTCCAGACTTATTTCCCACTCAGACTATATCCCCTAAACAAACTGAATTACTGACTCCCTAGAAAATGAAATACCCCTCATGTCTCAATGCCATGGCTCATTTTGTCTCCTTTCTCTAGATTGTTCCTTCTCTCACTTAACTCACTTATCTTTCACTTTGGGCTCTGTCAAGACCAAACACCTCCTCTCTGAACCTGCTAAGACTCAAACAGAATACAGGGTTGGATATCTAATTTTCAGATCATCAAATGTGTGGACTACAGTACAATTACTTTACCTAGAAATTCACAAGAGGTAAAGAAAGGGAGTGTAAACAGTTTTTAGTTATGTTGAGTGGGAAGGAAAGAAGGAAGATGAGTTTAGTTTTGAAAGGGAAGAGACAAAGGTAACAGGCTTGAAAACCTGGAGAAAACTTCTGTGAGCACAGATCTGGAGTTACGGACTGGTATTCAAAGCCAAGAACGGTAAGACTGCCAACTACAGAAGTGAGAAAAAAGGGCGAAGGGCATTAAAAGGTAAGAAAGAACAGAAAGTTGTGCCATTGTGGAAGTCAAGGTGAATGTCACTGAGAGTTCAGTAAGATGCGATATGGGTGAGAGGCTTTCAGAGAAACAGCAGGAAGGAAATCACAGTGCAATGAGATAAAGAATGGCTGGGGACGCAGAAAACCAGACAAGGAACACAGATTCTTCAAGGTTAACTGTAAAGTGGAGAAAAGAGAAAGGTGCTGGCTCAAGGGCTGAGGCAAATGAAGAAGACTGCTTTGTTGCTCTTAAGAGCTGAGGGACTGGACACGCTTCCCAGTTAAGGGTGCAGAAGCAGATGGATGGGGCATTAATGGCCGGGATAAGGACCCTGGTGAAACGGACAAGGATGGGATCCAAAAGGCGACAGAACACCCACTGACCAACCAGATGGAAATATTCCCTTGGTCCACATCCATTTCACAACACAGGCCTCACTGTCTTTCATTAGGGCTTGAAATCAAACTGCATTTTCAGTAATTTAAATTTGTTGATGGGGAAAAGTACCTATTAACCTATTTTCAATCAGAACTGGGAACCAATCAAAACGGATCCTACAGAGCTCTGCCAATTCTCCCAGAAATATCGCAGGAAGGTGCCACCAAAGTCAATACCCTCAGTTCTTGCTTTTTTTTCCCTCCTCCTGCAGATGGTTCAAATATCCACGGGGACCCTCAGCCCCGTCAACTGCCACACATCCCAGAACGCATGCTACCAGAGAACGCTTGCACCGTCCCACCTGTAGGCATTGTATTTGTGGATAGCCTGGTTCACGTTCTTCTCAAAGTTTGCGAGTTCTGAAAAGGCAACAAGAGGTCCGGGTGAACAAGAGCCACGAGTAAACAAACAAGAACCGAGTTTCCTGGAAGGAGGCGTTAACCACCTCTTAAGCACCAGTGATCCCCCGCGGGCACACCAGGTCAAGGCAGCCGAAGCGCGCGACTCGAGGGTCCCCAAGCAGCGCTGACAACCGGCCACCGGCGGCGGAGCGAAGGCCGGCACCGAAGACCCCGCGCTGCGAGCGGCTGACTCCTCCTAGGCTGTCAGGACGGCAGGGAAGGAAGGGAAGGCGGCGGGGAGGCAGGAAAGGAGAAAGACGGCGGCGCCCGCCGGACTAACCTGTGAGCATGTCGGTGATGCCCCCGTTGAGAGTCTCCTGCGGCGCCTTCCGTTTGCTCATGGCGGCCCGCGCCCGAGGACCACGGAGAGCTCACCGCCCAGGACAGCCCCCTCTCCCAGCTCTGAGGAGACGCCGGGACTCGCCGAAGGGGGAAGGACCAGCCCAGCGGCGGCAAAGCCACCGCGACCGGCTGAACAATGGCCGCCTCTGACAGGGGGCGCGTCGCGCGGCGCCTGAGTGACGTCACGAGCTGGGGGCGGTGCCAGGGCGGGACTAGAGGCTTCGCCCATACCCTGTGGGTGGGGGCGTGGTTAGGAGTGGGGGCCAGGGGCGGGGCTTGCACGGCGAGCCAGTAAAAGGAACCTGGAGCGCGCGGGACCAGGAGGAGGAAGCCCGAGCGGAACTTCGGTGTGGAGGTGGGGATCTGGGTGCCTCGGGATTACAAGCCAGTGGGGTTTCTCTGGGAAGGCCAGGATTCCTGACGTAAGGCGTTGGACCTGTCTTCCCGGTACATTTCTCTGCAATCCTCCCCCTAGGAGGGGAAGTCGGGTTTTGATTCTTAAGTCAAAACTTCAGATGATGGGATTATGTAAGATGATGGGGTAGGATACACACCATCTGTGTATAATGATGAGTTACCGAATGCATCACGTGCTTTACGTGTGAGTAGGGGCAACACCAGCGTCAGACTTACTGTCCGATGCTTGTGTGAGCCCGCGCTGCAGAGGGCTCCTGTAAGCCTCCTGCGGGAGCCTGGGACAAAACCCACGGATCCCAGGACAGCCTCCCACACCAAACTCTTTAGCAGATATGCCAACCAGTGTCCAAGGATATTTTATGTTTTATTCCCCTCCATTTGTGCTAGGTGGAGAAGGAAATGGCAACCTACTCCAGTATTCTTGCCCGGAGAGTCCCATGGACAGAGGAGCCTGGTGGGCTATGTCCATGGTGTCACAAAGAGTCAGACAGGACTGAGCAAGTAACACATTTGTGCTAAGGGCCAAAGTGAAAAAACCACTGACAATCCCTTAACCTAGCTAATGAGCAATGCAACTGCCAAGTCTGCTTGAGAAGTGAAAATGTGACATCAGCAATATTTTATTTACAAGAGTAACTCCTGAGGTTCATACTCAGCTGTCAATGCCAGGCAATTGCTCTCTGTATAAATTAAAAACTTAACAAAATAATACATCAGCACTGTAGCAAAATCTGAGAAATGTATAAAAGGAGAATAGAAAATAATTAACATCAATGAGGGAGAAGGCAATGGTAACCTTCACTCCAGTACTCTTGCCTGGGAAATCCTATGGACGGAGGCAGACACAACTGCACGACTTCACTTCCACTTTTCACTTTCATGCATTGGAGAAGGAAATGGCAACCCACTCGTGTTCTTACCTGGAGAATCCCAGGGACGGGGGAGCCTGGTGGGCTGCCGTCTATGGGGTCACACAGAGTTGGAGCGACTGAAGCGACTTAGCAGCAACAGCAGCAGCAGCTTATCCTTGGCCTTTAAACTTTATTCTAAGCTTCTCAACACCTTAAGTCCCTTGAGAACATTTAGATAGTCTCTATTCTCCTTTTTCCTATGCAGTCTCTATTCCAGATTTTATTCCTATTATTTTGTTCTGAAGGATGGTTATTTCTCATTAAAAAAAAGTTTGTATTCACCTCTAAATGATGAAAGTTACAAGTTTGGGAAATTGTGAGATCACTGTTTATGTGTGTGTGTGTATATATATATATGATATATATATATATATATATTTTTTTTTTTTTTTAATCAGTTTCAGAAAACCCAAGGAAAATAATCAGTACTCTGGACCAACTTTATCTGCTTGGACCAACCAGTAACATTTGACCCACCAGGTCACTGTCTTCTTGCTGTAGTTTTACTGGCTTCTAAGTTAGTCCATGCTGTGGGTTTTCCTTCTTCTTTGCTCTCCCTTACTCACCGCTCCTTAGCGGTTTTGTGTGTCTGTGCTGGTTCCCGGCTTCTCCTCCACCCACCAACCACCTTCTTGGGAAAGTGCCTGCGGCCTTGATCCTCTAACTGGCTTTTCCACCTTGTCCAGTTTTAAACGCCCTTTTAAACACCACGTCTCCCAGCCTGGCACTCTGTGATGACCTAGAAGGGTGGGATGGGGCGTGGAGGGAGGCTCAAAAGGGAGGGGATATGTATATATAATCATGACTAATTCGAGTTGATGTACAATAGAGACCACCACAGCACTGCAAAGCAATTATCCTCCAATTAAAAACTATATATATAAAAAAAAAATGACGTCTGGTTTGAAGACTCCTTTTCTATTTCTAGCCCTGATATTCCTTGAGCTCCAGTCTCATATATCAAACCGCAGAGTGGACATCCTCCCTGTCCATCATCATAGACATTTGATGATAAACTGTCCTACAAATTCTTACTTCTTGCCCCCACTAACTGCTCCTTAACTCTTCCCCGTCTGAGTTAATGATACTTAATCTGCCTTGCCATCAGGCCAAAACCTGTGGAGCCATTCTTAACTGCCCTTTTTGTACCCCACATCCAATCTGTCAGCAAGTCTTGTCCAGTTTGTCTCCAGCATATCTATTCTGACTTGGATTACCTCTCGCCACCTCTGTGCCACCACCCTGGTCCAAGCTACTGTGATTTTGCTTCCTTGTTACTGCCTGGAGGGAGTGGGCTCCCCACATCTGCTCTTCTTCCCTACGGGCCATTCTCCACATGGGACAAAAGTGATTTTTTAAAAACATGCATCAGCGTATGTCATTCATTTGCTTAAATACCCTCTCATTGCACTTAAAAGCACACTCCTTTCATGGCCTACAAGGCCTCATGTGATCCACCTCCTGCTAATTCCCCCGCTTCGCTTCTTGTCACCTTCCCCTTTGTCTGGGACACACGTGTGCACACAGGTGCCTGCTTCAGGGCTCCTCTCCCATTGTTCAGGCAGCTGCCTGGCTTCCTTCCACTCATCGCTTGAGTCCCCGCCCAGGAGCCGCATCCTTGTCACAGTCCCGAACACTCAGGCACTCTCTGTTCCATTCTTGCCTTTTATTTTCATCTTAGCATGAAAAATATTTGAGGGACTTCCCAGTGGTCCAGGGTTGGTATCCGCCTTCCAATGCAGGAGAAACAGGTTCAGTCTCTGGATGGGGAAGGATTATCCCACATGCTGCAGGGCATTAGCCCTTCGCCTGCAACTACCTGAGCTGGTGAGATCTAGAGCCTGGGCACTGCAACTAGAGAAACTTGCTGGGCTGCAACTGAGATCCATCATAGCCAAATAAATACGTTTTTTTCAAAAAATAAAAGTATTTGAAACATACACACACGTGACCTACCTGTTACCTGCTCCCTATCCCACTCTCCCTCCTGCCAACATGGATTTTAAGCTCCCCCCAGGAGAGGGGGGGGCTTCATCTTTCTTTTCCACATAGAGATGCTCCATAAATACTTGAATGAATATCCTAAATTGTAATCTTACTAAAGTAAAGAGGTAAATATTTCAAATGACACAGGATATTGACCAATTATGATGTGGGATGGTGATCATCCTGGGTTGGCAGGGACTGGGAGGTTTATTGGGATACAGAACTTTCAAGGCTAAAACCAGGAAAGCTCTGGGCAAACAGACAAGTCGGTCATCCTAACTTTTGTCACCATTTTGACAAACTGACAGTAACAAAATCTAACTTGGAATATAGATTCTGAGATTCTTCTAGGACTCCTAACTAGAGCAATTTTAAAAATAATTATTTACTGAAAATCTACAAAATTGAGCAGAGGAGGGGGAAAGGAGGAAAGGGGATTGAAAGCTTTAGAAGCCGCAGCAGTCATTGGGAGAACTGGAAAGATTCACACGCAGTGCAAAGGAGTGAGCGGAGGTGGCTGGGAGGAAATCAACTGATGAGCAGGAGGAATTCCATGGTGGTCCAGTGGCTGGGACTCTGCACTCTCACTGCGAAGGCTGCAGGTTCAATTCTGGTCGGGGAACTAAGATCCTGCAAGCCACATGGTGTGGTCAAAAAAAGAGAAAAGGTGATGAGCAGGGCCTCAGGGCTCTACATGGAAAGTGTTTTGGCTCCTGCAGAAACACCATTCTCTACTTTAGAACCTACAAGTCTGTGGACTCTCTTGGGAAAACGGAACGTTAAGAGCTGCTGTGGGGATAATATTTTTGAAACTTGAACTGTCAATTTTTTCCACCCATCCCAAGACAATAATTGAAGTTGTTTCTGTTACAAAAAAGTTATAGGAAAAAAAAAAAGTAAGAGAGTAAAAAGTTCTTGTCTCTCATTTCAAGATTCCCAAAGCCTGAAACCTTTAAAGAGATAGTGCTCGGTACTTCTGAGACAAAATGTGATTGAGGAAGTTTCTCTGGGGGTAAAAAGTGCTCATTCAATCAACAGATACTTACTGTATACCTATTAAGAGCCAGGCACTGCTCTGGAGTCTGGGTATATGGCAATGGACAGACCGAGTCCCATCCTGTGGAGGTTTGTTTTTTTTTTAATTGAAGTTTATTTACAATGTTTTGTTAGTTTCAGGTACCAGCAAAGTGATTTGGTTATATATGGTTATATACACGTGTACATATAAATACATTGAAATATATATATATACACACACACACATTCTTTTAAAAAAATAATATATACACACACACACACACACACACACACATTTGGGGACTTCCCTGGTAGTCCAGTGGTTAAGAATCTGCCTTGTAATACAGGGGACACTGGTTTGATCCCTGGGCCAGGAATTGAGATCCCACATGCCACAGGGCAACTAAGCCTGCATGCTGCAACTAAGACTTGATGTGGCCCAATAAATAAATATTAAAAATATATCTATACATACATTCTTTGAAAATATACATAAATACATATAATCAAATATTCTTTTTAAATATATATATTCTTTAAAATATAATCAAATATATACTGTAAAAAGTCTATACATTTATATAAACATTCTTTTAAAATTCCTTTCCATTATAGATTATTACAAGATATTGAACCTAATTCCGTGTGTGCTTAGTCGCTCAGTTGTGTTTGACTCTTTTTGACCCTATGGACTGTAGCCCTCCAAGCTCCTCTGTCCATGGAATTTCCTAGGTGAGAATACTGGAGTGGGTATTTCCTACTCCAAGTGATCTTCCTAACCCAGGGACTAAACCCCACATCTCCTGTGTCTCTGGCATTGCAGGTGGATTCTTTACCCACTGAGCCATTGGGGAAGCTATAGGACAGGAGTTGTTGTTTATATATTTTATATAGGGTACTGTGTATCTGTTAATCCCGTTCTTTGTGGACTTTTTTAGGCGGGGCGGGGAGGGGGGAGCGGGTGGAGGGACAAATAAATATATCTGATGGTAGTAATTAGCATAAAACAAAGAAGACAACAGAGTTACAGGGCAGCCCTGGGAGGTGGGGCAGGGAGTGGGTACCAGGCAGAAAGGCTGGCCAGGGGAGCCCTCTCTGATGAGGCCACCGACACAGAGAGATGTAGATGAAGAGGAAGGGACCCTGGATCCCTTCTATCCACATTACTGTGCAGTATCCACTTTTCATCGCCTATCACAACTTGTTTTAAAAATGGAATATTTGTTACTTTTAAGTAGAGAATCACAGGTGGAAAAATGGTCAAGCAGGTTCTCCTTACTTCACTTATGTGGAACCCAAACATCAAAGCGATGAACAGAACCAAGCTGGTACGAATGATGATCAAGACTTGATTTGGCTATTTTGAGCATGCTGCCTGTCTTGCATGTGGTATAATATTGATTGTTCTCAATTAATATCTCGATATGATTGCTATAAATTTCAACTGGCCTACCCAACTGTGGAGCATCATCCCGTGAGAAATCTCCAGCACGGAACTTCACAAACCACTTTTAACAAGTTCGATCAGTCAGAGCCCATTCTCTATACACTGCACAAACTGCTTGTGTTTCAGATGCATTTTTACCTTTAAACAATAAAGCATCATATGCTGAAAATGTTCTTTTCTTCCATCTTCAATATTTAAATGGCCACATGAAAATTCAGCAATCGTGGTAAGTTTTTTTTAAGGCATGATGATGTGACAGCTGTCACAGTATGATGTAACAAAATTATTTTGAATGAACTTAAAGACAACTAAGTGCTGCTGCTGCTGCTAAGTCGCTTCAGTCGTGTCCGACTCTGTGCGACCCCAGAGACGGCAGCCCAGCAGGCTCCCTCGTCCCTGGAATTCTCCAGGCAAGAACACTGGAGTGGGTCACCATTTCCTTCTCCAATGCATGAAAGTGAAAAGTGAAAGTGAAGTCGCTGAGTCGTGTCCGACTCCTAGCGACCCCATGGACTGCAGCCCACCAGGCTCCTCCACTAGAGCCATCTTACAGAAAAAGACTGAACAGACCTTTTGGCCAACCCAATACCACTAAGGAAAAAAATGCCATCAACCAAATGGCACAATATCATAATGCTAATCCCCTATGACCAATGGATGAGTCACACCAGCTCTTGTTGCTTTGAATTTTTTCAGCTCTTCGGAGGGACCTGGCAGTCTCTCTCACCTTCAATTGCGTTGCCTAGCACGTGTGACTGACAGTCCTTTGGCTCGAATTTCATTGACAAATGGTCTTGCCTTTTTTTGGCCATCGTCTGTTCTTACAACCCTTAAGAATTTGGTGGTTACTTTGAAAGAAAATGTGGAATTATGGTCATAATGAGCACTCTTTTTTTGAAGTATAGTTGGCTTACGATATTATACTAGTTACAAGTGGACAACATAGTGAATCACAGTTTTTAAAGATTAAGTTTTATTTAAGGGGATTATAGAATAATGGCTATATTCCCTGTGCTGTACAATAGCTCCTTGTAGCTTATTTTATACATAATAGTTTGTACCTTTTAATCCCCTATCCCTATCATATCCCTCCCCTCTGGTAATTACTAGTTCATTCTCTGTATCTTTCAGTCTGTTTCGGTTTTGTTACATACATTTGTTCACTTTGTGGTTAGATTCCACATATAAACAACAATACAGAGTATTTGTCTTTCTCTGTCTGATTATTTCACTTAGTATGAGCATCTCTAGGCTCATCCATGTTGCTAAGCACTTCTTGCATGTACTTAGAACATAGTCTTAAATGTCCACATCACTCACAATCTTTCCTTTTCCATCATTACCATCTCTGCCTCTTCTCCCCAAACTCCCCCATCACCAACATCCATCCACAAAACTGGGCTTCCACCTCCAGGGAAGCCCAGTTTCGCTGTTAAACTTTTTAATTTTAAAATAACTATAGATCCATGGAAAGTTTTAAACAATGACAAGATTTGCAAGAAGTTGCAAATACACTATAGAAAGATCTCACGCAAGATCCACCTTCTGCTGCTAAGTCACTTCAGTCGTGTCTGACTCTGTGTGACCCTGTAGACAGCAGTCCATCAGGCTCCCCCGTCCCTGGGATTCTCCAGGCAAGAACACTGGAGTGGGTTGCCATTTCCTTCTCCAATGCATGAAAGTGAAAAGTGAAAGTGAAGTCACTCGGTCGTGTCCAACTCTTCGCAACCCCATGGACTGCAGCCTACCAGGCTCCTCCATCCATGGGATTTTCCAGGCAAGAGTACTGGAGTGGGGTGCCATTCTCAAAACCAGGGAACTGACACTGAGTAAATGTGTGTGTGTAGCTCTACGTCACAGTATTACATACAGATCTGTATAACCACTGGGGCTTCCCTGGTGGCTCAGAGGGTAAAGAATCTGCCTGCAGTGTGGGAGACCTGGGTTCAATCCCTGGATTCGGAAGATCCCCTGGAAGAAGGCATGTCACCCCACTCCAGTATTCATGGGTTTCCCTGGTGGCTCAGACAGTAAAGAATCCACCTGCAATGTGGGAGACCCAGGTTCAATCCCTGGGTCAGGAAGCCCCCCTGGAGGAGAGCATGACACCCCACTCCAGTATTCTTGCCTGGAGAATCCCACGGACAGAGCAGTCTGGCAGGCTACAGTCCATGGGGTCGCAAAGAATCAGACACGACTGAAGTGACTAGGCATGCCTGCATGCACACACCAGAATCAAGATACAGAGTTCTACTACAACATAAGCATCTCCTTTGGATTACACTTAAATATCCACCCTCCAACATTCCTAATTCCAGGAAATCACTGATTTCCTTGTATTCTCCATTTCATAACAGTCATTCTGAGAAAGATACTATAAATGGAACTACACAGTTGTGTGACCGTTTGAGACCAGCTGTTTTTTTCACTGGAAATAACGTCCTTGAGATTCATCCAAATTGTTGCCCGTACCAACAGTTCATGCTTTTTCATTCCTGAGATCTCCAAGTTGTATCATAGGTTTAACTAATCACCTGTTGTAGGAAGTATTGTTTCCAGTTGTCAGCCATTAAAAATAAACCTGCAATGAACACCCTTCTGTGTGGACCTAAGATTTCATTTCTCTAGGGTAAATGCCAGGAGTATGATTGATTGCTGAGTCATATGGTATCCATTTAGTTTTTCCTAAGAAACTGCCAAACCATGCCAGAGCACTGATTTACATGCAATGTATGAGTGACTCTGTTTCCCATGGGTTCACTTCATATTGTTACTATTTTTAAAGTTAGCCATTTTGATGTGATAATATCTGATCATGAATCATTTTAATTTGCATTTGTCTAGTGACCAGTTCGGAGAAGGCAATGGCACCCCACTCTAGTACTCTTGCCTGGACAATCCCATGGATGGAGGAGCCTGGTAGGCTGCAGTCCATGGGGTCGCTAAGAGTCAGACACGACTGAGCAACTTCACTTTGACTTTTCACTTTCATGCACTGGAGAAGGAAATGGCAACCCACTCCAGTGTTCTTGCCTGGAGAATCCCAGGGACGGGGGAGCCTGGTGGGCTGCCGTCTATGGGGTCGGACAGAGTTGGACATGACTGAAGTGACTTAGCAGCAGCAGCAGCAGTAACCAGTTATAATGAACATCTATTTACATGACTGCCATTCATATGTGTGTGTGTGTGTGTGTGTGTGTATTTTTTTTGTGTGTGAAATGTCTCTCCATGGCTTTTGTCCATTTTCTAATGAGATTGTTAATTTAAAAAGATACTTTGAGAATTCTTTATATATTCTAGAGGAATCCTTTGTGAACTATATGGTTTGCAAATATTTTCTCCAAGTCTATAGCTTTTCATTCCCTTAAGTATCTTTCACAGAGAAAAAGTTCTCAATTTTTATGGAGTCTACTTTATTGATTTTTAAAATTTTATGGACCATAGTTTTGAAATAATGCCTGAAAACTTCACCAAGCTCTACACCCTGAAAGTTTTATGTATTTTTTGTATCAGTTTTATAGTTTTACATTTTATACTTAACTCTGTGATCTTTTTTTTTTTTTTGCTAATGGAAATCCAACTATTTGTTAAAAAGACTATCCTTCAGGATTCCCTGGTGGTCCAGGGGTTAGGACTTGACTCTCACTGTTGTGGCGTGGGGTTCAATCCCTGGTCGGGGAACTAAGATCCTGCAAGGCATGTGGTATGGCTAAAAAAACAAAAGACTGTCCTTTCTCCATTGAGTTACTTTTGCACCTTTGTCAAAAATCAGCTGGTTGTACTTGTGTGGGGCTATTTGTCGGTCCTCTATTCTACTCAATTGATCTATGATGCATCTATTTATCTAACACCACACAGTCTTGACTATAATGTCTTGAAACTGGGTAGTGTCACTACTTCCGGTTCACTCTTCTCTTTCACAATTTAGCTCCTAAGCTCCAAGTAAATTTTAGAATGATCTTGCCTATACTTACAAAAAGTATTGCTTGGATTTTTATAGAAATTGTTCAGCCTGATTATTAATGTGGGGAGAACTGATACTTGAAATCACTAGGTCATCCAATCCATGAACATGATATTTCTCAATAATATTTCATTTATTTAGTTCTTTGGATTCCTTCATTCTCATTTTTACAGTTTTTGGCATGCAAGTCCTACACGTTTTGTTAGGTTTACACATAGTTTTTTTTTTGGTGGGGGGGAGGTTCTTGGGATCTATTATTATTTTTATACAATGTTAAAGGTTACACTGCATTTATAGTTATTACAAAATGTGGGCTACATTCCCTGTGTGTACATTACATCCCTGAGCCTGTCTTACACCGGTCGTGTGTATGGACACCGTATGCTGTCCCTCCCCGCTTCCCTTTCCCCATTATAGCCACTACTTTGTTCTCTATATCTGTGAGCCTATTTCTTTCTTGTTACAGTCACAGGTTTGTTGTACTTTTTAGATTCCACATATAAGTCATATCATGCTGTATTTTTCTCTGACTTATTTCACTTAGCATAATGTCTTCCAAGGGCATCCATGTTGCTGCAACTGGCAAAATTCCATTCTTTTTTATAGTATTCCATTGGAAACAGTGTCAGACTTTATTTTTGGGGGGCTCCAAAATCACTGCAGATGGTGACTGCAGCCATGAAATTAAAAGATGCTTACTCCTTGGAAGAAAAGTTATGACCAACATAGATAGCATATTGAAAAGCAGAGACATTACTTTGCCAACAAAGGTCCGTCTAGTCAAGGCTATGGTTTTTCCTGTGGTCATGTATGGATGTGAGAGTTGGACTGTGAAGAAAGCTGAGCACCGAAGAATGGATGCTTTTGAACTGTGGTGTTGGAGAAGACTCTTGAGAGTCCCTTGGACTGCAAGGAGATCCAACCAGTCCATTCTGAAGGAGATCAGCCCTGGGATTTCTTTGGAGGGAATGATGCTGAAGCTGAAACTCCAGTACTTTGGCCACCTCATGTGAAGAGTTGACTCATTGAAAAAGACTCTGATGCTGGGAGGGATTGGGGGCAGGAAAAGGGGACGACAGAGGATGAGATGGCTGGATGGCATCACTGACTCGATGGAGATGAGTCTGAGTGAACTCCAGGAGTTGGTGATGGACAGGGAGGCCTGGCGTGCTGCGATTCATGGGGTCGCAAAGAGTCGGACATGACTGAGCGACTGATCTGAACTGAACTGATTGTATATGTACCACATTTTCTTTACCCATTTATCTGCTGATGGGACATTTATGTTGCTTCCATATCTTGACAATCACAAATAATGCTGCTATGAACACTGAGATGCACGTGTACTTTTTGTAATGTGTTTTTTTTTTAATATATATACCCAGAAGTGGAATTGCTGGGTCATATGGTAGTACTATTTTCAGTTTTTCTAAAAAGCCTCCATACCGTTTTCCATAGTGGCTGTACCAATTCACATTCCCACCAACAGTGTACTGGAGTTCCTTCTGCTACACACACTTGCCAACATTTATTTGTGTTCTTTTTAGTGACAGCCACTCTGACAGATGTGAGGCCATATCTCACTGTGGTTTCGGTTTGCATTTCCCTGATGATTAGCTGAGCATCTTTTCATATGCCTGTTGGCTCTCGGCATTTCCTTTTTGGAAAAATTTCTCTTCAGGTCTTCTACCCATTTTTTGATCAGGTTGCTTATTTTAAAAAAATATATATTGAGGTACATGAGCTATTTGGATGTTGGATACTAATACATCTAAATATTAATTTGGTTTTGGGTTAATTATAAATGCTAGTGTATTCTTAATTTTGGTTTTCATGTGCTCATCTAGTATAGAATTTTGAATGTTTATCTTGTATCCTGTCACTCTTTAGTTTTAGGAGAGCTTTTGTAGATTCTTTGGAATTTCTACCAGGCAAACAGATCGGGAAACAATGGCAACAACAGACATTCTTGGGCTGCAGATCACTGCAGATGGTGACTGCAGCCATGAAATTAAAAGACGCTTGCTCCTTGGAAGAAAAGCTATGACAAACCTAAACAGAGTATTGAAAAGCAGAGATATTACTTTGCCGACAAAGGTCCGTCCAGTCAAAGCTATGGTTTTTCCAGTGGTCATGTATGAATTTGAGAGTTGGACTATAAAGAAAGCTGAGCACAGAAGAATTGATGCTTTTAACTGTGGTGTTGGAGAAGACTCTTGAGAGTCCCTTGGACTGCAAGGAGATCCAACCAGTCCATCCTAAAGGAGATCAGTCCTGGGTGTTCATTGGAAGGACTGATGCTAAAGCTTAAACTCCAATACTTTGGCCACCTGATGTGAAGAGTTGACTCACTGGAAAAGACCCTGATGCTGGGAAGGATTGGGGGCGGGAGAAGGGGACGTCAGAGGATGAGATGGTTGGATGGCATCACCAACTCAATGGACATGGGTTTGAGCAAGATCCAGGAGACACTGAAGGGCAGGGAAGCCTGGCATGCTGCAGTCCATGGGGTTGCAAAGAGTTGGATACAACTGAGCCACCGAAAAATAACATAAACCATCATGCCATCTGCAAAAAAAGACAGTTTCATCTCATCATTTCCAATCCCTATGTCTTTTATTTCCTTCTCTTGCCTTATTGTGCTAACACCTCTAGTATTGTGTTAAATAACAGAAGTGAGAGAGGATATCCCTGCTTTATTTGAATTGGAAGGGGAAAAGTCTTTCACCATTAAGTAAAGCAGTAGTTGTTGGTTTTTTGTAGATGCTTATTCAGTTGATGTTTCCTTCTAGTTCTATTTTTCTGAGACTTTTATCTTGAATGGGTATTGAATACTGTCCTAAGATTTTCTGCATCAATTGATATGATCGTGTGATATTTCTTCTTTAGCCTCTGTGTGATTACACTGATGGATTTCCAAATATTGAACCAGCTTCATATCCATGAAAAAAACCCACACTTGGTCATGGGTTATAACACTGCTGATTTTTCATTATTATTCTGTTAAGGATTTTTGCATCTTTGTGTGTTTTCATTTTCTGTACTGTTTTTGTCTACTTTGGTACCATGTTAATGCCTTCATAAAGTGAATTGGGAGGTAGGTATACTTCCTCTGAATTCTGTTTTCTGGAAGAGATAGTGCAGAATAAGTGTTAATTCTTTCTTTGGTAGAACTTTCCAATGTAACCATTTGGGCCAGAGATCTTTTTCAGGGGTTTTTAAATTATAAATTCAATTTATTTCATAGCTATATTGCTATTCATATTATTTCAAATTTGACGAGTTGTGGTAGATTGTGTTTTTCAAGTAATGGTTCATTTATTCCAAGTTATATTTATAGGCATAGTTGTTCATAGTATTCCTGTACTATTCTTTTGGTATTTGCAACATCAGTAATTTCATTGTTTCATTCCTGATATTGATCATTTGTGTCTTCCGTCTTTGAACGTATCAGAAATCAGCTCATTTATTGATCGTATTGTTTTCCTATTTGTCAATGTCTTTGATTTCTGCTCTGATCTTTATTGCTTTGTTCATTCTGCTTGCTTTTATTTTGCTCTTCTCTTTTCTAAGTCATTCTTGATACCATGAATTTTGGGGAGGGGCTATATGGGTTCAATGGTGGCCCCCAGGAAGAAATGTCCACATCTCAATCCCCAGAATCTATAAATATTGCCTTATATTGCAAAACATAAGATAAGGGTCTTGAAAAGAGACACTTATCCAGATCAGCCTTGAATGTGGTCAAAAGGCACATTTGCTTTCCTAAAAGGCACATTTGATTTGAAAGACAGGAAAGTGGTGGCAATATGACCACAGAGGCAGAGAGGCGGCCACAAGTCAAGGATCTCCTGGACTCACCAGAAGCTGGAGGAAGCAAGGAACAGAATCACCCTGAGAGACTTTGGAGGACTTGATTTCAGACTTCCAGCCTCCAGACCTGTGAGAATAGATGTGTGTGAAGCCATGAAGTTTGTGGTGATTTGTTACAGCAGACCTAGGAACCCGACAGAGCTGGAGAGCAACGTCTCTGCTGGCGTCATCCGTTGGTGTTTCCAGCACCCACCAGGGACGCAGGGGGCAAGAGGAATTCCCAGGGAACTCACCGCATGTTACCACTCAGGGCCAAGGTCCCCGCTGCTGTGCATCCTTCTATCTTTCAGAATCTTCTTCGTTTATAAATAACGTCCAAGGGTCTCAGCTGCACTAGGAGGTGGGGAGGTGCATCTGCTCCACTTTCTGGAAGTCCAACCTCCAGGGTTTTCATTTTTTCAACCTATTAGCACTTTCTAGTTATATTACTCTTTTATCATTTTTTAATTTAAAATTTTCTATTTATTTATTTGGCTGCATTGGGTCTCAGTTGCCGCACACCGGATCTTTCCCTGCAGTCTCTCTAGTTGTGGTGTGTGGGGTTAGCTGCCCCCTGGCATGTGGGATCTTAGTTCCTCGACCAGGGATTGAACTCATGTCTCCTGCATTGGAAGGCAGATTCTTAACCACTGCACCACCAGGGAAGTCCCTATGTTACTCTTTTGAAGCACAAACTTTGGTGATGTTTCTTTACTCAAAATTCTTCAGTGACTTCCAGCTGCCATTAAAATCGGCCCCTGACTCTTAGCTCAACACTCATTCCCTCCCTAATCTGACCCCACCCCAGCCTACCATTCGGGTCTAAATTCCCACTGTGTTCCTCACCAGTGTTTTCTAAATCATGCTTTATCACTCTCCAGTTCTTTGGGCCGTTCATCAATGTTACATGCACACGAGAGAAAAATAAAAGGTGTCACTGTCAAGTGAGTTGGGGAAACAGCGAATTTAGGCGGAATTAACCCAGTTTATTATCAAGGGACTTTCCTTCCTTCAGTAAACCAGTGCATAAGGTGAATTTCTAAGAGGCACTTAAAGCATGAACCGTTGTTCCCCAAACTTCCTGTACATGGAACCCATGGTACTGCCTCCACGGAAGGCACTCTGTGAAACTTCTTGTCTGGCTTTCTTCTCCAACCAAACTTGCCTGCCTGGGATCATCCGAGCTCACCGTGCTGTCCTTCTGTTACACAGAGAAGCTTGTGTGAGACGGCAGAGAGGCAGCACGGGCTCTAGCACCATTCGATTTCATCAAACGCTCCATTGCAGTTGGGTTTTTGAGTTTGTTAAGTCCTAACCAGAGCTATTATAAAAATAGACAGTGGGGTCTGAGTCATGTTGCAAAATAGAGAATCTGTTTTTTAAATACATTCACTAAATAATACCGTGAGAGGATACGAGGGGCGGGACCTCTCCCGTCCCCCCACGGCCGCACACGGGGCAGGGCTGTGGGCACAGGGGGTCAGCAGGCTCGTGGGTGACAGACACCCTTTCCGTCTTTCCTTCTTCTCCAAGGCAGCTCGCTCCCAGGGACTCTTTGGGACCCAGAGGAAGGGAGATGCTGTTCCCTCCTGGCTCCAGACAGTCATGCTGGATGGAAGGACCGCAGCCTGGCTGCAGGTCGCAGGTGGAAGGACGAATGTTAGCAGCAGTGAGATTAGAGGAGAAAGGAGGATGGGGCAGGGTGGGATCCAGGGTTTCGAGGTCTGCTCAAGAGAAGCCGGATCCAGAAACTCGAGCTACACAGACAGACCTCCTCTGGAGAGCAGGAGGGGTCAGGTGGAGACAGCTGGCACAGAGCGCCACTCAGACTGCGTCCTGGGAGCCAGTTGGGTGCAGCCACCGAGCCTGGAGCACTCCTTTCCCCTCACGGGGGCAGCGGTGGCCCCGGCGACATCTCCTACATGCCGGCCCCCCGCATCCACGTCCTCTGGGCCTCTGCAGCGGAGGAAATCCAGTAAGTGGACGAGCTGCTGGCTGTGCCCACGGAGGGCCACGCCTTCGGTCCACGGTGACCATCACGGCTGCTGGAGGAGCGCGATCTCTGTCTGGGTGCCGAGGATGCCGGCGCGATGATGCTGGGGCCTCGGGCCAGGCAGCCCATCAGGGCCAGGGCCGCCCACCGTCACGAGGCCCGCTCCAGGCTCTGTTGTTCCTCCTCCTCCGACTGCAACCAGCTCCAGTCTAGAGACTGAAAGTCAACGGGCTCATTAACAACCCCGTGGCCACCCAGGTACCTGGTTTTCTTCTTTGGGAGGCAACCAGCACAATTTAGAAGGAAGGCTAGAGCCTTTCACTGACAGTCAAGTTTCTGCAAGGGACCCCAGAGCCGGAGCTACGTCTTCAAGACCGTGCAGGAGCTTATCTTCAGATGGGCGTGGAGCCCCTGAGACTCTGGCCAGGCGATTTAAGTGTTATTCCTGCAGCTCATAGCACTGACCTATGCTCACTGCACGCCCAGGTGCCCAGGGCTCGTCTCAGCTCTCCACCTCCAGGCTAACCAGGTGGAACCGCCTGGCCAGGCTTCCTTTTCCTCCAGCAGAAGCAAATAGGCAGTGCAAGGATCGAAACATACAGGGCCCAGAGGAGGAAGAGCAGCAAGAAGGAGACACAGAAAGCCCCAAACCAGAGAAGGACACTTGAAGAAATAAGAGGTGATTACCATTGGCAGTGACCCCTCCGATCCTTCCCCAAACCAAGAAGTTCTGGAAACGCTAGCGCAGGACTGTATTGGCAGGAAATGACCATTAAAAGACCCAAGCAAATGATTAAGCATCCTCTCAGCACCCCACTCCAGTACACTTGCCTGGAAAATCCCATGGATGGAGGAGCCTGGTAGGCTGCAGTCCATGGGGTCACTAAGAGTCAGACACGACTGAGCGATTTCACTTTCACCTTTCACTTCCATGCATTGGAAAAGGAAATGGCAACCCACTCCAGTGTTCTTGCCTAGAGAATCCCAGGGACAGGGGAGCCTGGTGGGCTGTCGTCTATGGGGTCGCACAGAGTTGGACACGACTGAAGCGACTTTGCAGCAGCAGCAGCACCAAGTTCAGCTTTGCCTCGATGTCTCTGCACCTGGACTCATTTTTCTTTAGATCAGCTTCCCTAGAGCTAGGCTTGATGAGTCCCTAAGCTCTGAGTCCCTGAGAGATGGGGTGGTGATGGCTTTGTCCCTGGAGCCCAGCACCGCACCTCTGACGTGCATGCCCAGCAACTGCACAGAAGGGAAGAGCGGGAGAGAGGCCTTCCCACAGGGATGCTACCAGCTTCATAAGGACCATGTGCAGTGAGGATGAGAGAAGATAGAGCACGTAAGGTACCTGTGCTCATTCAACAGTCGTCAGCCCTGTTATCATGATGAATAAGAAGGTTTTACCAGAAAATCGCAAGTGTACACTGAGACCAAGGCGGCAGGGCGTCACCTCTCTCTCAGCTTTTCCTCGTTTGCTGCAGAAAAGAAAAGGTGTGGAGCAGCGGGGGTCCCCGTGGGCCATTACCCTCAAACTCTGGTCCTGCTCCTTCATGGTGTCCTGCAGGGCGTTCTCCAGCTGGGTGCACAGGGTGTGCGCTTCAGCCACCAGGTCCTCACTAAAGAAAACGAATGGACGATTAAAATGTGGTCAGTGTGAGCTTTCCAAAAGTAATATATTACTGTGTACAAATATGCTAAAGGGCTTCTGGAAAGATTTTAAAAATTGAACGAATATTCTGAGTGTCTTAAAAAATATGACACTGCCTCAGCGATTTCATCTGTTCTTCTTGAGTGCTGTTACGGAAGCCCGAACCCAGCCGTGAGCATCGCCATTCACAATATGAGAAAGCAGAGGTCTGGCCTAATTAAAAAGTTCAGAGCTGAAGAGATTTCTTAGGCTCTCTCTAAACTGCCACAATCTGAAAATCTCTCCCAGATCACCTGTTTCACAGTTTTTGAAACTGACAAAGGCGTACAGACCACGAGACTTCCCCAGGTGTCCTCAGCTCTCTGAGACTGGGAGTGGCGTGTTCTAGGAACTGATTCATCTGCTGCGCTCTTGCCTTTCCTATGATGAGAAATGCACACGTCCCACCTTCTCTACAATAAGAAATGCACATGTCCCGAGAACAGGCCGTGGCTGAGAAAGGCAAGACCAAAGCAAGCCATCTGTCCTGTTCTAACCTCGGCTCCAGGACGTGGGCAGACAGACGGTAGCCTGAGTCCCCAGGACGCCTTTCCTAGAGCTTTGAGGATCTCGTGGAGGAACGGGACAAACCCAACAGAAAGGGCCCGCGGTTCCTCCTCTCACCGCAAAGGGGGCGCCGGTGGGAGGAGCAGAGCCCAGACTCATCCACCGGCGGCCACTGTCCAGGCCCCAGAGGCCCCGGACCTGGTTACCACCCTCAAGGAGCTAACTGGAAGTTGGGGAGAGAATTAAGAATCCGACACGGGGAATTCTCTGGTGGTCCAGTGGTTAGGACTCTGCACTTTCACTGCCGAGGGCCCAGATTCAGTATATGATCAGGGAAATACATTTTGCAAGCCAAGAGGCCAAAAAGAGAAATAGAAAAAACAAAAAACCCCAAAACAGTACAGGTTACAAACTCCCTAAGTACAGGAACAGGACTTCTTGAAAACAGCTTTACTGAGATATATTCACAAACCATAAAATTCACCTGTTTAAGGTGCACGACTACACACTTCTGGTGCGCTTGCAGCATTGTGCAACCATCGCAGAGGTCTAGTCCTCGACCGCTTTCATCACCCAAGGGGAAACCCTGTACCCGTTGTCAGTCACTCCTCTCCCTCAGCAATCAAGTCTCCTCTCTAGTCTGTAGATCTGCCCTTAGGAATCAATTTTCACCGTCTCCAGTGCCTGGGGCCCAGCAAGGGAAGGCTCTGAAGAAATGGGTGTGAGGCTGAACCAGAAACAAAAAACCGCACAGGTGTCTCAGGAGACGGCCATCTGTGCGTATGTGTCCGGGCTGCAGAGAGGGGGGAGGCAGGGCCGGGGTGGAGGGAAGACACTCCGGGGAGGGTGTCAGCAGAGCCGAGGACCCGGGGCTCCAGGATGCAGGGGGGTCGGCCCGGCCTGGTTACCCGGGGCTGCCGATCCCGAACCTGCGTGTCCAGTGAGAGCCCAGAACCCACTGATGCTGCTGGTCTGGACCAGGCTCCAAGACCCCCGGGCAGAGCCAGGAGCTGCCTGGGAGCAGAGGTGAGCCTGGACAGAATGCTTGGAGGCTGGAAAAGGCTCAGCCTTGGCCCTGAGGCAGCTGGCCGCCATGGCTAGTCCCTGAATATCTGGAAGAGTAACTCAATCAAAACGGTCTCCCATGAAGATGGATTTGACCAGAGGGGGCCTAGGGGCAGCACTGGGCTGGAAGCAGAGAGGGAAAACCTCACGGGAAGGGCTCTGAGGCTGCACTCCCAACTCTGCAGCAGGGGAGTATGCAGCAGGCAGGGAGGGGTGAACGGGGGGGGGGGGGAGGAGGGGCCACAGGAGGGACCGGCAATGCGTGGCTGGGGCGCGGTGACCAGCAAACACCCTCGGGAACCTGCTTCTGTGGGCAGATAGCGAGGGATGGATGAGGGGACAGCACAGGACTGGCCAGCACTGGACGGAAGGTTCCCATCCAGTGAGAGCAACTCGGCCTCAGATAAGGACGCCTGGCTGGGCAGGTCACAAGCAGCGCTGTGAGCAACACACCACATCCATGCCCACAGCGCCCGGCACGGGGGACAGACACCAAGGGGCGTGCACGGCGCCACTGACGGGAGACGCCAGCCACCGCCAAGAGACCCGTGCTTCCGTGCCCACAACCTCCCGATGAGCCCCAGACTTCGGCAGTGGGCGCCGCAGATGAGGACTGACCTCTTCTCGGCGGCCTCGGGCAAGCTGTCAGGAGCCGTGCAGGTCTGCGACATCAGCTGGCAGGGGTGACTCAGGCGGGAGGCGTTCATGCTGTCCGGGCTCCCACTGACGGGACCCCGGACCTTGCTCTAGAGGGCAAAACCAGAAAGAGAGTCAGCGGTCTGGGGGCAGAGGGATGACTGAAATTCTGCTTTCACGGCAGGGTGTTTTCTCATGAAGACACCCGGCCACGAGACACATGCTCTTCCTGCAGAAATCAGGCAACATCGCTGTCTCATGGTTTGCGTTTCGGCTTAGAAACTGCTTCTGCTTCTGCAGGTGTAACTTTTTGATTGAGGGTTCTAAATACAGAGAGATCTGAGGGTTCTGTTTCTTTTTTTTTTTTAATCAACTATTGGCCATTTAATTTTAAATTTTGGGGGTTCTAAATACAGAAAGATTTAAGGATTCTATTTCTTTTTTTTTAATCAACCATTAGCCATTTAATTTAAAATTTGGGGGTTCTAAATACAGAGAGATTTGAGAGTTCTATTTCTTTTTTTAAAAATCAACCATTGGCCATTTAATTTTAAATTTTGGGGGTTCTAAATACAGAGAGATTTGAGGGTTCTATTTCTTTTTTTTTAAATCAACCATTGGCCATTTAATTTTGTGTTTTTTTGGCTCTGCAGGCTCTTGATTGCAGTCATAGGCTTCTCTAGTGGTGGCATGAGGGCTTAGTTGCCCCGTGGCATGTGGGATCTTAGTTTCCTGACCAGTGAACAAACCCTCGTCCCCTGTGTTGGAAGGTGGATTCTTTACCACTGGACCACCAGGGAAGGCCCTGAGGCTTCTATTTCATTAGCTGGATTGCTTAACAAACCCTTAAAAGGAAACGAGAAGGAAGGCGCGTTAACTCTTCCCAAGGAGAAGAGAAACACACGGAGGTCCTAGGTGACTTGCGCCACCTGGGGATCAAGAGGCCGAGGTGTTTCCTGGGCTGCGGCAGCCGGTGCACCTGGAGCAGTGGGCCTCCCCGGCCCATGGCCGAGCGGCTCTGCTGTCAGCCTCCTCAGCCTTCCCGCCGCCTGCCAGCTCGATTCCAAGCTTTTCTCGGCTCTTCTCCAGTTTTTGTCCTGGGCTCTCTTCTGTGCTGCGGTTTCTCTCTGAGCAGCATTCAGTGGGATCACAGCTATACCGGGATGGTGGGCACACGCTGAGCAGGCTGAGCGCTGCACGGCACAGGCCTGGCTCAGGGCCCAGCAGGCATGCCCCTCGGGGGCTGCACGCAGGTCTCCAGGAACCTGGGGTGTGACCTCATTTGGAAAAAGCATCTTTGCAGATGTAGCTAAAGATCCTGTGATGAGATCACTCTGGACTATCTGGGTGGGACCTAAACCCAGGGACAAGTGTTTTTACACACTCGACACAGAAAAGGACTTCTTTGGTGGTACAGTGGATGATAGTCCGCCTGCCTATGCAAGGGACACGGGTTCGATCCCTGGTCCAGGAAGATTCTACGTGTGGCAGACTGGCTAAGCCCAAGCACCCTGGAGCCCGTGCTCTACAACCAGAGAAGCCGTCTCAGTGAGAAGCCTGCACACCGCCAACTCGAGAGCATCCCCCACTCACGGCAACTAGAGAAAGCTTGACTGCAGCAACAGAGACCCAGTGCCGCCAACAAGAAACCAATTTTAAAAAGAGAGAGACGTAGAGAAGAGGGCCACACGGAGTCAGAAGCAGAGACTGAAGAGATGCTGCCTCAAGTCAAGGAGTGCTGGAGCCAGTGGCGTCTGAGAGGCGGCGAGGAGGGATTCTCCCCTTGAGCCTCCCAAGGAGGCCCGGCCCAGATGATGCGTGGACACCCACCCTGCCGCCTCCAGGACGGGCCCGCTCGGGCTCACTCACACACGCAATCTTCAGGAGGTTCCAGAGCTCCTTCTGCCGCTTCTCCTGCAGCCGCACCACCATCTTCTCATCCTCGCTCATCAGGCTGACCACCTCCTCCACCTTGGGCAGCAGCTCCAGGGCCTTCTGCTTGCAGACCACGGTCTTACTGTGAAGACCAAGTGCGATGAGCTCCAGCACGCCCGGGTCGGGGGGAGCAGAACGCGGCCCCGGTGGGGATGACTCTGCTCGGCCACTGCGGGGGCGGGAGCTCCTCCGGGGCCCAGGGGAGGGGACGGGGCCTCTCCTCGCTCCACCCTCCGAGGGGACGGCAGCCTGATACCTGAGCTGCGTATAAATCACTCGCACTTTCTTCTCAAAGCCTTGGATTGCCTGGAGGAGCAGCCGCACCATTTCCTGACTGTCACCATCAGTCCGCTGGTCTGCAAAGCGGGACGGAGACGCACGGTCTGTGGGGGGACCAGCCTGGTGCCCGGGTAGCGGGGGACCCGGGAGGCGGCCCACTCACCTCTCGGCTTCTCCCTCAGCCTGCGGTAAAGCTCCCGCGCCTGCTCTTCTCTGAAACACACAAGGCAGGGTCTCTGTCAGCGCCCCTGTCAGCGCCCGAGCCCTGCCAGCAGCATCGCCGCCTTCTGGAAGCTGGGCGGGCAGTATGTCCCGGCCGGAGGCAAGCACGCGCCCTGGGGATGTCACTGGCGAAACCCATGGCAGAGGAAGACCCGGCTCACTGTCGAAACGCCAACTCAAAGCTCACAGTCAAGACTTCCTGAGAATCCTCAGGACAGAAGCCTCCTCTGTCCCTCAGTGTTCCCCACCCACCCGGCCCCTGCAATTCAGAGGTTTGGGTCCTGAGTTCAGAGAACGTGGCCTCTGAAACTCAAGCCAGGAGCAGACACGCCCTCCCCAGGGCCCGAACACAGTGAGACAGGCTGATGTTTCCAGGGGGTGACTTTTGTTTGAAAACCAGAGTAAAATAAAACACTGAATAACTTGACAAAATACAGGCTACAGATAATCACATTTCAAAGACTGGAGCCTCCGGTCCTAAGAGTCCTGGCAGAAGCATCAGAGGCCTGGCTGAGCCCCAGGGAGGCTCTCCTGGCGCCCCTGTCTGCTCCCGGAATGCAGGAGGGGCTGCTCTGCCCAGGGAGGGTCCCTGTAGCCAAGTCCTGATCATGACTCAAATGAAGAGTCAAGGTCCCACCTTCTAAGACTCACCCGGCTCCTTCCCTTCCTACTTCCTGCTTCTCAGGCCACACCCAGGTTGGGATATGCTGGGCAGCCGGGCATCTAACCTGATGCTTTGGAGTTCAGGAACCATGGCTCGGGGCGTTATCTGAACTGGTCCCCACAACTGTGAGGTCAGACAGCTCTTCTGTATCAGGTGAGGCTCAGAGGGACGGAGGTTTGCCCGGGCCCAGCTTCTAGACGTGCCGAGAGGACCTCCCCTGGACCGGGCTGCACGGGAGGGCGCGCTCCAGGGGAACTGTGCTTGAACAGCCCACCCGCCCACCCGCGCAGAGACACACACACACACTCACAGATCATCCAGCGTCCCGCCCTGCTTCCGGCCCATGGGGCTGCGCTGCAGGTCCACGATGTCCGTCTGCAGGGCCATCATCCGCTCCACCAAGTGCTTCACCTCGTTCTCCTGGAGACAGTGCCGCGCTGAGACTGAGCCCCGACGGACTCGGCCAGGGACTCCCGAGCCTCACCATGGACCTTCAGCTGCCCGGCTAGAAGGGACACGGCCTTGGGAGTCTGCGGCTGGGATCTGGGCCTGCCACCCGCCAGCTCTGTGGCCCTGGGGCAGGTCACCCTGGCCCCAAGCTGCAGTCTCCCCCACCGGAAACTGGGGCGAGATGCGATGGGGCCCAAGAGGACCCAGCCTGGCCCCAGTGTGGAGACGAGCTGGGGCACGCTCCCCTCTCCTAATTCGTCCTTGATCTCAGGGGTTACGCCCACGAGGACAGAGATCGGGGGGAGCGGTGGGCTGGAGTGGTGGCTCACGTCCCTGCGCCTGAACAAGGGGCATCGGCACCGATTTATAGAAACAGACACTTCGACACGGAGGGGAGGCTCCCTGCCCGAGTTCACTGGGCAGACAGATGGTGGAAAAGTCCAGGAAAAGGCCTTGGGGCCCAAGCATCCCCCTGAGCAAGGTCCCCCAGGGCACCCCGTCTCCCTGCCTGGCCTCACGATCAACACTTCAGCGGCATCTGATTCACAGCCCTCAGACTTGCCCCTTCAGACCCGTTCCTTCCTACAGGCTCAGTGTCCCGAGGAGGAAGTCAGAGCAACTTCTGACACGGCCGAGTGCTGCTCCTTTATCCAAAGGCCCTTCTCGCGGGAAGAGGTCTGCACTCCCCGGGACGTGTCACGTCGTAAGCCTGACTCAAATCTGTGTGGCTCCTGGACCAGACACACTGGGGACCTCTGCCTGGCACCCCTTACCTTCCAGCAAGTGCCAGCTGAGGGCAGAAAGCCTGGCGAGGAAAATGTGATTTTTGACACAGAAGCTGGACCGAGCGCTCAGTGAGAAAGGGGAAAGATGGCAGGGAAGAGGGTGCGCTTGGCCAGGCTGGGGACCCCAGGGAGCCTCCTACCCGTCCGCAGAGCTCCACGGCCTGCTCCATCTCCCTCCAGGCTAGCAGCAGCTTGTCCGACGCTGGAGGAAAAACACGGAGGTGAAAACAAAAGTTAAAAATAAAATGAAAACACCCCAAAACCAAGAAAGTAAAAAGGAACTCCATTATAAGAGGACCAAAAAAAAACACTTAAGAAAGAAGAGTTTAATGGTCTCTCCAGATTGATTGCTAAGGACACACTCACTGATCCCAAACTCCGTCTGCTCCCTGTACTTCTCCAGGTCAATCTGGATACTGGTCTTAAAGAAGTCCAGCTTGGCCTTGAGCTGCTGAGACATGGAGGCCATGGAGTTCTTCATCTTGGACAGACAGCTGTTGTTCCGCAGCAGATTCATCCTGCAGGGGCCCCCGAGAGACACAGCGCGGGCATGTTTGGGATCCAGGTACCACTTCCTGGACAATAATAAAAGTGGCCTCCAACACCTTGGCAGGCCCCTGCTATAATTAGTATAATCATAACAAGAGCAGCCACTTATAACCATCACGACAATTTCCTGGCCCGTGGCGATGGGTGAGGCTCTGCTCCGAAACTAGAATTAGGTGAAGTGCCACGCAAAGGAACCCAGACCAGCCACAACCTGGGGAAGGAGTCAGCCTGGACCGGCAGGGTGGCCTACCCGCAATGGAGCGGGGCCAGCCCTCCAGCCGGCTGCCCCCCGCCCTGTCCACACTCCAGGTCCGTGCACTGACCACATGTGCCTGTTGGGTATAACAGGCCCTCCCTCCAAACCGCCCACCGACGGCTTCCCGCCCTTCCAGAGCAGCGTCTTCCCTCCTGCCCCTCCCGACGGTGGCTGACCCTGGGCCCCTGCCTTGGCCCCCGCCCCGTGGCCAAGCACTGGGCACTCTGGGTACGCGGTGCCCTGCAGCTGGGCACCTACATGGCCGCACGCTGGCCCTGCTGCAGGCGGCTGCAGTCTTCCTTCAGGGCCTGGATGCTGTGCCAGACTTGGCCCCACACCTTCCGCAGCTGGAAGAACGGGAGGTTCCTCTTGGGCTCTTGCACTGAACAGAAACACAGGCGACCGTCAGGGCGCAGGGCCTGCGGTGGACGACAGCATCCCACCCCTGGAGCCCGCTGGCTCTGTAACGGCTCGGCTATTACACAACCGCCTTGGGTGTTGAGCCTGCTTCCTGTTGCTCACATTTGCGCCCCGGGGTACACACACATCCAAATTTACAGATGCACAGAACACGTTGGAAGGAAGACTCAGGAGTCTGGTGGCAGTTTTCCCCGGGAAACTGGGGACATGGAGGGGCTTACTCTTCACTGTATTATTCTATTGTACCTTTTGCTATCTTGTGCATATATTAATTACTAACGTACAAAGACAACTTCACAAATAAAATGGTTTTGCGATTCAAGGTCAACAGCCTGTGGGCCATCTTCTGTCCTTTGTTTAGATGAGGTTGAAATTAACTGAAGATGTCCTGTCCTGCCTCCAGCGGGGCTGCTCCTCACATGTGCGACTGAAGACGGCTGTCTGAGGACCGGGTGGACTCGCCTGCTTGGGGGGGACCCCTCGCTTGGGCCAGGGCTCTCCCCCTAGCTTTGTCCCAAGAGCTATAAGGGATCATCTTTTTAAAAGAATAGGCCGTGCTTACAGATGCAGCTGACACTTTCAGGCTGGGGCTGTGGGGAGACCTGGCTTTCATAGGCGACCCTGCTGTTGTCAAAGAGGAAAACGAGGTCCATGTCCAGCGTGCGGCCCTCGTTCAGCTGCAAAGGGACCAGAGGCAAAATGAGGTTTCGCGGCCCCCACCACACCGTCCCCCAAGAAACAGGAGACTACAGAGCATGCTCGGCCAGGACGTGCCAGATGCCCACCAGGCCTCTCCCAGCTCCTCTGGCCTCTACTGCCCTTGGCTGCTCCCTTTACGCTTATTACCTGACGCACACCTCATCTACAGCAGTACCTTCTGCTCTATCCTCTGACTGTCTTTACCACACACCTCATCTACAGCAGTACCTTCTGCTCTATCCTCTGTCTTTACCGCGTAACTCAGATGCCTGCCATCTCCTTTACTGTCCAATGCCTCTTCTCCTGTGTTAAATCTGCAGCTCATCTTGTGAGGTGGTCAGCACGGCACCGCACATGACAGGGAGGTCAAAAACAGTTTCGGCTGACGTGGAAGAATGAAGTGTCGCTTTGGCAGCAAGGGCAAAAGGCACTCCCAGTGGTCTGGAAGGTACAGCTAAAGCGTGGGGCGATCCGTGTCTCCTACCAAGCCCGCGGGATCTTGCGTTCCCACCTCGGAACGGGCAGGCGCCTGCCCAGTGGTGTGGCAGACGGGCCACCTGGCGCCTGCAGGAGGCCGGGCTCACCTTGCCATCTGAGAGGCACTGGGCGGCAGGCTTGTCGGGGATCAGGGCCAGCCCTGCCTCCTGCAGCAGCTCCTGGTCCTCCTCGAGGATGCCTGTGTCCTGGCGGATCCGGGCCTTCAGGCTCTGTAGGCTCTCGTCCTCGGTCACGGGGTAGGTGTGCAGGGTGCCCGTGACCATGTTCAGGACATGAAGCAGCTGCAAAAACCCAGGGGGTCAAGGGAGGGTCACGGGAGACACGGCTCAACAGGGACGTCTGCCTGCTGGCCCAGCTTCTCAGGGGCCCCGCCTGGGGTCTGCACGCCAGAATCTTTCCCCTCCTGTGGGTCCCCGGCGATGGCTTCACGACCTATCAGTCAGCAAGGGTCCCATCACACCCTCACAGGGGTCAGGGGGCCCATGGCCTGGGGCGGACTGGGCACAGGCTCACCTTCAAGTTCAAGATGTCGTCCAGGGCCTTGAAGCAGCCGTTGGGCCCGTAGACGGGGTCAGTACCCCTCTGGCGCGGGTGCCACATCAGCATCAGCTGCAGCCACTTCTCCAGCCGCTGGGCCAGGACGCTGAGGGGGCGGGGGGGGGTGTGTGTGTGCACCTGCGCACGTGTGCGAGGCCCAGCACCAGCTTCCCATCCCATGTGTGTGCGTGCATGTGCATGAGGCCCAGCACCAGCTTCCCGGTGCACATGGGGACCGAAAAGCACACGCGCTTCTCACGCCCCACATGACCATCGCATGACAGGGCCAAAGTGGTCCCTGAGGCTGAACCACCCTGAGGAAGGGTGACCCTTCCCTTAACAAAATGAATCGCTTGGGGGCTCGACCTCTCCCCTCCACCTCCACCACCGGATCTGCACAAACACCCTCCCGTAGGGGGCCTCTGGGCAGAGGGCCATGCGAGACCCTCCAGGCAGCTTTCCAGGTGCTAAGCAGCCCCCTCCCCCATCAGGAGCACTGCCCGACGATCTGGCCCCACACCGCCGGTTCGATCCATGTTGTCAGTCGCTCCCTGGAAAGCATCTGAGGAGTCCACGCCGCACTGCTGGGCGCCCCCAGCACCCCTCCCTGCCCCCCAACAGAAGCCCTCCAGAGGCCAACATCACTACCCGCTGCCTCTCCCTGGCCACCCCCAAGTCTTTTCCCCTTGAAGAGCCTTCCTCTTCATCAACCTGCCCTGCCTATCGGTCCAGATCCTTCCAGGAAGTTCCAGCTCAGCTCCTCCACAGAGGACCCCCCTCCCCATCCTCCACAGACTCATGGAAACTGAGCCACGTGCCTCAACATGGGGCTGCCGGCTGCTGTCTCCTGAACCATCTCCCAGTTCTGGTAAGATGACCTGACGGCTCATATTCTGGTTCTGAGACCAGACTGCTATGCTGTTCAAAATGCAAAGGTTTATTTATTGGCAATAACACAGTGCCAGGCTGCAGAAGGACGGGCAAAGAACATAAGGGGCAATTCCCTACCCTTCAGAGGCTTACGGCTGACCAGGAGGTAAGCCCTCTGCCAGACCAAACGCCTGCAAGGCAGAGCCACCACGGGTGAGGAGGGCAACAAGCGGTGCTGGGAACCGAGGAGGTGACTCCAGACGGGTGGGGTGGGGACGGCGTGCTAAGACCGAGACAGACAACGGCAGGACCGGGGGTCAGAGCTGCTGGGGACGTTGGCCCCAACCCCCGTCTTTAGAAAGGAAGGACAGGCCGCGGAGGAGGAGGAGGAGAGGCCAGGGGCGTACCTGTTGAGGTTGTTGGGGTGCGGCAGCGAGCTGGAGAACTTCACGGCCCCGTTCAGGTCCTCACTCACCACGATGTCCATCTCGCTCTTCTGCCGGACTTTGGAGTGCCTGTGGACGTGGGGGGACTGTCACGCTGCATGCAGCCGTCACGCTGCGTGTACCGTCACACTGCGTGCAGTGACCCTGATGTAAGCGGGCGCTCAACAGCCCCTTACACGGGTGACCTTCCACTTGACGACCAGAGAGGATCCCCCTGGTGGGCTACTGAACCACTCGTGAGGCCCAGCAACCCGCTGGGATGCTTCTTTGGGAGGTTAAGGGCGTCGGTACTGCCCGGCGGGAGTCAGGAACCTGCGGGCTTGTACTGCTGTCTCCTGACCACACCCCGGCCCATCTGGCTTGTTCTTTTACTTTCCATCTAACACAGAGAATGAAGACAGGACATCTGCACCACGGTTTCTTCACGTGCCATCTGCACACACCACGCACTTCCCTCTAAATGCAATGGCTATGCCTGACTTCTAAAGGCAAGTGAAGCGCTAACGTTTTCCAACTAGGAGACCCTTTAGATGTATCTGAAATAGTGTTTAAGAAAAAAGATTTTAAACTGGCTTCACATGTTCTCTGCGACGCTTCGCAGAGAATCAAGAGCTGACAGTGAATGCAGCCTTCTCCACCGAGACCTCTATGGGGTAGGCAGTTTTCAGTCCCCCATCCCCCACCCTCACCAGGTGAGGAAATGACCTGCCCAAGGTCACACAACTAGAGAAAGACAGAACCAGGGACTTGGAGCCAAGGACAGGTGCTCCTTCTACTCTGTCTGAATGTCCGCGTCCTTCCTTTCCAGAAAGACATTGAAGATTCTGTTGGAAAATGCTTTAGCCTGAAGTCTCATTGGCAGGGGGGATAAACTGAGCGACGTGGAGCACACGGAACCTGGAAGAGCCAGGGTGTGGCTCGATCTGCCTGCTGGAGTCAGGCTGCCATGACACACGGTGGGATGGTGCTCTGATAGAAACTCAAGTCTGTCCACGGGAAATCACACAGATAAATCAAAGGACGCTGAGTGAAACGCTCACTGCTTAGGCTGGTCCTAAAATGTATTTTCAAGACTGGTCCTTCAAAGCAGCTTTATGATAGAATAATAAAGCTCAAATTGCATTTGATCTGAAATTACTATCTACCTGCCGTTTGAGATGAGACTGAAATTGTTAAAGTTGCCTAAGGCATTACAGGCAGACCAGACAGGCACGTCTCACAAACTCTCGGGTTTCAGAGATAACGTGCTTGGAAGTGGTCACCTGGCCTCCCAGCAACGTGAGGGAGGCTGGCTCTGCAGACAGCCGGGCCATCAGGGATGGTTTCAAATGGCATTTCCTCTAGTTCTGATGGATTCTGAGTCACCTTGCTATAAATAATGGAAACGCTCAACATTTGAACAGAACTGAAGTCATCCCTTGGTGAGTTAAAAACACGACGCACGTACAGACAGTTTAAAGTGACTGCTGGACGGTCGCGTGATGCCGTGACCGCTGGCGCAAGGAGCTAAGCCAGTGCCACGGAGCCCCGCTCAGGGCGCTGCGTGTGCTGCCGTCAGTGCCCACGGGAGGGCGCCCTCCGCCACGTCAGCAGGCCCCTCGGGCATGGAGCCCGAGCCTGGGTCATCCTTTCCTGTGTTTGGTGTGTAAACGGTGACGGGATTGGACTGCGTCACAGAAAGCTACTCTTCTTGAACCGATTTCAAAGGCTACGTCTTGGTCTTACAAATAAACATTCTCATGATGTAAGTACCTGTGTCCTTTGAGAAAGCCTGTGTTTTTGGTCCTCCCGGGAAGATACTGAGAAACGTGACCTCAGCCAGCGCTGCCCCACAAAGGGGGCAGGGGGAGAGGACCTCTGCATGTTCGTGGTGGAAATGGTATTTACACAAACTTTCCGTGGAGCACGTTGTTAGTACAAACCAAAAACCTTGAACATGTGCACAATCTGGTATGTTGATCTCATTTCTAGGAACTTACCCCTGGGAAATAACTGTGGATGGACCAGGATTTCCCTGAGCTGTTTGAGTTAAGTGTGAAAGGCAGGTTCTGTGAGAGCACGTACGGTAACCTACTTTGTTTTTTGAACAAACACAGGCACACAGAAGAGTCTGGAGACGGAGGAATGTTAGTGGCGGCGGGAGGAAATTCTCAGCGTAAAAACCCTGGAGGAGCACTCACAGGGCGGCATGCCTGCGATGTCATCATGAGGCGAGAAGGGGTGAAATCCACAAAGGAGCCAGCGGGCAGATACCTGCCGCTCGCTTGTGGATGTACAAAACAGCCCTGAGGTGGGTCCAAAGCCAACAGTGCCAGGCATGTGGGGGGGCGGGTACCAAGCAGGTGGCGTGTGATGACTTTTCCCTCTTCTGCTTTCTGAAGGATGAACCCCGAGAACTTAGCACTGCTCCAAACACTAAAACTGGAGATAAAAAATTCTGGACAATGGTACTATCGTTTCAGTTAGTGTGGGGTCCCTCAAGGAATCACTGTGAATGAACCCTAATGGGTTCAAGGGAACATGAACTTTTAAATGATGCATTTCAGTAATGATTAACTTTTATGTATATAATGAACCACATATTAGTATTACAATTAGAAGAAAAATTTAAAAATACAGAGTAGTTTTTAAAACCTTGATCATATTCCTTATTAGAAAATATCTTTTCGGCAGTGTACCCGGTCCACTGTCTGATGCTTTTAAATCCAAATTTCATAGTTTCTGGTCTTTCATTTAGATCTTTAATCCACTTTGAGTTTATTTTTGTGTATAGTGTTAGAAAGAGTTCTAGTTTCATTCTTTAACCAATACAGTATATTAACGCATATATATGGAATTTACAACGATGGTAACAATGATTCTATATGCAAAGCACCAAAAGAAACACAGATGTGAAGAACAGACCATTGGACTACGTGGGAGAAGGCAAGGGTGGGATGATATGAGAGAACAGCCCTGAAACGTGTATACTGCCGTATGTAAAAAAAAAATTTGTACTGAGGTGCAGTAATATTTGTCAACAATAAACTTTCATATACATACGTCCCATTATTTGTCATGTGAACGTGCCCTTTGCTTGTTTACCACCACACACACACACACACACACACTCTGTAAACACACTGGCTTCCTGCCCTGCACAGAGCAGTCATTTACACGGATGGGATTTGGGCTAAGGTTCAGAATCCGAGGCTCTTGGAGCTCAGGCTGTGCTCACGCCGGGTCCCAACAGGACTTCCTTGGGGTCACAGGTCACAGGGGTCTCAGGCCCGGCCTGGGGCGCCCCACGAGACCAGGAAGACGAGGCGGCGTCTGGCAAAGGCGGGGGACACCCTCCCGGGGGGCGGGCCCGGGGCTCACTCACCACTGCACCGGCTGCCAGTTGGGCAGGAAAGGCCGGAAGCCGGTGATGCACTCGAAGGCCAAGGTGCCGAAGCTCCAGTAGTCCACGGTCACCGTGTACTTCTGCTGCTCCAGCAGCTCGGGGGCCTGCGGGGACGGGGGCACACTCCTGAGCTGAGCCCGCGCTGAGGGGCCGCCACGGGGGGGGTGCCCGGCACCTTGGCCTGCCCCACACTCCCCGCGGGCGCCCGGCACCCTGGCCTGCCCCACACTCCCCGGACCCCGCACTGAGGGAGGAGGTGGCCACGAATCGGATGGTAGAATCTAGACTCTCTGATCTCATCCCATCCCGGGGCTGAAAGAAGGGCCTGCGGCAGGGGCAGGGGGGTTGAGGTGTGCTGTGCACCCTTCTCCCGGGCGCCGTGCAGGGCCACAAAGGGAAGTGATCCAGGCCACACAAACCCAGGCACAGCGTATGCAACGAATGCCGGCCAACTCCCTAACGCGGTCCATGATGGGACAGAATGTCACGGTCGAGCAGGAAAGGCCAGCTGCCCAAGCAGTCAGGCTAGGGTGACAGGAAGCTTCCCAGCACAGACGGGGCGGGGCCGGCTCAGGGTGCCTGAGGGCAGACGTCCCGGAAAGGACCCTGAGGCGTGCAGGCAGGACTGAGCCCAGGCTGGGGGCAGGCAGGACACGAAGGACCACAAGCCGAGACGAAATGCGTGGGACGGTCAGGTCGGCCTCTGTGTCTGGTTCTGGACAGAAGTTTTGGGCCCTGCGAATGGTCAGAGCTCAGGCCCCGCATTCGCTGGCACTGAGCCGACAAGGGGTCCAGAGGACACAGGGCAGGACCCTCAGGACCCCGCTCCATGGGCACAGGTACTGAGCACAGCCCCAGGTCCCCACCCTGAAACCTCTACCCACCAGAGCAGGGGATAAAAGGACAGTGTCCACTGCCCAGCGGGGGTTAATGGGAAGTGTGGATGCACTCACAAGGACCTCAATGACTGCTTTTTCTCTTTTTTATGTAAGACCCAGGTAGGCTATTTAAGCTCATGGAGCCCAGTGGCTTTCAACTTTCTTTCATTTTTCTTTTATAAACCACAGACTCCGTTATTCAGTCCACATTTCCTGGTCATCACTTGCATGCAATCTACCACTAAGTCCTGCTGAACCTGTTCCGGCCTTTCTTGTTTTTTTTGTTATTTGTTTGCTTGTGTTTTGTTCTGTTTTTGCTGCACTGCGAGGCTTGCGGGATCTTAGTTCCTTGACCAGGGATCAAACTCTTGCTCTTGGCAGTGAAAGCGCGGAGTCCTAACCTCCCCAGGGAGGCCCCTCTCTCAGGCACTTCTTGAGCCGTCCTCCACATCCTGACGCTGCCCACCGGCTCAGACTAGCCCACCCCAACGGCCTCCATACCACTCGCCCGCTGCCTGCAGCTCACCCTCCACATTGTGCCAAGTGTGGTCTCTTCCGAAGGTGAACCTGACTCCTCTCACGCCCAAGACTCTTCACTGTCCCTCCCGAGGCTTCAGGGTCAAGTCTGGAGTCTCTGGCGCAGCCAGCGAGGCTCTGAATGACCTGTTCCCCGCCTCCCTCTCCAGCCTCAACCCGAGATGGCCTCCTCCTCCTCTGGTTCCGGCTGTGCCTTCTGGGCACCTCCTGCTGCCCCACTGCCTGCAGCTCCCTCTTCGCCCCCTCCAGTGCCTGGACGTGCAGGCCCAGCACCAGGTCCCCCTAACGTGTCACAACATCCCGCGCTCTCCCTTCGCAGTCCTTATCACAAGTCCAACCGCTTCGTCATCTGTGTACCGGGGCCACATCCACCTTCTTCCTAAACTCTAAAACAACGCTTGCAGCATGTCTGCAGGACGTGAGGAAGAGCTTCCAAGAAAAACAGGTTTGGGAAGCACTGGGTTCCAAGAAAAGTGGCTTTCTTGGTATAAGAAAGATACATATTTAAGTGCAAGTTTGATGTATGAAGCAGGGCACCCAGAGCCAGCGCCCAGTGACAACCTGGAAGGATGGGGTGGGGAGGCAGGCAGGTGGGCGGGGGACTCAGGATGCGGGTGTACACGTGTATGCCTGTGGCTGATTCATACTGATGTGCGGCAAAAACCATCACACTATTGTAAAGCAATTATCCTCCAATTAAAATGAATAAATAATTTTTTTTAAAAAGCTTTAAATATATGCATGTGTAATGTGGCTTCCCCCCACAAAAAAAAAAAAAAAAAAAAACATAAAAAGGAAAAACTACAGGTGATCAGTATTTCTTGGATGAATGGGGGACTCAAATAGAGCCACAACATTCACACCAAATAAGAAGAAGAAAGGGTGGGAGCTGGAAGCCAGCCCTCTGCTCGTGGCCCCCAAGATGCGGCGTGGGAACGGACACCCCTTTGGAGCAGAGGGAACCTGGTTTAAACTCTCTGGGCTAAAACACAGCAGTGTGGGGGTCACGGGACACGCGCGGGCCCAGGAGCAGAGCCCTTTAGACGCGAGAGGATGACTGCACCCCCCTTGGGCCTCTGGGAGGACGAGGAGTCTGACCTCACACACCAGTGTTTCCTGTGCCTCCAGGAGTCATCCAGAGAGCCAGCAAGCTCAGACAGCAGAAGGCGAGGGAGGAAGCAGAGCCCTGCGGCCACGGCCTCCCAAGAGAGGCTGATGCGCAGACCTGGGAACCCGCCTCTTACCAGGTACTGCAGGGTCCCCACGAAGGACGTGCAGAGGCTGCCCTGGTCCAGCTCCTTGGCGTATCCCAGGTCAATAATTTTGTGTATTAACTGGAAGAAAAATCAGGGAGGGGGAGACCTCTGAGGGCTCCGCGAGTCCGCTGTCCTTCAAGAATCCTGAGCACCTCTGCTAGCGCAGAGGGTGTATCTCTGAATTCCTAGTCCTAAGACCCCAAGCGCCTAAGGACTGCCAAATAGGCAGGAGAATGCCCTAGACGCGGTAGGTTCAGGCAAAAGAAACAGCGTAAAAACGCCAGGCGCGTGTCCTCCCTTGCCTGGCGAACACCTGCTGGAGGAAGGTCAGAATTCAGAGTCCACAGAGTCCACACACCCCGAATTCGAGACTGCGAACCCCGGACTTGCCGTGACGCGAAGGACCAGGTGTGATTCCTTCTCAGTAAACACCTTAAATTCTCCAACCTCTGATGGACTGCCGGGAATGGGTGTGAACAGGGACAGAGGTGAGGGCCAGGACGGGCGTGGGTTACGCTGACGGAAGCCGCGGGGGAGAGATCAGACGGCCCACGGCTGAGCAGCTGCATTCCACTCGTCTGAGCCCTGCTCGCCACCCAGCTGAACAAACATGGCCCAGCCCTGCGGGGAGGTGATCCCACACCTGAGCAGGGGGGCCCCCGAGAGCTCTGGGGAAACTGCAGGCTGGACCAGGCCAGCTCCAAATACATCCTTTCGGCCACGTCCAGAACCCACCTACAGCTGGATTCTCTGTGAGCTTCAAAAGCTGAGGCTCCCAAACAAACGGAAAACAAAAAACATCTGTTTCCAAGAAGTGCGAGGCCCCAAGGCTGGAGGGGGTGGCAGGTGGAAGACAAACACTATTTTTCTTATCGGATTCCTGCATCTTGGGACTGTTAACAATGTGGTCCGTTCAAACTGGCGTCAACCTGCGAGCCAGAACTTGGCACTGGATTTTGTTTCGATTCAAAGAGTGTTCCCAGAGAATCAAAGCAAATGTATGAGCAAGGAAACCCAAACATAAGCAGGCACGAAAAGCGCATTCCTCGCCCCCGCTGCCTGCCCCCAGCTGCTCAGCCCACGCTCCCTCGCCCCTCCCCGAGGCTGGCCCGCGGGTCACTCACTCTCTGCTCCCCTTGCTGCAGGACAATGTTTTCTGGCTTCAGATCCCGATGGATGATTCTGTTCTCGTGAAGGTATCGAAGTGCAGAGGCTGAGAGGGCGGAAAGGGGAGTGAGTTCCCGTTAAGCCTGGACAATGCCTGGACGGCATTGCCTCCCCAGTGAAGGATGGTTATCGTGTGTCGTGCAGGGGCTCGCGGTGGGGGCGGTGGGGGACAGGCCCACAGACGCCCAGCCAGTGAAGGGAGGGGAGACCTGGCTACGTGAGCAGAACTTGAGCCAGCACCAGAATCTGCCTGGTTCACACAAAGAACTCCGAGCCTTCCATCCACGAGGTCACCACCTCCCATCTCGAGCAGCGGTTCTCAAACAGCACTGCCCGGTCCGGCAGCATCAGACTTGGTACACAGAAACGCCAAACCCTTGGGTCCCGCCCCAGGTGGAGTGAATCAAAAACCAGGGGGTGACCCTGCAGTCTGCTCTCTACCAAGCCCTCCAGGAGGTGCTGATTAACTTTGAGACGGGGACCTTCTCTGGTCTAGAGGCTCGAAAAGTAAATTCTGCAGGGTGGGCCAGGGAGACGGGCCCTCTGGGCAGATAGCACTTGGTCATCGGACGCAGAGGATGCAGGGCAGAGCTGCCTCCAGGGAGGAAGCGGGGTGGGGTGCCTAGAAGGGGAGAGTGGGGGGCGCCTTCAATATATCTGCCTGTCTAGCATGCGTCTGCCATGTGCCCTGTCCTCTGCTGGGCTCTGAGGGCCGTGAAATAAGGGAGGACGTGGTTCCCAACTTTAAAGCGCTCAGAATCTAGCTGACAAGCAGCCCGCACCACCCGGCTCACCCACTACTGCAGCCTCTGCTATAAAGAGCAAACGTGACCACGTGACCCAGGACGGCCAAGGCTCAGACCATCAGGACGTGGTTTTTACCCCTAAGAGAGGTTTTAACAGAAGTTCTAACAACCTGGATGTACCACAGATGAAAGAAACAAGGAAGTATTGGAAAGAGATAAAATGATCTTTATCTGGAAATGATCTGACTCTAAGCCTAGAAGACTCAATAGACTAAAAACTGGGGAAAATATAGTAAGTTGTCTGGAAGCAAAACAAGTAGATACAAATGAACAGTTTTTGCCCTGTCATAGATCCAGTTGAAAGGGAAAAAAAAAAAAATCCCATTCACACTAACAGCAAAAATTCTAAAATACCACAGGATAAATTTAGCAAAAAAAAAAAAAAAGCATCATGGGAGGAAAACTATATAGCATTAAAAAAAAGCTAAACAAATAACACAAAGAGGTTTTAAAAGTTGTGGCAACTAGAGAAAAGAGTACTGAGGGTCCTTAAACAGCTAAAAATAAAGTTACCAGATGAATCGTATATTACTCTCTCTAATAAAACTCTAATTCTAAAAGATACATGCACCACTGAGTTCACTGAAGTGCTATTTACAACAGCCAAACACGGCAGCGACCTAAACGTCCATCAACAGATGAATGATGAAGAAGATGTGGCACACGCACGATGGAGTGTCACTCAGCCGTGAAACAGAACGGAACAATGCCTTGCAGCCACATGGATGGACCGAGATTATCACAGTAAGTGAAACAAACCAGACAAAGATGCATATCACATGGTATCACTTACCTGTGGAATCTAGAAGAAAATGATACAAATGAACTTACATGCCAACAGAAACAGACTCACAGACATGGAAAACAAACTTACCATCACCAAAGGGGAAGAAGGGGGATGGATAAATTAGGAGTCTGAGATTAATAAACACCCACTACAGAACATAAAACAGATAATCACCAAGGACCTACTGTATAGCGCACAGAACTATATTCAATAGCTTATAACAAAGTATAATGGAAAAGAATGAAAACTACACACACACACACATCTATAACCAAATCACTTTGCTGTACACTTGAAATATTGTAAATCAACTACACTTCACTTAAAAAGAAAGAAAGAAAAATTTATGGCAAAAGATACTATACAAACAGCAAAAGACCAAAAAAAGGGAAAAAAATATCTGTAACACATATGCCAAAAAGCATGCATCTACAGACAAAAACTCCTACGAACCAATAAGAAAGCAACACAGGTGTTAGGGAAGCAACACTACTATTTTCAAAATTGTAATGTTATGTTACTTTTCTAAATTTAAAAAAAAAGCTTTTTTTTTTTTTTTTTTTTTTTTTACTTTAAAGGAACATAAAAAGACCCAAAGAAGTGGGTTAGATAGGTGCTTCCCAGGGTTTTAGATTCAGGCCAGAAGGATTAAGGATAAAGACTGAGGATGGGGTTCAAGAGAAGATGACCATGTTTTTATTTTCCAAACTTAGGCACATTTAAAAATAATATTATCTACTATCAACAGAACTAAGTAATTAGTGATTTACTAAAGAAAAGACCATTCTAATACACAAAGAAAGAAAGCAAACCAGTAGAAAAACTGGCAAAGAACACATGAAGGGGGAGCTTATAGTAGAAATGAAACACGGACCGCAAGCAATTTCGCAATTGCGTACCAAGTCGCTCAGGCTCACTGGCCGTCCACAAAGCACGTGTGAAGGGAACAACAACACGCCTTTTCACTTCTTCAAGCAGAAGGAATTTCAGATGAGATGTGAAAGGCACTCCCTACATCGCTGGAAGGAGTAATAGCTGCTGTGCAATTGGGGGAAAGGAACACGGCAAATGCTTTTCCATTTTAAGACGTATGTATCGTCTGACCCTTTGCTTCTGCCTCTGGCAATCCAGCTCACAAAGCACCATCACGTACAAACACGGTTGCAGACTGCACGGTGTCAAGTGAGATCATTAGAGACTAATGAAAAGTCACCCATCAGGGAAGGGCTGAAGGAATCATGGGAAATCCACAGTATAACCGGCAATTATTAAAAATCATCTACGCTTATATTACCTGACTCAGAGGGATGTCCATGTTGTAATGGCGTCAACCTCTTTTTTTTTATTAGAGGCAAAAAAAGGTCAAAAGCAAAAGCGATAACCACACTAAGAAAAGTTTACTAAAGGGTGCTGGGCCAGGGCATAGCAGGGAAGGGGTGCACCCCAAGGGGGAGGAGACACCCTTCGCAGAGCCCAAGGGGCCAGACATGCTGTGTGAAGACTTCGTGCTGAGTGTTTTCTGAAAACACAGGGAAACCCCTGACAGTTAAACACCCAACTTCCACCTTCTCGGGGCGTTCCAGCCGCACATTAAGTGAAATCGCAAAACCTCTCACTGAGTCTGCCCTTAAATCCAGCCTTTGACCATAGAGTTTCAACATTTCACACTTGTTCCCTCTTCTTTGCTTTCATAACTGGGCACAGCAGATTGGCTTAGGCCCAGCGAACGTCCAGATGAAGCAACATGCCCACTGCTTTCAGGGGGTACACCCCATATGCCACCCACCTTGTTCTGCTGGGGGACTTCCCTGGCCATCATGGTTCAGATGCCTGTCTACTGCAGGGGGCGCGGGGTCCATCCCTAGTCGGGGAACTGAGATCGCACGTACCATGGGGCGTGGCAAAAAAAAAAAAAAGACTGGTGCTTCTCACCAGCACTTTCATTTTGGTTTTATTGACTTTTACTAGGGTCAAAGCGCAGTGTGAAAACAGGCTCTGATAACCGTTTGGGCACGACCCTGCACACGGGGACACCGCCTCCCCTCACGTGAACTCACTGCCAGCGGGGAGCACCCGCGGGGGAAGACGGGGTGTGTCTGCTCAGCCACCGAGTCCCCAAGGCCCGTGCGGCTGTGTGACATGAGCGTCAGGGGTTCTAACACAAAGGCGGGGGTCCGTTTGTCCAAGGCCAGGGTACGTGAACGTTGAGACTCACTGTAGTTTGAACAAGTAGAAATGCCCAGGCTAAGGCAAGGCCTGTGACGCTAGACGTGAACGTCCCACTGAGAGTGACGTGGGGCAGGACGAGCGGGGAGGCGCCCTGAGAAGCCCCTGGGGAGGCAGAGCACTCACATCAGACGGAGGGCACAGCTTGGTGCCACGACGCTCGAGAGCCGTGCCCGGGTCTTTAGGGAAGACGGAGGACAAGCCGGTGACCCAGCCGGTGACCCTGTTAACAGCGGGCTCTGTTTATGCTGAAGCCACTGCACGTAACACGTCTGAGCTCTCATTTCAGGAAGTCCCTCATTTTCAAATACTTTTTGTCAACCTAGTCAAACCTGGAATTAGACAATCCTATATATACAGTGTGTGTGTGTGATATACACACACTACATATGTATATACGCTATGTACTGTATACACATGCACACTATATACACATATTGACAATCCTATGTATGTTGTTACACATGGTTTCTTACACTGAGTGAAATGGTCAGAACGTTGACGGGCAAGGGCTCGGTGGCAGCGCCCCTTCCAGGATCAGTCCCTGAGAGGCTCAGTTCCGTCTGACTATGCCTTATTTAACAGAACGGGACCGCGGGGGGCCGGTGTCATGAATCAGACTTTTCTCAAGGCGAGAGAACTTAATTTGACTTAAATTAGATGGAACATGAGAATTTGAGATGGAAAAAAGAAATACCTGTGTGTCTGAAACTTCCTTAAAAATCAAAGCCCCTAACAACAGAGATACTGCAAGCGCATAAAACTCGAAAAGTGGACCACAAGCATGAGAGCCTGCAGGCTCCACGCTCTCACGGTCCAGTGACAGGAAAGAGGTGCCAAGTGGCACTCTGTGTGGACTTTATCCCATGCAGCGGCACCTCCTCAGACAGACGCTGCTCCGGGGGGTCTGCGTCAAGCACCAAGGCCTCCTGGGGCCTTGGCAGGAACGGCACCCAGGTCTTGGACTCCAGCTTCCCGCCGGCTCGTGAGGGAGACACGGACATATAACTGCAGACTGTGCCGCTCTGGAGTTCTCACTGATGAGCCAGAATCCCAAACCACGCTCCAGAGATGAGGGAACAGACAGGACCAGCTAGACTCCCATGCAGAGAAGCGGCTGTGTGAGGACTGTCCACGAAGCCTACTGACCACACCCTGAGCTGAAAGGGACCACTGAGCTCTCCTGAGGGTACACTTGCTCGGGATACGTGCCACGGGGAGGAAATGCAAAGATCGATGGGCCAGGGACGCTCAAGGTGGTCCAGCGGTTAAAGAATCCGCTTGCCAGTACAGGGGACACAGGGTCGATCCCTGGTCCGGGAAGATTCCACGTGGAGCAACCGAGCCCGTGAGCCCCAGCTACTAGAGTCCACACTCTGCAACGACACCCGCAGTGACAAGCCCACGCTCCCCACTCAGAGGAGCACGACTCGCTGCAGCTGGAGAAAAGCCCGCACACAGCAACGCAGGCCCTGCGCAGCCAAAAACAAACAAATAAATAAATTAAAAAGTTCATAAGACTTAGAGATCACAGACCAGCAAGCTGACACACAGGTTAGAAGAGACAGAAGAGACAGTCACCAGTCAGTGGTTTAAGTCACCATGACGGAGAAGGGCAAGAGGACATCTGTTCACTCAGTAAAAGCTGGCTGTGAGCCTACTAAGTGCCAGTCGCTCTGATGTCACTGGGCTTTCCAAGCAAGACGGGCTGGAAGGCCAAGTGCGGAGGTGTGAAGAAGATCCAGTCCCTTTAATGGGTTCTTGGCTAAAGGAGAGCCTGTGACTCATGAGCGAGGTGGCAGGGCGGTGTTGCCAGTGCTGAGAGGGAAGCGCAGAGTCACCCTCTCTTCATCCTGCCGTCCTGAACAAGTGTCGTCTGTGTGGCTGCAGCTGTCAAAAATGTGCCGCCGGATCGAACCATTTCCATCACTTACTGCGCAAATAATCTGGTCTACACGGCATGACTCATATCCTAAAGGAATCCTAAGGAAATCAGTCCTGAATATTCATTGGAAGGACTGATGCTGAAGCTGAAACTCCAATACTTTGGCCACCTGACGCGAAGAACTGACTCCTTGGAAAAGACCCTGACGCTGGGAAACACTGAAGCCGGGAGGAGAAGGGGACAACAGAGGATGAGATGGTTGGATGGCATCACCAACTCGATGGACGTGAGTTTATGTAAGCTCGGGGAGTTGGTGATGGACAGGGAGGCCTGGCGTGCTGCAGCCCGTTGGGGTCACAGAGAGTCAGACATGACTGAGAGACTGAATGGAACTGAACTGAACTGAATCTGGTCTACAGGCCTCAAACCCAGGGTCAGTCCTTACTGTCGAGGACAGGCAGAGGTCATGCAACAAGAGTACTGGGTGGAGGAGGCCACGAGGGCAGCAGAATCTGAGAGGGAGGCCCGCTGTGCTCGCTGGGCCAGGGTGGTCCCCACGGACGGGTAGGCCAGGGGAGGGGCTGGCACAGCATTCTGAAAGCTGTGCATGGGCAGAGGCTCACGAGGGGGTCGAAGGGTGGGTTTTGAAATGGGCTGCAGCGAATCAGGAGAGATGGGAGGCTACGAGCTTTGGCCTCGACGGGGACGGATGTATCCTCTCAAAAGCACAAGAGAGGGATCAGTCAGTGGGAATGGGCGCCCAGGAGAGTGAGGTGCTAGAACGACTCTGAATGAGTGGAGGCAGTGGGCACAGGAAGGGAAAGCAGGGTGTACACACAAAGGAAAAGACTGGAGACTTCAAACAGGGGGCGGGGGCGCAGGGTGGGAAGAGGGGCAGATTCTGAGAAGAGACGAGATTCAAAGTCGGAACCCATGTCCAGGTGACTGGCAGAAAGACGGGGCCAGGGATGAGACAGAGGACGTCAGGAAGGGATCGGGTTTAAGGAAGACGTCGAGGACTTCACCTTGGAAGTGACTTAGGGAAAAGCACCATGGAGACGTGGATTCGGAGCTGAGGATGGAGGTCAGGGTTGAAAACACAGACTTGGGAGAAGATTCAGTTGGATCGAGATGTCGTGAGAAAGACCCGGCACACGGATACTGGAAGCAGCGGGCGGTCACCAGGTGCAGAGAGGGACACACGGGTGGGGGAAAGAACAGACAGACAGACAGACAGACAGCATCGAGACGAAGCTCCAAGAAGAGAATGCAGGAAGGGAGAGGCCAGGGGACCCCGGGGAGCCGTCAGACTGGGGCAGCACAGCGAACGTCAGAGACATTCTGGGCGGCCTTTCTGAAAACCAAAACCCAAACAGTGACGATGCAATACTCAGAGTTAGAAGGGACCCTGGGGCTCACCCAGTCCACGTGCTCATTTCAAGCTGAGGACACGCAGGCCCAGAAAGTCACCTTGGTTTTCTAGAGAGGAAAGGCCCCTGAATGAGGAGGCAGAGCTGGGGGAGTGGGGAAGGCCAGGTCTGAGAGCAGCTCTTTCATTCTGATTATGTCTGTTAAACCTGGTTACTTATGATTTTCCAGGTACTCTATATACAAATAATCTGAATTTCTGAGATCCGGTAGTCACCTTTCATGACAATGAGCAGCGCAGTCAGAACGTAGGTATTCAACAGAACAAGCAAGAAAAGCCACAATGAAAGAAAAGGAAAGCCACAATGAAAGAAAACAGCAGAAAGCCAGGGCTCTGATTCCCGAAAGCCCTGCACTCCCTCTGGAACCCTCCCTGTCCTGTGAGGTGGACAGGCTGGACATCTGCTTGGAGATGCTTCGATGGGGACGGAGACAGTGACTCAGAGAGCACAGCACAGCCGGGACCAGAGAGCACAGCACAGCCGGGACAGCGAGCAGGGGCCCTGGAGGCTCAAGGGCAGGGCGGTGGGTCACCACCACTCCCTGGCCGCCGGGAGAGCCAAGGTCGGTGCAGAGCCAAGGTCCAGGAGGGCCCCAGGGATCGCTTACTGTCCCATCCGGCTGGCCTGGGCGTGGGCAGTCCCCACCCCTCAGGCAGCAGAGACCCGGGCCTCCAGAGCAGGCAGGAGTTTGCTGTCAGCCGGCAGAAGGAAACATATGGCAATGTTTTCCAGAGGATAATGAGTCCACTGAGTTACAACTTCCTTGAGCTATTTTAAGGTCACTTTATGTGGAAGACAGATCACTTCCAGCTGCCTCAGCACCTGTATCCAGAGCTCTCAGCAGCATAAGCGCAATCTTCTAACAGGCCCGCCTGTCCCGGCGCAGGAAATGGGCTCACCCACAGGCTTCCCGGGCGTCTGCTCACTTGCTCATGTGCATTCTGCGAGATCTTCTCAGGCAACATGAAGCTCCCTGGGAAATGCCTGTGTCTATCATCCTGATGCTGCTCTGCGTGGGCATCTCTGGGAGACAAGTGGCACAGGAGAAGTTAAAGCTAAGTAGGGGTCACCGGCCAGTCAGAGCTATGGTGTTTCCAGTAGTCATGTACGCATGAGAGAGCTGGACCATAGAGGAGGCTGAGCACCAAAGAATTGAAGCTTCTGAACTGTGGTGTTGGAGAAGACTCTTGAGAGTCCCTTGGACTGCAAGGAGATCCAACCAGTCCATCCTAAAGATCAATCCTGAGTGTTCACTGGAAGGACTGATGTTGAAGCTGAAACTCCAATCCTTTGGCCACCTGATGCAAAGAACTGACTCATTTGAAAAGACCCTGATGCTGGGAAAGACTGAAGGTCAAATGAGAAGGGGGTGGCAGAGGATGAGGTGGTTAGATAGTATTATCCACTCAATGGACATGAATCTGAGCAAAATCTGGGAGATACTGAAGGACAGAAGAGCCTGGCGTACTGCAGTCCATGGGGTCACAAAGAGTTGAACATGACTGAGAGACTGAACAAGAAGAACAAGGAGTCCTCAAGAGAGGGCCACGTACCCGCCCCGGGGCAGGGGTGGGCTCTGGCCATATCTGCGGTCAGCCTGGCAGGGACCAGCAGGGCAGCTCCACAGAGGGACATGGGTCGGCCCTTGGGACTAACTGGAACAAAACAGGCTCAGGAAACGTTCCAGAATACAAAAGAGTTATGTGAGAGGAGCTCCCAGAAACCCTTTTGAACTTGGGCTCCGTGACGACATTGTGCAAGAGAAATAAACTTCATGAATCTCGTACACAAATCAGAAAAGGGACTGAAAGGTCAATCTGAGCTTATCAGCAACCCCCCAGTCAGGCGGCCGGATGGCATCCAGGAGGCGGCAAGGGCGGTGGTCTGAGCAAGGTCGGCCACTTCCAGGGAGGGACATCCTGGAAGATGGCCACCCGCCCAGCTCACCGGACCTCAGCCCTGGGTCACAGCCCAACTGAGGACAGCGGAGGTTTTCCAAAAGGGGAGCCTGGGGGGCCGGGGGAAGGACAGGAGGGACCAGCACATGGCAACTGCCCTACCTCCTGACGGTTCTCACAAGGCGAGCCATGTGTCCGTCTCTCAGCAAATAAAGCTGCTGCCCTTAAGAAGTAACAGGGGACTTCCCTGATGGCCTAGTGCTTAAGAGTCTGCCAGCCAATCCAGGGGACCTGGATTTGATCCCACGAGCCTCAGGGCAACAAAGCCTGCGAGCCACAGTTACTGGGCCCGAGTGCTGCAGCCGCTGAAACCGGTTCACACGAGAGCCTGTGCTCCGCAACAAGTCAAGATGCTGCAGTGGGAAGCCCACGGACCGCAACAGGGAACAGTCCTGACTCGCCGCAGCTAGAGGAAGCCCGAGTGCGGCAATGGAGACCCGGCGCAGCTCAACACAGATCCATTAAAGGAAATAAGCAATGTGCCAAAGGCCACGCTGCTAACAGGAGGCAAGGGCTGCTATCTGACCCCCGATGGCTCATTTAATCTTACGTGAATAGCTGTTCTTTTAAATAAAAAGTAGGTCCTTCTTCTAATTTCCTTTGGGATTTATTTCATTCACTGACAAGTATGTATAAAGCAGCTGCTATGCAAGGTACTACTATTCCAGATGTGGGAGACACAGCATTGACAAAGTCTTGGCTTTTGTGAGTTTAATTCTATCAGACCAGCACTTCAAAGAAAGCCTCATTATTTCCAACTTGGGGCCACAGAGAGGAAGACAGGGAACCAGCGACCTAACGACCTTTGATACTCATCCACCGACAGGAGAGTGGAGCCACTTAAGCTTCCCCGGGGCTCACCTGTCCTCACTATTCTGACTTACGTGTAACTTACACACACACACACCTCGAATACATAACAGAAAGCTACCACAGGAGGCAGTGGTACCTGGACATGACATGTGGCCACACCGAGAATGAGACCCGCAGAGGCTCCGTAAATATCGTAAGGGTCACTGGAGGATGCTAAAGGTACACGAGGCAGTAGACAGTTTTGTGTGCCTGAGACAATCACTCAGAGACTATCTTAACAACAATTTCCTGAATGCACAAATAACCTACTAAGTGAAAACACATTTGAAGAAATAACATACAGAAAAGACTTGAAGCTCTAACCAGAAACAAAAGCTGTCCACAAAGAGCAAAAGAACATGCTCCAACCTTCTAACCTGCCTTCGACTCAAGAGAATGAACTGTGATGTGGCCACCAGCGCAGAAGACACGTGAACGTCCATGCACAGTGGGGACAGGCCAGCGTGGGGGCGGGGGGTCCAGGGAGCAGGTGGGATCTTGGCCGAAGGACTGGACTCTCTAGGGAGTCAGAGAGGGCACCTCCCTCTCTGAAGCAGCCTGGCTGGTGATGGACGCACACTCAGGTCACATAAAACTGCTGCAACATCCTGACGCTGCACATCTGAAACTCACACGTGTCAAATGTCAATTACGCCTCAACAGAGCTGGAGAGAAACCCCCGACTGGTGCCACGTCATCTTGTCCTCACTGTGAACCCCATCCACAGGACAGACACAGGCTACAGAGTGACAGGGAATTTTCCATGTCCCACTGCTTGGATCCTAACCGTAAGCACATCATCACTCCATTCCCCCTCACTTCCTTCTTGCCCAGAGTGACGAGGCGGCAGGGGCAAGGCCAAAGCCCTGGGCACTGCAAGCCCCCCTACCCTCCCAGGCCAAGCATCAGCAACGCAGCTTTACAGATGGGGCGAGGTGGCAATAACTGGTGAACCGGGGTGACGAGCCTGTTGGCTTCACTGCACTGCTCTTCCAACTTTCCTATATGCTTGGTATTTTCCTAAACAGAAAGTCTGAACATACCACAAGAAAAAACATACAGCTTCCGAGAGGGCGCGGTGGGCGAGGGGTGAAAACAGTGTCGTTCCCCAAACTGGGGGCAAACGTTGAGTGACGAACCCTGGGTACCTCTCAACTCCCGATCTCAGACTGTCACCTTGCACCACCAACCTTGCAGGTTTACCCCCAAAAGAGCAGGTACCAGGGCCGGGGAGATGGTATCTGAGCCCTGCACGCCAAGGTCGGGCTCCTGCTGCTCAGGCCAGCCAGGCCTTCTCAGAGGGCTGTCAACACCCTCCTCGGAGGACGCCAAGGGTTAAACGGGGTTTAAAGGAGCACCGTTTTTTCCTATGGCTTTGGCCAGCAAGAGAACTACCAACGAGGAAGTGGAAAAATTCACTGCCAAGGGATGAGATGCATTCAAAGGACAACCAACTCCATCACTGGCCGTTACGGGAAAGCTGGGAGTGGAGCTCTTTAATGGGAAAGGAAACTCACTCTTCTGTGCACATGACTTAGTCCGGAAGGAAGGGAAATCTATCTGAGTTCAGTGCCCGCTTGACTAGGCCCTGTCGACCGCCCCCTCACCAGTCCCCCGCCACCGTCTGTCCCTGCCAACCCACCTCCGCAGAGACCGGCAGACCTGTCACCTCCCCTCCGCCCCCGCAAGGCCCCCCCCGGCGGGTACGGCCGGACGTCCGGGGCTGGGGTTTACCAATGTCGCTCAGCAAGGTGAGGATGGCTCCTTCCCGCAGGCCGCAGCAGTTCTCAAACTGGTTCAGGTACTGTTGAGAAGAAGGGGAGAGGCATCAGGGGGAGTGGTCACCAGCCACCAATGCACTGTCCACCAGGGTCCTCCGCCAGCTGAGGCCGTCTGAGCGCTCCCCGGGTCCTGGGCGGGCACGGGCGGCAGGACTGGCCAGGACAGGGCCCAGACGGGGATGGAGGAAGGAGACCTGCGAGCTCCTGGAGGTGCTCACGTGTGCGACCCTGAAGCCGTTCTCGGAGCCTCACCTGAGCCACGGTCCCAGGGAAATGGGCACAGCCGGAGCTCAGCCACTGCTGATCCACTGCTCCCAAGAGCCCTGGGGACCCACTGAATCCCTCCTTCCGACCCCTTCCCCTTGCCCTGGGTGGGGATGACAGCAGGGACCACGTGGCAAGCACTCACCACAGGCCGGCACCACGATGGAGCCAGGAGAGCAACGGGAAGCACACGACGCTGGGTCCAGGGACGGCTGAGCGTGGACACAGTGCCACCTGGCTGTCCTGCCCCCCAAGCCCCAAACCTGCCCCAAACCTGTGCACCTTCTTCCCTAGGGAGGAGTGAGGGGGTGCGGATGGAGGTACAAAGCTAGCTTGCACCCAGAGCCCACACGGCCCTTGAGCTCTTCGCAGATGGAGAGCCACGTGGATGCGCTCCGTGGAGCCTTCCTGCCCCATCTCACTGCATCCCAGCCTGCCCTCCTCTGAGGCCAGCGTCGGCGGCCTTCCCGTCTCACGGGTGAGATGCCGGACCAAAGGGGTCCAGGCGTCTGTCCACCCCCAAGGCCGCTGCAGGACCGAGCTGCCCCAGGACGCAAGTCTATCTGAGGCTCGGGCCCTCCTGGCCCCGGTGGTCTATCGAGGGTCTCAGTCTGCTGCGAGAAGCCAGCCTGGACTTCAGAAAGCAATTTCCCGACAAGAGGGGCACCGATGCGAAGTAACCCCCACCCCCATGTATGTCCATGAGCTGTTCCCATATCGGGCACACACACCTCACTCCTCTGATCAGCTCTGGCTTTTAGATTCACTCACGCATTGGCCATGGAGAAGGCAATGGCACCCCACTCCAGTACTCTTGCCTGGAAAATCCCATGGACAGAGGAGCCTGGTAGGCTGCAGTCCATGGGGTTGCTAAGAGTCAGACACGACTGAGCGGCTTCACTTTCACTTTTCACTTTCATGCATTGGAGAAGGAAATGGCAACCCACTCCAGTGTTCTTGCCTGGAGAATCCCAGGGACGGGGGAGCCTGGTGGGCTGCCATCTATGGGGTCGCAGAGTCAGACACGACTGAAGTGACTTAGCAGCAGCAGCACGCACTGGCCAAGCATGTCTCCCCGTCCAGGAGTGTGGATTTTGAACATTCAGGAGCGGGGAAAGACAGGCCACTCCTCTTGGAACCGAGATGACGGACCCCGGGCGCCAGGGCAGCAGTGCCCCCCCTCCCTGATCTCCCCTGGTGACCGCGTGGACGCAGGCCCTGTGGTGCGCCACCCCGCCTCCGCCGCACCACCCTGCACCCCCGGCCGGGTCAATCACGCCCCAGTCTGTATCACTCTCTTCCCCGGCCGCCTGGCTCCCCGCTGCCCGGCTCCCCGCTGCCCATGAGATGACGTTGGAGGTCCTCCGCTGCCGTAAGCTGGTTGCCTCCCACCTACCGCCCACGCTGCCCGCCAGGGAGTGTCCACTCGGCTACAGGGACACAGCTTTATCTCCCTAAATAGCTGCAGTTAGTAATCCAGTGGCTGTCAAAGGTTAGGAAAATAAAAGAGGAAAATGGAAGTTCTGTCGAGTCCCTGTTTTGCCTCTGTTATCAGTCCCTGCCTGTGGGCTGTGCCAGCAACTATGCTCATATCCTGCCCTGACACCCCCTGATGGGCCACCCCTCGGGCCGGAGATGGCCACTCGGGCACATGGGCCTCATGGAAAGTCCCTCTGGAGAGGGACAGTGGCAGGGGCCACGAGAGCAGTGGGAAAGCAGGCAGTGCTGGCACTGGGAACGGCCGAGGGGGCACGAGGCACCTGCTGGCTGTCCTGCCCACCACTGTGCACCTTCTTCCGGGGCGAGGAGTGGGGGGATGTGGACGGAGAGGCAAGCTCTCTGCAATATAAAGCCGCCTTCTGCCCAGAGCCTGCACGGTCTTCGTGCTCTGTCTTCACACTTCTGTCCTCACAGATGGAGCGGGGCCCGCGACTGGGACCCGCAGGTGAGCCCCAGGCTCTGCCGCTGCGGCTGTGGCGGCCCAGCCCCCCACGCAGCCCCTCTGGGCCAGGAGGTGCCCCCCTTCACTCGGGACCCCATCTGTTTCCCCTGCATCGCAGGGCTGCTCACGAGGCTGAGTAAGAGCAGGTCATGGTACCATTTCCGAGATGGGACACACACGGCCCCCGGGACCCACCCCGCAGCGCGTGTTCTGATACAGAGACGTGTGGACATGGCGGGAAGGTAGGTGGGGAGCAGAGCCCAGAAACTGTGTCAGTGGCAGCTCTGGGTCCCCGGCCCGGCCAGCCGGAGCCGAGTCAGTCCCTTCCTGCCCCACTGTGTGACCCCGGGCAGCCGTGGCTGGGAGAAGCTGTGCTCACGGGGACGGTGGCCACGGGGCACCAAAGGGCTGACACAGCTGTGCTGGGGGAGGAAGGTCTGTCTGGGGCTGGTCCAGCCCTGCCCTGGACTTGACCGGGTGGTGTTCCCTCATCACTCGAGGGACAGCCGGAGAGTGCACAACAAGCCCCGCCCTGACCTCTGCGTCCCCCCCAGGGCCCCCGCCCCAGGCCCCGCAGCCTCACCTTGCCCCTCTAGGGTGCCCCCGCTCAGGGCCACCTGCAGCCTCACCTTGCCCCCGCACAGGCCCCCCCCCCCCCCCCGGGCCCTCGCCCCAGGCCCCGCAACCTCACCTTGCGCAGGTCCCCGCCCTGGCAGTACTCCATGGCCAGCAGGGGCAGGTCGTTGGGAGCCAGGCTCTGCATGCCTTCAGGGACGTCCCGGGCAGCCACCACATTGGGGTGGTTCAGCCTAGGGGGGAAGCGGAACGGGTGAGGGGGGCAGACACCAGGCTCACCCTTGCTCCCCAGAGCCTCGAGGTGCCAGGGCCTGGAGGGTGCCGGGGCGAGGGCACGGCAGCGCTCGGTCTGAGCCATGAGCCCTGGTCGTGCAAGGGCACCAGGGAGCTTGGTTCTCCTCAGAGGCCCCACGGCACGCCCCCCACGCTTCCCAACTGTTCTAAAGCAGAGAAAGCGGAGGGACTGTCGACGGCACGCCACTGGGTGGGGACGGGGTGTGTGTGTGGGATGTGTGTCTGTGTGTGGAGTGTTGGTGTGTTCATGGTGTGTGTGTGTATGGCATGTGTGTGTGGTGTGTGTATGTAGTGTGTGTGTGGGTGTTGTCTGTATGTGGAGTGTGGGTGGTTTGTGGCACGTGTGTGTGTCTGTATGGTATGTGTGTGTGGTGTGTCTGTGTCTGCTCGTGTGGTATGTGTTTGTGGTGTGTGTGTGCATGTGGGGTGTGTGTGGGGTGTCTGTGTGTGGTTTGTGTGTCTGTATGTGGAGTGTGGGTGGTGTGTTTGTGGCGTGTGTGTGTCTGTATGGCATGTGTGTGTGGTGTGTGTGTCTGCTCATGTGGGGTGTGTGTGTGTGGTGTGTCTGTGTGGAGTGTTGGTGTGTTCATGGTGTGTCTGTATGGCATGTGTGTGTGGTGTGTCTGTGTCTGCTCGTGTGGTGTGTTTGCGGTGTGTGTGTGCGTGTGCATGTGGGGTGTGTTTGTGGCATCTGTGTGTCTGTATAGCATGTGTGTGGTGTGTCTGTGTCTGCTCGTGTGGTATGTGTGCGTGTGGGGTGTGTGGGGGGTGTCTGTGTGTGGTTTGTGTGTCTGTGGAGTGTGGGTGGTGTGTCTGTGCATGTGTTATGTGTGTGGGGTGTGGGGTGTGTGTCTGAGTGTGGAGTGTGGGCAGTGTGTTTGTGTGTTGTGTATGTGTGCAGTGTATATGGTGTGTGTCATATGTGTGCTGTGTATCTGTGTGTGGAGTGTTGGTGTGTTCATGGTGTGTGTGTATGGCATGTGTGTGTGGTATGTGTATGTGGTGTGTGTGGGTGGTGTGTGTGTGGCGTGTGTGCGTCTGTATGGCATGTGTGCGTGGTGTGTCTGTGTCTGCTCGTGTGGTGTGTTTGTGGTGTGTGTGTGCGTGTGCATGTGGGGTGTTTCTGTGTGGTTTGTGTGTCTGTATGTGGAGCGTGAGTGGTGTGTTTGTGGCATGTGTGTGTGTCTGTATGGCGTGTGGGTGGTGTGTCTGTGTCTGCTCGTGTGGTGTGTGTGCATGTGGGGTGCGTGTGAGGTGTCTGTATGTGGTTTGTGTCTGTGGAGTGTGGGTGGTGTGTTTGTGGCGTGTCTGTGCATGTGGCATGTATGTGTGTCATGTGTGTGAGGGTGTGTCTGCATGTAGAGTGTGCGGTGTGTGTGCACGTGCTCATGTCTCACAAGACACCCCCTTCCCCGGGGTCGGGAGGGAGCCCCTGCTGGGCTGCAACTCCCCCGCGCCTTCCCAGCTGGGAGGGCAGCCCCCCAGCTCCCCCACCCCGGCCCCCTGGAGGAACAGACTCTGCCAAAAGGTTCACAGCAGGGACACTCACCTACCGGCTCAGAACTGGAAACACTGGGGAAAAAGGATCTTTGCTGACAGAAAACTCAGCGTACTGGCTGCTTTGTATCATATAACAAAGGAAGCCCACTCAGAAGCCTCGGCGGGGCCGGGGGTGGGCTGTCACTGCCGCTGCCCCGGCGGCCACCCGCCTGGACAGTCTGGCTGGGGCCCTGACACCTCTATCAGGGTATCAGTGCTGGGCCTCACGCCTCTTTCCAGAGAGCTAGGCTGCGGCTCCAGATCCTGAGGCCCTCCTCCAGAGTCACTGCAGCGTCCCCCGAGCCCTGAGGTCCCCCACCCCGGCGTTGCTGGCGCCCAGGCCCTCACCTCCTCATGATCTGGATCTCCAGGCACCAGCGCTCGCGGTTCCGGGGACTGAGCTCCTGCCGGCACTGCTTGATGGCAATCTGCTCGCCCGTCTCCTGCAGAGGACGCACGGGACGATCAGAGACAGCCAAGGGTCAAACCCACAGCTGTCGCCTCCGGGCCCAGAACACAGCCCGCGCTCAGCTCCAGGCCCCCAAGGCCGGCAGCGTGCCCCTTAACGGATGGCCCCAAGTCCCCTCCAGCCCACCTCCCGGCCCTGCCCCCTGGTCATCTCTATCCACCCCACATCTGCACCCAGGCCTTGCCCTGTCCCCACCTCCGCCTTGAGACCTCTTTGGAACACTTCTGCCCAAGAGAACCCTCATTCCTTGAACCCTGGTGCTACTGGACTTGATCTTGGACCCAAGCAAAAGGCACTTCCCTGTGCTTCAGCCTAACAGTTAACGCCCTGGCTCCAGGTTTCATTTTTCTCTCGCTGGGGGGGTCTCTCTCTCCAGAGAGAAGGCAAGCGCAGTATAGGAGATGGAACACAGGCTGATTCAAATCCCAACACAGCCATTTACCAGCTCTGTGATGCTGGGGGGACCACGGGCTCTGGCTTGGTGTCTCTATCTGTAAAGTAGGAACACTGACACCCGCCTTTCAGGCGCCTCCAGGCTGAGCCCCCAGCAGCGTCCAGCCCTGAGCAGGCACTGGGAACACTGCTGGCGGCAGGCCCACGCAGGCGCCGCCGGCATTAAACCCCTGAAGCTGGGCTCCAACCCACCTCTCCATCCTCCTCCTGCCTGAAGCTGGGCTCTAACCCACCTCTCCATCCTCCTCCTGCAACTCCACCTCGGGCCTCCAATGCCAGTCAGGGTCAGACCGCTGGCCCAGCCTGTGCCCTCTGGTCTCTGCTCCGGGGCAAGGCCTGGGTGCCCCCCACCGCAGGGGCTCCTGCCCTCCTGTCTCAACAGGGCACTCCTTCGTAGCACTTACTCACCAAAGACTTATTTTCTGCAGGGTCACAGGGTTACTTTCTCTTTTCTCTGTTACACTATAGGCCTGTCCATCCTCAGGAGTTTAACCTCTAATGCAATATCTGACATAGTGCCCTCGATGGAAGCTTCATGAATGGGAATGAGGGAATTGCTACAATTCTTGTGAACGACAGACAGCCTGGGTCCCGAGGATTAACTCTTCCCTCCCCCTGGGTGTCCAGGCAGCACCGAGGTCAGCGCTCGGCCGCCCCCTCCCGGGCCCCCAGGCCCCTGCAGTGAGAGCCCCCTTAAGAGCCCACATGCCCTGGGACCAGCCCTGACCTGCAGGGCAGGCAGAGGAGAAATCCAGCAAGAAAAGGCTACAGAATGGTACCAAAATTCCACTGGGGCCCAAACAAAAGATGGGTGTCCTAGAGGCCCCACTGGACCATTTTCTCTGTTTATGAAAACATGTGTTACGAGGAATCCTAAGTCTTATAAGTGCAGGAATTCATTCGGTCCAGACTGGGACTCAACAGATGCATGTCGAGGTCGTGGCAAGGCCCCCAGGGATACATGCTTCCTCAGGGCGGCAGACACGCATCGAGTCACAGGTCCACCAATCCAGCCACGATCCCTGCAGATCAAGGGCCCACCCGGGAGGAAAAGGACAATGGGAGTCAGGGCTCCCCAGGTGGTGCTAGTGATAAAGAACCCACCTGCCAATGCAGGAGACAGAAGAGACTTGGGTTTGATCCCTGGGTGGGGAAGATCCCCTGGAGGAGGAGATGGCAACCCACTCCGGCGTTCTTGCCTGGGAAATAACTCGGACAGAGGAGGCTGGCGGGCTGCTGCACACAGGGTCGCAGAGTGTTGGACACGACTGAAGCGACTTAGCACACACGCACGCAGACAAGAAACAGACAGTGTCCCCTGGGACGCCTTACTCGCTGGTCAGCAGACCCGTCCCTAAAATCAACATTCATGAATGAAAGCTTCAGGAATGAGGTGGAGGCATCTTTTGACTGTGACGGCTCCAAGGCCAGAAGCAGATACTTCCAGCAGCCCCACCCAGGGCACTCTCCCAAGTGGCTTCTATCAAGTCCCCACACGGCTGTCATTAAGCCTCGGTCACACAGTCACCTTATATACTTTTTTTTTTTTCCCAACAGCTCTGAGATATCATTCACACACCATTCAACTCAGCCATGGAAAGCACACACGCTGATGGTCTGGGGTACATTCAGAGTAACGTGGCCAAAGCCACAGTCTGTTTTAGAGCGTGCTCACCAGGGCCTCCCTGGTGGTCCAGTGGCTGGGACTCGGTGCTCGTGGTGCGGGGGTGCCAAGGTTCGAACCCCAGTCGGGGGGTCTAGACCCCACATGCCGCAACTAACAGCTTTACATGCTGCATATTAAAGGTCCCACACGCCACACCAAGACTGAAGATCTCTGTCCCACAACTAAGACCCAGAGCAGCTTCACTCAGTTCAATTCAGTCGCTCAGTCGTGTCTGACTCTGCGACCCCAAGGACTGCAGAACGCCAGGCCTCCCTGTCCATCACCAACTCCTGGAATTTACTCCAACTCATGTCCATTGAGTTGGTGATGCCATCCAACCATCTCATCCTCTGTCGTCCCCTTCTCTTCCAGCCTTCAATCTTTCCCATCATCAGGGTCTTTTCCAATGAGTCAGTTCTTCACATCAGGTGGCCAAAGTATTGGAGCTTCAGCTTTAGAATCAGTCCTTTCAGTGAATATTCAGGACTGATTTCCTTTAGGATGGACTGGTTGGATCTCATCGCAGTCCAAGGGACTAATTAGTTAATTATTTTAAAAGAGAACATACTCATCCCCTCCCAAAGACATCTCCACCCCCAGGCCCAGACAAGCACTCATCTACACGCTGCCTCTACAGATTTAGCCGTCTGGATACTTCACATAAAGAGGATTGTACAAGATGTGTTGTTTTGTGATGGCCCCCCGCCCAGCAGTATTTCGAAGGCTCACCCTCTGGCAGCCCATGCCTGCTCTGAGCCACGCTCCCCGGCATCGCCCACGGCAGCAGGTGCTGACGGCCAGGCTCTGCCACTTTGTCCACTTACTGCGCTGTTAGAACCCCGATCTCTGGCCAGGATTCGGAGGTGCCCTTGAAGAAGAGCTGACCTCTTTCAAAAACTGGCAGTTCTGCTGCTCTTGAACCCACCAGGACAGCTGGACGAGCAACCCTGGATGGACGTCCAGTTAGCACTGCTTAAGAGTTAGGGTGTGTGTCCAGAGGCCACGATTTGTTTCATCAACGAACAACCAGACTGCGTTACATTGCACGAGACTTTCCACCCTTTGCATCGTGAACTTCCCGAATCCCCTGCTCTCAAAGTGATTCGAATCTGCTTTCAAGTTTCACTTCCCGTTAGGGTTCAGACTCGTTTTTTTACTCAGTTCTCTGGTAACTCCACCAACAGCCATTCTGATACGTGTCTAGAAGCTTGTTTGCAGGTGGGCGTGATCGCGCAGAAACCCGAGCTCCAGCAATGAGAGAAGGACGGCCACACTGCAGAGGGAGGTCAGGCAGCCGGGAGTGTCCGCTGAGCATGTGATGTTGAGACTGACGGTTGTTTTAAACAACCGTTCAGTAGAAGATACTGCAATTCATGGTTTGTTACTGCAGAACGTCTCCTCGAGTTTAAAAATCTGCACCTAGTTTAATATACACGACAGTGCATTCATTTTCTATCACTGCTACGAGAAACTGCCACCAGCTCGCTGGCTTAAAACAACACCAATTTACTTCCCGATGGTTCTGGAGGTTCAGAAGTCTGGCGAGGGTCTCACGGGACTGAAATCAAGCTGTTGGCAGCCATGTCGTCTTCAGAGGCCCTAGTGAAGAATGCCCTTCATGTCCGCCCTAGAAACTGGGGTCTGCCTGCAACCGGTGGCCCACGGCCCCTTCCTCCAGCTCCAGGCCAGCGGGGACCAGTGCAGCCTCTGCGGGTGCACTGCTGACGCCGCCTCTCCCGTCTCCCTCGTCACTCTCAGCGGCCCCTGTGCTTACACTGGGTCCACCCAGGTCGTCCAGGATGAGCTTCCCAACTAAGGTCAGCTGATCAGCAACGTTGATTCCCTCTGCAGTGCAACCTAACCTTCACAGGCTCAGGGGGTTAGGACGCAGACATTTGGGGAGGGGTCACTATTCTCCTGAGCATAAACAGTACGCTTCCTTCATGAAGATGACGGACAGGGCTTCTCTGGTGGACCAGTGGTTAAGGATCTGCCTTGCAATGTAGGGGACACCAGGTTCGATCCCTGGTCCCACAAGATCCCACATGCTGTGGAGCAACTAAGCCTGTGCGCTGCAACTACTGAGCCCATGCTCTAGAGCCCATGAGGCGCCTGTGCTCTGCAACAAGAAAAGCTACTGCAACGAGAAGCCCAGGCACCGCAATGAAGGGCAGCCCGTACTTGCTGCAACGAGAAAAGGCCAAGCAGCAGCAAAGACACAGCACAGCCAAAATAAGTAAGAAAATAAATGAATCTTAAAAAAAAAATGACAGATAAGTCAAACCCAAAGGGTAGACGTTACGTGCCTTAGGAAATATTTTATAGAATCCGTCTGCATATACACTGGGTGACTGCAGATGGCTGTAATGTCCTGCCCAACACAAACACCGGAGCTCACACACAGCCGTCACCTGGCCCATCCCAGAATCCACTAATAGACCCTGATACTGAAGATTGATACTAAAGACTGATGAACAGTCAAACTCAACCTATAGAGTGAATTTTATGACGTGAACACGGAACACACCGTGGGGTTAAGTGGGCACAGGCCCCAACACTGAGTGGGCAGCTCAGCCTGGTCCTGCGGTGCCAGGGGAAACCCTGCCTTCCCAGGCCTGAGGGTCCCACACAAACACCTCTTACCCTGAGACCCTCTAGGAAGTACTCTAAAACATTCCCATCTTTCCACGATTAATCTTTCACTTGAAACAGAAACCCAGGTAGAAGGACCTTCTGTGGCTAAACACATACTTTCTCTGGAAAGCAAAATTCAATCAATCATGAACAGACTGTGAAGATGGTTTTGAAACTCTGGGGGTGTCTGTCCCCAAGTTGCAATGACATGCCAGGGCATGGATGACTGACTCTTTTTGGCCTGGAACCTCCCAGTCTCAGCTCAGTTCTCTGGAATCCCAGACTTGGCCCGAACCATCTCAGTACCCAACTCCTAGGAAGTTGGGACAAAATTTAAAAGCGGTATATCTGGAGAAAATGGAGAAAGGGGCCCAGGATGGTGTCTCCATCGAAGGCAGTTGATTACGAAGGTCCTTCAAGTCTCTACGATCTTATCGCCTTTTGCGGACAAAGGTGAGTGTACTCTGAAGAGGGGTCAGCGTGGGGGGGCAGGCTCCCCCAGACTCCTGGGACCCCTGGACAGCACTACAGGAGAAGCGAGCTGAAGGCCAGCCTTTGAAGGAGCCTCCGGCCTCCCTGGTAGCCTTTTTCTAATGGCTGGAGGGCCACGAACAGGAAGCCAAGGGGTCTGTCCACACCCTCGGGTCATGAAGTCACCTCCTGTTACCAAGGCAACCACTCAACAGGCCCCTGTGGTCTAAGAGGGGGGCTGGAAACACCTTCCGTGTTCCTTCTCGGATCTTCCCTCCCAGATGAGTGTTTCGGGAAGGAGGGCCCAGAGTCAGAAGGCTGAGGTCAGCTGGCTGAACCCGCCCACTCCCTTCGCCTCCAGACCCACCCACAGGAGCTCGGAGGAAGCAGGTCAGATCACCGGTGATCCCTCGCGCCTCACCGGGTGAATGTGTGACCTTGAGCTCATCACCTAAGCCTCTGGGTCTTTATCCACAAGGTGGGGATGACTATACCCCTTCTGGTGCTGTCGGTAAAATGAGACGGAGCGTGGGCCCCTCAGGGGCTTGGAGCACGTTCCTACCTTCTCTCCCCACGCCACCTGCTGCCCCTGCCCCCCCACACTGCGTGCAGCCTGCGCTCTGTGCCAAGGCCCTTCAGGCGCGTCCAGCTCTGCGTGACCCCATCAACTGTGGCCTGCCAGGCTCCTCTGCCCACGGGATTCTCCAGGCAGGAATACCCCACCTCCCATCAAATCCTGCCTGAGGATCCTCCTATCACACCCGAGCACACAGGAGGTGGTATGGATAAGGCACCCATCACACCTGGCGATGACACCCTCGCTAAACAGGAGCCATAACGATTTCTGCACGAGCTGGTGCTTGTATTTACACCTATTTGATATGTTCCTGAGTAGTCATTTCACTTCCTTGACTAGAGCGTGAGTACAGTCAGTCAGGATCGTCAAAAAGATGGTCCCCTGATGGCTCAGGCCAGGGCTCAAAGCCTGTAAGATTTGAAGACACACAGACAGGCTTCAGCGAGCGCAGTGTCGTCCAGTGAGGGGACAGGGAGAGCTGGCCCTACTTCTCGAGCGGTGACCAGCGTGTCCACAGGGATCAGGCAGCACTTTCCAGCCTTTCCCATCACAGCACAGAGGTTGTGACATTAGCAAGGCGCCCTGGGGCGTCTCACTCGTCTAAGACCCAGGCTGCTAGTGCTTATATCTGCAAGGCACTCTGGAGGCTTTCAGCCCAGACAGGCTGACAGCAGAAGGGATCAGTATCTTCAGTTCAGTTCAGTCGCTCAGTAGTGTCCGACTCTTTACGACCCCACGACCCCATGAATCGCCGCACGCCAAGCCTCCCTGTCCATCACCAACTCCCGGAGTTCACTCAGACTCACGTCCATCAAGTCAGTGATGCCATCCAGCCATCTCACCTTCTGTCGTCCCCTTCTCCTCCTGCCCCCAATCCCTCCCAGCATCAGAGTCTTTGCCAATGAGTCAACTCTTCGCATGAGGTGGCCAAAGTACTGGAGTTTCAGCTTTAGCATCATTCCTTCCAAAGAAATCCCAGGGCTGATCTCCTTCAGAATGGACTGGTTGGATCTCCTTGCAGGCCAAGGGATTCTCAAGAGTCTTCTCCAACACCACAGTTCAAAAGCATCAATTCTTCGGCACTCAGCCTTCTTCACAGTCCAACTCTCACATCCATACATGACCACAGGAAAAACCATAGCCTTGACTAGACGGACCTTTGTTGGCAAAGTAACGTCTCTGCTTTTGAATATGCTATCTAGGTTGGACATAACTTTCCTTCCAAGGAGTAAGCGTCTTTTAATTTCATGGCTGCAGTCACCATCTGCAGTGATTTTGGAGCCCAGAAAATAAAGTCTGACACTGTTTCCACTGTTTCCCCATCTCTTTCCCATGGAGTGATGGGACCAGATGCCATGATCTTTGTTTTCTGAAAGTTGAGCTTTAAGCCAACTTTTTCACTCTCCACTTTCACTTTCATCAAGAGGCTTTGTAGTTCCTCTTCACTTTCTGCCCTAAGGGTGGTGTCATCTGCATATCTGAGGTTATTGATATTTCTCCCGGCAATCTTGATTCCAGCTTGTGTTTCTTCCAGTCCAGCGTTTCTCATGATGTACTCTGCATATAAGTTAAATAAACAGAGTGACAATATACAGCCTTGACGAACTCCTTTTCCTATTTGGAACCAGTCTGTTGTTCCATGTCCAGTTCTAACCGTTGCTTCCTGACCTGAATACAGATTTCTCAAGAGGCAGATCAGGTGGTCTGGTATTCCCGTCTCTTTCAGAATTTCCCACAGTTTGTTGTGATCCACATAGTCAAAGGCTTTGGCATAGTCAATAAAGCAGAAGTAGATGTTTTTCTGGAACTCTCTTGCTTTTTCCATGATCCAGAGGATTTTGGCAATTTGATCTCTGGTTCCTCTGCCTTTTCTAAAACCAGCTTGAACATCAGGAAGTTCATGGTTCACATATTGCTGAAGCCTGGCTTGGAGAATTTTGAGCATTACTTTACTAGCATGTGAGATGACTGCAATTGAGCGGTAGTTTGAGCATTCTTTGGCATTGCATTCTTTGGGATCAGAATGAAAACTGACCTTTTCCAGTCCTGTAGCCACTGCTGAGTTTTCCAAATTTGCTGGCATATTGAGTGCAGCACTTTCACATCATCTTCCAGGATTTGAAATAGCTTAACTGGAATTCCATCACCTCCACTAGCTTTGTTCATAGTGATGCTTTCTAAGGTCCACTTGACTTCACATTCCAGGATGTATGGCTCTAGGTCAGTGGTCACACCATTGTGATTATCTGGGACGTGAAGATCTTTTTTGTACAGTTCTTCTGTGTATTCTTGTCATCTCTTCTTGATATCTTCTGCTTCCGTTAGGTCCATACCATTTCTGTCCTTTATCGAGCCCATCTTTTTGCATGAAATGTTCCCTTGGTATCTCTAATTTTCTTGAAGAGATCTCTAGTCTTTTCCATTCTGTTTTTTTCCTCTATTTCTTTGCATTGATCGCCGAGGAAGGCTTTCTTATCTCTCCTTGCTATTCTTTGGAACTCTGTATTCAGATGCTTATATCTTTCCTCTTCTCCTTTGCTTTTCGCTTCTCTTCCTTTCACAGCTATTTGTAAGGCCTCCCCAGACAGCCATTTTGCTTTTTTGCATTTCTTTTTCATGGGGATGGTCTTGATCCCTGTCTCCTGTACAATGTCATGAACCTCATTCCATAGTTCATCAGGCACTCTATCTATCAGATCTAGGCCCTTAAATCTATTTCTCACTTCCACTGTATAATCATAAGGGATTTGATTTAGGTCATACCTGAATGGTCTAATGGTTTTCCCTACTTTCTTCAATTTAAGTCTGAATTTGGTAATAAGGAGTTCATGATCTGAGCCACAGGCAGCTCCTGGTCTTGTTTTTGCTGACTGTATAGAGCTTCTCCATCTTTGACTGCAAAGAATATAATCAATCTGATTTCGGTGTTGACCATCTGGTGATGTTAGCTTCTTCCAAATCCACGTGGGAGGCTGTGGCACAAAGCCCCAAAGCTGCCCACATCAGAGCCAGGACCCAAGCCCGGGTCCGTGTGATGCAAGCTCTGTCCTGGAAGGGGTTGCAGCTGAGGTCACTGAGGTCACCTCATCTTCTCCTTCTCCCTTTGTGTCTAACAAAACATCCTATTGAAAATGCAAGCCCTCCTAGACAGTACTTGAGCTGAAGATTTAAGAGAGTATCCACACAGCAAGGACTGTCGAAGCCCACGCACGCTTGGTAAGAAAAGCAAAAAACACTCAGGAAGGCAGGTGGGGTCATTTGTTCCACTGCCCTTCCTCCCTCAGAGATACTCGTTTTCGGCGTCTCTGCTTAGCAAGGAAGACCTACATATTTTGTCATCCAAAGCGGGGGTTTTCACTATAGTGCTTCAAAACAGTTTAGACTGACGGTGGACAAAACTGAGCCTTCCCAGGAGTGTCCTTGACCTTGGATCCCCACGTTGGAGAAGCCAGTGGACGAGGCGTGAGGCTGGGATTCAGAGGAACAGGTTCAGAAGATTCCGGCTCCTTTACCTACTAGCTCAGCCTCTCTGGGAAGGGGTTAACCTCCCTACACTTCAGTTTCCTCGGATATGAAATGGGAGTAAGAACAACAGTACTCCTGCTGGGGGCTGCCGTGCCGACTGGAGACAAAGCAGGTGAAACGTCTCACCCACGCGGGCGTGCGGTGCGTTCTCCACAAATGTGGGTCTGATCATTAGGTGTCTCTCATCCGAATGAGGGTGCCGATGCTTGGGCTCTCTCATGTGACTCCTCCTCTGAGGAAGCAGAAGTATTCTCTCTTATGGACAAGGCACGTGGAGTGTTAGGAAAACATGCATGGCTGTCACGTCCGGTAGAATCTGTGACTCTGCCCGACTGGAGTTACATAGCCACCCCTTTCTCCTGGGTGCCTTCCTCCAGAGGCTCGGAACGCAAGGGGGTCTCCCAGAGAACACGCAGCTCATGTTCTGATCATGGACACTAATGAAAGACCCTCCCCTGCGTACCCAGAGCAGCCCAGGGATTTCCCCGACGGTGGGAACAGCCCGGGAGGACCTGGACCACTTCCTGAACTAAGCCAGGTCATGGCCAAGTGCTCACCACACACCAGCGAACACTGGATGCCTCCCCCCAACCCCTCACGTCCACCCCACCCCTACCTCCTGCCACCTGTCACCCTGAAAACAGCTCTTAAATCTGCCCGCCTCCACAACCATCAGCCCCGTCCAGTCTCACGCCTGGAGTACTCCAGAAACCTCATAACTGGTCTCTCCAGTGGACAAGGCAGGGCCAGCAGGGTCCCAGTACCACACCCCAAGAGCTGATGGGTAATATCCAGGAATTTGGTGAGAAAGGTGGTCAAGCCGCCAGTGGTTTGAAATAAGCCAGGTAGGAGTTGTTACCTGGTAGAAATCAGGATGTCTTTGGGGAGAGCTGACTGCCCCGCCCAGCACTGCCTGGGCCCCTTCCCATGTGTCCCCCCCCCCCCCCACCAAAGCAGGGCTCCCGGCAGCAGCACCCACCTTCTGCACATTAGCCTCCCTTGCACCCGGCTCCCCTGTCAGCCCACTTGCTCACACCCGCTGGCCAGGGCCCACCCTTGGCAGGGGCTCTGAACAGGCCGCCCCCTCAGCCTGGACCCTCTTCCCACCCTCCCCACCCGGCCAGTGCCCACCAACCCTCAGGTTCCTTGTTCCTCCCGCCTGGCGATGCCTCCTGGGGCAGCCTTCCCAACCCCCAATGTAAGGTCTCAGCGCCCTGGGGGTTCCTCTCCCAGGCTGTGATGACCATAGTTGGGAGCTTACGTTTATAATACTTGATTAGCGGTGCTTTCCTTTTTCCAAAAAGGCCTTCATCAAACAGTGGCTGACTCCTGGGCACCCAATACACGCACAACATAGAGTTTCTGTGAGGGAACTGGAAGAGGCCCAAATGCAGACAGGGTCCGGGCTGACGGGAGCCCTCCTCCGCAGATACACGGGCTGCAAGGGAGGCTGAGGAACTCAGGGAGAACTGACCCCAGACTCCGCCGGGTGGGCCTCGCTGACTGACCTGCTGGAGCCCAGAGGGCAGAGGCAGGGAGGGCAGGGGCCCCAGATGGCAGAAGGAGAGCTTGGCTTTCGGTTTTTTTGTTAAATAAGGTTTTTGAACAGAAGAAACTTGAAATAGAAGACACAAACACATTCTCTCTCCCTCGGGCTCACAGCTAGAAAGCCAGAAACAGCCTCCATCTGACAACTGTACCCCAAGCCCAGAGAGCACACGGGGGCCCCCGGGGGTGGAGACAGCAGACAGTGGACCATCCTGACAGAACTCTCTCTCAAGGAAGCTGAGATGTGGCTGCAGTGGAATGCGGGCTGGAGCCAAGACTCTGAAGGCCCCGGCCCAGGTCTGTGTGGGGCTGAGCAAGGAGCTGAGCTCCGGGAGTTGGTGATGGACAGGGAGGCCCGGCGTGCTGCAGTCCATGGGGTCACAAAGAGTCGGACACGACTGAGTGACTGAACTGAATTGGGGAAGGAGCTAGCTCTTCCGTCCTGATGCCAGGGCTCTGTTGCACCTCCCTTGTACCCCAGCCATGGAGTTTCCTGGAATCAGGAGTTTCCCGGGTGACTTTGAGTAACTACCACCTGCAGGACTGTCCTCTGGCCCCCACGTTCCTCCAGGGGTTGCTCCACCCATTCAGAGCTCCACGTCTTCCAGCTGATAGGGGAGGCTGGGGGTCTGAGATGACCTCTGCTGTGACTGGCCAGAGGCCGGGATGACTCTCCCTGCTGGCTGCAGCCAGGCTCCTGGGAATCCACCATCTCTTCAAGTCCAGAAAGATGCTGGAGGTCCTTCATTAAAAAGTGGGTACCTTCCCTCAAGGGCTTCAGTGTGTCTGAATTTTGGGTCAAGAAGCTAGTATTAGCTATAGGGTAAGTGAGGGTTCCCCCAAGCAGAGATCTCCAAACTGGGTATAGGCAGGGGTTACTCAAAACAGGAATCAAAAAAAACACACAGGAAATGAAGCTTTCCTGCTATTAACCATGCAGCACCATGCTCAGAGGATCTGTCAGGTCGCGCGCCACTTCTAATACTCGGGGGATCCCGAGGACAATGGGATTTCCACCAGCAGGGGCAGACAGGGGCCGGTGGGGACAGGCCAGAGGCTCTGAGCGCCCCACTTACGTAGAATTACGGACAGTATCATCCAATTTTAATACGTTCAGTTCAGCCACTCAGTCGTGCCCAACAATTTGCAACCCCACGAACTGCAGCATGCCAGGGTTCCCTGTCCATCACCAACTCCCAGAGTTTACTCAACGTCATGTCCATTGAGTCGGTGATGCCATCCAACCATCTCATCCTCTGGTATCCCCTTCTCCTCCTGCCTTCAATCTTTCCCAGCATAAGGGTCTTTTCCAATGAGTCAGTTCTTTGCATCAGGTGGCCAAAGTATTGGAATTTCAGCTTCAGGATCGGTCCTTCCAATGAACATTCAGGACTGATCTCCTTTAGGATGGACCGGTTGGATCTCCTTTAAGTCCAAGGGACTCTCAAAAGTCTTCTCCAACACCCAGTCCAAAAACATCAGTTCTTTGGCACTCAGCTTTCTTTACGGTCCAACTCTCACATCCATACATGGCTACTGGAAAAACCATAGCTTTGATTAGACGGACCTTTGTTGGCAAAGTAATGTCTCTGCTTTTGAATATGCTATCTAGGTTGGTCATAACTTCTCTTCCAAAGGAGCAAGCATCTTTTAATATCATGGCTAAAGTCACCATCTTCAGTGATTTTGAAGCCCCCCAAAATAAAGTCTGACACTGTTTCTGCTGTTTCCCCATCTATTTGCCATGAAGTGATGGGACTGGATGCCATAATCTTCATTTTCTGAATGTTGGGCTTTAAGGCAACTTTTTCACTCTCCTCTTTCACTTTCATCAACAGGCTTTTTAGTTCTTCTTCGCTGCCATAAAGGTGTTGTCATTTGCATATCTGAGGTTATTGATATTTCTCCCAGCAATCTTGATTCCAGCTTGTGATTCATCCAGCCCAGCGTTTCTCATGATGTACTCTGCATATCAGTTAAATAAGCAGGGTGACAATATACAGCCTTGACGTACTCCTCTCTGGATTTGGAACCAGTCTGTTGTTCCATGTCCAGTTCTAACTGTTGCTTCCTGATCTGCATACAGATTTCTCAGGACAGGTCAGGTGGTATGGTATTCCCATCTCTTGAAGAATTTTCCACAGTTTATTGTGATCCACACAGTCAAAGGCTTTGGCATAATCAATAAAGCAGAAGTAGATGTTTTTCTGGAACTCTCTTGCTTTTTCGATGATCCAGTGGATGTTGGCAATTTGATCTCAGGTTCCTCTGCCTTTTCTAAATCCAGCTTGAACATCTGCAAGTTCATGGTTCATGTACTGTTGAAGCCTGACTTGGAGGATTTTGAGCATTATTTTGTTAGTGTGTGAGATGAGTGTAGTTGTGCAGTAGTTTGAACATTTTTTGGCACTGCCTTTCTTTGCGATTGGAATGAAAAGTGACTTTTTCCAGTCCTGTGGCCACTGCTGAGTTTTCCAAATTTGCTGGCATATTGAGTGCAGCACTTTCACAGCATCTTCTTTTAGGATTTGAAACAGCTCAACTGGAATTCCATCACCTCCACTAGCTTTGTTCGTAGTGATGCTTCCTAAGGCCCACTTGACTTTGCAATCCAGGATTTTAATAAAAGGACTCTCATAAAATGGATGAGTGACTTAAAGAGATTCTTGTGGAGAATTTCAGTGCATGTAACACCAGGGCAAACAGGAATATGGAAGCCCTAATGCTTGTGGGGTGAAAAATTCATGTGTCAAAGACATTAAGAGAACAATGAGGATCTATGAGATGTAAAATCAGCCCAAAGAATTCAAAATTATAAAAATTACTTGAAACGTGCATGTTCACCCACCATCCTGAATGATAATTCTCATTTTCGTGTGCCTCTGTATAACTCTCACTGTGAGATATTGCAAACAACACTGGGAAGACACCAGGACTGGTAAGTATTTAAAATGTTTTTTAAATTAACTTTTAAAACATTTAAAAATGTTTTATTATTTTCACACTTCAGATTTTTCTAAAGTGTGAAAACATGTTTGCATGTTTCATAACATCTAATACATTCAGTTCAGTTCAGTTCAGTCGCTCAGTCGTGTCCGACTCTTCGCGACCCCATGAACTGCACCACGCCAGGCCTCCCTGTCCATTACCAGCTCCCGGCGTTCACCCAAACTCATGTCCATCGAGTCGGTGATGCCATCCAGCCATCTCATCCTCTGTCGTCCCCTTCTCCTCCTGCCCCCAATCCCTCCCAGCATCAGAGTCTTTTCCAATGAGTCAACTACACAATATATTAGTAGGTGATAATATTAGGTTAGCAAAGATTTGTAATTTTTAAAATATATATTTGAAGTTGAAAACTTTTTTTTTTTTTACTATTTATTTAGGTGACATAGTCAGTAAAGCTTGGAGACCACTAACCTAGAGTCAGCTTAGGGGACCTAAGGCTGCCTTCCCAGGCCCTTTCTCTCCCAAGAAGCCCACCCAGGGCCAAGGTGAGCCCCATTCACAGGGTGGGTGGGGGGGTGAGACTTAGTCTGCACCCTCTAACCCTGCCGGCCCCTCCCCCGCCCCCGGCTCCTCCCAGCAGCACAGAGCCTACCTGATTGTGCCATCGGATGACGTTCCCAAATCCCCCTGTCCCAAGCCGCTCTTTCATTTCCCAGGCCCCACATGTCTGGGTTGGCAGGGAAGGTGACCAGCTCATACTGAAGTCCTGCTAACGCTGCAAGCAATGTGGGGGGCGGGGGGGGACAAAAGGTGATGGTTAAGGAAAAGTGGGAAGATGGACAAGGTTAAGAGATGCCACAGCGCTTCGATGGGAAAGAAAAATCGGAACTGATTTTTCATCTCCGTACATAAAAGCAGGTGGCTGGGTCTGGTTTTCGTTTGGGGAGCAAAGTCTTGTCTTTCGCAGCCCCCCACCCACCCCACCCCGAAGCTGTATGGAAGCACCAGGGGGTGGCGTGGGGGTCCCGCCCAGGACAGAACGCCCCCGCGCCCAGGACCTGCCAGGGGATCCCCGGGCTGCGCCCCGTGGCCCCGACGAATCACCGCCGCGTCCCGGGCCCCCGCCCGGCACCACTCCGCCGGGGCCTCTCAGCCCTCCCCGCCCGGGAAGCCCCGGACTCGGGGCCGGTCACGCGCGTCTCTGGGAGCCTCGGAGACGGGGGGGCGGGTGACACCGGGGGCGCCCGCCCGAGGCACTCACCTGGCGGCGGGGCGCGGGCGCCGCCCCGAAGACATGAACGCGCGGGGCCCTCAGAGCCGCCAGACAGGCGCCACTTCCTCAAACACTTCCTGCTCTGACGTCACGGGGCACGTGGGTCGCGGCCTTAAAGGGGCCGCCGGCCCAGCCTTCCCCACCGCCCCTCCTCGCCCGGTGACCAACCCTGGGGAAAACGGCCCCGTGCGCTTTAGCGGTGCGACTTCTACCTGAGCGCTTTCTGAGACGGGGAAGATGGGGATTTCCTCATCTGCCCCCCACCCCCGCCCCGGGGTCAGCCTGACCAGGCTTCCTAGAGTTTGAAGTAGGGGAATTTCCCGCTCCTCCCCCACCTCCACCCCGCTCCCCCCTCCCCCCCAGGATGGATTTAGGGACGGTTTACAAGAATTACCCTGGGCCTCTAACTTTTCCGGCTGTAATCCCTCACCTGGTCTGGAAAGTCCTGGGCTCAGATCGAGAATGATAAATCACACCTGTAGTCCCTAGGCGTGACAACCTCCTCTTCCCCCTTAAAAAAATTAAGAAAAGGGGGGGAGAATCTAATACTGTAACTCAAAACTACAGGTTCAGCCCCAGTTACGGGCGGAAATTGTGAGACTAGCTCTCAGCCTGTTAATCCTTCATCTCCTACCTCCTTGGCATCATGATTTGAGTTTATTATTGAGTTTCTCAGTTCGAGGGCAACATATTAGCAGACAAAGATTGTGTGTGTGTGGGTGTGTGGGTGTGTGTATTATTACTCAAGCAGGGATAAAGTATCAAAGGCAATCTGAAGATAATAGCTCACTTTACAGAGTGATAGAGTGCTTAATAAGTCAGTTCAGTTCAGTCCTGTCCAACTCTGTGACCCCATGGACTGCAGGACGCTAGACTTCCCTGTTCATCACCAATTCCCGGAGCTTGCTCAAACTCACTTCCATCGAGTCAGTGATGCCATCCATCTCATCCTCTGTCATCCCCTTCTCCTGCCTTCAATCTTTCCCAGCATCTGGGTCTTTTCCAGTGAGTCAGTTCTTCACATCAGGTGGCCAAAGTATTGGAGCTTCAGCTTCAACCATCAGTCCTTCCAATGAATATTCAGGACTGATCTCCTTTAGGATGGACTGGTTGGATCTCCTTGCAGTCCAAGGGACTCTCAAGAGTCTTCTCCAACACCACAGTTCAAAGGCATCAATTCTTCAGTGCTCAGCTTTCTTTACGGTCCAACTCTCACATCTGTACATGACTACTGGAAAAACCATAGTCGTGACTGCTGCTGCTGCTACTGCTAAGTCACTTCAGTCATGTCTGACTCTGTGCAACCCCAGAGACGGCGGCCCACCAGGCTCCCCTGTCCCTGGGATTCTCCAGGCAAGAACACTGGAGTGGGTTGCCATTTCCTTCTCCAATGCATGAAAGTGAAAAGTGAAAGTGAAGTTGCTCAGTCGTGTCTGTCTCCTAGCGACCCCATGGACTGCAGCCTACCAGGCTCCTCCGTCCATGGGATTTGCCAGGCAAAAGGACTGGAGTGGGTTGCCATTGCCTTCTCTGATAGTCTTGACTAGACTGACCTTTGTAAGTGCCTGATACTAAATCTGTACTTAGGTTTCCTCATCCAGTCCTCAAGGCCACCCTACAAATTGAACAGTACTGCATTATTATTATCTCCATTTTACAGATGAGAAGACTGAAGCCCAGAGAGAAAGTCTTCATCCCAAAGTCACAGGCTTTTAAGTGGATAATGATCTGATGTTCAAACCCCAGAAGCTGTTTTTGAGTGCAAGGTTTTAATATGTAGCTAAAAATAGCATACTAGTAAGTTCAGAAGGATTTTAAATCCAGGTACTGCTGTTGACTACCTCTGGGACTTTAGGTACTCAGGTACCTAAAGACTTTAGGTACTTCAAGTTACTCAGACCACTCCAAGCAGCCCGTTGCTCTTTAAAATGTAGGCAGCATTGATGGATGCACTTGGAGGGCGTTATGCTTAGTGAAATACATCAGACAGAGAAAGGTAGATAGAGTATGATATCACTTATATGAGGAATCTAAAAAAATACAACAAACTAGTGAATATAACAAAAAAGCAGCAGAATCACAGATACAGAGAACAAACTCGTGTTTAGCAGTAGGAAGGAGGAAGATGGGAGGGACATGATAGGGGCAGAATTAACAAACTACTATGTAGAGGATAAATAAGTTATGAGGATACATTGTATAGCATGGGGAATATATCTAATATTTTGTAATAACTATGAAAAAAGTGAAAGTCAGTCATGTCCAACTCTTAGTGACCCCTTGGACTATACAGTCCATGGAATTCCCCAGGCCAGAATACTGGAGTGGGTAGCCTTTCCCTTCTTCAGGGGATCTTCCCAACCCAAGGATCGAATCTAGGTCTCCCACGTTGCCCGCAGATTCTTTACCAGCTGAGCCACAAGGGAAGCCCAAGAATACTGGAGTGGGTAGCCTATCCTTTCTCCAGTGGATCTTCCTGACCCAGGAGTCAAATCAGGGTCTCCTGCCGTACAGGTGGATTCTTTACCAACTGAGCTAGAGTATAATCTGTAAAAATTTTGAATCACTATGTTGTGTACCTGAAACTAACATTGTAAATCAACTATGGTGCTTGGTGCTAAGTTGCTTCTATCATGTCTGACTCTGCGCCCCCATGGACTGTACCCCACCAGGCTCCTCTGTCCGTGGGATTCTCCAGGCAAGAATACTGGAGTGGATTGCCATGCCCTCCTCCAGGGCATCTTTCAGAGCCAGGGATCGAACCTACATTTCCCGTGGCTCCTGCATTGCAGGCAGATTCTTCACTGCTGAGCCACTGGGAAGCCCCCAGATCAACTATACCTCGATTTTTAAACATGTAGACAGCATAATGTTGAATTGCATGAAATTATCATTTTTTTTTAATGAAATGAAACCAGTTGAAACGTCAGCAACAAAGATTAGCAGTTTTATGTGGTTCAGCCTGAAAACAACAGAGGGCACAAGTCAGAGATGGGAGGGGCTGGGGAGCTTGTTATGAAGGACAGATGATGAGATGGTAAAAGCCGTGCCTGACAGAGGTACTCTGATCTGAACACAGCCTGAGTCTGAAGTTAATGCTTAGAAACAGACATCAACACAAGCATAGAGGTCAGTGCGACCAGGGTTGACGCAGATGTGCCAGGATGCTCAGAGTTTCTTCATTTAAGCTATTGCCTGTACTAAATAACACACTTGACCTCAAAGCAGAAAGAGAAAGGAACATGAGTAAATAGTTGTAAAACACTTAGAATAGTGCCTGACATGTTTTCAGTACAATATGTTTCTTTAATAAATCAATTTTAAAAATAAATTTATTTTCATAAATAAAATTTGAACTCCTATGGTTGCTGGGCCCTATGTAGAGTCTGTTTTCTGTGCGACATCACAAAAGATTTCCTTTTAATCCTGTCCTCAGAAAATCACTGTCCCTGAGAAACTTAATGAGACATCCATTGATATGCTAAAAGTTCATTCTGTGCCACCGTAATTTAAGCATTTTCATTTGCTCAGCTCAAAATAACTATTTTCAACTGAATATAAATCTCTCTGATAAGTCACATATTGCTGGGTTAAAAAAAATAATAATGACAGCCCAGGAAGGAGTCTCTGGGTTTTATCACATCCCAAGATGTTTATCTTGTTAAACTCCTTATTCCCTCCAGATAAGATGTACTCACTGCCTACATCTGGTCTTTATCCTGTTCTAGAGATGAGTGCGGAGAAGGCAATGGCAACCCACTCCAGTCCTTTTGCCTGGCAAATCCCATGGACGGAGGAGCCTGGTAGGCTGCAGTCCATGGGGTCGCTAGGAGTCGGACACGACTGAGCAACTTCACTTTCATGCTTTGGAGAAGGAAATGGCAACCCACTCCAGTGTTCTTGCCTGGAGAATCCCAGGGACAGGGAAGCCTCATGGGCTGCCGTCTCTGGGGTCGCGAAGAGTCAGACACGACTGAAGCGACTTAGCAGCAGCAGCAGAGATGAGTGAGCTGATTGCTTACACAAAATTATGTTCAGATGCAGAGGAAAAATCTTTTTCTTCCTGTTTTGAGTCTGAATATGCTATTTTGGATAATCCAGAAGCACTGAGCAGCCTGAGTGCCTGGCACCACCCTGGGTACCACTGTTCCAGGGGCTCCAGCTCCCGTCAGAGGCATCTGGAATCTTATTGGAGGCATGCGACTCCCTGAGAGTTACCGTGATGAGAGATGGGGACCAAGCCATACAGAGTCCAGTGCTAATTTGTTCTGCTGTAGAGGCCGTATGGCACTGCTGATAAGGATACCATTTCCGAGGGGGTTATTTCAAAATAAAAATCTTCTTCAGAGGGTAAGTCAAAGAGAACTATCCTCTTGCTCCATCTTTGAGAACCAAGCAGAACTGACCTCCTTTGAGTAAGGAAAGGACTGTTTTCTGAGCAATCTGGAAGCTGACTCATACATAGCACAAAAAAAAAAAAAAAAAAAAAAAGTCAGATTGAAAGATAGGAAGACGATAAAACAGACCCCTGGGGAGACGGAGGAATTCCCCAGGCCCCTAGCCGCGGAGTCAGCTCTGGTTCAGTGATTTCAACAATTCTTTCATTATACGTCCAAGTTTGTTTTATCCCAACCTTGCAGAGAGAGGACTCTGCAGGTCAGGACCTGTTCCTGCAACAAACAAAAATTCTCTTGTCACAAAGGTTGGAAAACGTGTTTAGTTGGAGGGTGTGAAGACATCTGCCTTTCTTCTAGGGAAGACGGTGAGAGGCGAGGGTGGGCTGACAGAGACTGATGGTGAGAATGAACTTGGGTCCATCCTTAGCACAGAGCCGGCTGCAGTGAGGAAGGGAAGAACGTGCAGTCAACTTCGTCCTCTGTGAATGAGACCCGGGCCAGCTGGCCATCGTGCCTCAAAGCTTGGGTGAAACAGACAGCGCTGGGATTAGGGGCCCTGAGTCACCCTTCTTGGAGGGATGATACTGGGGGAGGAAATCAGTTTGTAAGCTCCCTCCATTTTTACATTCATAGGTTTTTATTCCAGTAAATTGAAATGAAAGAGGAAGCAGAGGCCCATCCCTTGGCTGCGGTGGTGGGGAAACCATGAATGTGGGTGTGTGTGTTCTTCCTGGTAGGATGTTTCTCAGTACACCTTAGTTCTGAGGTCTTAACCTGTACTCCATGGGGGCAGAGATGTGGTTCACTGCTGCATTCCCAGTGTCTGGAACATCATAGGCGCTCAATAAAAAATGTACTGAATGAATGGGGAATTGGCCAAGGCAGGCTGGTGATACCGTACTGTACCCTTCAACATTTGATTAGAAGTGGTCTCTGGAGTCGGAGATGTGATTGTAACCCTGTCTCTGTATTTTTTTTTGGTTTTATGAAGAGGCAGTTTACTGGACCTCACTGAGCTTTACTTTTCTTATCTCTAAATTGTTGTTGTTGCTAAATTGCTCAGTCATGTCTGACTCTTTGCAACCCCTTGGACTGCAGCAGGCCAGGCTTCCCTGTCCTTCACTATCTCTCAGAGTTTGCTCAAACTCACGTGTTGGACGGTCTCCTACGGAGGCACAGGTCAGCAGTGACCCCCTCTGGGGACAGGGGCTCTGGCTGCCACAGACCTGGAAGGCGTGGCATGTGGCTTAAGTCCTCTAGGTTGACATTAGCCCCACTACAGAGCTGCCTGGTGAGCAATCCACAAATTATATCAAAGAAGTTTTCGAGCTGATGCGAAAGTTTGAGGCCCCACAACAGACGTCCTAACCTGATGATCTGGTAGAAGGACTGGGAATCCCCAGGGAATCTAACTTTGAAGGTCAGCAGGATTTTATTACAGAACTTCCCTAGGACTGGGAAAACACAGACTCTTGGAGGGCACAAACAAAACCTTGTGTGCACCAGCACCCAGGAACAAGAGCACTGACCCCCCAAAAGACTGAGCCTGACTCTCCTGTGAGTGTTTGGGAGTCTCTGGCGGAAGCCTGGGTCAACAGTGGCCTGCGACGGGGTCAGGGTCACAAGCAGCAGCAGTCTGGGGAGGTGCAGCATGATGGTATAAGTCCTTTTGGTGGAGGTTGCCGTTATCCCATAGAAAGTAAAAGCGAAGTCACTCAGTCATGCCCAACTCTTTGTGACCCCATGGACTGTAGCCTACCTAGCCTACCAGGCTCCTCCATCCATGGAATTTTCCAGGCAAGAGTACTGGAGTGGGTTGCCATTTCCTTCTCCAGGGGGTCTTCCCAACCCAGGGATCCAACCCAGTTTCCCACATTGTAGGCAAACACTTTTACCATCTGAGCCACCAGGGAAGTTCATCCTATAGAACCTATAGCCTACTATGGAGACTGGAGCTCCTAGGACTGGGCCCCTCAGGCCAAAATACAGGGAGGGAGCACAGCCTAACCCATCAGCAGAAAATTGGATTAAAGATTTACCCAGCATGGCCCTGCCCACCAGAGCAAGACCCAGTTTCCCCCATAGCCAGTCCCCACATCAGGAAGCTTGCACAAGCCTCTTATCCTCATCCATCAGAGGGCAGACATAATGAAAACCACAATCTCTAAAGTGGGGGCTAGTAATCATTAAAAAGTCTACAAATAACAAATGCTGGAGAGGCTGTGGAAAAAAGGGAACCTTCTTACAGAGTTGGTAGAACTGTAAATTAATGCAACAGCTATGGAGGGCTTTCAACAAACTAAAATTAGAGTTACCATATGATCCTGCAATCCTACTCCTGGGACTCTATCTAGAGAAAACCATAATTTAAAAAGATACATGTACCCCTATGTTCATTGCAGCACTATTTACAGTAACCAGGACATGGAAGCAACCTAAATGTCCATTGACAGATGAACAGGTAAAGATGCGGCACATATATACAATGGGATACTACTGTGCCATAAAAAGGATGAAATAATGCCATTTACATCAACATGAACGGACCTAGAGATCATCATACTAAGCCAAATAAGTCAGATAAAGACAAATACCATATCAGTTCAGTTCAGTCACTCAGTCGTGTCCAACTCTTTGTGACCCCATGAATCACAGCACTCCAGGCCTCCCTGTCCATCACCAACTCCCAGAGTTCACTCAGACTCACGTCCATTGAGTCAGTGATGCCATCCAGCCATCTCATCCTCTGTCGTCACCTTCTCCTCCTGCCCCCAATCCCTCCCAGCATCAGAGTCTTTTCCAATGAGTCAACTCTTCGCATGAAGTGGCCAAAGTACTGGAGTTTCAGCTTTAGCATCAGTCCTTCCAAAGAAATCCCAGGGCTGATCTCCTTCAGAATGGACTGGTTGGATCTCCTTGCAGTCCAAGGGACTCTCAAGAGTCTTCTCCAACACCACAGTTCAAAAGCATCAATTCTTTGGCGCTCAGCCTTCTTCATAGTCCAACTCTCACATCCATACATGACCACAGGAAAAACCATAGCCTTGACTAGATGGACCTTTGTTGGCAAAGTAATGTCTCTGCTTTTCAATATGCTATCTAGGTTGGTCATAACTTTTCTTCCAAGGAGTAAGCGTCTTTTAATTTCATGGCTGCAGTCACCATCTGCAGTGATTTTGGAGCCCAGAAAAATAAAGTCTGACACTGTTTCCACTGTTTCCCCATCTATTTCCCATGAAGTGATGGGACCAGATGCCATGATCTTCGTTTTCTGAATGTTGAGCTTTAAGCCAACTTTTTCACTCTCCTCTTTCACCTTCATCAAGAGGCTTTTTAATTCCTCTTCACTTTCTGCCATAAGGGTGGTGTCATCTGCATATCTGAGGTTATTGATATATCTCCCAGCAATCTTGATTCCAGCTTGTGTTTCTTCCAGCCCAGCATTTCTCATGATGTACTTACTCTGCCTATAAGTTAAATAAGCAGGGTGACAATATACAGCCTTGACGTACTCCTTTTCCTATTTGGAACCAGTCTGTTGTTCCATACGATTTCACTTAAATGTGGAATCTAAAATATGACATAAATGAATATATGTATGAAATGGAAACGCAGACACAGAGAACAGTCTGTTGGTTGTTAAGGGAGAAGGAGGTACGGGAGGTATGAAGTGGAAGTTTGGGATTAACAGATGCAAACTATTGTATAGAGACTGGACAAACGACAAGGTCCTATGTATAGCTCAGGGAACTACACTCCATGTCCTGTGATAAACCATAACGTCAAAGAATATGAAAAAGAATATATATATATGTATATAACTGAATCAGTTTGTTACATAGCAGAGATTAGCACAACTTTTAAAATCAACTATATTTCAATAAAATTAAACAAATAAATTAGGGGCTAATAAAACCTACTCCTTGTGGTTGTATGGTTTAAGTGAGATAATATATATAAAATGCCTAATACAAAGCTTGGTTCGTATTAGGACTTCTTTGAACAGTAGCTCTTAATACTGTTGTTTTTAAAATGCAATAATCCAGGATGCAGCTGAGATCCTTGTCCTTGGTGACTCAGGTGGGGTGGGCTCCAGCCCACCCCCACTTGCAGTGAAAAGCCCTGTTTCCCTTCAGCTTTCCTGTCTCTCCAGGAATTTGATGCCATAGGTGAGATGGGTAGTATGTTCCTCAGGCTCCTCTGCTTCTGAGCTCCTGCTTTTGCTCAATTCTTAACTGTCCTTTCTAAGTCACTCTTCCTCTTTACCATTGTCAGCTGTTTTGTCTCCATATTCTCTCTTCTAGTCCCCAAGAGCTGTGATCACTAATGTTTTTTTCTTAAAGAAAACTTCAGCTTTTTACTGACTCATGTTACGAAAGATATTTAATCAAAAAGACACAAGCCCAGGTTATCATGGGACCCCTCGGATTCTTCTGTCTTTGCTTTCACTCTCCTCTCCTCCTCCAGGCAGCAGGGCTGGAGGTAAAGGGCCACGAGCCCCTGTGCTGTCCCTGAGGCTCCCAATGCCGCTGACCAGGGCCTTTGCAAAGCAGCCTGGCCAGAGGCTGCAGCATTTCCCCTGGCTGCTTGAAGGAGGGCGTTGCTCTTCTCTGTGACCGTCACCGCAGTGGCCCAGGATAGTGGGCCAGGGTTGGGCTGGTGGCCGCCAGGCCTGGTGCCGATGGCTGCATGCAGGGATGGTCCCCTCTCCCAACACTGCCAGCATCCTGCCTGCCTGCTCTGTGCCCCGCTGTCCACGCATCAACTGCTGCCCAAGGCGCAATAACAGCAAACAGGAAGGCTCCACAGTACCCGCTCGGTCATTATTTCCGCCTTAGAGGAGTTTCATCAGTTTCAATTAATCCTTTCGCCACACTGGGTTTGTGTATCCTGTGCTCCACCCAGGCCTTCTGCTCCAATGCATCTAAGTGATTATTCGCAGATGGACCATACTTATAGACTCTGCCAAAGGTTCACAGAGATGGAGGACTTGCATCCCAGCCCCACAGGCAATTTGAAATAAATGTCAGACAGCTTCTCTTCAGCAATCCCTTTCCCACCTGGCCCAGATCCCCCACTGACACCCCTACCCCAGTCCCCCACCCTGGTCCCCACCCTGCCCACTCTGGTCCCAGCCCCCACTTGCCCTGGCTGCCTAGTTCCAAGCCTCCTGCTCCTGGACAAAGAACCATATTCCTCCCACGTCTCAGGCAGAGCAGCCCACTCTCCTCGGCCACAATCCCACCTCCCGCTGCCCCCCCTGCTCAGTTAGGTCCCCAACAGGGCCAGAGGCCCTGGGGCAGCCAGCATCGCTTCTGAACTTGGATTCAGATCCCAGAATCCTAGGCTGGGGGCCTGGAGCGGGTCCTCTCTGCCGCTGTCCCTGCCCACCTGCTCTCCAGCCACTGCCCTCAGTTTACCAGCGCCTCTCCAGACCCGTCATCATCCCTTGGAGTCCTCTCCCCTTCAGGACCAAAAATCCTGGACTGCAATGATGTTGGCACTGTCTAATTTCCTTCTCGGACCCTAGAGAGCCACCACCAGCTAAGAAAAAGGGATCTATAATGATTTGATAGGAATTCTGCCTTCCCTTAGAAGACAGAAACACCGACAGACCATTTTGGGTCTTAGAGAATTAAAAAAAAATTTTTTTTTGGCTGTGCTGGGTCTTCCGGTGCTTTGAGGGCTTTCTTTAGTTGCAGAGACCAGGGACGAGCCTCTGGTGATTGTGTCGAGGCTTCCTCTTGCCGTGGCTTCTCTTGTCATGGAGCACAGGCTCTAGGCACTCAGACTTCAGTAGTCGCAGCAAACAGGCCTCAGGTTACACCTCCCTGCCTCTGCAGCATGGACTCAGTAGTCGTGCCTTGGCTTAGGTGCTCCTAGGCATGTGGAATCTTCCTGGACCAGGATGGAACCTGTGATCCCTGCATTGGCAGGCAGATTCTCATGTACTGAGCCACCACGGAAGTCCCCTAAATAAAAAAAAATTTCCCCCCATCCTTGCTGCTACTGCTGCTCTCTACCAGTCTGGATCAGTTCATGCTGATCTGGTGGGTGGGTCTGTGTAGTGGGCAGAACCCAGAGGGATGGTTCTTAGGAGAAAAAAATTGTAGACCCTACTCATTTCATTCCCAGAGGCTGTCAGGTCACTTGAACACTAGAGAAACTCTCTCCTTCATTTTGAGCATTAAAAAAAATTGGGCTTAGGGACTTCCCTGGTGGTCTGATGATTTAAGCCTTCACCTTCCAATGCAGGGGGTGCAGACTGATCCCTGGTCCAGGGAGGTAAAATCCCACCTGCCTTGTGGTCAAAAAAACATAAAACAGAAGCAATATTGTAACAAATTCCATAATGACTTTAAAAATGATCCATATCAAAGAAAATCTGTAAAAAAAAATTAGGTTTATAGAGGTATTGTTGACATACTATCAAATGTACCCATTTTCACTGAAGGAGTTGTTTTGCCACTGCATGTAGCCTAGCGGCTCTCCTGTGAATCACCTGGTAGAACGTCTCCATCACCCAGAGTCTGCCTCCCTTGGGCCCCCTTGCGGTCCAACCTGCCCCACCCCCAGCCCAGCCCCTGGCCAGCGCTGACACCGTCCTCACTGCAGTTACGCAGTTTGGCCCATGATCATGGAGCTTCTAATCTACCATTTCCAGAGAACTGCTGAGGTGTGGCCAGGCTGCTGGATTGAGCTGGGATTCTCCTGCCAAAGAGTCAGAGGCTGGTGATGACCAAGCAGACACACTGGGAAGGGCCCGGGGCAGCGGCTCTAGGCCCGGCTGAGCCATCCGAGAAAGGGAGGAGGGCTCAACATTGAGCCCAGGAATGAGGAACAGAGAGGAGGGAAAGGCCACTCCAGGGGGAGAAGGGGGCCACATGGCCAGAGATGGGAACTTGAATTAAAGGCCTGCTTTGTGTCGCAATTCAACTGTCAGACTCCAACCCATCCTGAGCCCAGGGTGCTATCAGCACGCCCCCTGGTGGGGGGTGCTGTCTGCCCCACCTGCCTGCCTTTTCTCCAAAGGCTGATCTCCAAATGGGTAAAGCAGATCTCGGAATCCCCACCCGCTTCCTGCCTCTTCTGGGCTGGGGCCTCTCTGTCTCTGAAGACATCTCACCCAGCTTCTCTCTCCCCTGGACCTCTGGCACCAGCTTCATGCCCTTTTCCGTGAGGGGGACCACTTGCAGGGGCGCTTGCATTTTAATTGGAGAAAGAAAAGGAAGTGAATTCACATCTTTTACCGGATGGAAGGAAAAATTCAAACAGGAAGAAACGAAGTAAATGAAAAGTAAAAAATTCTCTCTCCAGGTCTTAATTCCTGGTCTGTGCCCCCAAAAGCTGTCACGTCACCATTTGCTGTGTGTCCTTTGTAGGGGGAGGGATACATTGTCTAAAACAGCAGCATACACACAAGGCTCTGGACCTTCCCTTTTTTGCTGCGTAAGTCTTGGAACTCTCTCCATGGCAGCATATGTATTAATTTTGATACAATTTCAGACTCTCATAAAACCTGCAAGAACAGTAGAAGGAGCCCTGTACACCCACGAGCCAGATTCACGATGACCGACGTTTCACCCCCTTTGCTTTACCTATCTACCCATCTACATATTACTCTTCTGAACCATTTTGGATGACGTTGGAGACTGTCTACCTCTTAGCCCAAATTACCCCAGTGTGTATTTGCCAAGGGCAGGACCTTCTTTACCATAACCACAGTCCAGTTATCACTATCAGGAGATTTAGCATTCAAACGTAGCTGTTACCCGATTGACAGTCCATGCTTAAATTCCTCAGCTCTTCCTGTTATGTTCTTTATGGCTTTTTCCCACCCCCCTCCACCCCGCATCTAGGATTTAATCAGGGTCACACATTGCATTTCATTGTCCTATCTCCTTAGTCTCCTCCTATCTGGAAAAATTCCTCAGCCTTGCTTTGTCTTCCTGGACCTAAATATTTTGAAAGAGTGCACACCAGCTGTTTTGCAGAATGCACCTCAGCAGGGGCTCTCCTGACGTGATGTCATAACTTGATGGTACATCAAGGTATCTTGGGGGGGGCGGTGACGTCATTTTATCCCACTTGTTCTCGGTGCTTTTAACTTTGATCCCTTGGTTTAGGTGGTTTCTGTCAGATTTCTCCACTTGTAAACTTACTATTTTCCCTTTGCAATTAAGGTGTGGTTTGTGTAAGAAATCCAACTCCTCAGATTTCCATCCATTTGCTTCCCATCCACTGAGGATGTTCTAACTCTGCCATCCCCATTCTCGTATTCTACTGCAAAGAACTTGATTTTTTAGCTGGCATTGTACTGTAAAGAAGAGCTTTCCTCTTTCCACCGTGTATGCATGTGTTTGTTTTGTTTATATTAGTTTAAGCTTTGGCATTCTTATTTTATTCAATGGATTGTAATCCAGTGTTATTATTTTTATAAATTAAAACAATTTAAGCTATTTCTTTATTAATTTTGATGCTTAAATTACCTCAGCTGGCCGGAGAAAGCCACTTCAACTTGGCTTCTGTGTCCTTTTGGTGAGTTCCCATCATTCTCCGAGCCCTTCCTTAGATTCTGGAAACATTTTGGCACCAAAATGCTTCAGGGTTTTCTCACACTGTCTATGCCACCGTCCTGGAATCAGCCTTTTCTCCAAGAAGTCCTGATTCCTTTTAATGGAAAATGATATTTGGAAGGGAAGATTAGGGAGCTGGCAGCATATACATTTTCACCTAATTGATTTATCAGCAGGATATGATTCTGTTGTATGTATGTAGCATGATTTCTAACCAGTCACCTCTTCATGAACATCTGTAGTGTTAATTTTAGTGACTAAAGTGTGCTGCTAGCAGGGAAAAGCTCAATCAAGTTTATGGGTTCAAAAATGTGGTAGGGAATACGGAAAAGAATACATATGTATGTATTACTGAATCACTTCGCTGTACAGTAGAATTAATACAACATTGCAAATCAACTGCACTCCAAAAAAAAATGCAGTTAAAAAATGTGACAGGTGTTTTTAATTATTCTTTGAAAAAAATTACATCAGTGATGGAGTGTCTATTAATCTGAATCTTTCTAACTCTGAATACTATAAAAAAATTTTAAATTTTGTCAATTTGATTATGATTTTAAGTGGATTTCTTGTGTTACAAGTGATATTGACAATCTTTTATCCGTTTATTAGCCACTTGTATTTCATATTGCCTGGTCAAATCCTTTTCCCATAAACACACATTCTCTTTATTCTTATTGATATAGACCTTCCTTGTAAATAAAGACATTAACCTTTTGATACATTTTTTCCCAATTTATTTCCTGACACTGCTGAGTATGATTTTTTTTTTAATTTCCAATAGCAAATTTATTGACTTTTTGAGGCTTCCGCTTTATATTCTGATTAGACAAATCCTCCCCACTACAAAATTATCTATAAACCTCATTCGAGTTTTCTCTTTGTACTTTTGTGGTTTCTTTTAAAAAATTATTTATTTATTCATTTTTGGCTGTGCTGGGTTTTCATTGCTGTGTGCAAACTTTCTCTAATTACAGGCAGCAGGGACTATTCTTCGTTGCCATGCAAGGATTTCTCATTGCAGTGGCTTCTCTTGTTTCAAAGCACAAGAGGGGCTTAGTTGCCCCTCAGCATGTGGAAACTTCTCAGACCAGGGATCAAACCCATGTCCCCTGCATTGGCAGGTGGATTCTTAACCACTGGAGCACCAGGGAAGCCCTGTGGTCTTCTTTTTTAGGTTTAATAGTTTATTTAGAATTTTGTCATGTGGAAAGAATGAGGTAGGGATTTATCACTATCTTCCCACTGCCCCAGGAGGCTAGTTCCAGCCATTTATTAGAAAATCCATCTTTTTCCACATTGCATTGAAGATCACCTTTATCAGAAACTTCATCTCTTTTGTTTTGACTCTGTTTCTGAGCTCTATTTTGTTTCATTCAGCTCTCTTTTATTCTCTGTGTATGCGGGAACTATTTTAATGATGGCAGCTTCATACTGTCTATCTGGAAGATGGTAGATGATCTTATTTAAATCTCAAAATAACAGAGAGAAAAATTTTTCTCCCGTCATTGCTAATGAGGAAATGGAATAGACAAGAGACCTCTTGCTCCAGGCTGGAGAGAAGTTACTAGAACACCTGGACCCACTCCAAACTGTTGCTCTCCTGAACTTTGTTTTTTAATGTGTGACCTTAAAGAAGGGCTTAGTAGGTTCTGAAGTCATACAAAGGCTCATAAGAGCCAAAAAGTCATTGGCTTTTTCCTGGGACAAAGTTCTTGAAGTTCATCTTAGATACTCCCAATTAGTAGAAATATTCCTTGCTCTGGGTAATAAGATGTTTCTGCAAGTTTGCAATTAGCCAATTTTTACAAAGTAAATCCTTTATAAAATGAACCATAGTAGTTCTCTGTTGAAAGAAACTTCAGAGATCTAGCAAAGCAGAGTCCTCTTGCAACTGTAAAATTTTCTCCTTCACTGACCTTTTTGTAACTCTCATTTGGAGCGGATATTCAGACCTCTTAAAAAGAGGCACACCCATTCTCTTAGAAGCTAATTGCATATGACAAGGATGCGTGAACCAGAGATGAAAGGAGTAATAAGTTTGGACTCCGGGGTAAAGATCAGCACTTCCTAGAGAACAGCCTTCTTCTTTACCAGCATCTGAAATTCACTGAATGGTTGCCTGGGAAAATGGCCAGCAAGGCAACGGTGGTAGTATCAACAGTCTAAGAAACCAGTTCACCTTCCTTAGACAGGAAACTTGAAATTGCTGTGTAGGGACAGTCAAAAGGCAGCAAAGCTGCTGAAGAAACTGTTTTCCACTGGCTTTCCTGTGGTTTTCTGCACCAAGATCAAGAAGGTTTCTATCTAGATGTTTCCTGATACACAGAGTTATGGTTTAGTGAGCATCACCCCAGGCCTGATCCACGCTGAACAAAACAGAAGTATACAGTTCAGAAAGTGAAACTCGCACAAGGCAACTCACAGAGACAAACTCCTCTGCAATGTTTTTCCACTTAACACTCTGTCTTGAAAACATGTCTGGGGACTTCCCAGTGGGTGAGAATCCACCTGCCAAGGCAGGGGACTTGGGTTCAATCCCTGGAGTGGGAAGATGCCACATGCTGTGGAGCAACTAAGCCTGTGAGCCACAACTGCTGAGCCTGAGCTGTGGAGCCCCAGGCTGCAAATACTGAGCCCGCTACACTGCCCTGCACCCTGTGGAGCCAGGGCTCCACAGCAAGAGAAGCCGCTACGATGAGAAGTTCGCACACCACAGCTAGAGAGAGAGCAGCCCCGACTCACCGCCACTAGAGAAAGCCCACGCAAAAGCAGCGAAGACCCAGTGCGGCCACAGGTCAATAGTTCAGTTCAGTTCAGCCACTCAGTTGTGTCCGACTCTTTGTGATCCCATGAACCGAAGCACGCCAGGCCTCCCTGTCCATCACCAACTCCTGGAGTTTAACCCAAATTCATGTCCATTGAGTCTGTGATGCCGTCAAACCATCTCATCCTCTGTCATCCCCTTCTCCTCCTGCCTTCAATCTTTCCCAACATTAGGGTCTTATCAAATGAGTCAGCTCTTTGCATCAGGTGGCCAAAATATTGGAGTTTCAGCTTTAACATCAGTCCTTCCAATGAACATCCAGGACTGACCTCCTTTAGGATGGACTGGTTGGATCTCCTTGCAGTCCAAGGGACTCTCAAGAGTCTTCTCCAACACCACAGTTCAAAAGCATCAATTCTTTGGCGCTCAGCTTTCTTTATAGTCCAACTCTCACATCCATACATGACTACTGGAAAAACCATAGCCTTGACTAAATGGACCTCTGTTGACAAAGTAATGTCTCTGCTTTTTAATATGCTGTCTAGGCTGGTCATAACTTTCCTTCCAAGGAGTAATCGTCTTTTAATTTCTTGGCTGCAATCACCATCTGCAGTGATTTTGGAGCCCCCAAAAATAGTCAGTCACTGTTTCCACTGTTTCCGTATCTATTTGCCGTGAAGTGATGGGACCAGATGCCAATAAATAAATAAATAAAATGAAAGAAAAGGAAATAGGTCTGTGTCAGTTGTTGCCAACTGGCTCTCCAAAGTGTTTGTGTTTTACAGGCTTCTCCAGATGATGGATCTGGTGTCTGGTGGGCTCAGGGCTACCTTTCTCCTCTGAGCCTGAGGGTCCCTCATTCTCCTGTGATCACGATAAGATGTAATTAGGAGCTCCTAGAGGGCTTCCCTGGTGGCTCAGTGGTAAAGCATGCCCCTGCAATGCAGGAGACGCAGGTTTGATCCCTGAGCCAGGAAGATCCCCTGGAGGAAGGCATGGCAACCCAGTCCAGTATTCTTGCCTGGAGAATCCCGTGGACAGAGGAGCCTGGCTGGCTACAGTCCATGGGGTCACAAAGAGTCAGACGTAACTTAGCAACTAAATAACAATGGGCCCCTAGACACACGGGGTCAGTTTTCATTTACTTTGTTGTCACATGGGTGCCCCGTGGGGTCCAGATGAAGCCCTCACAGCTCTCTATCTGCCTGTATCATTCTCAACCAGCCAAAGGCTTCTCCACTCAGAGCCAGGTGGCTCCCTGGGCACTGTGACAGATGGCCGGTGACCTGTGGCTGGGCCATTGTGAGCACAATGCATCTGTGATACTGGGGGGGGGGGAGGCGGAGGATAACGTGTCTGGACCTGTTTGGTTGTCCTCCTTAAGTCAGAAGGAGTAGACCCATGGCATTGACCAATCGCAATGCTCCCACTTTTCTTGGGGGTACTGATGGGAAAGGGGGGTGACCCTAACTTGTACAGAAGGATTAACAGTGTGATTTCTAAACAAAGGGCCTAAAAGCCCCTTTAGGCTAGAGCTTTCCAGATGGTCCCCCTTATTCCAGATGTGCCGTCTGTCTGGGGAAGGACGCACAGACCTTGGCACAGCCAACAGGCAAACCACAGCCTTGGTATCCCTCTGACTTCCCTTCAGAGGGAAAGTCCATTTGCATTTCCTGAGGGTTCCCCATGTATCTCTGGACTAGCCAGTGGGGGAATCAGTCTCTGAATCCAGTACCTGAACCCAGGTCTCACTGATTCAAAAGCCTGTCTAGAGAAAGGACAGACTTTTCAACAAAAAGCGCTAGGAAAATTGGATATCCACATGAAAATGAAGGAACCCGGACCCTTAATTTATGCCATATGCTACAAACATGAACTAAAAACGGGTCATAGAGCAAGAATAAACCCCAAGTAATCCAATTAAAATGGGCAGGGAACCTAAATAGACATTTTCCCAAAGGTGTATGGCACAGCCAACAGATACATGGAAACATGCCCAGCATCACTAATCAGCAGGGAAATGTAAATCAAAACCATGTGAGATATCATCTCACACCTGTTAGAACAGGTATGAGGGGGAGGGTAAGGATGTGGAGAGAAGGGCACCCTCCTGCGCACTGTTGGTGGAGTTGTTTTGGATTGGTCAAAAGTTCTTTTAGTTTTTAAATAAAAATAAAAGACACATTTTTCACTTTCGCCAAGAGCTTTATTGAACAATGTATCCACTGTTTTGTTCCACTGCGGCTGCTGCTGCTAAGTTGCTTCAGTCATGTCCACCTCTGTACGACCCCATTGACGGCAGCCCACCAGGGTCCCCCATCCCTGGGATTCTCCACTACCTTCTGCCATTTTTTAGGCAACTTCAGAATTCCATCTTCCCAAAACTTTGTACCTTTTTGAGCAAAGAACTGTTCCAGATGCCTTTTAAAGTCTCTCAGGGAACTGAAATTTTTTCCATTAAGAGAATTTTATAAGGACCCAAACAAATGGACATCTGAAGGCACAATGTCTGGTGAATAAGGCAGATGAATCGGAACTTTCCAGCCAAGCTGTAACAGTTTTTACCTGGTCATTAAAACTCTTAGAAGAAAGCGTAGAGGAAAAGGTTCACAACTTTGGATTTGGTTATGACATAAGCAAAACAAGCAGCAACAACAAAAAACAGGTAAATTTGACCTCAACGAGTTAAAAGTCTGTGTATCAAAAGACATAATCAATAGAATGCAAAGACAACTCATGGCATGGAAGAAAATATTTGCAAACATCTATCTAATCCAGAATATATGGATAACTCTTACAACTCATCAACAACAAAACCCTTATGGGCAGAGGGCTTTGAAGAAATCCTTTGTCTCCAAAGAAGATATACAAGTAACGCAGAAGCACATGAAAATATGCTCAACATCATTAGGGAAACTCAAATCAAACCCACAATGAGATACCACCTCACTTCCATTAGGATACCAGCAAACAAAACCAGAAAACAACAATTGGAGAGGATGTAAGAAAATGAGCCCACTTGTACACTGTTGATGAGACTGTAAAATGATGGACCCGCTGTGAAAAACAGTATGGAGTTTCTCAAAAAATTAAAAGTAGAGCTCCCATATGATTCAGCAATCCCACTTCTGGGTACAAACCCAGAATAATTGAAAGCAGGGACTTGAAGAGGTATCATTATTTACAATAGCTGGAAGCTGGAAGCAGCCCCATGGTCCACTGATGGGTGAACAAAATGTGGTCTACACACAATGCAATACTATTCATTCCTTAAAAGATTGGAGATTCTGACAGATGCCACAGCATGGATGCACCTTGAGAACACTAAGTCAAGTGAAATATGCCAATCATGAAAAAGACAATGTATGATTCCACTTATATGACGTACCTCGAGTAGTCAAACTCATAGCAACTGAAAGTAGGCTAGCAGTAACCGGAGACTGGGGGAGGGAAATGGGGAGTTACTGTTTAACATTGTTAGTAATGTTTAAAGGGTATAGAGTTTCAGTTTCGCAAGACGGCAAGAGATTTAGAGATGTATGTTGGTGATGGTTGCATAATAATGTGAATATTATACCTCTTAAAAATGGTTAAGATGGTAAATTTTATATAAATGTGTATTTACCACAATTTAAAAAATGTTTAAAAATTCATCAGATGAACTTTCTTACAAAACAGAAACAGACTCACAGACTTAGAAAGCAAACTTACGGTTGCCAAGGGACAGAAATAGAGAGGAAGCTTGAGATGGATGTGTTCACACAGCTATCATTAAAATGGAGAACCAACAAGGACCTACTATATGGCATAGAGAACTCTGTTCAATGTTATGGGGCAGTCTGGATGGGAGGGGAGTTTGGAGGAGAAGAGATACATGTATATGTATGGCTGAGTCCCTTCACTGTTCCACCTAAAATTATCACAACATTGTTAATTGGCTATAACCCAATGCAGAATAAAAAGTTTTTTATAAAAAAAAAATTCATGCTAGTTCTCCTCCAGTGTAGGAAGGATCTACACTGTTGCTCAAAAGTGTGCCTCAGAGACCATCAGTTTCTTAAAAGTTCAAATTCCTAGGCCTCACACGCAACCTATGGGATTGGACTCTAGGAAAGGAGCCCAGGAACCTGCTTTGGATGAGCTCAGATGGTTCCTAAGCCCACCAGTTTGAGAACCACTTCCCTACAACCATGGGGCTTCCCTTATGGCTTGGTTGGTAAAGAACCTGCCTGCAATGCAGGAGACTCCGGTTCCATTCCTGGGAAGGGATAGGCTACCCACTCCAGTGTGCTTGGGCTTGCCTTATAGTTCCGCTGGTAAAGAATCCGCCTGCAATGTGGGAGACCTGGGTTCGATATCTGGGTCAGGAAGATCTCCTGGAGAAGGGAAAGGCTACCCACTCCAGTGTTCTGGCCTGGAGAATTCCATGGACTGTTGAGTCCATGGGGTCGCAAATAGTCAGACACGACTGAGTGACTTTCACTTTCTCTACAAACAAGCGGCCAGCTGGGGAAACACAGCAATCCTCCAACACTCCGCCCTTGGCCAGGAAAAGCAAGGGCATGGTCTTTGAAAGCAGAATGACATGCAAAATCGGCTTGCTTTTGCCTCAGGAGTGTGGTTTGTGAGCAGCCAGCCCTGTCTTCACTGCCTCCCTGGAGGCTCAGGACAGGGCCTCGCAGCTGAGGCCTGACATAACTGATAAAGTCAAGAATGCTCTCTCCTTCACCAGGTTAGCACGAGGATGATCTGAGAAATATCAATGCATACAAACTCTGCTTTGAAGTCATATAGAAATATAAATTATTATTATCTTGGAATTCTGAGATAAATCATTTTGGCAACAACACATTCTCAAGTCAGAGTCTCAAATACAGTAAAAGACATTCCTCAATATGGTAAAAATAATAATAATAGAGCACAGAGGGACTTCCCTGGTGGTCCAGTGACTGTCTCCAACTCCCAATGCAGGGGGCCTGGGTTCAATCCCTGTTCAGGGAATTAGATCCCCCATGCCACAACTTGGAGAAGGAAATGGCAACCTACTCCAGTATCCTTGTCTGGAAAAGTCCATGGACAGAGGACTGGCAGGCTACAGTCCATGGGGTTGCAAAGAGTCGGCCATGACTGAGCAGACCAGCACATGCCACAGCTCAGAGTTCATATAATGCAACTAAGAGCTCTCATGCTGCAATAAATACGGGGTGCAGCCAAATAAACAATATAAATAAAATATATATTATTTATTTAAATTATTTTATTTATTTATTTAAATTATTTTATTTATTTTAAAAAATATTTTTTAAAAAACGGAGCACAGGGACAGAATTGATGCGCAGTCCAGCATGATACAATGTAGGAAAGAGTTCCATGGTGTTTCCTGCCTTCCAATTCTTGGACCAATTACAGGAGCAACTCAGTGTTGCTGGATAATCCACTGATAGATGACAACTTCACACATAAAATTAGCTGTGAATGACTTCTCCAATCATTGCTATTTCAACACGGGAGTACAGTAAAGAAGATTAAGAGAAGCAAAAGGAACTTGGCACACTTCAATCAGGCCTGCTTGCTCAAAACGTCATCTGCAGAGCCGCGTGTGTTAGACGCACAGCCTGTCCAGTCACGTGTCCAGCAGCCAGAGCACTGGGACGGCCAAGGACACAGACCCCCTTGTGTTCTAAGCAGGAAACAGAATGGACTCTGTTTTCACTAGCTTCTTGCCCAAATCAGGGATCAAACTAGAAAAATGTGAAGGTTTAATTAAATAATCCATTCAAATAAAATGACCCCACAGATATGATACACATGGTGGCCTGGATTTCCACATTTTTGTTGGGAAACCCCCACGCAGGACAAATGCCCAAATAAAATGATACTTTTAATGAAACTTCTTCATGTATCACAGGTGGAACCAAATTATGATTACTGCAAGTAATTATCCCCCCAAATAATAGAAAACCTGTTTTGGAGTTTATATAGACAAGAGGGTGTCCAGCCTTGAAAACATATCTGTATCCCCCTCGTGGAGTTACTGCTAATAAAGCTGGAAGCCCTTGGTATCCTGCACCATCAGAGCTCAGCTAAGTTTCTATTTATAGTCGAAGTTCTCAAGTATAAACAAAATTCGAGACTGCATGTAAGTCTAAAAGCTCAAGTATTATGTGTCCAACTACAGACGCTCTTGAAATGATTAACCAAAAGATCAGGATTGTTGATTCTTATTTTAATGCTCTGAACATCAGTCCACCATGGAGCTTGCCTGCAGTTATAACCTTGGGGTTCTTGCCAGGACTGACTGCCTTCCTGAAACTCTCCGATTCTTCTAGTATTTTTGGTGCCGAGTGCCGCTGTCAGATGAGTCTTGTCGATAACAGCTTCTAACACTTGCAATATTGGTTCTATTCAAAATACTAGAAATGTTTATCCCAACCTCAGGGTTGATACTCTAAACTGCCCCTACTTTAATTTTAAAAATTAAAAATTTTGGTCGTACCACGTATCACGCAGGATCTCAGTTCCCTGACCAGGAACCCAGCCCACATTCCCTGCAGTGGAAGTGTGGAGTCTTAACCACTAGATCACCAGGCTTAGTGCTAATCAATTAGTCGGGTCTGACTGTTTACGACCCCACGGACTGTAGCCCGCTAGGCTCCTCTGTCCATAGGATTCTCCAGACAAGAATACTGGAGTGGTTGCACTTCCCTACTCCAGGGGATCTTGCTGACCCAGCAATCAAACTCCGGTCTGCTGCATTGCAAGCTGATTCTTTACCATCTGAGCCACCAGGAAAAGATCACCAGAGAAGTCCCCAAACTGCCCCTACTTGAAACAGATGCTCTTGGTTTGTCATATTAGCGGGCCTCTCCACTGAGATGTAAGTACACCACGGAGCCATCTGAGCTGGAATCCCACGACCTCCACTGCCTCCCGGGCTCCCTCTTGTCCCCTCCAGTATTAACAGCAGGGCTTTTACCAACATCACTTAAAAGCACACGAGGTTAGATTTCCGTATTAACTTTCTATTTCTTTTTTTCGTTTGTTTCGAGTGTGTTTGTAATCATTCACTGAAGCATTTTTATGACAGAGGCTTTAAAACCGTCATCACGTAATTCTGACATCTCTGTCAACTCCATCCTGACACCTATAGATGGCCATTTTTTTACTCAATATATTGACTGTTTGAGACCTTCCTGGTTCTTGGCATAAGGAGTGATTTGGGGTATCACGTTAGGAGGTTCTGGATCTTTTTCAAATCTTGTGTTTTAATGAGCTGCCTCTGACCCCGCTCTGGAGGGGCAGGTGTGGGCAGCAGAAATGAATGAACAGCCTTTGGCACATACCAGCCAAACAGGCCGGCAAGTGTTTAACAACCCTGGTTATTCTTTGCCTGTTACTTCCAACAAACACGAAAAGTATAAGTGTACCAACTTACACTTGTAAGCAGGACGTGTCCTTCACAAAGCTATTAGAATTACTCTCAGACCCATGAGAATTGTACTCTGTACCTGGCAGTCTTCTGTCCCTACGCTCTCTTATAGGTTTCTGCATTTCTGAAAGAAGGTCACAGGCGATAACTTTAGGGATAACAGACCCGGTCGCTACGTTGCCTGAAACCAGTTCTGGCAGTTTTGAAACCTTGCAAAGACAAAAAAATGCAAGACCTTTATTGAAATATAAAACCTCTCCCTATTCCCCAGAGACGGGGCGGGGGGGCATAGTTCTTGAGGTGTTAGCCTACGGTGGATTCCCCTCTGCCAGGCAAAGGTGAAGCCATTGCTCTATTTCCTCCAGACTCTTTCTCTATAGTTTGGTTAGCACAGGTCTATTTCCTCCAGGCTCTGTCTCTATAGTTTGGTTAGCATAGCTGGACGGGGGGCCAAGACAGCCAGCAGCGTTGTCTCAGTACAGCCAGGAGGAAAGTGAAATTGAAGTCGCTCAGTCGTGTCCGATTCTCTGTGACCCCATGGACTGTAGCCTACTAGTCTCCTCCACCCATGGGATTTACCAGGTAAGAATACTGGAGTGGGTTGCCATTTCCTTCTCTAGGGGATCTTCCCAACCCAGGGATCGAACCCAGGTCTCCCGCGTTGCAGGAAGACACTTTACCGTCTGAGCCACCAGGGATGCAAGCTACAGCCAGGAGGGAAGGAGTACAGTTTCCTCACTTTGCCAGTGTTGATCCCTAAGGGTGGGGTCATTACTGCTTGGGGGGTGGGTGGAGGTTCCAGCTCCCCATGTGCTCTCCGTGACACACATCATGGGGGTGACCTTGTCAATGCTGGGCAATGGATAAAGTTTTGGTTCTTCTCTCTGCTCCTCTGACAGCCCCGAGGAGGGAGGCAGGGGCCTCCGGTTCCAGCCAGGGGAGGGTGGAGGTCCAAGCACCGCCTCGGCCATGGCTGGTGTGGGTGACTGTGGGTCCACAGCTTTTCTGTGCTGTCTGGCTAGGGTAGAGTACTGTCTTTAAGCTGTCTGTCTCACTTAGGAGACAGGCTGCCTTTTCCCTGCTCCTTTGGTAGTAGGAGCAGGCTTTCCTTGAGGGTTTTGTTTTTTCTTTTGAGTGGCACCTACTGGTGTTTCCAGGTGGCTCCCTCCTCCAGCTTCAAGTCTGGGAAATAGACGAGGCAAAAGAAAACCCAGAGAACTCACTGCCACTGCCTGGGACTCAAGGCCTCCCAGACAGTCTGCCTTCTCTCCACCTTCCAGATGCTTCTTAAGTGTGTTTTATGTGTAATGTCCAGGGGTTTCCAGTTGTATTTAGCAGGAAGAATACAGAAAACCTGTTCATTCTACCTTCCCAGAGTGGCAGAACCTACCCGTTAAAAATTAAAATCCTACCCTTTGGGGATATATTTTTAAGACGACTATTTAAAAAAATCACAAACAGCCTGTGAATCAGCAGCAATAACAGCAGCACTAATTCAAGTATATGAAGGTTTATAGGGGCGGAACCTCTTATAATCGCTCATGATTTAACAGCTATATTATTTAATTGTTAATTCAAATCACAAGGAAGTCCATAGAATGCTATTTATTTGTGTGAGGATCATAAACATTATTGTAAGCTGACTTAACAAGTCTAACTTTTCCCCCTTTATTTATCTAATTGGGAGCAAACCTGTAACTAATGAGTCTTTCTTTTAATCAAGCATTACTGTTTTATGGATCAGTCCAGATTCAGTAATGACAATGCTTTCTAAGTATGCAGTCATTATAATAGAATGTAGCATATGTATTTATCATTTTAACTGCACTAAACTATCTTTTGTATATTAACATGCCCACATAAATTTATCTGTTATCTCTCTTTTACTCTTATAACTTAATCCTATAATTGTTCTTGGGTTCAAGTACAGTAAATACAATTTAAATTAAACCTTGAATTGTGATTCTACATGGAGAATCTCTCATTTACTAAGAAAAATTTTAAGAATTTTTAATTTTTGTTACTTTATATAACAGTGTTTCATAAAAAGATTTTAGATGATTTTTTTGTTTCAGAAGCCAAAAACTTTATAATCTTCCAAATTAAAAATTACTAATATATTAAAACTTTAGCAATAATAAACCTGATGGTCACTTTTCCTGTGTTATTCACACGTTTGCACAAGATATATCAATATTCAAATAGCTCTTCCATATGCCTTTTTTTTTTTTTTTTTAACTGGAGTGTAGTGCTTTACAATGTTCTGTTAGTTTCTCTTATGTAGCAAAGTGAGTCAGCTCTACATACACGTGCATGCGTGCATGCTAAGTCACTTCAGTCATGTCTGACTCTGTGCAACCTTATGGACTGTAGCCCTCCAGGCTCCTCTGTCCATGGGATTCTCCAGGCAAGAATACTGGAGGGGGTTGCCATGCCCTCCTCCAGGGGATCTTCCTGAAAACCCAGGAACTGAACCCGTGTCTCTTATGTCTCCTGCACTGGCAGTCGAATTCTTAACTACTGGAGCCACCTGGGAAACCCGTATGTGTACATACATCCCCCCTTTTTTGGATTTCCTTCCTACTTAGGTCACCTGGGCTATACTGTAGGTTCTCATCAGTTCTCTACTTTCTACATAGCGGTGTGTATATGTCAACCCCAGTCTCCCCCTTCATCTCACCCCCCTTTACCCCCTTGGTATCCATATATTTGTTCTCCATGTCTGTGTCTCTATTTCTGCTTTGTAAATAAGATCGCCTATACCAATGTTTCCACTTATATTCCTTAATATGTGACATTTGCTTTTCTCTTTCTGACTTGCCTCACTCTGCACGACAGGCTCTAGGCCCGCCCATACTGCTGCAGGCGGCACGCGCTCGTTCTTTTCTAATGGCTGAGCCGCAGTGCTCTGCGTCTGTGTAGCACGTCTTCTTTGCCCATCCCTTTGTTGATGGCCATTTCGGTTGTTTCTATGTCCTGGCTCTTGTAAATAGTGCTGCGACCAACACGTGCCTTTTTAACTGCTTTTCTTAGTCTTACTAAGTGCTCATGCAGGTCGGATGACTTTCCATTTCAAATCCACATTCACCAACAATGCAAATATTTAGGCTCTTCATAAATGTTAAATTTGATTATATTTCAGTAATCTTTATTCCTCCTGCCTTTTAAGAACATGTCCAATTCGGAAATTTTCAAATATGAATGCACTTTTTACTTGAAAATTAATCAATTACTCAAAACATCTATCCTGATTTATGATCACTATAATTCTTATGCCTTACAGTGTTTTCAAGCTTTTTTAAAAAAATTTATTTGGCTGCATTGGGTCTTAATTACTGCACACAGGATTTTTTTTTCTAGTTGTGGCCTGCAGGATCTTTAGTTTCAAGGTGGAACTCTTACCTGTGTCATGTAGGATCTGATTTCCTGATCAGGGATTGAACTGGCACCCCCAGCACTGGGAGGGTGGAATCTTAGCCACTGGGCCACGGGGACATCCTCCATTTTCAAACTTTTTATTGCGTGAGAAAACACAGAAGTCATGTCATGTTATTAACTGCTTAATGATATAGTCAAACAATTACAGACACAACATCCCTCCAAACAGTTCTCTGCAATTGTATTGAAAATTCAGCTTTCAATCAGGTTTTGAAAAACTTACATTTAACTCTACTTCATAAGCCTTTAATTACTTATTATAATCAACCCGACTTGGCCTCTTTTTCAGGCGTACTTAAAGGACCTGAAAAATCACCCCCATTTGGGTCTGGTCACGACGGCCTCCGACAGCAGAAGTTTTCCACCAGTAACAGCCCTACCTCATCCCAGGACAAGAGCGGGAACAGGATTTGTTTACACTAATCTGAGTCCAATAGCTTTTAGACTAAACAAAACAAAACATCGTGTTTATCAGACCAGATGGTAATCTAAGTTCCGTGAAAACATTATATTTAAAAATTGTTGCTTTTCAAACTTTGATCTGCTAAGAGTATTAATAATACCAATTGAGAGTAATTAAATTTGTTTAAAAGGAAGATAACCAACTCAAAGGACATGAGTTTGCGCAAACTCCAGGAAATAGTGAAGGACACGGAAGCCTGGTGTGCTGTAGTCCATGGGGTCACAAAGAGTTGGACACAATTTAGTGACTGAACAACAACTGCTGCTGCTGCTGCTCCTGCTGCTGCTCCTGCTAAGTCGCTTCAGTCATGTCCGACTCTGTGCAACCCCATAGACGGCAGCCCACCAGGCTCCCCCATCCCTGGGATTCTCCAGGCAAGAACACTGGGGTGGGTTGCCATTTCCTTCTCCAATGCATGAAAGTGAAAAGTGAAAGTGAAGTTGCTCAGTTGTGTCCGACTCTTAGCAACTCCATGGACCGCAGCACACCAGGCTCCTCCATCCATGGGATTTTCCAGGCAAGAGGACTGGAGTGGGATGCCATTGCCTTCTCCGAACAACAACAACAGATGGCAGACACGTAAGGAAAGATGCTCTACATCCCATGTCGTGAAGGAATTACGAATTTCAACCATGAGACACCACTGCACACCTGTTAGAACAGCCCAAATACAGAACTCTGACATCATCAAATGCAGGTGAGCATCTGGAGCAACAGGAAGTATTTCCTTCATCGCTGGTAGGAATGGGAAATGGTGCGGCTACTTGAGAAGACAGTTTGGCAAATTCTTACAACACAAAACATTCTCTTACCATTAGACTCAACAATCATTCTCCTTAGTATTTACTCAAAATGAGCTGAAAACTTACGTCAACACAAAGCCCTGCACATGGATGTTTATAGGAGCTTTATTCAGAATTGCCAAAATTGGGAAACAGAGATGTCCTTCCGTGGATGATGGATAATTCACCTGTGTTACATTCAAGCCTGGAAATTTATTCAACAATAAAAAGAAATGCGCCATCAAGTCATGAAAAGACAAGCAGAAACCTAAAATGTGTGTATTCTTAAGCAGAAGAAACCAATGTAAAAAAAAAGCCACATACTATACAATTCCAACTACATAACATTCTGGAAAAGGAAAATCTATGGAGATGGTAAAAAGATTAGTGGTTGGCAGGGTTTAGGGGGAGGAATGAGTGAATAGGGAACACTGAGGTTTTCAGGCCGTGAAAGTACTGTGTATGATATTATACTGGTGGATATAGGTTTCCAAATCCATAGAAAGTGTTATACAATACCAACAGAGCCCTAATGTAAACAACAGGCATTGAGCACTAATAATGGATCCATGTAGGTTCATCAGTTGTAACAAACGTGCTTGTTGATAGTGGAAAGTGGCAGGGGTACATGGAAACTTTCCATATTCTGCTCAGTTTTGCTTTGAACTTAAAACTGCTCTAAAATAAAGTCTATTTGAAATATTTGAAAAATTGTTGCTTTTTCAACTTTCTGCTTATTAACAGTAGTAATACGCCAACTGGAATTAAACCAATGTATTTAAAAATCCATTACAAGGAACACATGCTTTTTTATAAGGCAATTTGATTCATAATTCTATTCATCAAAGCTTTAAGGATGAACAGATATTGGTGAGGCAGGAAGCCTAGTCTCATCCTTTCTTTTAAATGTGTCATCTTCAACAACTTTAGTTTTTTCCAGTTTTTCTTTTTTAAAGACTCACTTTAGTTGAATGCTTTTTCTCATACTTTTTAAAATTATAAATTGTGAAACATTTCCACCTTCAGGAAAGTAGAGAAAATAATAGACAACCGCACATCCACCATTCATTCAGAAATGAATATTAACACTTCACTATTACTCGGTTCATTAGCATAGTTAAAAGACAAGGTGCATTACATTTTCCATATCACATACTATCTGTAACCTTATCCCATTTATATCATCTCTACATTCTTGCCTTGATCAGCCAACTCATGAGAAACCAGCAACCCTGTTGGTGAAGATACTGTGAAGACCTGTTGTTCAAAGCAGTTTCTAAGCTGAGATATGGCTGATCCTTCCTTCAAGGTCATGTAATCTAAAATTGCCCTTCATTCCTCTTAGATAAGGCATCATGATGTGAGCTCGTGACTAACTGGTCCATAGTCATGCATAACCATGATTTCTTCAGTTGTGTGTCTCTTATTTTGTTTTAATGTAACCCTAACATTTAATGTGGAGAAGACAATGGCACCCCACTCCAGTCCTCTTGCCTGGAGAATCCCATGGATGGGGGAGCCTGGTGGGCTGCAGTCCATGGGGTCGCTAAGAGTCGGACACGACTGAGCGACCTCACTTTCACTTTTCACTTTCATGCTTTGGAGAAGGCAATGGCAACCCACTCCAGTGTTCTTGCCTGGAGAATCCCAGGGACGGGGGAGCCTGGTGGGCTGCTGTCTCTGGTGTCGCACAGAGTCGAACACGACTGAAGCGACTTAGCAGCAGCAGCAGCAGCAACATTTAATGTAACATACAAGCAGAAAAGTATATAAATTGTAAGGCTGCAGCTTGACATCACTCAGATCACATGGTATCTTGTTAAATGAGAGAGATGCTACAATCCAGATATGATGAAAAAACCTAAATATAATCTAAGAGTTTATAACAGGCGGTCTATGAATGCTATTTTCTTAATGTTTATAAGATACAAAATAAATATTTTATCAAAATATTTTATCAAAAATATGTGTAATAAGTATCCATACATGGGCACAAAGGTACATGAGGTAGGTAAGTATAAACTAGAAATAAATATGAAAGTGAAAGTGAAAGTCACTCAGTCATGTCCAACTCTTTGCAACCCCATGGACTATACAGTCCATAGGCTTCTCCAGGCCAGAATACCAGAGTGGGTAACCTTTCCCTTCTCCAGGGGATCTTCCCAACCCAGGGATAGAATCCAGGTTTCCCACATAGCAGGCGGATTCTTTACCAGCTGAGCCACCAGGGAAGCCCAAGAATACTGGTATGGGTAGCCTATCCCTTCTCCAGCAGGTCTTCCCAACCCAAGAATCGAACCAGGGTCTCCTGCATTGCAGGCGAATTCTTTACCAACTGAGCTATGAGGGAAGCCTCTGCAAAACTTCCTGAATTACTTAGCCCTGTTACTTTTAATATCTTGTTTGAACCTCTAAAGTAATAGTAATATATACAACAGCAATAGCTATTGTCCTATATTTTAAAAAATTATTTATTTATTTATTAATTTTTTGGCCGTGCTGGGTCTTCGCAGTTGCTCAGGCTTTTCTCTCACTGTGGAGCAAGGCTCTAGGGCACACGGGCTTCAGGAGTTGCAGCTCCGGGGTTCTAGAGCACGGACTCAGTAGTCATGGCGCACGGACCCAGTCGCTCCGTGGAGAGATCTTCCTGGACCAGGGGTGGAAACCGTGTCACCTGCATTGGCCGGCAGATTCTTCACCCCTGAGCCACCAAGGAAGCCCTAATACCCTTTATTATAAGACTAAATTTTAGGTATAGATAACGTTAAAGTGACTAATGTAGCCTATAGAATTTTCACCTTGGTTCGACATGGATGTAAATTACCCGATCTTATGCTTCAATATGGACACAGCACATAACGCTTGCTGAGTGGATCTTGCTTACATTATATCTGGGCAACGAGAACACCCAGGTGGTTTCAGAGGCCCATAAACCCGAAGGTGGGGTCCGGCTTCCTTGTTGGGGGTCAGCAGAATTGCACGTGCCAGCAAACCAAGGGGCAGGGACTCCGGTTCAGAAAACTGAAAGGCCAAAGTGCCGAGAACACTGTGAGGCAGCTCATCGCGTCTTGTTTGACCACATCCCCATGGAACCAAATGATCAATAGATAGTTTTAAGTTATCAAACAATAAAGGATGGTTTGACTAAGCTGTCCTTAGAATGGCATATTTCACCCTAGCAATTGGGCTCATATAGTTGACCCAAACCAGCATTTCCCAGCATAAAGCACATCTAAGAATTAGAAAGTAAAATTCAAATTCAACTGAACTGTGGAGAGCTCCAGCTAAAATAAGAATGGAGATACTTTATTTTTTCCCTTTTTTCCAATTGAGGTGGGGTGGGTTTCCAACATACAGAGAAGTTGAAAGAATCAATATCAGTTCAGTTGCTCAGTCATGTCCAACTCCTTGTGACCCCATGGACTGCAGCACGCCAGACCTCCCTGTCCTTCACCATCTCCTGGAGCTTGCTCAAACTCATGTCCATTGAGTCAGTGATGCCATCCAACCATCTCATCCTCTGTTGTCCCCTTCTCCTGCCTTCAATCTTTCCCAGCATCAGGGTCTTTTCCAATGAGTCAGCTCTTCGCATCAGGTGGCCAAAGTATTGGAGCTTCAGCTTCAGTAGCAATCCTTTCAATAAATATTCAGAAGAAATATTCACTGAAGAGTTGAATCCTTGAAGAAGAAATACAAATTCAGCTGAATTGTATAGAGCTCCAGCTGAAATAAAAATGAAGAAACTTTATTTTTTCCCTTTTTCCCAGTTGGGATGGGGTAGGTTTCCAATATACAGAAAAGTTGAAAGAATGGTACAATGGAAATCCTTATACCTTCCACCCAGATGAAACAACTGGTAACATTTTGTCATATCCGTGTACTCTCTCTTTTTCTCTCAATCTCTCTGTCTCTCTGGGTAGAGAGACTGATCAATAGATGTACAGCTATATCATTTATATTTATGCTTCACTGTGTCATTTGAAACTAAGTTGCTTACACAACAGGAGGATGGGTCATCCCTAAATATTCCATCAAAAGTCTTCTAAGAATAAGAGTAATCTCCTACCTAACCACAGTCCTATTACAACACCTAAAAAAACTGGTAGTCTTTCCTTAAGAGCATCCATATTCAAATTTCCTGAATTGTGCTCAGAATGTTTTTATAGCTTTCATTACCTTGGAATTGCTCAATAATGCTCTTCAGTCAGTCCAGAAGTATCCTCCACCCTTTTTCTCCCCCCTCAGTGACCTTGACTTTATAATGGCGGTATGACAGTCATCTTTGGAATGTCCCACAGTCTGGATTTGCCCAGATTTATCTAATTCGCCTGTTCATGTCACTGAACTTTTCCTCCCTTCTCTGTATCCTTTTTCTGTACCAGAAATTAGGTTTGCAGCCTTGGGAGGTGAAGAGAAGACATTTTGGACCATTGTTCGTGGTGGGTGTTGGCTACTCTTTGCACCCCACTAGGAGGCACACACTGTCGGTCCCAGCTAATTTTGATCACTGATCAAAGGGGGGACCACCAGACCACCCCACTGCAAAGGCACATTTTTCTGTTTGCCCTTCACAGTGAAGCTGTGGTGCCATAAACATATGCTGTTCACTAACCATGACTGAGCGACTGAACTGAATGGAACAGTCTCTCACCTAATGGTTTGAGCATCTGTGGATGATCGTTGACTGAATGAATGATTATATGTGAGGCTGCAAATTGGTGATTTTTATTTTATTTTTAATATGTATTTATTTATTTGACTGTGCCAGGTTTTAGCTGTAGTCAGGGATTGAACCCAGGCCCCCTGCATTGGGAGCATGAGGTTTTAGCCACTAGACCACCAAGGAAGTCCTGCAAATTGCAGAATTTTAGAAAGTGATGTTTAGAGAAGTATATAAGTCCAGATCCTGATAAGAATTAGGTACTTTACCATGCTTCATCCTGGTTATTCAATCGCTCAGTCGTGTCTGACTCTTTGCGACCCTGTGGACTGCAGCACTCCAGGCTTCCCTGTCCTTCACTATCCCCTGGAGTTTGCTCAATCTCATGTCCATTGAGTCAGTGATGCCATCCAACCATTTATCCTCTGTTGCCCCCTTCTCCTCTTGCCCTCAATCTTTCCCAGCGTCAGAGTCTTCTCCAGTGAATCGGCCCTTGGTATCAAGTGGCTTGAGTATTGGAGCTTCATCCTAAACTAACACAAACAAGGTATTTTTTTTTTTGCCAGGGGATTAGTAGTAATGCCTTAAAAGTCATATAATACTTGGTGGTCGTATCTCTCTGAGAATCTGTTCTATAACTGATATTCTCCTACAAACCTCAGCTTCCTCACCCTTGAGATCAGCAAAGCCTTGACTGAGTAGAAGAGGAAGCACAAAGATAGACATAAAACTGTCAGTAAAAGGGACAGCATCTGGGTTAAGAACAAAGGAGCTACATTCTCTGGGTTAGAGAATATGTCATTTGTGAATGTCTCCAAGGTTAAATAGTCCAAAAGAGGGTTTGTATGCTGTGCTAAGTCACTTCAGTCACGTCCAACTGTTTGTGACCCCGTGGATCGTAGCCCACTAGGCTCCTCTGTCCATGGAATTTTCCAGCAAGAATATTGGAGCGGGTTGCGATTTCCTCCTCCAGGGGGGGTCGTCCCAACCCAGGGATCAAACCCATGTCTCCTACATCTCTTGCATTGCAGGTGGATTCTTTACCACAGAGCCATCAGAGAAGCTCAAAAGAGGGTTTAAAAATTAATAAAACAATCTATGAAGCACTCATACCCAACCTCAATGAAAAATCCTTAATTCATAATCGGCTGTACTTCATTGGAACGCAGGGAGGAGATGGGCACGAACATGGTGAGCAGACTGAAAGGTGTGCTTGGATGAATCAACTGTAGCTCAACCTAAGCAGACTTGGGGTTGGCTTGGGGGGTACCTGATTACCCTGAGCTCACCCTAGTCCTTCCCTAAGTCTAACTAAACTATGTTTCACATTTCTTAAAGCATTCATGCTCACTTAAAGAAGGGAAACAACATTGGGGATTTTAAGCAAGTGCTGTAAGAAAATGGCAAACCATTGAAGTCATTGTAAAAGTGAGACAAGATCAATACTTATATCTTCAGCATAAAAAATTAACCAGAACTAAACACACAAAATTTTATGCGTCCAAAAATCCTGTAACTAAACGAACAACTCTTAAACAATGAACAGAATGAAGTCAACTATGTTGCAATATCGTGAGAGGATCTATTAGACCAGGGGGAAAGGCCAACTCCACCTAGATAGTCAGCTATAGAACATGGAATTTAGGTTAAACTTTAAATATACTCATAACAGTCATAACCTCAAGATTATCTTAACAGGAAAAGAAGGCACAGGTCTTTTGAAATAGTAAATATTCTTTGTTAATAAGTAAAAGCATCCAAAATTTGTAGTAGGCATATGAGAAGATATCAATTTAAGTGGCTTAATTCTGATAATCAACCAGCACTCCTGACCAACTATTGAACCAAACTATATATTTTAGAAGAAATAATACTTGTATAAGTTAAAAATAAGAAAATCAGATTTCTTGGCATGTGCACGTGTGTGTGCATGCTAAGTCATTTCAGTTGTGTCTGACTCTTTGTGAACCTATGGACTGTAACCCACCCAGCTCCTCTGTCCATGGGATTCTCCAGGCAAGAATACTGGAGTGGCTTGCCATTTCCTTCTCCAGGGGATCTTTCCCAACCCAGGGATTGAATCCATGTTTCTTGTGTCTCTTGCATTGGCAGGCAGGTTCTTTAACACAAGCGCCAACTTTTCTTGGTGGTCGGAAGCCCTTTTCTTGGCATACCTCCATTTAAAGAATAAGAAGGACAAAAGGCTGGAAACGTGAGGTGGGGACTAAATGGGGGAGACCTTTTCTAAGGGATCTGGACATTCTGCTGTGGGTAGCAGGGAGCCAGTGAATGTTGTGGAGCCAGGAGATCATATGAAGAAGGCATTGCTGGGCGGTGACAGGGAACAACTCTCTGAGAAATGCTAGCAGCTAATTTGGGGGCATTCAATAAGTGCCAGGTTTAAGTGCCAGGTTGGGTGCAGGCCTGGGGGACATTCCCTCTCTCAGCCTCATAGCCAGTCTGCAGCGTGGACCCTGCCCCTGGTTTACAAATGAAGAAAGGCTCAGAGAGCGTGTATCTTGCCCAAAGACATGCTGCCTGCAGATTGTGGAACTAAGATTCAAAACAAGTCTGTTGATTGTGAAGCTGGTATAGTTTCCTCTGCCCCAGGCAGTGGCCATGGAGAAAGCCAGCTCCTGCCCAGACAACAACGCAGAGACCTGTCTCTGTGCATCAGGGATCGAGGGCTGGGCCTGGGGATGGGGACCCGGGGACAATGGGGTTTCTACCATCTTTCCAGGGACCTTGCCGACCCCATGGGATCCATAGCCCCTTGCTCCCTCCCCCACCACTTTATTTTATTTTTTAAATGAATGCATTTATTTATTTTTGGTTGCATTGTGTCTCTGTTGCTGTGAGCCAGCTTTTCTCTAGTTTCAACAAACAGGGGCTACTCCCTGTTGCTGTGTGCAGGCTTCTCATTGCGGTAACTTCTCTTGCTACAGCACAGGCCCTAGGGCGTGCAGGCTTCAGTAGCTGCAGCTCCCAGGCTCTAGAGCACAGGCCAAGCAGTTGTGGTGCATGGGCTTAGTTGCTCTGGGGTATGTGGAATCCCGGACCAAGGATCGAACGCGTATCTCCTGCACTGGGCAGGTGGATTCTTTACCACGGAGCCACCAGGGACGCCCCTTGGCCACTTTAATAAGCACAGGACCTTGGAAAAGTCACCTTGCCCTCACTCTCACCCTCTAAAGGTTGGGCAAAGGAATGAAGAAATGGGACATGAGACAGATGTAAGATGGGAATTCAGAGCTAAGGTATTTTGCTCTGACTCTCAAGTGTGTCACTTTAAAATTTCTCTGCTCTCACTTCCTTCTTACCTATTGACCCTCTGTCGCTGTCAGCCACTGTTACCACCAGAAGCAGGGATGGGGCAGGGCACGCAATTGACAGGACTGGGAAGCGGAAGAGCCCCGGGGGGTGGGGTGGGTCACCATTTTTCTGGACTCAGGGTCTAGCTGCATTCAGAATATATAAAGACTATCTCTTTAGAGGTGATTTAAGAATCGAAATGGGGGCCTTCCCTGGTGGCTCAGTGGCAAAGAATCTGCCTGAGAATGCAGGAGACAGAGGTTCAATTCCTGGTCTGGGAAGATTCCCACATGCAGCTAAGCTGGTGCACCATGACTGCTGAGCCTGCTCTCTAGAGCCTGGGAGCTGCAACTATGGAACCCAAGTGCCTAGAGCCCATGCTCCACGACAAGATGACCCACCGCAATGAGAAGCCCACCACTGCTCACAACTAGAGATGAGCCCACGCAGCAAAGATGAAGATCCAGCACAGGCAAAAAAAAGAAAAACCAAGAATCAAGGTGGGATTAGTGACCACTTCTGGGTACAGTTGCATAATCATATTCCTGGGGTTTCTCAAACTTCAATGTGCATATGAATCACCCAGGGATCTTGTTAGAATAAACGTTCTGATTTAGCAGGTCCAGGGAGGGGCCCGGGGCTCCAATCCAAGTTCACACCATGAATAACCAGGAACCAGACCCGTGTCAAGGATGACCCTCTGTCAAGGGGCCTTGGAGGTCTTGGTATGGAGATGATGTGAAGAACGGACTGAAAGCTATTTGGATAAATGATACACTTCGATGTCAATTATTATTTAATTCATCAAAGGTCCGCTGAGTACCCACCAAATGCCTGGCCGAAATGGAAGACAGAATTCCTGTAAATGACTCTCGATATCAGAGCCTGGGCTCAAAGAATTGGAGCATCCAGCCGCTAAGCTACCATGAAGACGGGGCCAAAGGCAGAGCTGGGCAGGGAGGCGCTGAGCCGGAATCTCTGGAATTCCTCTCACTCTGTGACCTCTGTGACTCTGTGACGTCTGCTGCCTAGCATAGGCTCCAGGTGGGCCCCGGCCAGGGTAATTCCACAGAGCAGGAAACGACAGCCACAGAGGCACGCCCTCCCCATGAGGCTCCCCTGGCTCCCCACCAGCCACGTGGGAGGCTCCAGCCTGACTAATGGGGTGATGGGTCAGCGCCCCTTCTCAAGATCTGCACCCCCGCCACACCGCATCACCCACGGTTTGGCTTTCTTCCAACTCTGAGAGATCCTGGAATTCTCTCCCCGCTGACAGGGGAGGCCACAGTGCTGGGATGAGGGAGGGAGGGGAGTCTCAGGGCTGGGGGTCTCCAGGGGCAGCGGGGAGACAGCCAGGGTCTGGCGCCAAACACACCGGCCATTCAGCCAGGCGGTGACCTTTGGGCAAGGGTTCCATCACAAAATGGGATTAATAGTGCCGAGCTCTGACTTCCCTGGTGGCACAGTGAATAGGAGTCCACCTGCTCATGCAGGGCACATGGGTTTGATCCCTGCTCCGGAAAGATCCCGCCTGCCATGGAACAATTAAGCCCATGAGCCACAGCTACTGGGGCAGTGTGCCTAGAGTCTGAGAGCTGCAACCAGAGGAGCCACTGAAATGAGAAGCTCATGCACCACAAGGAGAGGAACCCCCACTTGCCCGTGCAAAGTGCAAGCTTACCTATGCAAGTTTGCCTGTGCAAAGCTACAAAGAGAAAACCCGTGCAACGCAACAAAGACCCAGTGCAACCAAAAAATAAACCAAATAATGATACTGACCTCACTGGGTTCTGTGAGAGTGAAACTGGGGTTGCGGATGTAAAGCGTCTGGAAGAGGGCTGACCACAGATGCCTCGAGCCCGTTCTTCTTCTTCCCCTTGGCCCTGAGGACAGAGCCCCCCAAGCTGCCCTCAGCTTCTCCAGCCTCCCACTCCCGTTCCCCCAAGGCTAACCACATTACTGGCTGGTAGCAGCCTGAACATCCTGTGGGGTGCTGACCGCAGGGCCTTTGCTCGGCCGTGTGTCTCCCTTTCCAGCCAGGCTGCCCTCTCTGAATCTGGCCATGCCAGGAGGTCACATGTAGCCCAGGCACCACCCTCGGGGGCAGGAGGGGCAAATGCCAGCCCATGGGCTGTATCCAGCTTGCCACCGGCTGGGTGCATACGGCTGTATCAGAGCACGGCTGCACTCGCATGCTGGCACGTGGCTGCTTTGTGTTGCTGTGATGGGACTGTGCAATCAACGTGGGGATGCTACGGCCCAGGATCGTGGGGTACGTTGCGTAGAAATCTACCAGGAACACCTCAGGTACATCCCCATCTCCTCTCGCTAAATCGCCAGCTCCCTGAGGGCAGGGTGAGGGTCACCCGGCCCTGCCCAGCATGTAGCAAGATTCCAGCTGACCTCAGAGAGGTGAATCCGGAGCACATAAACAGAAGAATCCATGTCTCTGACTTCCCCATCCCCGGGTGGAGTAGGGACCCATTGAGGGGCTCGAACATACAGGCACAGGATTTGTTTGATTGCCATGAGGCCCCCGGGACCCCAGTAAGCATATCCGAATGAAATGGTGACCCAAAGTAGCTTATCTGGAGGATGAAAAGCTGCATCTCGGCCAGTGCTTCTGAGGATGTCCGCAGGACACCCCGGGACTGCAAGACAGAGTCCTGGGACAGGTGGACCGCGGGGAAGCCAGGCAGATGCTGTGTGCGCCTGCCTCCATCTGAGGAGAGTCCACAGTCAGATTCTGTAAAGAGGGAAGCCCGGAGACCGCATCAGCGCGTCGTGAACTGGTGCTGGTTTTAGGCGGGAAGCTTCCAGCGGCTGTCTGTTCCTCTTTCCCTGGAGGGTCAGAACTGAGCCTTCCTCCAGAGGAGCAGCAGCTTCACGGGGCAGTCGTATTTCACTTCGTCTGAGTCATTTCTTTGGAGCAGCAGCAAGGTGGATTTCGTGGTGTCCTGGAGAGAGGCCTGGACAGGGTGCTGGAGCCATAGGGACCCAGTGCCGCCACTGCTGGTCCAGGGACACAAAAACGCAGTGCATAGACTAAGTCAAGTGGAATCCAGGGCTGCTTCCAGCTCCGTAATTCTGCAACTCGGATTTGTTCCCCCTTTGGCTTGGGAATACAGGCGTCCCTTCTGGTGCATGGGACTGCGGTGCCAGGGTCCCAGGGAGATGGAGACGGTGTGTGTTCCCCGAGGTGGCCTGCACCCTCTGCTTCTATCTTCCTGCACCTTCTCTGCTTCTCTTGCTCACAGGGCCCACTCCCCAGGCCACAGTGATGGACCCATGACCCAGGCCGGGCCGATCCCCAGGCTGGTTCTGTGGTGACGAGCTGTGAGAACTGCCCTGTCCATGTCCCCTGGAGGCAGGGAGTGCCATCTTAGAGGCCCCATCACGCAGAGAGAAGGGGACAGACGGTGAGCAGAAACCAGGGCCTGCATCCCGGTAGGCCAGCTTACCAGCTCCCTTGTTAATAAATCCCCTCTGTCCTGAAGTCCAAGCAGGGGCTGGATCTCCCCAGCACACAGCTGAGTCCTGCCTTCTGTCAGGGCTTCAGGTAGCTCAAGGCCCCAAGGCCCCCTCCCCAATGCCCTTTCCGGAAGAGTCTTTGCTGGGCAGAGTAGCTGCACAAGGGACTCGAGTCAGGCTGGACTCGAGTCATTTACTAGTCATGTGACCTGGAGAAGGCAATGGCATCCCACTCCAGTACTCTTGCCTGGAAATCCCATGGACGGAGGAGCCTGGTAGGCTGTGGTCCATGGGGTCGTGAAGAGTCGGACACGACTGAGCAAATTCACTTTCCCTTTTCACTTTCATGCATTGGAGAAGGAAATGGCAACCCACTCCAGTGTTCTTGCCTGGAGAACCCCAGGGACGGGGGAGCCTGGTGGGCTACTGTCTATGAGGTCTCACAGAGTCGGACACGACGGAAGCGACTTAGCAGCAGCAGCAGCAGCAGTCATGTGACATTCAGATCTCGGAACCTCTGTTTCCTCATCTGCAAAATGGGTGCGATCCCAGCCTCTCCCTCCCAGGGCACGTGTCAAGGGCCTGCCCGCGGAGCGTCGTGTAAGACGTGGCTGTTTATTCTCTCCCTGGGAATTCAGACCGTCTCTGTTGCAACCTAGGAAGTTTAGACTCGATGAAAACGCACTCTCCCTTCGACATGGCAGGGCATGAGCACATCTATCAACAGTTGTGTTTAGCTTTCTGTCCAGCCCCAGCCGGATATTCACCGGATAGGACCTGATGCATTTTTTGTTTATTGCTTTACTTTGAATCATTTCTAGGAATTCGGCACTTGGGCACCACTTCCTGTTTAGGACGTGCAGAGTGCTGAAGAGAAACGGTGAGGGTTAGTCTCTCCAACCCTCCACCCCCTGGACCATCCTCCCGCACCCTGCCCACACAGCTGGGTGGCCCCAGGATGGTCTGAGAAAGATCCAGGAGCTGCCAGGTGGGAACATACAGGCAGCCCTGCCCCGCCCCCACCTCCATTCCCATCTGTATCCTTTATAAAGGACTGGATTTCATTCCCAATTAGCAGATGAGAAAAGCGGCCTGGAGACGAATGACCAGGGGCTTAGTTAGTCTGACCTCTGGACCGTGTCCATGCTAATATAGGCAGTCAGAGAGCCTGTGGGCGGATATATTCCAGATACGTGCCCTTCCGTCCCACCTGCCTCCTGTTGCCTCTTTCGGGGGGAAAGCCCCTGGCAGGGCTACCACCCCCCACCAACCCCCCGAAACAGAAGCACAACTTCCTGACCCCCCATCCTGGGCTGGCAGAGCATCGCTTGGGGGTGCCCATCCCCGCTGCCATCACCACCAAAGCCGGACTCCCGGTGCAGTGGGAGGTCAGTCCACAGGGCCAAGTGTAATGACTCTGGCAAGGGCACGCCTTTGGCATCTCTGGGGATGGAAAAAGAGTGACCGGTCCAAGCTCAGCAGGGTGGGGGCAGGTGGGGAGGGCACAGCCTGTGCAGCAGCTCCCAGCTTTTTGGTGCCCACGCCCTCCTCCCCCACCCTGGGGGTGGGGGGTTCCCAGGAGCTGAGATGCCCAAGAGGAGGGATGGGATGTCACAGGATGCAGGGACGAGGTCTTCTCTTCCCATCCCCGCGGGGCCCAAGCAGGAGGAAATATGACACACAAGTTTCAGGAACTTTCTGGGGTGACAGAGGCCAGCTGGGAGGCTCCGCCTTGAGGACACGGAGAACGCCCGGAGGCACTGGCTCCAGGGGCCACGTGGCCCACCACAAAGGCGCCCCTCTGGCCAGCACGCTGTGACAGTTGGCTTCTGATGCCATGTGGGTTCTGCTGGGAGCAGGACAGACAAAAACATTAACAAACTTAATCCTCGCTGCAGTTGCTGCCTGCCAGCGGCTGCTGTGGGCTCTTGGCTTGCTGGCTGACAGGTGACTGGAGCCCTCTGCTCCGTGCTGTTGTGGCTGAGCCAAGCTTCTCTTTTGGGAAACCTCAACGGGCTCCCTCCGGTACCGTGAGCAATTCTGTGGTCACAGGCGAGTCCTCTCTGGGCCTCTGTCTGCAGCTCCGGGAATTGGGTCCAACACCATCTGCGTCTTGCTCCTAAGTGACCACCTTTGTGAACAGCAGTGAGCGTGTACCTAAAAGCTTTGTGAGAGACCACGCACTGCATGAAATCAGTTATTAACATAATCACGTGGTGTCTGCAAGGCGGGCTCACCCCGGAAGCATTTGGCTTGAGCCCTGATTGAGCCCTCTTCCCCTCTATCTCTTCTCCAAGAACGCAGCATCCTTGGGTACCACAGCCTCAGACAGTGCCGTGGGAACCACACGGTCAGCACCACCCTGCAGGAGAAGCTTCACCCTTCAGACTCAGATCTCCTTTCATGCCCCAGCGAGGTTAAGGGCAGGGAAGGTGTCTTCCCTCCCAACCTCATGCTGCCCCGAGCTGTCCCTGGTCCCCACCTCCCTTGCTCTTCAAGGAGCAAGGGTTCTTGAATTGCCTCTGCCATTCAGCACCACCCACCCGACCCCTGACCCCTTTGCCCTCTGCCAGCCTGGAACCAATGACTTATTACCACAATGCCCATGAATATGCTAGAAATACTCTTTATTCTAAATCCAGGCTTGGACCTGACCCCTCAACACTTCCTCCAGAGGGATTTCCTGACTCCCTTGCTTGCAAATATTATTTCAGAGCAGTCGCCTCTCAGATCGTCAGCTTATAACCTCTTCTCTGCTGGGAACCCTATGGGGAGAGTGTTGTTTAAAAGTTGGCATCAAAATGCTTTGTAACCTGATTATTTCCCTTTTATAAATTTTATATTCTTTATTTTTATTTTTTTTGTAAACATATAGTTGATGCACAGTGGTGTGTTAATTTCTGCTGTACAGTAAAGCAATTCAGTTATACATATATGTACACTTTTTCTGTGTTCTTTTCCATGATGGTTTATCACAGGATACTGAATAGAGTTCCCTGGGCTGTACACTAGGACCCTTTTGTTTATCCATTCTCTACATAATAGTTTGCATCTACTAATTCCAAACTCCCAACCCATCCCTTCCCTACCTCCTTCCTCTTGGCAACCACTAGTCTGTTCTCTGTGTCTATGAGTCTTTACATTTCATCAGTTCAGTTCAGTTCAGTTCAGTTCAGTCACTCAGTCATGTCTGACTCTTTGCGACCCCATGGACTGCAGCACGCCAGGCCTCCCTGTCTATCACCAACTTCCAGAGTTTACTCAAATTCATGTCCATTGAGTTACTGATGTCATCCAACCTTCTCATCCTCTGTCATCCCCTTCTTCTCCTGCCTTCAATTTTCCAAGCATCAGGGTCTTTTCCAATGAGTCAGTTCTTTGCATCAGGTGGCCAAAATATTGGAGTTTCAGCTTCAACATCAGTCCTTCCAATGAACACACAGGACTGATCTTTAGGATGGACTGGTTGGATCTCCTTGAAGTCCAAGAGACTCTCAAGAGTCTTCTCCAACACCACAGTTCAAAAGCATCAATTCTTCAGCACTCAGCTTTCTTTATAGTCCAACTCTCACATCCATACACGACCACTGGAAAAACCACAGCTTTGACTAGACAGACCTCTGTTGACAAAGTAATGTCTCTGCTTTTTAATATGCTCTCTAGGTTGGTCATAACTTTCTTTCCAAGAAGTAAGCGTCTTTTAATTTCATGGCTGCAATAACCATCTGCAGTGATTTTGGAGCCCCCCCCAAAAAAGTCAGCCAGTTTCCCCATCTATTTGCCATTAAGTGATGGGGCCGGATGCCATGATCTCAGTTTTCTGAATGTTGAGCTTTAAGCCAACTTTTTCACTCTCCTTTTTCACTTTTATCAAGAGGCTTTTTAGTTCCTCTTTCTGCCATAAGGGTGGTGTCATCTGCATATTTGAGATTTTTGATATTTCTCCCAGTAATCTTGATTCCAGCTTGTGCTTCTTCCAGCCCAGTGTTTCTCGTGATGTACTCTGCATATAAGTTAAATAAACAGGGTGACAATATACAGCCTTGACGTACTCCCTTTCCTATTTGGAACCAGTCTGTTGTTCCATGTCCAGTTCTAACTGTTGCTTCCTGATCTGCATACAGATTTCTCAAGAGGCAGGTCAGGTGGTCTGGTATTCCCATCTCTTTCAGAATTTTCCACAGTTTATTGTGATCCACACAGCCAAAGGCTTTGGCATAGTCAATAAAGCAGAAATAGATGCTTTTCTGGAACTCTCTTGCTTTTTCCATGATCCAGCGGATGTTGGCAATTTGATCTCTGGTTCCTCTGCCTTTTCTAAAACCAGCTTGAACATCTGGAGTTCACAGTTTATGTACTGTTGAAGGTTGACTTGGAGAATTTTGAGCATTACTTTACTAGCGTGTGAGATGAGTGCAATTGTGTGGTAATTTGAGCATTCTTTGGCATTGCCTTCCTTAGGGACTGGGATCAAAACCGACCTTTTCCAGTCCTGTGGTCACTGCTGCGTTTTCCAAATTTGCTGGCATATTGAGTGCAGCACTTTCACAGCATCATCTTTCAGGATTTGAAATAGCTCAACTGGAATTCCATCACCTCCACTAGCTTTGTTTGTAGTGGTGCTTTCTAAGGCCCACTTGACTTCACCTTCCAGGATGTCTGGCTCTAGGTGAGTGATCATCTCATTATGATTATCTGGGTCATGAAGATCTTTTTTGTACAGTTCTGTGTATTCTTACCACATCTTCTTAATATCTTCTGCTTCTGTTAGGTCTGGTTCTGTTATATTTCATAGATTAGTTCATTTGTGTCATATTTTAGATTTCATATCTAAGTGATAACATATGTCATTTGTCTTTCTCTGTCTGACTTCCTTCACTTAGTATGATAATCTCTAGGTCCATTCACATTGCAGCAAATGGCATTATTTCATTCTTTTTGTGTGCTAAGTTGCTTCAGTCATATCCGACTCTTTGAGACCCTGTAGACTGTAGCCCACCAGAGTCCTCTGTCCATGGGATTCTCCAGCAAGAATACTGGAGTGGGCTGCTATGCCCTCCTCCAGGGGGTCTTCCCAACCCAGGGATTGAACCTTGAATCTCTTATGTCTCCTGCATTGGCAGGCGGACTCTTTACCACTAGCGCCACCTGTGAAAGTCACTCAGTTGTGAATGACTCTTTGTGACACCATGGACTATCCAGTCCATGAAATTCTCCAGGCCAGAATACTAGAGTGGGTAGCCTTTCCCTTCTCCAAGGGATCTTCCCCACCCAGGAATCCAACCCAGGTCTCCTGCATCGCAGGCAGATTCTTTACTGGCTGAGCCACAGGAAAAGCCCAAGAGTACTGGAGTGAGTAGCCTATCCTTTCTCCAGGGCATCTTCCTGACCCAGGAATAGAACTGGGGTCTCCTGCATTGCATGTGGATTCTTTACCAACTGAGTTATCAGGGAAGTACCACCAGGGAAGCCCCAATTCAGTTGCTGATGGATGATTATAACCCAGTTACTTCCTCACTTTCCAAAGTAGTTTCTCTCTATCCTAAACACATCAAGTAGGACCTTGAGAATGGGTGGGTCTGTGCCCTTGACCTGTGGCTGTTGTGATGTGGTGACAGGTAGATGGGTCCATGCCCACAAAGGTCTTTCTTTCACATTGGACGATGAGTCAGATTACTCAGGTCAACAAGTGGGTGTTCAGCGCTCTGTGTTCTGGCAGCTTCCCTCCATTTCTAATAAAAGCTGTGGCCTGGGCCATTCCTGAACCACACAGTGAGATAGGACAAGTGGCGTTCGGGATGGGATTAAAGCCATCAATCTGGAGTCAAACAGGAAACCCTGTGCCCCTCAGATAAAGGGGAGCTGGAAAAAATCTGATGTCAGATTTGTTCGGATTGGTGCAAACCCTTCAGGGGGGAAAGAAAAGCACAGTCAGTCAGGATGAGTTAAGAGCGCATCCCGTAGAAAACACATCACTTCCCTGGGGTGGAGGAGATGGGTGCTGTGGAGGCCACACCAGAGGAGATTCACCAGGCAAAAATGCTCCACTCAGGAAAAGGCCGTGGGCAGGGAGCCTGGGGTGCTGCAGCCGGAGGGGGTCCAGCGGAAACTGGGTGATCCTGTCGCCCGGGACACATGCAGTTCCCCCTCGGTGGCCTGGTGCCCAGAACAGCCTCGCCCACCCAACGGTGTTGGGTGAAGTCATGGGAGGTGCGGTGGGCTTTGATGTTCTCCGAACGACTGTCACAGCCAGGACTTGACCCCGAGGAGTCAGCTTTGGGTAGTTCTATAGCCGCTTAATTTGGTGATAACTGCTGTTGTTATTTTAAAACAAAAGGGAAATGACCAGAAAGACTGAAAGGAAACAACTCAAGTATATGCTTCTGATGAGGCCGCCACGTTGGGTGACTTTGGATACAGTACGACGTCATCCCTCACCCCCGGCCTCACCTCCCTCATCCCACCCCGGCATCACCTCAACAGCGACTCCGATGGCCACTTCTGAGGCTCATGTACCTAAACTTAATGGACCACAGACACCCAATCCCGAGATGCTGATAGAATCCTTATAGATACTGATTGATAGGCATGCATGCTCAGTCACTCTATCATGCCCAGTTCTTTGCTACCCCATGGACTATAGCCCACCAGGCTCCTCTGTCCAATTCTTGAGACAAGAATACTGGAGTGGGTTGCTATTTCCTTCTCCAGGGGATCTTCCTGATGTAGGGATGGAACCCGGGTCTCCTGGACTGGCAGGTGGATTCTTAACCACTGTGCCACCTGGGAAGCCGGATTAGGTAGGAGAGACATGTGTGTAAGTAGATCATGGTGGGTTGATTTCACAGACCAGTTAATCTCTGCCCTCAAAACCTGGATTCTTGGTGTCATTTGAAAAAAATATTTAAATGTTAGAGATGATTACACATCAACTGAAATCAACTTATAAAACAAGCTTAGGTCTATCTCTTTAAATAAGATATAATCTTGCCATATTTAAAATCGATTTAGAAAATAACATTAGAGGTAAAATTTGTTGTTCACAATCTGTCAAATGTGCATATACAAATATAATATTGTTATGCCATTCTGTATCAGAAATGGCCACCTTTTGAATTTTCAAGTAAATATTTCTAGAAATAATCATTTTTTGAAAAGTTTTATTTACAGAAAAGTTAAGCAGAAAATGGAGTTTACCAATATCTCTGTCTCTTCCTGTATTATTATCTTACATTTAGTGTGGCAATATGCAGTATTATTTTGAAATAATTTCCAACTTACAGAAAAGTTGTGAGAGTAGGTCACAACACTCGAATACACCCTGGTGTATGATTTGTACGAGAACAGCCATTTTTCAAGGCGCTTCCTGGACGCTGGGCCTGTCCTGTTCGGCAAGTCACTGGAACAGCAGGCCAGCGGGAGACCGTGGTCTGGATGAAGGCATGGAGGGCACACGTCTAATGACACCGTGTCAGATCCACTGTGATTTTTATCCCATCCCTGAAAAGCCAGATGGCTACCCAAATTAAACCTTCTTAGAACGTACACAACATTTCTGCTTTCTGGTGCCATGCCATCTTGTCATAAGCCTCTTGTCCATTTCTCTCTGAGTTTCCAGACATCACGTCATTTCTTACTCAGCTGATTGGGGTCTCAGCGAAGTCCCTGTTCTCGAGCCCATCTTGGATGATAAGGGGTCAGGGCTGGTGACTCACCATTTGCAGGGGAGGGGCCGCTGCAGAAACAGCATCAGCTGGACAGCCTTGTAGGAATTCTGTAGAAATGTTTCCTTCCTGTTCCCTGAGCCCACTTGATCTCCGTGTTATCTGTGCCTGAGTTTTATTTCTCCTCCTTGAAAGCAAAAACCTTTGATACAATTTTCCCAGGATATGATTTCACCAAGATTAATTTTAATTTCCCTTTTTTTTTCCTGCAGTCATCTTGTGACTAAAAAATCAAGGCTCCCATTGTCATCAGAGCAGAGTCTCGACTCCCACCTCCTCACTGTTAGCCTTCCCCAGAGTTCAGGAAAGAGAAAGGCACTCTCATACTGAGTAGGAACACAAAGATCCATTCTTAGGACCAGGGTGTTTATGGGTATGAGTCACTGGATTGTGTTTCGGGGCACAAAGCTTGGGGCACCTGCTGGTGACCAGAAAACTCTCCCCTCTCAATCCCTGGTGCTAAGTCTGCCTCAGGATACCAGGCCAGCCCAGGTCCAGCAGACAGCTTCTCCCCACCGGAGACCACTTTGAAGTTTAACTGATCAAATATTATTTTAACTGGGGCCTGAAAACCAAAGGGATCATGTTTCTCTTTTTAAATTTTTATTTCATATTAGAGTATTTGGGCTTCCCCCAGGTGGTGCTAATGGTAAAGAACCCACCTGCCAATGCAGGAGACTAAGAGATACAGGTTTAATGCCTGGATGGGGAAGATTCCCTGGAGGAGGGCATGGCAACTCGCTCTAGTATTCTTGCCTGGGAAATCCCAAGGGACAGAGGAGACTGGTGGGCTGCAGTCCATAGGATAACGAAGAGTAGGACATGACTAAAGTGACTTAGCAAGTGTGCATAGTTGATTTACAATGTTGAGTTAGTTTCAGGTGTACAGTAAAGTGATTCAGTTATACACATACATATATCCGTTCTTTTTCAGCCTACTTTCCCACATAGGTCATGATAGAATACTGAGTAGAGGTCCCTGTACTATAGAGTAGGTCCTTGTTTTATCTGTTTTACATATAGTGGTGTGTGTATGTCAATCCCATGCTCCTAATCTGTCCCCCGCCACATTTCCCCCTTGGTAACCATAGGTTTGTTTTCAAAATCTTTGAGTCTATTTCTGTTTTATAAATAAGTTCATTTGTATTCCTTTTTTTTTTAGATTCCACATATAAGTGCTATCATATGGGTATTTTTCTTTCTCAGTCTGACTTATTTCACTTAATAAGACCGTCTCTAGGTCTACCCACATTGCTGCAAATGACATTATTTCATTCTTTTTTATGGCCAATATCCCATTGTACGTATGTACCAAGGGATCATGTTTCTACAGATGGAATTGCGGGCACCCTGACAGGGAAGGGGGCTGGGATGGGGTGGGGGGGAGGATCTCTCTACCCTCCTGTTTAGTCACATCCTGCCCCTCACCCCCTCCCTGGTAGGGTCTCTGCCTAGGCTTTCAGAGCTCGTACCCAGATTGCGGTCTCTATGTGATTGTTCATCCTCTATGCTATGCTAAGTCACTTCAGTCATGTCTGACTCTTAGCGACCCCATGGACTGTAGCCTACCAGGCTCCTCCGTCCATGGGGTTCATCCTCTGCAGGAGCTCAAATTAAAGTCCTGTTACTACCACCCCTACCCCTGCTGAACCAAAATGCCAAAAACCCCCAAACCCTCCAAGCGTCATTCTGGCAAAGTAGACTATCTCGAGGCACTCCTCACCCCAGGCCCGGCCCGCTGTAGCTTGTCTGATGCTGGTCTGCAGCTTGCCTGGCTCCAATGTACCAGGATATGCCTGACTTGGTCCCCCACTGCCCCTTTCCTGTAACGGCCCTGTTGGCAGGGCTCTGGTTTGATTAAAATGTAGAAAACTGATTTGACGTTGGCCATGCTAGCATTATTTTCCAAATCCCGAAAATTGCTTGATAAACACGAGCGTGTTTAGGATTAGAATACAGGACACCTGGCCGGTCGTCCCTCCCACTCTCCTCAGCCAGCCCCCAGCATCCTTTCCAGCTCCCTTCCTCGTCCTCCTCTCTCACCCTCATGGTGCCTGGTCTCCTCTAGACATCGACATAACAGATGCCACCGACTGCGCCCTGTGACGTGCCAGGGATCTCGCCTGCTTTGTCTCTCTCTAATCCATACATGACCTCAGACGTGAAAGCTCAGCATCATTGAAAAACTTGACTGAGGTCACATCCCTCATGCCCGGTACAGTTGATTCAAGCGTCTGCCTTTCCCTACATAGCTCGGCCCTGGGCCCTGACTTATGAGTCCTCTGCAGGGGGTTACCAAATCCTACGGAGCATTTACGATTAAGAGCAAACTCCAGTACACTAAAACACTTCCCAGTGTCGGGGTGGGCGGGGAGGGATGGAGTTTCTAGCATAGGCAGCTCTGTGGAGTCAGAGCATCAACTCAGCACCCCCACTTGTATTCCCGCAGCCCAACCAGAGATCTCTGGAGCTGAAAAGACCTCAGTAATCAAGGGTTCACTTTATAAAGAAGTGAAATGATTCCCCCCCCTCCACCTCCCCGGGGCGGTGGAGCTAGGAGTGGCTCACTCCAGCCTGGGGCGCTGCAGCTGTGCAGGTGGGACCTGACTACCTCGGCTAACCTTCCACCCCAGCCCCAGGTGTTCCAGCCCGCAGGGCGGCTGGCCCGCCTGGCCCGCTGTTTCAATCTCCTGTGTCCAGAGGGGCAGAGTGACTGCTGGAGATTCCGGAAGAACCCTATCCACTCCGTGTGTCTTTGTTTAGAATTGTAAAAGCCTCTCTCGCCCCGCTGGGGCTTAGAGCTAATGGATCCTCAGGGTCCCTTTAAGGAGGTTGAGACTAGAGTTTGAAAGGAAGATGGTTCTTCGGGTTCCCCTCCAACATCCAACTCCCAAATTCCTGTGATTTGTTGATGACATCAGGACCATGAATAATCAGCCTGGCCCCGAGCCAGGATGGGCTGGGCTGCTTCCATGGGGGAAATTCCTCCCCCTCTTAATGAAAAGAGGCCCGCCCCAGCTTGGCTCCTGCGGGGCCCAGTGTCCACTGGGCATCCTCCTGCCGCAGCGAAGCCCGCCCACCCAGGGCCAGCGACCCCACCCCCTGCCTTGAAATTTAAAGGAGGCTGGAGCCCTGCAGGGAGAGCCAGCCAAGGTCTTGCAGAGCCTGGCACCGAAGACAACGCCTCTGGAGGAGGGAGAAGTCTCAGGCAAACGGTAGGTTGTACTCCGTGCCTTTCTGTCCCTAGCTCCTCTTTTCTCTCTTCAAAGTCTTTCTGAGCCACTGAAGGAACGTTGACACCGAGGGGGCTGACTCCGTCACTCAGGCCAAAAGTGGGGTTCTCTAGAATCCATGTCTGGAGGGCGGTTTCTTTTTGAACGTGCATCCCACAGGGATGGGCTGAAGCGTTTGCGGGGGGCAGCGGCAGTCAGGGCAAGAGAGAGGGCACTAGGGATGTGTCTCCTGAAGCAGAAATATCTGCTTGCACAGGGGAAACTGAAAAGGGTGATCCAGACCTGCTCTAAGTAGATGGTGGGCCCCGCTCATGACTCACGGGCAAGAAACGGGAGACGGGCTGATGGGGTCAGAGCCCAGAGGATCCCGGAGGGTGTGAGCCCACAGGGAAACCTGAGGTGGGGCTGGGCAGGGAGTGACTTGCCCACAGAAGATTCACTAGGTGGGAAGTGCTGGGTGAGAGGAAGGGGGGAAACAGCCAGAGCGAAGCCTCGGAGGCCGGGTTTTGTCCTCTGGCGTTTTGCCCAGGATACGAGGGGAGGGCTCTTTGAGGACTTTTCCAATTACAGAGGGAAATAACACAGAGTCTTCTCTTCCCCAAGCTCTCTACAGGAACTGTATCGGGCTTTCTAGGCTTTCACTGTTATTATCTTTATTTTCTTAACCTGCCAGAGAGGGAGGGAGCGAGGGAAGCAAGGCACTCTCAGGTAACTGATGACATGCTCAAGCCCAAAGCCGTGTGGTGGCGGTGACTGATGTGGACGCAGTGGTGGCCTCCCGCAGCTGGTGGATGACAGAAAAAACATTACGCGCGCGTGTGTGTGTGTGTGTGTGTGCAAGCCCATGAAGAAATTCTGAAATACAGCCGCTATGTGGAGTTTCCTCAGAAGGGCTTCCTAGCAAGTCTTGCCTGGGGGCAGAAGACGTCCCAGGATCTGGGCGCTGACTGGTCCAGAATCAATAGATGACGGTCAGAGGAGCTGCCGGCTAAGTGCTTCCCGTGAGAGCAAAGCCAGACCTGGCGCCAGCAGAGATGCCACAAATAACTGAAATAGGAAGAGCTCTATCCTACCCATCAACTGATTGCACCTAAAACGTTCTCAGAGAGGCCAGCCTGCAATCACCGGCTCTTGTCACGAGCAAGCGAGAGCTTGCTCTCTGCCCGAATGGTCCAGGCTCTGTGCGGATGCTCGGTTTATTTTATAAACCGTCAGATCAGATTCTCCCAGTGAGGCTGCTCTCTGTGGCTTCTGCACTGGCCCGGGACAGTTCCTGCTTCTGGAGGAACAGAAATGGTCCCGTGATTAGTTTTCGCTCGTGGAGGCAGGACTCGGGGACCTGGGGACCTAGTGTGTTGGTGAGCAGAGCTGGTGATCAGTACATTTCCAACGATTGTAAAGAGCAACCCAACCAGACTCCTGGCGGTGTGGCTTGAAGCCATCATCGCCACGAAAGGCCTTTTGGGAGTGGGTGGCCAGGACCACAGGCCATCTGGGAAGTCACTGCCCATGTGGGGCCTGTCTCTACTTCACCTCCAGGTGTTGTTCTTCTGGTCCCGCCTGGGGTTTTACAGCAGCATGAGGGTTGGGCTAGACTGTCGTTTGAGAGGAGCACAGTTGGCTTTAAACTTCCAAAGCTTCCAGAGGGAGGGCAGGCTATCTTGGATCAAAGGCCGAGGGGACAACATGGCTCATGGAATGAATGGTAGGCTTGCTGTGTGTGCTAAGTCGCCTCAGTCGTGTCTGGCTCTTTGGGACCCCATGGACTGTAGCCCGCCAGGCTCCTCTGTCCATGGGAGTCTCCAGGCAAGAATACTGGAATGGACTGCCATGCCCTCCTCCAGGGGATCTTCCCCACCCAGGGATCGAACCAGCATCTCTTATGTCTCCTGCATTGGCAGGTAGGTTCTTTACCGCTAGAGCCACCTGGGAAGCCCAATAGTAGGCTTAGTTCCAGTCAAAGCTCAAAATCCATGTGCCTCTCTGAATACTGAATACCTGGGGGATGGAGGAGGGAACATTTGTATCTTGAGTTGAAGTGTTCAGTTTCAATGACTCCCGGGCATATGCAGTCTCAGAGTAAAATCCGTATTTCCTATGAGTGATTTTCTGCCTTGTTCTGATGATAGCCAGAGTGGACAATGAATGATCGGAATACTCTGTTCGTTCCTTCTTTGGCCTGTTCTCTTTGCACAGAGAAAAACTGTGTCCCTAGTTTGAGGCGGTAAAACTCATCCTAGCCAACCAGCTCCCAAAACCAAGGGCTGGGTCTCCTGTGAAGCCAGATTAAAAGGTGAGGAGGATTCAGGCTCACAGAAAGTTCAAGCTAGAAAGAATCTTCTGAACCATCTGCCCTAGTCCAACCCCCAAGTCCAGGCACAGGGTCTCCTGCTTTTGGCCTAAGCGTCTACTTACATATTAAGGAGAGCACATTTTCTTAGTCATACTTTGTGCATTTTATATTCCACTTTCCCGCCTGCGAAAAACACTTCTATAGAAGGGCATAGAGGGATAGATAAACAAACCTCTTGATCGCCTGAAAGTTGAGACTTAGGACAAAGTGGAAAGGAGCCAGGTGCTGGGCCCACAGCAGGCATTTTACAGTTTTGAAGGTACAACCCAGGCAAGTCCTGGTTTTGATCATGATTCTCCAGAAAGTGATACCGGCAGTTCTTCCTGGGGAACTGGTACAACTGGGGGGTCTTTAGCCGCTGCCCACACCATCCATGCCAACAGCCATGATCTGGAGGGTGAGTCTGGGCCACAAGTCCAGCTGAGCTGCACAGGATAGCTACGTGGTGCTCCACAGTGGCTTGGAGAGGTTTATTTGGGACTTGACCTCTAAGACCTGATTGTGCTTGGAGACGCTGAAAGCCTACTTCAGTATCAAGCTAAACCCAGATACTGGGAAGCCTTGGCATTGAGATCCTTTTCTGCTTATTGAAAGTAAAAGTGAAGTCGCTCAGCTGTGTCCGACTCTTTTCAACCCCGTGGACTGTAGCCTGCTAGGCTCCTCCATCCACGGGATTTTCCAGGCAAGAATATTAGACTAGGGTGCCATTTCCTTCTCCAGAGGATCTTCTGGACCCAGGGATCAAACCCGGGTCTCCCTCATTGTAGGCAGACGCTTTACTGTCTGAGCCACCAGGGAAGTCTTATTCTGCTTATTACATGGCTGTAAATATTCCTTTAATTTCAGTTCAGTTCAGTTCAGTCGCTCAATTGTGTCCGACTTTGTGACACCATGAACCGCAGAACGCCAGGCCTCCCTGTTCATCACCAACTCCCGGAGTCCACCCAAACCCATGTCCACTGAGTCGGTGATGCCATCCAATCATCTCATCCTCTGTCGTCTCCTTCTCCTCCTGCACTCAATCTTTCCCAGCATCAGGGTCTTTTCAAATGAGTCAGCTCTTCACATCAGGTGGCCAAAGTATTGGAGTTTCAGCTAGACATTAGGGAATCCAAGGTGACCTTCTCCTCCGAGGCGCCTACATCCTTAGAACTCTTGGGCTTTTCAAGCCACACTTCCTCCTAGAGACAGCCTCCTAGGGGCGCCCTCCTCGAAGGGAGAGCCTGGGGTGTGTGACTCACACTCCTTTGCACAAGGAAAGGTGTTTGTGCTGAAATTTTAGGGGCTCTGGCTGCTAGCTGCTGTGGGACCCTAAACAGTGGTCCCATTTTAGGGCTTTGTCAGTGACACCCCTCCAGAGCTTGACTCGCTCCCCCTTTGGTTTGATAAACAGACTGCATAGCGTCCATTCCAGAAAGCTGACCAACCCCCACCTCATCAGGAGTGAGCTCCATCCCCTCCTTCACATCCCGGTAGGACCCCTCCTTCCTCTGCCCGGTCACCTCCACCTCCTACCCCACGTCCGCACAGCACAGTGCTGGTGGCACCGAGCTAGGGTTGGCTAGCTATCTGTCTGTCCCCTCCCGAGGCTATGAGGCTTTTCTAATTTTATTTATTTATTTTATTTTTGGTTGCGCTGGGTCTTGGTTGCCTCACTCGGGCTTTCTCTAGTTGTGGTGAGCAAGGGCTCCTCCTTGTCGCAGGGCATGGGTTTCTCACTGTGGTGGCTTCTCTAGTTGTGGAGCATGGGCTCCAGGGCACGCGGGCATCAGCAGTTGCAGCTCATGGTCTCCAGAGCAAGGGCTTAGTAGTCGTGACTCAGGGCCTTAGTTGCTCCAGGGCATGTGGGATCTTAGTTTCCGGACCAGGGATCAAACTTCACGTCCCTTGCTTTGGCAGGTGGATTCTTATCCACTGGGCCGCCAGGGAAGTCCTAGGCTCTGAGGTGTTGAGGATGGAGCTTCTGTGTCTTTATATCGCAGATTCATGCCTGGGGCATGGTTGGCGCTCTTGCTTGGTGGTGCTACAGAATAAGTCACCGCCTATGAGTTCAAGAAGGAGCAGACCAGAGAGCCAGGGCTTCCGGTTGAGGCGGATGGGATGAGAGATCTGATGGATACCAGGAGGATTGCCCCCAAGCCCTCTGGTTAGAGATCTTTGCAGGGGCAGTTCCTTGAAGGTGTGGGGAGAGGGCTTTGTAGGAAGCGAAACCCAGCAACCGACTAGGAATACTCTGAAACAGAAAGCCCGCCAGCCTCTGGCCTTTGCTGGCTATTCACAGGTTGTCCTGTTGACGGGAAAGAGGAACTCGCTTTATTTGGCAGCAAGAGCCTAGTCCTGCCACATGAGCTGGGGGAAAGAGGGGCTTTGGCTTTGTTTTGTTTTCTGAGAAGCCCTGGTTTCCTCCTTTTCTTGCCTCATGTCCCTGGTTCTCAAACACACACGTGGTCTGCATCAGACGGCCTTTATCAGCATCGAGGGCCTGACCTTCCAGTTGCCTTGGCTGCGAAGTCCAGCTTCCTCTGAGAGTCCTTAATAGCCCTGGAATGTGTGGCATAAATAGGCCTGGGAAAGGCAAACAAAAGAAAACAAAAAGATTGAAAAAAAGATAAAAGACACTACCCCGTGATCCGGGAAGTACGGGCTCCTGTTAATACTGATCTGTGCATACAGAAGGGAGGAAACTCGATTTCAGTCATCAGGAATCTGGGTACAGGTCATCGCAAGATGTTCAGATGATCTGGGATGTGGGATTTGGTATTAACACTTGAACTTGATGATGACCCCATAGAACTTGGCTTCCTTTCTAGTCCATGTTCCAGGAGAGGCTGTAAACTTTGGCCTTCCTTCTAAGGGCACTCCTAGCAATAAGTACAATTAACTGTGCTGTGTACCAGCTGTACAAAGGGGCTTTACCTGCTTCTGTCCTAATTGCCAGCACTATCCAGCTGGTGGAAAGGACTGGACCACTAGAAAACCAGGAACACACACAGCCAGTAAGAGGAGGTTGGAGGGACTACGCTCCTTGCATTCAGATTGCCACCCTTCTCCATCAACTCCGAGCACATTCAGAACACGACAGTTCAGCATCAGGACCCAGTAAGAGTCGTGGAAAGAGCGACTAGGGGGTTGTCTATAGAGCTGGTTGCCCTGAGTCCCGACGCCTCCCTTTAGATGTGTTGCGTGAGAGCAGGTTCATTACATTTTTTTTGAAGTTCGATTCTCTCATCCATTAAACAAGAGATAATATTGACTTAAACGATTTAGTGGATGCCTGACCAGCGTCAGCACTCCAGGACCCGATGAGTAAATGGCGTTCATCCAGACGCATTTCTCAAAACTGTGCTATCACGTCACTGCCGCGTGAGTCTCATAAAAGGCGGACAGATTCCGCGTAGGGTGATAAGATGAACGTCTCCGATCGTCTTTTCCTGATTCAAGTGTGTTGAAATCTGGAAGGGAGACTGCAGAATTACCGGGTGATGGCGTATTTCATTACTGGTGGTGATGTTTGCTTTAGGGCGTGGAGGAAACACCAGAAACTGCCTCACTGCAGAACAAACTCTCGGATTAACGTGCGATTGCAGGTTTGCTGAGATTCACTCAGAGATCGTATCTCCTTGCCCTGACTCATGGGATTAGCTTTGCCAGCTTCACTTGCATTTTCTTCACAAGGATCTAAGATTCTCTTGCTTTTACTGGAGGAGACGGCAGGATGGGCTTCTTTTTTCCCAGATCCACAACTGCACTCCCTGAGTCCCTCCAGATAAGCAGGGTTCCCTGGCAGAGGGTGGAGAAGTTCGGTGACGACAATGCCCAGGATAGATTGTTTTGAGTAGGTCAATGTCGTATAAAACTTAGACACAGGTCATGTGCCTATGGGGGCTTCCCAGCTGGCGCTAGTGGTAAGGAATCCACCTGCGAGGCAAGAAACATGAAACACAGGTTAGATCCCTGAGTCGTGAAGATCCCCTGGAGGAGAGCATGGCAACCCACTCCAGTAATCTTGCCTGGAGAAGTCCATGGACAGAGGAGCCTGGTGGGCTACAGTCCATGGGGTCGCAGAGTCAGACACGACGGAAATGGCTTAGCACATATGTAGACATGTATCTATATTTTAAAGATGCTTTGCAGAGAATTCCATCCTGAGTAATGAAGAGGAGATGTGGGAGTGGGTGGGAGGTGCCAGGAGAGGGTTTTATTCTATTTACCTCATTGGAACTGATCCAATTAGATAAGAAAGACTCCTCTCTTGTTCCTTAGGTATAAAGAATTCTGTTCAGAAAGAGAGAAAAATAAGCTTTAGCACACAGGAAATTACCTTTAAAATTGTTTTTTAATTGGCGTATAGTGTATTTGCAATGCTGTGTTTGTCATAGTTATAACTATGATTGTAGCTATAGTGGTTCAGTTATACATACGTTCGTTCTTTTCGCATATAGATTATTATAGAATATTGAGTAGAGTTCCCTATGCTTTACCGTAGGTCCTTATTAGTTATCTATTTTATATATAGTAGTGAGTATATGCTAATCCCAAGCTCCCAATTTACACCCCCTCCCCCGCCTCCCATGTCCCTTTTGGTAAAGAAGTTGGCTTTCAAAATCTGTGAGTGCATTTCTATATTATAAATAAGTTCATTTATATAATTAAAAAATTAGATTCCACATATGAGTGATATCATATGATACCAGTCTTTGACTTCACTTAGTATTACAATCTCTGGGGAAGAGCTAAGAATGGCTTCCGTGATGGCAGTTTTGGAAAATGGTTTCTATTCTGAGAGCATAAACTTTAAACAAAAAGTGTTAGTCTCTCAGTTGTGTCTGACTCTTTGGGAGAAGGAAAGAGCTACAGCCCACCAGGCTCCTCTGTCCATGGGATTCTTCAGGCAAGAATACTGGAGTGGGTTGCCATTTCCTTCTCCAGGGGATCTTGCCAACTCAGGGATCGAACCTGGGTCTCCCACGTTGCAGGTAGATTCTTTACCATCTGAGCCACCAGGGAAGCCCTATAAAAAGGAGGACCCATGTAGGAGGAAGATGGGAATACAGCCGTTACCCATAGAGCTGACGGCTCTGGCCCTGGGCTCTGACACCGGCACAGACACAGGTGCGCTTTTCTGTGGGAGCTCATCCCCAGTTCCCAAAGCCTGGCTCCTCCTCCCATCTCACCACATCTCTTGTCCTGACTCAGTGACGGGCCTTTGCTGTTTCAGGGAGTTCTGACCATCTCTTTTCTAATCTGTTGGCATCCGTCTGGGGCAGAGTGGTTGGGTGTGGGGAGGGAGGGCTATGTTTGTCTTAAAGCTGTGAGTCATTTTGGAGTATTGGTGTTCTTGGAGACTGATTTTCTCTTACTCAGATTTCCAGAGACAGAGGCTTTACGAAGTAATAACAAACCAAGGCTCCTCTTTGCCAAAGATTAAGTGAGCGAGCCTTGCACGCTTGCAAAAATTCAATAGCCGTATCAACTGAACTTTATCTTTCCCTTGTAATTTCCATGGTCCTCCAGCTGGCTCAGTGTTTCTGCTTTGTTTTTGCTGCCAAGAGTAGAAGCAGCTTTAACATCCCAGGAAATGTACTGTTTGTACCTAGAAGCATTGAACTTGATTGGTTGGTCCCAGATCTTTACTGTAGGTCACGTTATGGGATGTGGTTGAGTGTTTACATGAAAGCTCTCATCCCCACACGTAAGTGTTTCACAGATCACACAGCACTTGCATACTCAGAACAGCAGAAATCACAAGACGTCAGCCCTGGAGGAAGCCTTGAGAGTCTAGCGCACTTGGTTTTGCATCCCTGGGAGCAGATTTGATGTCTCCAAACAAAGATGCTTTTTGGAAGGGCAACACATTAAATTTTTTTTTTTTTTTTTTTGGCCATGGCAAACAGCGTGTGAATCTTAGTTCCTCCACCAGGGATCGAACCCATGCCCCCTACAGGGGGAAGCCCAGAATCCTAACCTTTGCATCCCCAGGGAAGTGCCAGCACATTCCTTTTGATACAGTCAAACCATATGTGAAGGAGAGTGTCTATGCTTTTCCCGAGAGCAGGCCTTTCGGGAGCAGCTGGTGGGAACGGGTCATGCGCCGGGCAGTGAGAGACCCTGCAGACAGCCCTCCACTGCACCCCCCAGGCCCTTCCCCCGGCTGTCCTGCTGCGGTTCCCATGGCCTCGCCCCAGCCAGACTCCAGGGCCCATCAATCAGCACTCCCCCTGCCACCACTGCAGAAAGGAGTCCTGTGCTTCTGGCTGGCGAGGTCGGTTTCCCAGCCACAAAGGCATCTTTGGCTCCTGGAGACCAGCCCTCCTCCTTGGTGACCAGACCATTGTTCTCTTCCGGAACAGTCATCGCTCACGGCTGTTCAGGGGCCAGAGAACAGAGTCACTTTGTCTCTGCAGCCAAGAAGGGCCCTGCATGGCTTCTGTACAGATGGGGAGGTGGCAGCAGAGGAGGGGGCACCCTGGAGGCAGAGATTGCAGGCTGGTCCTCCACAAGGATGCCTGCGGGCACAGCCTGCGAATCCAGGCCACACTTTGCTTCCCACATGTCCTGATGTTTCTAACCTGCAGAGATTCTTTGTCAACTTGCCGAGCTCTGTGTCTCCAGAGGTCTGTCTGCGGAGCCATTTGCAAATCTGCAAAAATTGACTTTATGTGCCAAGATGGGCCTGTCAGGGCTGGGGCCTTGGGACCTTGGGGACCAGCGGTCTTAGAATCATTCCATACATGCCCGACCCTGACAGTGATGCTGCTGGTGACTCAGGGATTCTAGTCCCACAAAAGCCAGCCATCCCCGTCCTTGTGGTTTTCTTTTTCTTGTCTTTCCTCCCTCCCTCCTTTCCTTCCTTGCTCTTTTGTTTTTTGGATGTGGACCATTTTTAAGGTCTTTACTGAATTGGTCACAATATGTTTTGGCTTTTTGGCTACGAGGCATGTGGGAATCTTAGTTCCCCGACCAGGGATAGAACTCACACCTCTGGCATTGGAAGGCAAAATCTTAACCACTGGACCCCCAGGGAAGCCCTTTCTTTGCTCTTTTAGTTCTTTGATTCTGGGAAACTATTAAATACAGTAAAAGAAAAGGAACACACCAAAAAGATGACAAGTTTTGGATTTACAAAATGAGCCTGCAAGAGGTTTCTTGTGCTTTATTTCTCAAATCTTCCCTCCTTCCAGTCTCACATGGGCACAGGGCACCTCTCCTTTTGGTGGGAACTTATGGTCTAGGGTTGAGGTCCACAACTCCCCAGCGTCCTGAGTGCTTCCTGAATTTCTGGGGTCACTCGCTCTTTGTCCAGACGCTGCCCCCAGACCTCTGCACCTCCCTCCCCACAAAGGCAATACCAGGACTCGCTTTGCCTCCTTGTCTCGCTCCCTTGTCTCGGGAAGGCGCTGACTGAAGGCAGGATGACTCATTTCTTTGTCATCCTCTCGCCCTACTCGGCCCGTCCAGCTATTCCCATCGCTTCTGTGCAGCAAGGATGGAGCGTCACATGGTTTGTGTGAGGCTCTTTGGCACTGGGTCAGCTCCAGGCCTCGCAAGGCCAGAGAAGCAGAGGAAGATAAGGACTGACAGAAGATAGGCTCCGGCTGTCCCAGAGCAGAAGACAAAAATACGCCCCTTCTGCTGAGTCTTCAGTTGCAAAAGGGTCTGAGGCACTGCAGCTGTTGGATCCTTTACCCTCAGGCCTAAGTGCATCCCTCCCCCTATCAGCCCCCTCCCCGCCCAGGGGGCCCCTCCCCCCATCTGTCCAATGAATGCAGAGGTCTTAATGCTCCACTTGTCACTTTGCCATTTTCCAGCATCTAGACTTCTGCTTCATGTAGGGCCCATTCACGTGCCCCTTGAATGTGCTCCATTCAAGGAGGACCTTGAATTCTTGAAATGACACAGTCACTTGATGACGGGCATCCAGAGAAAAGACAAGCCCCCCATCTGGGGGGAACAAACTTGCTGGAAGCCCTGGCTTATTGTCAGACAAGAGGAAGAGGAGCCAGGTGCCCCAGTCGCAGGCTGGTTCATTGCTTCATTCAGAATTTCTGCCAAGAGCCCTGGGCAGGCAGACCTCTCCCCATCCCAAGGCTTGGCTGAGATAATAAAGCTGGGACACCTACAAATATGTGAAACACGATTAACAGCAGGAAGAGAGAGGGGGAATGTGTTTATGAAGAGCTATTTTTAAAGATTCAAAGTACCCGGATAATTGGGGAAATTTTGAGAAAGGGGAAACTGGAGGACTGCTGAGCACCAAAGTCAGGGGTGATGGCCTGTGATCTGAAGACTCCCCACTCCGGGTCCTGTTCGGATGCCCTCGACCCCTAGGTCTTCCTTCTGAAGCTGCCTGGGACCAGCAAATGCCAGCAGGCTTCCTGCTCTGGGTGAGAAAAGGTCCCACCCCACTCCCCAGCCCCTGCAGAACATCCTGCCCTACCCGGGAAGGGCCTCCCCCCGGGGACAGGCCAAACTGGAACAAAGACCCAGATCCTGGCTTCTTTCTATTTCTTGCGTAGATAGGGAGGGGCGCGCTGGTTGGCAAGACGCCCTTTGAGCCCGAGGAATCTTCCCGGACAGTCCCGTCCCCCTCCTCCTCCCACAGCTCTGTGCGTGCCTTGCCTGTCACCAGTGGCCGCAGGTCACTGGGGCACAGATCGGCTCCCACCAGCCTCCTGCTCCTTGTTTTCTCATCCTTGCTCTGAAGGGGGCTTATGGCCATGTGACAGGACAGCATCTCTAACAGAAAGGAGCCCGAGCCAGCGCCGGGGTCAAAGTCCTGGGTGCTCCGAACCAAGTGGGCCCTGCGGATGCTTGGGATGAAGGGAGTGGGAGGGGTGGGAGCAGAGTTGTTGTGACTGAGGGGAAATGAGTCAAGGGAAGAAGAAGAGCCCTGGTTTAATCCTTGCCGACGAGGGAGCGAGTGAGGCTGCCAGACCACAAAATAACACCCCAACCGACTAACCCACTGTGAGCAGCTGAGGGCCGGAGCCCTAGCTAGGACCAGGCAGATGGAACCAGGGACGTGGGGCCAGGAAGATTTGACTTCGAACACCCAAACCAGATGCCGCCCCTCCTCTCTGCAAAACTGCACTTCACAGGGCCTGACTATTAAAGGAGGCCAGCTTCCCGATGGAGCAGGGAGGCAATGATGGAGGAGATTTCCCTTTGTTGGACAAGGAGATGTGGAAGTCCTCTGGGACTGGGCTCAGGCCATCTGAGGAGAGCTGGCTCTGAGATATGCCAACCCCAGATCTCCTTTGATTTCCTCTAAAAAGGTCAGAGAGGGGACACTGCTGTGGGTCCATCTAGTCAACCGCAGGGCAGGAGCTCACTTCAAGGGAAACTGGGCTGCAGCCAGTGCCAGAGGTGATGTCAGCCTTCAGCCCACAGAGATGTCTGAACAAAGCCATCTTCCAGCAACCCGTGTCCATCGCTAGATGCATGGATAAGCAAGATGTGGTCCATTTAGTCAGTGGGATATTATCCAGCCTTAAAAATGAAGGAAAGTCTAACCCATGTTACAGCACGGATGGACCTGAGATCATCATGCCCAGTGAAATCTCAGACACAAAAGGACAAATATAGTATAAGTCCATTTGCATGAGGCACCTGGAGTAGTCGGATTCATGAAAAGAGTGGGTAGGATGGTGGTTTCCAGGGGAGCAGGGATTTGGGGTTTTTGGGGTACAGAGCTTCAGTCTGGGAAGATGAACGTTTGGAGTTGGATGGTGGTTATGGTTGCACAACCATGTGAGTGAACTTAATGCCGCTGAACTTACCCTCAGAAGTGGTGAAAATGGAAAATATTTGTGTTCTGGGTATTTAACCACAAATATATACATGAGAACAAAAACACCATCTCCCAGACGCTGGCCGCGGCCTCTCCTGCCCTGGGAGCCAATGCTGGGAGGACCGACTGGCTTCTGAGCTCTGCTGCCCGCTGGGACCTCTCACGTCTCACGCTTATTTCCCCCTCTTCTTCCAGAATTTGTGGGACGCTCTGAGGAAATGATGAACGCAATGAAGACAGAGTTCCTGTGCGTGCTGCTGCTCTGTGGAGCCGTCTTCACGTCGCCCAGCCAGGTAGGTGTGCACTCGTGTCTGTGCTGGGATACACCGGGACACACTCCCCTCGGTGGACAAGGCTTGAGATCCAGGCTTCTGGTGGGAACCCTGCGCATCATTCTGACTCGAGTAAGCTCTGCCGCTCCGTGGCTTCTTTGGAGCTGTTTTTCAAGGATTTGCTTGAATGAATCCATGAAGTTTTTTTTTTGTTTTTTTTTTTACAAGTTTTTTTGGCTGTGCTGGGTCTTTGCTGCTGCACCGGGGCTTTCTCTAGTTTTGGAGAGCGGAGGCTACTCTTTGTTGAGGTGCATGGGCTTCTCATGGCGATGGCATCTCTTGTTGCGGAGCATGGGCTCTAGGCACACTGGCTTCAGTAGGTGCAACACAGATGCTCGTAAGTTGTGGGTCTCAGGCCCTAGAGCATGCAGCCTTCAGTACCTGTAGCTCCCGGGCTCTAGAGCACGGGCTCAGTAGTAGTGGTGGATGGGCTTGGTTGCTCCGTGGCACGGGGGATCTTCCCAGACTAGGGATCGAACCTGCGTTGGCAGGTGGATTCTTATGCACTGAGCCACCTGGGAAGTCAGAATCTGTGAAGTTTTTATAAAAGTGCAGGCGCTGTGAGCAAGCTGCCCATGTATTGCTTACCATCTAGTTAGGACGTGCTCTCCAAAGATCCCCAGCAGCTAAGAGCATCATTCAGGCCAAGCCCGTGATTCAGGCCAAGTGAGCGATGCCCACACAGCAGGATTTTAGAGACGGGGAGTGTGGATGGTTACACGGAGGAGATGGCGTGATGGCACACATCCCCACTAACCCACGGGTGGCTATTTTCATCTACAATTAATTAAAATGAAATGAAACTTAAATTCACTTCAGTTACATGACATAGGAGTGCTCAGTCGTCACGTGTGACCAGCGGCTGACGTATTGCATGGCACGGGTATTAAACCTTTCACCACTGAGAAAGTCCTTCTGGATAGGACTAGGCTAGAAAGGGAAAAAGGATCAGAGGGGAAGACAGGTGTGCACATTGTACCTGGGCCAGGTACTTGAGAGGGATGCTCTGGACAGGTGGGTTGATGGCAGTCTTCTGGTTTGACCACCTTTATTCTTCAGACACCTGCATGTGCTGACCCTTCCTCCGCCCCTGGTTTCTTTACAGGAAACCTACAGACGACTCAGGAGAGGCGCCAGATCGTACAAAGGTGAGACGTCGCTGGGGTGGAGGGCGGCCCACAGAGGCAGGGTCAGGGTCAGGGTGCCTGAGGCTCCACGTGACCTGCTTACTCAAGCTCCATGAAAGTCAGAGTCTGCAGAGATGCCTGTGTCCTCTCTTATCACTCACACAGGAACAGGTGTGCTGGCAAGGTGCCAGGATGTCAGGGAGTCACACACTGCTGGGAGCCCAGTGGCCCAAAGACCAGTTACACAGATGAGAACGGAGCCCAGAGAGCCTGAGTGACTTGCCCAGGGTCACACAGCCCCCAGGCCGCAGGGTTCTCCAGGGCCTTTCCCTGGACTGTGATCCCCTCCCTCCCCGGACTCCACACAGCATCTCTGTTAACTAACTTCTCTGTGCCTCTGTTGCTTCGGTTGGTAATTCAGAGACGACCAACCTGGGTTTCTTTATTTCACGGCAGTGCTGTGGGAAGATCTTCTCTGTAAGGCCATGTCTAGAGTTGAGACTAAAACTGCATGCACCATTCCCACTAGGATTCCAAGAATAAAAGATGCTTAGGCCCGAGTGTCTTGAACCTGATATGAAGAACTGCAGGTCCCAAATTACCCCTCCTCCCTCAGGACCTACTTCCCTTGGGTCTGGAAGGCTCTGCAACACCCGCTTAAGGTGGAAGCTTCCCCAGAGTGAGTCACGGCTTAACTCTCACTGCCTGTGGCATCAGAGAGCTCGGCCTTTCCTGCCCTCCTATCTTGGCGCCAACAGGCCCGCTGAAAGAACAGCAGTGCCACTTACCATGAGCCCATGTCACTTCCTCAATCCACTAAAGGTTATAGACTTTTTGAGCTGGCATTCTGATTTGCAAACAGAGAGAGAAAAAGGGAACACCTATTAATGGGACTCTTTCAACTATTTTCATTATACCAGAAATACTAACGGAAGTAGCACATTTTCTGCATAGACTAAAATATCACTTTTCTTTGTCTGGGGCCAGAATTGCATCATCTCAGTGTGAAAATACTCATGTGAATCCAAAGTTCTTGTAGGCAATTGCATACATGTGCCTCTTTTTTGATGAATTAAAATGAAAAATTAGAGTATTACTTAATAAATGTGTCTTGATGAATAAATTCTTTCAAAATAAGGTCCCATCAGAGGAAAAACAATTAAAGAGGTCTTTCTTAATTGTTTTTCACTAGTGGGTTTCATGTTTCAGTGAAACTAACATAAGGAGACAGTAGAAATATGCCATTATATTTTATTACTTATTTCAAGAAAATAACTGATTTTCATGGGAAATTAAATGTAAAGGTCACATAGTCATATGGAAAATAATATTGGCACATCCCCCTAATAAGCTGGATTTGAAAGTGGTTTTTTTTTAAATTTTAAATGAAAGGGGTCTTTGGTGACAAAATATGGGATATTTGTTGTCTTCTGCTGAGAGCAAGGAAGGACTAAAGGATGGATTTTCCTGAGACTGAGCAGGACAAAGAGGGGAAGCGTCAGTGTGGGGTGAGTGGGGCCCTAAAGAGGCCGGCCTGTCTGTCGTTACAGTGACCTGCAGAGATGGAAAAACGCAGATGACATACCTCCAACACGAGTCCTGGCTGCGACCCCTGCTCAGGGGCAACCAAGTGGAGCACTGCTGGTGTGACGGCGGCCGGGCCCAGTGCCACTCGGTGCCCGTCAGAAGTGCGTGTCCACGGTCCCCAGCCCGCCCAACCCTCTAATAGGGCCTCAGTTTGCTCATCTGTAAAATGGGAGAACAGTCGTATAGACTGTGGGGTCAGCTGTCAAGAGTCAATGAGTTTGGTTTCTGTAAAGTGCTCAGAATTGCGCCTGTGGGGAGGGTGCCCTCTTCAACTTTGACTCATGTATTCTTGGGGTGCCTGGAGAGTAATTCGGGGTTCCCTTGCTTCTACTTGGCAGGTTGCAGTGAACCTTGGTGTTTCAATGGGGGGACGTGTCGGCAGGCCCTCTATTCTTCAGACTTTGTCTGCCAGTGCCCGGAAGGGTTCATGGGGAAGCTCTGTGAAATAGGTGAGTGGCGGGCGGGTGTCTATGAGATGAGGACCTACCAGGGGAAATCCCACCTGCAAAATGATGCAGAAAGGAGAGCAAAGTGTGGTGTGATGACAGAAGAGTTGGAGTGGGGTGGGATCCCCTGAGGGTGCTCAGAGCCCCGGGATTGAGTCTGGAGCCTGGCGCTGCCTCTGCAGGGATGACAGAGGCGGCGCTGAGCCCCCCGTGGAAACTAAATGAAAAGGGGGCTCACGTGGGATGTGTCACGTGTCCCGCTTCCCATCAGATGCTACCGCCATGTGCTATAAGGACCAGGGTGTCGCCTACAGAGGCACGTGGAGCACGGCGGAGAGCGGGGCTGAGTGCGCCAACTGGAACAGCAGCGGCCTGGTCATGAAGCTGTACAGCGGGCGCAGGCCCAACGCCATCAGGCTGGGCCTTGGGGACCACAACTACTGCAGGTGAGGCAGCCTCCTTGCCCCCGGAGGGTTTCCTCTGGTGAGAAGCTGGGGCAGTCACGCAAAGACCTGTGCCAGGGTTTCCAGAGGAGCAGAACCCACAGGAGGCACACATATACAGAAACAAAGATATACATGCTCGTGGTGGTTCAGTTGCTAAGTCGTGTCAGACTCTTGTGACCCCTTGGACTGTAGCCTACCAGGCTCCTCTGTCCATGGGATTCTCCAGGCAAGAATACTGGAGTGGGCTGCCATTTCCTCTCCAGAAAGATATATCTATAGATATAGATATAGATACATATATACCTATATAAAGAGATATAAATATATTTCTATCTACATAAAGAGATTTATTTTAAGGAATTGGCTTTCATGACCGTGGGGCTAGCAGGTCTGGAATCCATAGGCAGCTCCCTCCCCAAGCTGGAAATTCAGACCCAACTTGACACTGCAATGTGAGACAGAATTTCTCAGCTTTTGCTCTTAATATGCCTTCAGCTGATTGGATGAAGTTAGCTGACCATCTACATGAACCACATGGACACATCCCTTTCCAGCACCACCAAGGCTGGCGTTTGATTGAATGACTGGGTGCAATAGCCCAGCCAAGTTAACACATAGAGCTTATCATCACAGTCCACCCCTTGTCAACGTGGCAGCCATATGCATCTCTGTAAACCATGTTTAATCTCCCAATAAAGGTGATTACAAAGTCATACCTCCACCCAACACAATCCGACTCTCCTATGTACAACAAACATAAATAACCCTCTCCCCAGAAGACAGTGAAGAGTCCTTGGCCTGAGAAACAGGGTTAACTGTTCACTTCCCCTGGCCTTTTTTTCAGAAACCCGGACCAAGACTCAAAGCCCTGGTGCTACGTCTTCAAGGCAGGAAAATACGTCTCTGAGTTCTGCAGCACTCCAGCCTGCACTAAGGGTAAGTGCAGCCTCCCCAGGGCCCCTACGGCCTCATGGAGTCCCGGGGGGTGGGGTGGGGAAGGGAGATCTAGGGAGATCTCAAGGAAAGGCTGATGGTCCTTCTGCAAATGAAGAGACAAAGGAGCGAATTGGTCAGTCACTTTGGCATCAGAGGAAGGAAGTCAAGAGGCTTAGGTCCTCATCAGGCTTGGCCTCTAACTACCTGTTTGACCTGGAGCCGCTCTCTGCACCCCGCTGACCCTCAGTTTCCTTGTGGACAGAGAAGATGGGGCACTACCGGTGGTTTTCAGTCCTTGTGGGAGTGTGCAAGTTCTTTCTTTTTTGATTAATTGGCCTATTTCTCAAGATCTCGCTCTGTCTCTGAAGACTTTTAATGTGAGAAAATTTCCCAGATTTAAAAAGTACTCAGCTACAAAAAGGCACCATGAGTTCAGTGGTGCTTTCCCAAATAATGATGCTATTTAATCACAATAGTGTAAAAATATGTTTCAAAGTTCTAAATATACATGTATAAAAATGTACATTCAGGCTACAAGTGACGCTGATAGACTTGTGAATTTGAGAGCTCTTTAGAGTAACTTTAATCCTGGAGAAGGGAAGAGCTACCCACTCCAGTATTCTTGCCTGGAGAATCCCTGTGGACAGAGGAGGCTGGTGGGCTACAGTCTATGGGGTCGCACAGAGTTGGACACGACTGAGCGACTAAGCAGAGCACAGCACAGTGTAACTCTAAAGCATCCTGCCCACCCCTAGATCTGGCATAAACTGGGACTCACTGGTGCCGATGCTCTCAAAGGCCCCTCCTCACTGGGTTACCGGTGCCTGCTAGCGTCCTGTGTCAGTTTCAAATGGGGAGAAAAGAGGGTAAAATGGGGGCAAATACGCAGTATTTGAAGGTTCATACTCTTGCTTCCCTTCCAAGTCCAATAAATCCTTCAAAGCCCTGGCAGACAAAATCCGAAAAAACTGGGCCTGCACACATGTCCCCCCCCCCCCCCACAGAAGACCCCAGGTTGACAGCAGCCTGTCAAGTAGAAACAAGGAAACCCTTAACAGCCTTCCAAGCAGCTCTAATCAATCCCCACTAGCTGAACTGGACAGCCTTTCCTGAACCTGAATATCCCTCAGAGTCTCCCTTAACGCAGCCCAGTGATGGTGGGGGCTGGCACCAGATGGAACCGCTGACCACCCTGAGCGAAAGCATTTGAAGGAGAGTAAAGGCCGAGGTGGGCAGGCTGCCCCCACCCAGCCCGGGGCGCCCCAGGCCGCAGCCCCAGGCTTCAGGCCCTGCTGCAAACCCCACTTGCTGCTTGGGCACTTCAGCGGCTGTGTTTCAGTTTGGATTTCCTGCGTTCCAGTTGCAGAAGAAGATGGGGACTGCTACACTGGAAACGGGCTGGCCTACCGCGGCACCCGCAGCCGCACCAAGTCTGGGGCCTCCTGCCTCCCGTGGAATTCCGTGTTCCTAACCAGCAAGATTTACACCGCCTGGAAGAGCAACGCGCAGGCTCTGGGCCTGGGGACGCACAACCACTGCAGGTGTGCCTCCTGGACCGCGGGGGCGTGTCTGCGCGGAGGGCGGGGCGGGGCCAACGCGGAAAATCACACGTGAAAGGCAGGTGGGTGGGAGGCAACGGCTGCTATGGTCGGACCCATATCCCAAGCTAAGAGGGGCTGCCCTCACCTGCTCCATCCTCCCGAGGGACATCTGGGAGCACATCCCAGCACAGCTGGGAGATGAGAACAAAATGCAGAAGATAGGAATGATTTCCTAGGTGGTGGTGAGGGATCTATGGCAGAGCCCCCCTCCAGGGCTCAGGATTGTCCCCCACCCCTCCCCGCTCCCCGCCCCGCAGTGGGCCGCCTTCCCCTCTTCTCTGGCTTGTGATGCGATTGGAAACCATCCCTCCTCACGCCCAGGAATCCGGATGGGGATGCCCAGCCTTGGTGCCACGTGTGGAAGGACCGCCAGCTGACCTGGGAGTACTGTGATGTGCCCCAGTGCGGTAAGGCCAGCTCCCCTCACCCAGCATTATTCTTGCCTGTGTCCTCCGCCGCTTCCCACATCTGGGAAGCTGTCTGGTTCAGGCTACGCAGTGGCCCGCTTTTCAGGAAGGCTGGACCTGGGTGGGGAGGGGGCTTGCCTGGCTGGAGCCATGGTAGATGGCAACGCTGTTGGGCAGGTGATGGGAGGGGCAAGAGAAAGGAAAGGATACAGCCATTTCTCATGGATGGCATCGGGCTCCAGGCTGCTGTCTGGAGATGCCTTGTTAGTAGTGATGGCAGCCTGGATGTGAGGAGGAGGGAAGCAGAGGCTCCGTCACTCTGTACAGATGCTGCAGAAGTGCAGCCGTGGGTGGAAACCCGGGTTCCCAGAGGAGACACTGGCCTGGGGCTTGGGGACCTCACCCAGGCCCGCAGGTCTGAGACCGCGCTCTGTCCTCCCCCCCACAGTTACCTGTGGCCTGAGAGAGTACAAGCGGCCCCAGTTCCGCATCAAAGGAGGCCTCTTCGCCGACATCACCTCCCACCCCTGGCAGGCCGCGATCTTCGTCAAGAACAGGCGGTCCCCGGGAGAGCGGTTTCTGTGTGGGGGTATCCTGATCAGTTCCTGCTGGGTGCTGTCGGCCGCCCACTGCTTCCAGGAGAGGTAGGAATGCGCACCTAGCCGGCCTGCCGTCCCGCTAAAGCCTCGGACCAGGCCCGATACAGAAGAGCATCCTCACACCTGTTTCTCCATCAGGTACCCGCCTCACCATCTCAAGGTGTTCCTGGGCAGGACGTATCGGCTGGTCCCTGGAGAGGAGGAGCAGACGTTTGAAGTAGAAAAATACATCATCCACAAGGAATTTGATGATGACACTTATGACAATGACATCGGTAAGACGTCCGGCTCTCCCTGGCCCCAGTTAGACCCCCCAGACCCACACTGCCCTCCTCCTCCTCCCAGGCCCCCGGCCCCTCCTTCCCCTCCCCGGAAATCCCCACTCTCTTCCTCAATCCCCCTCTCCCAGCGCTGCTGCACCTGAAATCGGACTCGCTGACCTGCGCCCGGGAGAGCAGCTCCGTCCGCACCATCTGCCTCCCAGACGCCAGCCTGCAGCTGCCCGACTGGACGGAGTGCGAGCTGTCCGGCTATGGGAAACACGAGTCCTGTGAGTGGGAGGAAGTCGCCGTGCCATCCTGTCTGTCTGGGGGCAGCGTGGGGGGCGGGTGCTGACCAGAGAGAGGAAAGAGCGGTCCTGAGAGTGTCCAGTCCAGCCCCGGGGCAGGCTCTGCCGCTATGATAGTCTGGGCAAGTTCCTGCTAAGTGAAGCCCTGCCATCCACCTTCCAGCCAATGGCCCAGTCGGTCAAGAGAGAGGTCTGAATGGCAGGAGAGCTTTAAAGGCTGAAGATTTCAAGGAGGTTTCGATAAAACATGGAGTGAGCTTAGTTAAGGGTGTGGTTCCTAGACTCTGCCTGCCACCCAGTAGCCCTCACCCTGCACCTGGCGAGCCCTGTGATCCAGGTGTGGATTTTTCATTTCATGTTGCTCCAAGCCTCAGTTTCCTCATTGGTAAGAAATGAATAGATTGTATGAGGCTTAAATGAGATATTAGGTTAAACCAGTGGTTCTCAGCTAGGGTGCTCTTGCCCGCTAGGCAACATGTGGCAATGTCAGTTATTGTGACGACCCAGGATGGAGGTTTATACCCACATTTAGTGAGTAGAAGCCAGTGAAGCTTCCTGGTGGCTCAGATCGTAAAGAATCCACCTGCATTGCAGAAGACCCTGGTTTGATGCCTGGGTCGGGAAGATCCCCTGGAGAAGGGCATGGCAACCCACTCCAGTATTCTTGCCTGGAGAATCCCATGGACAGAGGGGCTTGGTGGCTACAGTCCATGGGGTCGCAAAGAGTCAGACATGCCTGAGGGACTAAGCACGCGGGCACACAAAAGCCAGGGATGCTGACAGACATCTGCAATACACAGTGCAGCCCCTGCAGAACTGTTCAGTTCAGTTCAGTTCAGTCACTCAGTCGTGTCCAACTCTTTGCGACCCCATGACTCACAGCATGCTAAGCCTCCCTGTCCATCACCATCTCCCAGAGTTCACTGTGATCTGGCCCCAAATGGCACTTGTGCTGCTCTTGAGAAACCCTGGGTGAAACTCTATGAAATTGCCATAGAGTTTGCCCACCCTTCTGCAGGTCAAAAGGGTAATACATTGGCAATTTCATAGGATTCAACTTAATACACGTAAAAGACTAATCAGTATTAGCTATCATCACAAAGTTCAGCTTTCTCCTTCCAAAAGGTTTTTAAATAACTTTCCCTAAAGCCACAAGCTGTCTTCCTGTTCTCTTTCAGCTTCTCCGTTCTTTTCCGAGCGGCTGAAGGAGGCTCACGTCAGGTTGTACCCATCCAGCCGCTGCACTTCCCGACACTTGTTTAATAGGACCGTCACCAACAACATGCTGTGTGCCGGAGACACACGGAGCGGCGGGGACCACACAAACCTGCACGATGCCTGCCAGGTAAACGCCGGCGGCTCTCCTCTCCTGAGCACCCCCCATCCAAGGGCAAAAGTGTTCCTCAGCCAACTGGTTCCTAACCAAGAAAAAAAAAGTTACAGCCAGAAAGCAGTGATTCATCTGGGGCTGGGGGATGGGATCTAGATGAGAGCCTCAGAGAATAAAGCAACTGGAGCCAAGATCAAAGTCACCCAAACTGAAGACATCTAAACGGCAGTAAATTTCCCCAATGTCTGTGCCGGAACCCCCGCCTGGTACAGGATTTCCTGTAAGCCCAGGCAATTAAACAACTATCAAAGTGATGGATAAAGCCACACAAGTTAAGACAGCTTTGGTTTCTGTGGGTGCTGGGGAATCGGGGTCTCTTGGGTAGCGTGGGAGGAATGGCAGCTTCCTGGAAATAGGAGAGAGATGACCTGTGAGAAAGAAGTTTTAGGAACTCGCTTTCAGCCCTCTGATGAGGTTTCCCCCTGGGAAAGCACACCATTACAGGGTCTCTGGGTTGGCGTCCCCATCAGAGCTGGTACGTACCTGTATTTCATGATAACTCTGAGTGTAAGACACAGACCAGTGTAAGGTAGGACCTAATGGAGCAAAGGAACCCTCAATGCGGGGCTGTTTTCATGTCCACTGTGCTGCGGGCTCTCACTGAGGCTGGGGGACGGGGGCGTGGCTGGAGGCAGTGGGGCTGCGCGCTCCCACTGAGGGGTGCCCAGTTCTGATGCGGGGATCACACCCGCATCTCCTCCTCTTGCCTACGTGACAGCCTTTGGTCTCTTTTTGAAAGGTTTTCTCAGACACCTCCACCACCTAGTTTGACAGTCATAAAAGGTTGTGTGCAAAGTGAAACCATGATCTATCAGCTAGCGTCAAGTTAAAAACAAGTCATTTCAATTAAATAAGACAATAACAGCTAATGATTGCCAAGAGTTCTACTAAATGCCCTACATTGTTCTCAGGAGCTTTTCAAGCTTTCTTCCAGTTCATTCCCATAACCTCATAAGGGAAGTACTATGATTTCTGTTTTAGATTATTATTATTTAGTATCATTCAGCTAAGAATACTGAAGTCCAGTTGCCTAGGGCCACACAGCTAGTGGTGGCTTTACCACCCGCTGGGGACGAGGTATCGCTAGTGGTAAAGAATTTGCCTCCCGGTGCAGCAGACGCAAGAGACCTGGGCTCGATCCCTGGGTTGGGAAGGTCCCCTGGAGAAAGAAATGGTAACCCACTCCAGGATTCTTGCCTGGAAAAAGCCCATGGACAGAGGAGCCTGGTGGGCTACCGTCCATGTGATTGGAAAGAGTCCGACATGACTGAGCACTTGTCAGCAATGTCTGAGCTCAAGTCCACTTTACAACAAAACTACACCCTAATTCTGTAATGGTCCGAGATTGGGGAGGTAAAATTTCCCTCCCTGAAACTGAGCACGTTGAAGGATACATATTAGTGCCTCATATTAGTGGTATGTAGAATACATATCAGCACTATAAGCATTCACCCTAACATCCCCGCAAAGAGTCTGCACTTTTGCACACAGCTGACCTCTTCTCCCTTCTGCAGGGTGACTCGGGCGGCCCCCTGGTGTGTATGAAGGACAACCACATGACCTTGGTCGGCATCATCAGCTGGGGCCTGGGCTGCGGGCGGAAGGACATCCCGGGTGTGTACACCAAGGTGACTAACTACCTGGACTGGATTCGAGACAACACACACCCATGACCAGGAACACCCCGTTTCCCCCTACGTCACAGAGACCCCGCTTCTCCCACCTCTGAAGACTCACCGCGGCAGGGCCTTCTTCACACAGCAGAAGTGGGGGGAGGGTGTAGTTTCACAGGTACTTTTCCATTTTGGAAGTTTTCAGGGCTTAAGGGCTGAACTGTACTGTCAGACGGGAAGATGGATAAACGCCAGTCCCTCGTGGAAAACCACTCCCCAGGGCGGAAGCCCGCTTCCTCCTCTATGCATACGAGCGTCTTTGGAAAGGGGACCACAAAGATGAAAGCATGTCTCAGTAGGCAAAGATAACTCGAGCCTTCGGGAAAGAAGGGTTAGACGTATTCTACTAGAAATAGAATGTCTATTTATAGTCCCAAGGAAGCCCAGCAGGAACCTCCTACCCAGGGATGGGCTGGCTGGCCAGACCACGTTCCTCGACTCCAGCCCTTAAGTCAAGTGTTGGGCTCTCCTTTTGCAGCTCTTGGAGGGAATCCTGTTGTGTATAGTGTAATTCTTTTTCTTTATATGTTTCATGATAGAACCAGGAGACACGTATCATTTTAATAACTGATAAACTAGGCTCTCGCATATTTATATCAGTTCATTTTTGTTTGTACTCTGTTGCCACTACCTGTATGATACCGTACTGGAATAATAAATTCTGATATATTTTTCACATATCTTCCCCAATCAGAGTGGACTCTTCCTGTTACACACAGTACCTTCACAGCTTTTATTCCTTACTCACGTCCACATTCTTGGAATCATTGGGAATATTTCCTTTCATTGGCTTCCTAGGCGGTGCTAGTGGTAAAGAACCTTCCTGCCAATGCAGGACACATGAGAGGAGAGTTTGATCTCTGGGTCGGGAAGATCCCTTGGAGTAGGAAAGGGCAATCCACTCCAGTATTCTTGCCTAGAAAATCCCATGGACAGAGGAGCCTGGCGGGCTACAGTCAGTAAGGTCACAAAGAGTCAGACACGACTGAAGCGACTTAAGCACACACACACACATTCAGAAGAGGTGCTGTGCCAGGTGCTGAAAAGGTAAAAGGAAAGAAAGAAACTCTTGGTTTGACAGGGAAATGGGGATTCAGAGAAATAACAAGGCAGGGTGGAGATGAACCACAAATGGTGGACAGAAAGTTTTGCTGAAATTCAGCTCAGGAAGGATTTAAGAATCTTAAGAACAGAACTTCCCTGGTGGTCCAGTGGTTTAAGACTCTGTGCTCCAAATGCAGGGGGCCTGGGTTCAATCCCTGGCCAGGGAACTAGATCCCACATTCCATTGAAGATCTCATGTGCTGCATGCAGCCATGAAGATCTCATGTGCTGTACCTAAGACCAAAAAAAGAGAGAAACTTAAGGAAAAAATAAAATTGGGTAGGCTTTTCAAAAATTGAGCAAGATTTGGGCTGGTGGAGAGGAATGATAAAGGCACTCTTTTTAAAATTTTTCTTAAAATTTTATTGAAGAATAGTTGATTTACAAAGTCATGTTAATTTCTACTGCACAGCAAAGTGATTCGGTTATACACATATATACATTTTTTTCGTATTCTTTTCCATGATGGTTTATTACAGGATACTGACTATAGTTCCTGAGGCAAGGAGCTACCACTGCATGAAAATCTAAAGATCTGGAGGGCAAGAAAGGCAGCAGAGTGTGGGGAGGAATTGAGTTATATTTTGTCCAAAGTGAAGTTCATGAAGAAGAACGTAGGTTAGAATTAATGATGGCACTTTGAATGGTAAACCGAACTTTGGACTTAATTCTCTTGGCAGCAGGGGGCCGCAGACACTTGGGGTTAGGGGAGCCGATGGCCCAAGCGAGGTTCAGGGAAGATATTCACGGGAGGGGAGTAGGTGGGAAGACACCCCGGACAGGACTCCAAGGGAAAACAGGAATAAATCAAGAAGATGCTGACACAGATTGGGACTGACGTATACACACCGCTATACGCAAAATAGATAACGAATAAGAACTGCCATATAGTACAGGGAACTCTACTCAAAACTCTACATGGGAAAAGAATCTAAAAAAATGAGTGAATATATGTAAATATAAAACCGATTCACTTTGCTGTATACCTGGAGCTAACACGACGTTGTAGATCAACCATTTTCCAATAAAGTTTTTTTTTAAAGAATTCACTCCCAGACCAGTCCACACAAGTATGTTACTTAAGCAATGCTGCTTCCTGCTTCTCTTGACTTTCTTTCTGCTCCTGAGATGTAACGCACACCCCTGCTTGCCGCCTGACCGTTTGTTATCACTGACACCCTGGATCTAAGAATAAACCTGATGACGTGAGGCTTGCTGTTGGGTTACGTGCTGACAGTTCCTTGGCGCAAATGTGGTCGTAGTTCTCTCTCCTCTCTCTCTGGAGAGGCGGTCAGAACTGCTCAACTTAGAAGTTCTTAAAAGAATAGTTTCGACTCACAAAAGAAAGAGAATCTAAAGCCCAGAAGCTTGATTCCAGCGGTGGGCGGTGGGAGTAGCGCTGGGGAGGGGGCACTGATTTCTCTGACAATGCTCGGTCCCGGGACCCGTTCAATAAGTCACAGATTTCCTGACTTCAGCCTGTGAAAGGGGCAGGTTTTGTCTTAGGTAGATGTGCACCTTAGCCCTCTGGGGAGAAGACGGCTGGAAGACAGTGGTAAGGAAGACCCCTGTAACTGCAGCTCTGGTCGGAGTTCTGCTGGTTTCATCCCCTCCCCCGTTGCAGAAGGAGCTTTTCTCCGGACAGTTGTGTTATTGAAATGAAGTGAAGCAGTGGAGGGCTCCTTTGATGGAAATGCAAAGTTAAAAGGCCCCCACATTCCTCTGAGTGAAGCCCTGGAAACCGCAGGCTGCTTGAAGACAGGTGCTCAGCAGAGGCCACTGACAGAGCTCCAGGCAGGGCCCCCAGCCCCGCAGGACAGATGCATGTGGATGAGGCTAAAACACAGTCAGAGCACAACATGTCACTACCCGGTGTGGGTTAGGAGAGTCAGGATAAAATGTCTGGGACGTGTCCGGGGAAGGAGGGCGGTAGGGGAAATAAGTAGTACTGCTTTACTATCTCTGGCTGGTTAATAAAACAGACGTTAATAGAAACCCAAAGAACAAAAAACATCCTCATATAATCATGCAAACAACTTTAATGGGTAAAGACCTAGAGAAACTCAAATGATGGAAACTACTGTTCCCCTGGAGCTCCCATCTTAGGTCAGGTTGTCGAAAGAGGATCATAAACTTTGGTTCCACATCTAACCTCGAAAGTCAAAGACTCACAAACTTGGGGTCTTGAAGCAAAAGTTAAAGAGTTTCAGTTTCCTTCAAAAAAATTTTTTCTAACAATTAAAAAAAAAAAATTAATGTCATTGTTGGCACTGAGTCACCACCTACTGGCCACAGAGGAAAGTACAAGTGTTATAAACCTTGCTGGTCACACCGTGAGGCTAAGGAAACAGCCAGACCCAAGGCAGCGAGATGAGTCAATGAAACAGACAGGATGGGGTAGCAATAAACTTGTGGTCGGAAGGCAGAGAGAAGTCCTCGTCTTAGCGTCCCCTGCCATGAGAGGACCCTTGTTTCCACATCCCAGGAGACTCCGGGAAGGCTTCACAGCAATTAGGATAACCAGGACCCCTGCACCCGGCTTCACATCCGAATTAATCCACCTAAGAAGCACGAGAGGCCAGGACAGGGAAAGCGCTAGAACAGACACCAGCAGCTTCAGTGGTTTCGTCTTCTATACCCTGGGGAACATAATTTGATTGATCTGGACCTTTGTTCTCACGACCTGCAAGATGACATACCCAAACCATATATACAGCTTCGGTCTGCTGGTTGGAAAGTGCAGATGCAGTGAGATCCCCTGAATTCCTCTTTCTTCTGCTTCCGCTGGGCATGTGTGCAGAGCGTCACCCATGGTCCTAGTAACAAGACACTCAGGACATGAAGGACTGGCAACACGCAACTTTATTAAGATTTAAACAGAGAAGATGCTTCTGCACGTTAAACAAGTGTGGAACCGAGTGGCTTGCTGGGGGCACCCGGTACCACCTATGCTAACACACCACCGGGGTGAGGGGGTGTCCCAGGGTCTGCAGCTCGGTGGGGGGTGCTCCCCTGCTATGGTCTGCGGGCCCCACAGCCCCAGTACTTTACTTCTTAAATTCTTCCCTTGAAATTAGGATGAGCTGCCCTGGAGGGAAAAAGACAGCTAGACTTATAAACCTAAGGGTATTCGGGGACCAAGATGGGTTGTCTCCTGTGACTGAGGAAACCCTGAAATCCTCCAGAGCGCTCAGGAGTAGTAGTTCCGCTGTTCTGGAATGTACAGGCAGAGACGTTTCCCTACCACGGCAGGCGCAGGAATGGGATCTTGGATCCAGGACAAATTTTGGAGTGATGGGCTATGAGACACAGCACAACAGACCCCAGAGCAAAACCACAAAGCAGCATTATTCTGCAGCAAAAAAACAAATCCAGGAAGTAGGAAGAGAAAACTATAGGAAAAAAAAATAAAAACCACTACCTAAGTACTTGGAAACAGGGCATTAGAGAAAAATTGTAGGGTTGGAGAGCACAAAGTCTTCATTTCTCTCCGTGCACAGAGCAGAACACAATATCGCATCATAAACTATAATTTAAAAATACCTGTCTGATCTATAAATATCGGAATGGGTGATGGGCACACTGAGCTGAATGGAGAGCTTCCCGCTGCAGAGGCCTGCAGGCCACCTTCAGCTGCCGTGTTTCCTGAACCGGGCCGCACATGCACAGCGTGACCCATCTTCCTACAACATCGGTTTTATTCAACGACTGAAGGGATCTGGGGAGGGGGGGCGGGTCTTAAAAACAAACATGGACTGGTCGATATATATTGCTAATAAATAGATTATACAGGGGGGGTAGAGAACAGAAGACACTCTGAGGAAATGTCGTTACTGGACCTGCCCCCAGGACTGTCCGCTCCTGTCAGCGTCTGGCTGAGAGTGACCGCGGGAAAGCGTGCCGACCGGAGGGTCAGGCTCCAGCCCCCAGGGAGCCCCTGACGGACATGGACGAGGACCGAGACACACAGCCTGCCCTGGGGCTGACGGGAGCAACAATTCTGTGAAGGAGTGGAGCTGTTTGGGGAGGGGTGGATCAAGGAAAGAGGTATTTGAGACCACCGCCCCCCAGGGAGCGGGCAGGGCACCGTCTCACCAGAGACTGCGGCCCGTTGCTGCGGGCAGGCAGCCCTCAGCCTCTGCAAGCTGGTGGGAGCGGCGTCCCAGCCTCTGAGGGAAAAGTCCCATCCCACTGGGGCTTCTGTGTCAGCAGGGGGCTCCGATTTAAGAAGCTTCCAGTTTGCTTCTAGAAGTACAGATCTTTATGCTTGTATACAAACAGAGGGCTCACAAGGAAACTCACTCCACTCCGTTCCTCCCAGCCCCTCCTGGGGGTGGAGATGGGTGCCCCTTTCTCTTCACTTTAATGAGGGTGCACACACTCTATGCCTTCCCCGTGCCTTCCTCTACTAACATTCCTTTCCTTCCAAGTGCCGCTCTAGTTCTTTTTCCCCCTGGGGTTAAAAAACAAAAACAAAGAAGTCTTCCCTTGGCTGAAGAAAATTACAGCCGAACAAGTAACAAACGCTGGTCTTTTCCTGGGATAACCCCGTTACAAAGTTACAGACAGTTCAACACGCAGTCAGGTACCTCCCGCTGCGACCCACGCCTCTGCTCTGAGAACTGCGTTGGAGATGCTGGTGGGTGAGTCCTGCCCCGGCCCCCCGGCGACCCTGTCTCCCTGGATTCGCTCCACGGTGCTGAAGGCTAAGGAAAACGGGAGCCGGTGGGTCCAGAGTGGGGCACGGACCTACGAGACAGGCTGATGGGTTTTACTTCTAGACAGGTTAAGAAATGAAAAAGTGTTCGTGAGCGTCTGCTTTGCGAAATTCTCGCTTCAGGTTCGAACTTGGAACTTCCCAGCTTTGGTCATGTACTTTATGCCCTTGAAGGGTTTGTACTTCTCTCCATACATATCCAGACGATTCACTTTGAGGCCTGCAAGGAAGGAAGGTAAGCATTATTCCTAAGAAGCAGGTAGCATAACTGGTTAATTCACGTCAACTCAAAGAGCTTCAAGGGCTGGAGAAAGTTGTAACCGTGAACCGGAAAATGTGTGTGTGTTCAGTCGCTCAGTTGTGTCCAACTCTTTGGGATGCTACGGATCCTTTGGACCATAGCCCGCCAGGCTCCTCTCTCCATGGGATTCTCCAGGCAAGAATACTGGAGTGGGTTTCCATTTCCTTCTCCAAGAGATCTTTCCAACCCCTGGATCGAACCCGAGTCTCCTACATCTCCTGTATTGCAGGCCGATTCTTTACCTTCCGCTACCTGGGAACCTACACTTAATTATGTCACTTGAACACAGCTGACAGATTCTTCACCCCTGGGACATAGGCTGAAAATAAAAACCTGCGCCAATAAAAACCCAGCCAATGAGATCTGTCCCTGTGGTGCAAAGGGCAGAAAGTTATATGCAGGCTGAAACGAGGGTAAGAAAAAATAAGACCACTCCAGATTTTTCTCAAAGTTATGGGGTTGGACATATGAATTCATAACAACAAAATTAAGAAATTCATAATCAAATAAAGGTATAACTGAATGAATAAACTAATGATGAAAAGTGATGAATTAATTCTTCAGTGCTTCTTAAATATTCTCACTGGACTAAGAAAAGAACATTTTATACTATTCAGAGCTTCAAAGTTTATTAAGCATTTTAACATGAAAAGAGCTTATCGTTTAAATGAATTCTAATCATTTAAACTAGATGTGGTCCATTGGTAAAGAAAACAAGAACTTCATATAAAGCTGAAGTCATCTCCTATCCACCTGAAAGGGTCATTCTAAGAATTAAATAAGAAAATAGATGAAAAGAGCTTAAGTTAGTGCCTGGCACGTAGTAGACACCTGCAGAGAGGTAACAAGTCTTGATATCACCCTGGGTGGTGGGGTGTAAACTGTAGTTGATAACTCAGGTCAGCCAAGCGTTCCACATGATCACAGCACACGTGAAATCTTCTGAAATTGGGGGAAAGGTGGGGAATTCTTTTTACTCACCAGCTGAGAATGCAGACACATCCCCATACTGAAGACCCTGGGATGGTCCAACCAGCGCCCCCAGGGTGACTCAACAACGGCCCATGAGCACTTCCATCTCCAATACTGATGGAGGGTCACAGACTTCCTCCAGAAATGGGCTGGGAAGGATCTGACTAAAGATCACATATCAGCTGACAAAACCCAACTCTGTGGACAGGGAGCAGCTGGGGGGGCTTTGTGACATCGCCACCTTGGACCCCCACCGACCCCCAACCCTGAGCTGGGCGTCACTTACCAGAAATGGCCAGTTGCTGGATCTTAAACTGCAGGTTGATCGTGGGGTTCTCATCCGGTTTGGAAGCTCCGGCCTGGAGACTCATGGTTCCCTTCAAACTTGGGAGCTTCTGGGGATTTATTTTCCCTACATCCCAAGATAGCATCTCCAAAGAGAAGGAAAAGAGGAAGTTATGGTGGAAACTACACCTGAGACGCCTGAGCTCCCTGTGTTCCTATGACCTCCTGGGGGTTTCCCAGAAGAGAATGCTCCTTGTTACTGTGAATTATCTCGGTGTCCTCAACCACGTCCCTTTCGTCAAGCTCGCCTTTCCACAAGACAGAAAGGGGTGCTGCAGAGCTCCTGCTATTTCAAACACGGGCAACTCGAACCTCGTGCATATCCTCCTACCTTGGTGACTGGGTCAAACGTGTGTGTCCCCTGAGACGGCGTGAGGCTCATGTTCAGGACGCCTCTGGGCATCTGGCTGGTGACGGTCACCCCCTCTATGGTCTTCCCCATGGTCTGCTTGGGCCCCACCGTTATTTCAAAGCGGCCGAGTGAGCTACTGTCCCGGAAGCTGATGCTATGTTTAACGTACACTGGAATCGCCACCAGGCTGGAAAAGAGAGGAGACAAAAAGCCCACATCGTCAACGTATCGGAAAAATGGCCACTTTTCCCTTTTCTGTTCCGTTGGCAACTTTCCCTCCCTCACCTCCGTCTTTGTTTTACAGAGTATGCAGAGAAAAACCCTCTAGACGTCTTTGATCGTTTTCTTTCCGTAATCTGAGATGTTGAATAGTCAGTCCACTAACTCTTCTAACGACTCTTAGAATGAAATCAACAAAACCAAAGAGCAGACTCGGTGGACTCTGAGGAAAAGGCATGGCAAACAGAAATCACATTTCCGTGTTTTAACGTTTTGCATGTGACCGACAATTATTTGCACTTGGGAGAGTAACGTTCATACCTCATGGGGCTTTTACAAATTCGTGAGAGTGCTTTTAACTTGACTTTGATCCTTACAAAAACCCCTAAGGGATGGGGTCGGCATGATCTGACAGAGAAACTGCAGGCTGATACTAAAGTTGCAACCATCCTTGGCATCTGTGGAGTACTACTTCCTGGGGCCAGCATGACCCTACAGGTTTTCCCTCGATTACTCATTTAATCCTCCCCATAAGTATGAGGCAGGCATTGCTTCTGTCCTGATGTCATTAATACTGATGTCCTTATACTTAACCATTCAATAACTTGCCAAGGTCATGTATCATCAGTACTGCAGGTGGGGCTTAAGTACGGGCAGTCTGATTCCAGAGCTTCTGCTCTCAAGCACTCAGATATTTCCCCAAATTATTTATTCCGAATCCCACAGGAAGGCCTCAGTGGCCGAGAGGTTCAAGGCTCTCTTCAATCTACACATCTACTCTATGCTGCTGCTACTGCTAAGTCACTTCAGTCGTGTCCGACTCTGTGCTACCCCATAGACGGCAGCCCACCAGGCTCCTCGTCCCTGGGATTCTCCAGGCAATAACACTGGAGTGGGTTGCCATTCTCCAATGCATTAAAGTGAAAAGTGAAAGTGAAGTCACTCAGTCGTGTCCAACTCTTCGAGACCCCATGGACTGCAGCCTTCCAGGCTCCTCTGTCCATGGGATTTTCCAGGCAGGAGTGCTGGAGTGGGGTGCCATTGCCTTCTCCATATCTACTCTATGCCTTCCCCCAAAAGAACTCAGAGTCCATAGTAAAGAGAATGTTCAAGACCCAAAGTCACTGAGTCGTATGGTTCTTCAGAGTACCACTCACTGCTTTTTTGGGGTGAAAGTGATTGAAATACAGGTATTCTCAGATTCCATGTTTAGGCACACAATAATAACAAAACTAACAGCAGCAAACGTAATGAGCACTTATTTTGTGCGGAAGCCACTATTTAGAGTTTCTTATTTAACCCTCATAACAAGGCACCTTTATTATTTTCAAGTTGCTTATTACTTTACTGTTGATGTTTAGTCGCTCAGTCGTGTCCGACTCTTTTGTGACCCCGTGGGCTGTAGCCTGCCAGGCTGCTCTGTCCATGGGATTTCCCAGGCAAGAATGCTGGAGTGGGTGGCCATTTCCTTCTCCAGGGGGGTCTTCTGGACCCATGGATTGAACCCGCGTCTCCTGCATTGGCAGGTAGATTCTTGTCCACTGAGCCACCAGGGAAGCCCCTTACTTCATTACATGTTACTTTCACTACTTCAGCTTTCCTAGATATAGAAAACAGGCACGGGAAAGGAGAAACAACTCACCCGCGGTTACCTGATTAGTTACTAGGTAACTCCAGAGCCTGAGTTCTTCATCGCTGCGGATACTGTTTCCAAACACACACACACGCGCACACACGCACGCACGCACGCACGCACTCTGCCCTCAGGTTCGTGAGCTGCTTACTTCTGCGCGCTGACGTGGTAGGACAGCAGGCGGAAGTTGCCGTCTGGGGGGATGAAGGAGAGGATGCGCTCGGACTCCCAGCGCTTGAAGCGGACGCAGGGGTGGAAGCTGACATCATCCAGCAGCCTGGGGTTCTGGGCGACATCAAGCAACAGCCACAGGTGGGAATTAGAACCACGCGTCTTTCAGGAAAGTAACTTAGGTGCTGCTTTCACGAAAACACATGCACACATTCCGCTGTTACTCGGGAACATTCGAGGCCGCCTGTGAGCTTTGTGGCTGGCCCTGACCATCCCTTCCAGTTCCATCCCCTCCTGCCGCTCTGTCTTTCCAGAAGCATCTAATGTCCCAAGGATTAGATCTCTGGCCCAGGATTTTACCATGAAGGAAAGTGTCAGGTCGGGCATTCCGGTCAGCTTGACGCAGGCGTCGATCACCCCCTGGATCTCGGCAGTGATGGTGGACCCTGAGATGGGATGAGACAGGAAGAAGGTGAGACCCTTTCTGTCCTTCCCAACGAACTTGACTCCTTCCTCCCTCCTTAGCGTTCTCTTCCCCTCCCATCCCATTTCCTTCCTTCCTTCCTCCTCCCCTCCCCTGTTCTTCCTTCCTTCCTTCTGTCCATCCATCCATCCATCCAAATCATCTACCCAATCCACCTGTCCTCGCAAACCTTTATCAACTGCACAGCAAGCACAAGACACTCTGATGAAGCAGCGGGGATAAAGACTGGTGAGACTGTTAGCCTGGAGGAGCTCTCAATCTAGTGCCAGAATCACACACAACATCGCTATCTTGACCAACGGTTCGGAACACTGAATTCACATCAGGGACTGCTCTCCCTGCAGGCACCAAGGACTTCCCTTGTGGCTCGGCTGGTAAGGAATCCGCCTGCAATGCGGGAGGTCTGGGTTCGATCCCTGGGTTGAGAAGATCCCCTGCAGAAGGGAAAGGCAACCCACTCTGGTATTCTGGCCTGGCGAATTCCATGGACGGTATATTCACTTCACAGGCCCCCAAGGAGCTCTGATGCCAAATGGAGCGGACACGTTGGTCTTTGGTTCACAGGCTCTCTCTCCTGCAGCCCCTGTGACCACTTCTTTCTTTCAAATGTTCCTTTCTCCTAACCCCTCCTATTTTCTGGTTTTCTTGCTCTTGTCCTTCTCCTGGTATGATCACACTGAAACTTGTTCATCTTTTCTATTGCTGATGGACATTTGAGACCTTTCCAGTTTGGGGATAATACGAAAAGCTGCTGTGCCTACTTGGTTTTAAAGCCTCATCAGTTACTTTTCTTTCTTTATGCGTCTCAGTCCAGTCATCCTGAGCTGTATAATTTCCCAACAATGTTTCACTCTTCTTAAGAGTGTTTGCACCCGCAGTGCTCCCAGATCTGTGCAGCCTGTACTAACTCCTACTCATTCTATTGATGAAGCATGCCTGAGCTTTACACTTAGGTCTGGGTGGGAGGGGACCTCTCTTTTCCCCTTTCTCGCCCCCTCACTAGACTTTCAGGAAGCTTCCTGCAGCCACAGGCCCCGTCTTCGTCACCATCACAAGCCCACCGCCTGCTGCTCAGCTACAGCACCATGGATTCTCCGTAAGCACTTGCTGGATAAATGAGTTCGCTCATGTGAAGAAAACTTTCTATAAATTTCCTCACTCTAAGGACTTGTAGTCGTGTTAACCTCTCTGAATGGATAGAAAAGACGATGACTCTCTGAATTTTAGTGATTAAGCTTCAGTTCTGCCCCGACAACTGAGAGTCAAATACTTCCTAAAGGACATCTCATCAACAAGAGATCAGTTTGTTACTTTTTCACTTGAGAGGATAAAAACCATTGAAAATGTGAGCCCAGCACAGCTCTACATCATGTTTTCCCAAGGCTTTTCTTCAGCGTTGTTGAGGTATAGTCAACAAATAAAAACTGTGTGTTAATACACACACACCCTGTGAAGTGATCACCATGATGAAGCTGACCAACACGTCCATCACCTCACACAGTTAGTTGGGTTTTTGTGGTGAGAGTCCTTAAAACTTTCCCTTTTAGTAAATTTCAAGTAGACAATATACTTGTGAGGTGACAGATGTGACAATTTAACCAGCTGGGGTGGGGGAATCCTTTCACAACGTACATGTAGATCAAATCACCGTAATGAACATTCCGAATACCTTACAAGTTTGTCAATTACACTCAATAACATGGAAAAGAAAGTAGACTGTGGTAGTCCCCGTGCTGTGTGGTGAATCTCCAGAACTTCTTCATCGTGCAGAACTGAAGCTTGGCGCCTTGCACCAACCTCTCCCCATTCCCGTCCTCCCCACTCCTGGCAACCACCTTCTACTCTGCTTCTGCGGACCTTTCTGCTGCAGATTCCACATATAAGGGGAGCCCGGCACTGGTCCACATCAGGTTTTTCTATGTGCGATCAGGCCATGTTTGTCCTTCGGCGTCCAGCTTCCTTCACCCAGCATCACGTCCCCCAGGTTCACCTGTGTTTTCACAGATGGCAGGATTTACTTCTTCATACGGCCAAGAAACGTTCCTGTGTGTGAGGGTGTCTGCCGCACGTCTTCTTTATCCATCAGCCATCAACAGACACTTGGTTTGTCCCCATGCCTTGGCTGATGCCAACAATGCTGCTGTGAACACAGGGGTGCGGACGCCTCTTCGAGATGCTTAACTCCATTTCCTTTGGATCTAGACCCAGGAGTGGGACTGCTGGATCATTAGGGAGTTTCAGTTTCTTGAGGCACCTCCATACTGCTTCCACAGCAGCTGCATCAACTTATATTTCCCCCAGCAAGTGCATAGGGTTCCCCTTTCTCCACACCATTGCTGACACTTGCTATGTCTTTTGTCTTTTTGATATGAGGTGCGAGTGATACCTCACTGTGGTTCTGACTTGCTTTTCCCCAATGACACTGAGCACCTTTTCATTTACCTGCTGGCCATTTATATGGCTTTTCTGAAGTATGTCTCTTCGGATCCTTTGTGTACTAGGTCACTTCAGTTGTCTGCAACTCTTTATGACCCCATGGACTGTGGCCCGCCAGGCTCCTCTGTCCATGGGGATTCTGCAGGCAAGAACACTGGAGTGGGCTGCCATTTTCTTCTCCAGGGGAGCTTCCTGACCCAGGGGCTGGGCCTCCTAAGTCTCTCCTGCATTGGCAGGCAGGCTCTTGACCACTAGTGCCGTTTTCAGATCCTATGCCCACTTTTTTAGTCAGATTATCTGGCTGTTTTTTTTGCTATTGAATTGTATAAGTTTCTCACATATTTTGGATATTAACCTCTTATCAGATATATGGTTTGCATACATTTCCTCTCCTTTGCAGGCTGTCTTTTTCCTCTGTCTGGTTCCTTTCTTGTATGGAGGCTTTTATTTTGATACAATCCTATTGGTCTATTTTTCCTTTTGAAGCCTTTGCTTTGGTATCATATCTTGAAAAAAAAAAAAAAAAAAAACCACTGCCCAGACCAGTGTCAAGAAGCTCTGTTCCTGTTTTCTACTAGTAGGTTTAGGGTTCCAGGTCTCACATTTAGGTCCTTAAAACGTTATGAGTTGGATTTTGTGTGTGCTGTGAGATTAAGGGTGATTTTATTCTTCTACATGTGAACATCCAGTTTTCCCAACACCACCCGCTGCAGAGACTAGCCTTTCCCCATCGCATGTTCTTGGCACGCTTGTTGAAGACCAGTTGACAGATTTATTGCTGGGCCTTCTATTCTGCTTCACTGGTGTACATGTCTATTTTTATGACCTTACCATACAGTTGTTTTTTTAAATATTTGTTAGTTTTGGCTGCACTGGGTCTTCACTGCTGCATTCAGGCTTTCTCTAGTTGCGGCGAGCGGGGGCTACTCTCCAGTTACGGGGCATGGGCTTCTCATCACAGCGGCTTCGCTTGTTGTGGAGCGCAGGCTCCAGGCGTGCAGGCTTCAGTACTTGTGGCACAGGGGCTCAGTAGTTGTGGCTTGAGGGCTTAGCTGCCCCTCAGCAAGTGGGACCTTCCGGGACTAAGGATTGAACCCATGTCCCCTGCATTGGCAGGTGGATTCTTAACTGCTGGACCACTAGGGAAGTCCACCTTACAGTTTTCATTACCATAATTTTATAATATATTTTGAAATCTAGAATTGTGAAGTCTCCAGCTTTGTTCTTGCTCAAGACGGCTTTGGCGATTTGAGGTTTTTGTGGTTCCATACGAGTTTTGTTTTTCCTCTTTCTATAAAGAATACCATTGAGAGACTAATGCGGATAGCATTTGGGATTCTGATGGGGATGTCTTTGGATATTTCAAACATTTTAACAACACCGATTCTCCCAATCCATGAAAATATAGCATCTTCCCATTTATTTGCTCTTAATTTCCTCCATCAACGCTTTGTAATTTTCAGGGTGTAAGTTTCTTTGGTTAAGTTTATTCCTAAGTATTTTATTCTTTTTGTTGCTATTGTAAATACGATTGTTTTCTCAGTTCCCTTTTTGGATAGTTTGTTGTTTGTGTACAGAAACATCACCGTACAAGGTCAGTGTACAAAACACTGTGCAAGTTTGTGTACAGAAACATACTGATTTTGTATCCTGCAACTGTATGACATTTATTAGTTCTCACAGTGTCAGGCTGGAGTCTTTAGAGTTCCTACATGTACGATCACATCATCTACATCCTGACATTTCAGTCCAGTCCTAATACACAATGCTTGACACAAAGTAGACTCTAAGTTAAATGAATGGCCTTAAATGGGGGACAATTCTGATAACTAGCGAGCACTGTCAGAAGGGGGCCTCTATTTTCACAGTTCTGTAAATAGGCTGCAAGCACCCACCTGATTTGTCAATGATGGCATCAATCTCTTCAATCACATCAAAATAGGCCTCATTGTTGGTGTATTTCACCCCCGTTCGTCGCCAAGGTACCACGGACAGCTGCCCAGTGGGCAGCTGGTCGCCCACGTTGGTGCTTCCTAAGACAATGAATATTGTAATTAGATGAAACCAATCACCTTATAACCAGAGAACACGTCCCTAAAAGTTCCTATGCATCCACTATTTACATGCTTACTTGAAGAAGTTTTCCAAAATAAAGATTATAGTTTTCCCAAATCCTATCTTGGTAACCTAGTCCACTTAAAACACTTGTCCCCAGGTGGTGTGCCTCCTCAGGCAGATTACAGGTAAAAAAGTCACCTGAGAAACAGATAGCATATTATTTTGGTTTTGAAAGTAACCTGAACTCAGTCTCTCAAATTCCCCAATAGCTTGCAGCTTAAATAATGCATTGGGTTTCAGTAGGGATGGTAATCCACATATTGACATAAAAATTTCATGGGTAAAAACCGTATTCTAACTCGTTTTAAAAAATTCCACCTGTCCATACATTATCCATCTCACCAAAGAAGATAAAAATACATATATACACTGTATGTTAAAAGTGATTATGAGCTTATTTCACGTTCTCTGTGCTTTTCTGTATTTCTGACCTTCTACAAGAATCATGTGCTGCTTCTATAATCAGGAGGAAACCTGATGATGATTAAAGATTAGGTTATTTTATTTTTCGGCTGTGCTGGGCCTTCCTTGCTGTGCGTGGGCTTCTCGCTGCAATGGCTTCTGTTGCAGAGCACAGGCTCTAGGCCACGCAGGCTCTAGGCACGCAGGCGCAGCAGTTCTGGTGCAGGGTCTTAGTTGTTCTGTGGCGCGTGGAATCTTCCCAGACCAGGGGTCTAACCGGTGTCCCTTGCAGTGCAAGGCACATTTAAAACCACTGGACCATAAGGGAAGTCCAGGGAAAATTCCTTGTAAAAGGAGAACAGTTTATTCTGTCATTGAAATCAGAATATTTTCTACACACACAAAAGTTTTATTTCAGGTTATACCAAAGACTACAAAGAACGAAATGAAAGCACCTGGACATTTGAGATCCCCAAAAACAAGCACTCGAAACAAGGCGCACCAGAGGACTAAGCCACACGCAGGATGGCGGCCGCCTCCCACGGGGCCCCTCCCGTACCTGTGATGGTGTTGACAACGGTTCGAAGGATGGTGGGCGGCTTTATCAGTTCTTTGAGGATGTTCGACTCGGTAGCCAGTGGGAACCCATTGTCCAGCATCTCTTCCAGCACCTCGTAAACCACGACCACATTGTCTTTTATCACTGGCTCTGAACAGACTCCAAAATAATCCTGATGAAAACACAATACACATATACATTTATCACTCAGAGACTGCGATGGGTGAAGGAACGCGCCCAGAGATTATCGAGTAATGTCCACGTGTGTTTACGCAGCGTTTCTGGGACCTTCTTCTAAAATAAGGGGATGAAGCATAACCCTGTTTCTCTTAGGCAGCCCAGTTTGGTGGAAAGAAAACTAGACTGGATTATAACGCAAGTATCATTAATAACTTCTTTCATATACTAAAGTGAGTCATTTAATCCCTTTGGGTTAGTTTCTTCAACTAATATGAAGAATACAAAACTGAGTCTAGACTAGTATGTGGTTTTGAACATGAATTTGAATGAACTATGTGAAATGATAATATCTGATACAATATATATTGGACCCCCAAATTTTTAACTCTTACTGTTCTGCTATTCCTCAACATTCATGGAGCAAAAAAGAACTGAGAGAGAAATGAAATGAGGGGTGTGAGCTAGCACACCAGAAAATTTCTCTTTGGATCATCCTTTTTCTAAGATGCTAGGATTCTAGTAACACTTTGTCCCTTTATTAAGAAAGGCTAAACTTAGACACTAAATAATGTGGGTTGGGGGGAAAGCACTGAATTCCAAATCAGAAGGCCTGGGTAATAATCTTAATTGTCACCTACTAGATTAATTCACGCTAACTAATTAGGTCTCGATTTCTCTAATAGTATAATCTGGATAATACCATGCATGGATGCACAGGGTTGTAAAAACTAAGCATGACGGATTAAATGAGAACATGTATGAAAGTGCTTTGTAAACTATAAAGCGCCATGTAAACTGTGAGGCACCATGATGAAATGATGCAGAGCAAGGCCTGTAGGCACCTGGCGTGCCCTTCTTGACAATGTCCATGCTTCTGCTGCTGGGCCACTCAGATGGTCAGACAGTCCTCTAAGAATTCATCCACTGATGGGAAATGCACCCCTTTTGACAAAGCCCATTCTATTCATGGGCAGTGCTGATCCTTAGAAAGTCCTTTCTTTGGCTAAACTGAAACCTGCTTCCTAGATATGCCTTACACAACAAGGTTACGTAACAGCCCCACAGTGATCAGATGGCCAGGACAACATTTGCCTTCAATTCTTCTTCTCAGGGCCAAACTCCCTGTTTGGTCCTGCTACTGTTCATGCTATGGTAAGGCCTCTAGATTGTTTAACTTTCTTGTCATTTCTTTGGATTTTTCCTAATTTTCTAATAGTCTCCTCAAATGATGACATCCAAAACTGAACACAGACTCCAGAGGTGACCTAAATTATATCAGAATGATGTCAACTCTCAGACATATTCCAATATCCAAGAGCACTTAGGAGTCAGGAACGTGTTTCTAAAACAAAAAGATTTTTTCTTTAAAAAATGAAGATTGGAGGGGGAAAAAAAGCTACACATTTCCTTCTCATGAGTGATTTCATTTTGAAAAATAAAACTCCTCACTTGAGAAAAGGGAATCCTCCTACAGTGTCAGTGAGAATGCAAAATTGGTATAGCCACTACAGAGAACAGTATGGAGGTTCCTTAAAAGGAAAAATAGAACTACCATATGATCCAGCAATCCCATTCCTGGGCATATACCCAAACAGAACTGTAATTCAAAAAGATACCCGCACCCCTATGTTTATAGCAGCACTATCCACAATGGTCGATACATGGAAGCAACCTAAGTGTCCATCAGCAGGTGACCGGATAAATATGTGGTACATCTATACAATGGAATACCACTCAGGCATACAAAAGAACAGAATAAGGCCATCTGCAGCCACATGGACAGACCCAGACCTTATCATACTAAGTGAAATAAGTCAGACAGTGAAAGACAAATATCGTATGATATCACTTCTATTGGAGAAGGAAATGGCAACCCGCTCCAGTATTCTTGCCTGGAGATTCCCATGGAGAGAGGAGCCTGGTAGATTACAGTCCATGAGGTCGCAAGAGTCGGACACAACTTAGTGACTAAACCATCACTTATATGTGGAATCTAAAATACAACACAAAGGAACTTATCTACAAAGAAGAAACAGAGTCACAGACGTAGAGAACAGACTTGTGGTTGCCAAAGGGGAGGTGAAGTGCGAGACAGATGGATTGTGAGGTTGGGATCAGCAGATACAAACTACTATATGGAGAATGGATAAACAACACGGCCCTACTGTAGCCCAGGGAACTATTAATATAGTCAATATTCTGTGATAAACCATAGTGGAAAACTATGAAAATGTGCATATACATACATACATATATATATATATATATATATATATAAATAACTGAATCACTTTGCTATACAGCAGAAATTAACATGACACTGCAAATCAACTATACATCAATAAAATAAATTTTTAAAAACACCTCCCTTGATTTTCTAAATCAGGGAGAATGTGATTTCATCAATCAGCAGCTGGAAGGGGACAGTGCTACAGCAACGCGTGTGCACTTCCACAGCGGGGGCTCCTCCGTCACAGCCCAGCGCCAGAGAAAGAACAGAAGCCAGAGAACACACATCACATAAGACATTCAAATCAGGATTCGTCCATTTAAAGACTTCTAACAAATTCTTCCAAACTGGCAAGCTGTGAAGTCCCAGCCTTCTAAAGCAGCCACTTCACTGTTTACCCCGATTCCTCTGTGGTTCCAAGTAGATTAAACAACTTTCTTCACTTCCTATCTTGTAATAAGTTACATAACATCACTATGGAGATACGGAGCGACGGTTAATGGGGTGAAATATCCCGTGTGGAAATCCTAACAAGGACCAGGCTTGAGCAGCTGAAGATCATAACTGCTGGGTTCTTCTGCTTCTTCCATGTATCGGAGTTTATAATTCTCAGGTTCTCACCGTGAGAAGGAGCTGATATGCCACTGGAATCCCAGAAGAGTACTACCAGAAAGACTGTGGGGGAAAAACTTAAATATATGCTCATTCTTTGGAGATGAAAGCTGTTCCAAACATGTGACATATATTTATAAGAGCAAATAAAAGGACTCTTTTTGACTTGCTTTTTAATGTTTATCAGAAGGTCTGGGTCCTCCTTCTCCTCTCCAATCCCACAATGTCTGTATTCATGTGACTAATTCCGGACTTCACATGACACAGAAGTTAAACCAGAGGACCCTTGATTCTCATGTATCGTTGAGTTATGCAAATAACCACAACCACGAGAGGTGGAGCAATCTTTTAGGGAGAGGATGCCGCTGTCTGAATCCAGAGTCTGCTGCCACTGCTGCTAAGTCGATTCAGTCGTGTCCGACTCTATGCGACCCCATAGACGGCAGCCCACCAGGCTCCCCCGTCCCTGGGATTCTCCAAGCAAGAACACTGGAGTGGGTTGCCATTTCCTTCTCCAGTGCATGAAAGTGAAAACTGAAAGTGAAAGTTGCTCAGTCGTGTCCGACTCAGCGACCCCATGACTGCAGCCCACCAGGCTCCTCCGTCCATGGGATTTTCCAGGCAAGAGTACTGGAGTGGGTTGCCATTGCCTTCTCCGGAATCCAGAGTCTAGGCTGCCTGAAATCCTGTCCCGTAACAGGTGCTGACATCCTGGCACAACCAGCCCCCTGTGCCCCCAAGATCTCCAAATCTATTCCTGAAGGAAAAACTCCAAGTGAAAACTGCATCTTGGAAAATGTATCCCTTAAATTTTACAGAAGTGCTAAGCTTGCAACAAGGCCCATCTCTGGTACTCATATGCTGTGGATGAGCACAAGCTCAAGCTGAAGGGTGGATTCCCAAATTAGCCTGCCAGGGAGAATGAAACAAACATTATTTAGTTTCTTCTAGTTTAAAAAAATATATCTTTCCACACGCATCAGTTTTTGATGCAACTCAAAGCAATGCTGTTAACAATGGTTAACATCAAGTCTGCCATAAAAATAAAAAAATTGAGCCTCTCTTTTGGGGTTGGTCTGTTCCCACATCTCAAGCGTATACTATCTCTGCTGTCGGTTTAATAAAAGTTCTGTCTTCTTGAGCTGTCACTGAGCTGAAACTAGTCTGTTGTTTCGAATCCTTGCTATGACAAGACAAGAGCTGAGAAATCCTGCCTGCTTGAGCTATAATCAACCCGCCATTCCAAATCTTTGTTATGATAAGACAAGAACCAAGGGAGAGAAATAAACCTACCTGACAAAAGCCTTTAAAAAAACTGAAACTCCTTAGCTTTGTGAACAAAACATAGGACAATTCCAGTCTCTAGAACTGAAATGACTTCATACAGTCATACTAAGTAGAGTGGCTTTCTTAGGCCACAGGTTCAAAACTGTATAGTCTGTCATTCAAGATACAACCCATTCAATAAACAGAAACAAGAATCTTATCAGATGTGAGCAATGTCAGAGTTGTGATTTCTTTTTTAGTTCCTTAAAGTGAATGTTGCTCAGTCATGTGTGACTCTCTGCAACCCCATGGACTATACAGTCCATGGAATTCTCCAGGCCAGAATACTGGAGTGGGGAGCCTCTCCCATCTCCAGGGGATCTTCCCAACCCAGGGATTGAACCCAGGTCTCCTGCATTGCAGGCAGATTCTATACCAGCTGAACCACAAGGGAAGCCCAAGAATACCGGAGTGGGTAGCCTATCCCTTCTCCAGGGGATCTTCCCGACCCAGGAATCGAACTGGGGTCTCCTGTGTTGCAGGCAGATTCTTTACCAACTGAGCTATCAAGGAAGCCCTTTTAGTTCCTTAGCTGAGGCTGAAAACAATGGAAACAAAGCTACAAAGACACTTCATAAGGTCCACGAATGAACCTCCGCACATTCACGCACCTGAAACGTGTCCACAACCCGGTGGAGGAACTCGATGACAAACAGAGGTGGCACCTCCGTCTGGATCACAGCCACAAAAAAGATCTTGTGACGGTAAACACTTAAGAGATAGTGGTGCGGGGTGGGGATAACCGGAGGGACATTTTCGGCCTCCGTCGCTCGCTCTTGTGCCTCGAAAAAGTAATCACAAACGGAACGGCTAACCACACTCTTCCAGTGTTTCTCCAGGAAAATATCCCCAGAGGAGTTGATCAAGAAAAGACTGTGAATCATGGTGGAGACAGTCAGTGAGTGAAGAGAGTCTTTTTCAGTCTGAAAGCCTCTGCAAATGCTCAGCCCTAGAAAAATAAGAGAAGCTATGGTCAATTGCAGTTAACCAAAGCCCCCTCCACATCCATCCAGCAGCCCCAGCTTTCCTACCCATCTTTTAAGACTTGACTCAATCTTCCACCACTGCAGGAGCCAGAAGTGTCCCTCCCTAGGATCCCCAATTAACAGCCATCTCATTTGTCAGTTAATTATACACTGTATAGTTATCTTTAATACTGCCTGAATCATATTCATTTAAAATTCGACTTAATTTTTGAGTGTCTACTTTCTCAAGTGGACTGGGAGCTCCTGGAGAAAAAGAGACCTTGACTCATGTTTCTGCTGCCTCCTTGCACAGCACCATCTCCTTGCACACAAGAAGGCTTCAAAGAACACGGAGGTGTTCCCTATATGTGGCAACAACTCACATATAAGAAATGGCTATGTTTGCATTATCTCATTTGGTAGCCATTGGCCAAATGGGGCCATTGAGCATCTGAAATGTGGCTGGTCCAAACTGAGATGTTAATAGAAGACACACACCAGATTTTGAAGACTTTATATGGAAAAGCATTGTGTTTAAAGACTGACTCACCGACTTAGACAATAAACTTAGGGTTGGTTGTTGGTGGGAACAGGTTGGGGGAAGGACAGGGAGTTTGGGGTGGACATTGTACACACTGCTATATTTAAAATGGATAACCAACAAAGACCTACTATGTAGTATACAGAACTCTGCTCAACGTTATGTGGCAGCCCAGTTGGGAGGGGAGTTTGGGGGAGAATGGAAACATGTATATGTATGGCTGAGACCCTTCCCTGTTCACCTGAAACTGTTACAACATTGTTAATTATCTGTATCCAATACAAAAGAAAAATTTTAAAATTTAAGACAGTTTACCAACAATTTAATATCAATTAATAAAATCAATTACTAATATTAACTTATAAATTTATTTAATATTGATATTTTGGATATCCTGGATAAATACAAGCTATAACATTCTAATGTGGTTAGTAGAACATGTAAAATTACATAGTATATGGGTCGCTGCCTATTTCTACTGGACAGCGCTGATCCACGGAATGGAGCTGTCCTTGTGGTCTTTATTTACTCGGTCAGACCCCATTCTCTTAAGTCCTTGTTAAGCACAAGGCTCTATATTAGATGCCTTAAAAAAAAAAAAATCCCTCTGGGGGATCCCCCATGTCCCTCAGGCGGCGGCATCTCTAATGCCAGTCCCCGGAACGAGGCGGCCGCGCTGAACCCCAGCTGTGTCCACTCGGCGAACTGGTCCAGGTGGTCAAACTGCAAAGGCCTGCTGTTAACCAAGAGCCGCAGGGCGAGCTTAATCCCTCTGCCCGCGACAGGCCAGCGGGAGGGAGGGGGCGGCGGGGAGCCAGGCTGTGGGGGCGCAGAGGCTGCTGGCCAAAGCGGGTTATTTTTGCTCGGGTCGCGGGGAGGATGGAGGCCGCTTGGAGCCCGGGTGTCCATGGCTGCACGGTCCGAGGCTGAGAAGGGTCGCCCGTCCGCGCACCTGCGTCGCCATGGCAACAGGGTCTCCTCCTCCCTCGACCCCTCCGGCCGGAGTGGCCACCTCCCTAGCCCGGGACCCGGCCCCTCGCCTCTCCCCGCAGCATCACGCAGCTCCGAGGGTCGCTCCGGCCGCATCCCGTGACCCCACGCCCCCGCCGCGCGCCCAGCCCCACCCCGGCCCGGGCGGTCCGCGCTCCTTACCCCGCTCGCTCTTCGCGGAGCCCACCTTGCGGCCGCGCGGACAGGCCCCGCCCCCGGGCGCCCCCCCGCCCGCCCGCGACCCACGTCTGAAGGCTGCCGATTGGGCCTCGTCCTCCGCTCTGATTGACCGCGGTCCGCCGCTCGCCCTGTTCTCGGGCTCGAGCCCCCGATTGGCCCTGGCTCACGCTCCGTTAACCTCTGATTGGTGCCACTCCAGGGCTCTGAGCCCTGATTGGCTGTCGCGAACCGCCTGCGGCCCGCCCGGCTCCGCCTGGTCACCCAGTCACAAAAGGCCCCGGAGCGCTGCGAAGCCACCTGCGTAACCGCGGGATACGCCAGGAAGAGGATGCAGAGAAAGTGTGACTTCCAGGGCACGACTTACGGAACAGCATATCATAGATGATAAGTCGTGAGCAGCAATAACTGCTCTCTACCTAGCAATAACTGGTTTCCGTTAAACAAGTGCGTTTAAAAAGAGACGTGATGCTTTTTCACTTACGTACCTTGAGTAAAGGAGATGTGATTGGCTGTGCAACGCCGTGTCCAGAGCTCTGGAGCTGAATCCAAAAGGCCTCTTCCAGCCGTAGCTGAACCGCCACGTGCCCGACCTTGGGCAAGGCTCTTCACCTTTCAGAGTCCCAGTTCCCAGATCTGAAAATGTGAGGGTTCGGCAGTTCTTTCTCCAAGTTGCATTGGATCTCTGATGATTTAAGTTTGGCTTCCCCAGAAAAGCATGCAGTGGAAGTCAAAAGATTCAAGTTCACTTAAACGAAAACGTACTTGTTATGCGGGATGGGATGTGGAAAGGGTTTGCCGTGGCGCCTGGACCTTGGATATATTCAATAAGATGGTCAACTGTGGTGATGATGGTTGTGATCTGAACGAGGAGGGAGTTGCCCTGCCGGTGCTTTGGTTTTCACTTTGGCAACTTCTGACATGGGCCCATGATAAATGTTTATTGAAGGTGACGTGGGTTGTTCTTTGCCATACTTGCTAAGGGCAGATATTTGGCTAATTTGGAACTAAACAGGAGAGACAATCCCAACTCAAAATGGCTGTGTGATGAGGAGTCCTATTAGGTTATGGGCTCTGGTGCAAGAGTGCCTGGGTTTGAATCCTGCTCCAACTTATCAGCTGTGTCCTTGAGAAGGTAGCTTAACTTCTCCAAACTTCAACTTCCTTACTTCTCAAATAAAGACAGTAATAGTACCTACTTCAGTAAGTTGTGGGGATTAAATTAGAAAAGTGTTAGCAATGGTTACTAGTTAGGAAGCCGCACAAGATCCAGTCACACACAGTCGTTCAGCAGCGCGCATGTTTAACGTGCAGACCTGCTGTCACTGCGGCAGGCGCTTCTCACTCTTTCACTGAACTAATGTTTGCTAAGAGCCTCCCATGTATCAAGCCGCATGTCTGGGATGGTGCAGTGAGCAACATTACAGGCCAAGTCTCTTGTCAGAGAGCCTAGCTGGAAACACAAATGAGAAGCAATTACAAAAGGCTGTGCGACTTCCCTTGGAGAAGGCACTGGCACCCCACTCCAGTCCTCTTGCCTGGAAAATCCCATGGACAGAGGAGCCTGGTGGGCTGCAGTCCATGGGGTCGCTAAGAGTCAGACACGACTGAGCGACTTCCCCTTCCCTTTTCACTTTTCACTTTCATGCATTGGAGAAGGAAATGGCAACCCACTCCAGTGTTCTTGCCTGGAGAATCCCAGGGATGGGGGAGCCTGGTGGGCTGCCGTCTCTGGGATCGCACAGAGTCGGACACGACTGAAGCGACTTAGCAGCAGCAGCAGCAGTAGGACTTCCTGCTGGTCCAGTGGTTAAGAATCTGCCATGCGATGCAGGGGACGCAGGTTTGATCCCTGAGAACTAGGATCTCACATGCCATGGAGCAACTAAGCCCTCAATAAGCAACTGATGACACGTGTTCTGGAGCCTGTATGCCACAACTTAAGAGCCTATATGATGCTGTGAAGATCTCACTTGCTGCAACTAAGATCCAATACAGTCAAGTAAATAAATATTGAAAAACAAATGAAAGATTTAAACAAATGAAAAAAAAACAGTGTGATGAGCAAGGAGCACGTGGGGAGCAGGCATTGCTGGTGGAGGGAATAGACTTAAAGCCAGGGAAGTCCATCTAAACTAACACTTGAAAAACAAATACTGACGGATTCCATCGAAGTGGAAGAACAGAGAAAAGTATATGTAGAAAGCTCTAGAGACGAGAGAGTTAGCTTTAGCTGAGTTGGAATGGGATAAAGAGTGCAGATTTTTTTTTTCTCAAATGAGATTAGTGGGTAAGTAAGAGCCAAGTGGTTGTGAGTTTTGTAATAATTGTTTGCTTTTATTTAGTTTATTGAAGTACAGTTGATTTACAGTGTTGTGTAAATTCCCTCTGTACAGCAAAATGATTCAGTTATACATATGTAGCCTGGAGAAGGAAATGGCAACCCACTCCAGTATTCTTGCCTAGACAATCACATGGACAGAGGAGCCTGGCTGCTGCAGTCCATGGGGTCACACAGAGTCAGATGCAATTGAAGCAACTTAGCAGCATACATTGGAGAAGGAAATGGCAACCCACTCCAGTGTTCTTGCCTGGAGAATCCCAGGGACGGGGGAGCCTGATGGGCTGCCGTCTATGGGGTCGCACAGAGTCGGACACAACTGAAGCGACTTAGCAGCAGCAGCATACACATACAGACATTCATTTTCATAGTCTTTTCCATTATGGTTCATCACAGGATACTGAGTATAGTTCCCTGTTCCATATAGTAGGACCTTGTTATCTACCTATTCTGTATAGAATGGTTTGCATGTTAAGTTATAAAACCTTGCACCTTTAGTAGCCATCCAAATGGAGATGTTGGAAAGAATCTGTGAGTTTAAGGTCTGGGAGAGAGGTCTGAGCTGGAGACATAAATTTAGAGTTGTCAGGATGTGGATAGTCAGTCACGGGACCATTGAGATGACTTAGGCAGTGAGCACAGAGAGAGGAGAGGCCCAGAGTCGGGGACTCCAAATTAAGGGTTCATGGAAAAGAGGCAGACCCAGGTTCCTCTGATCCTCCCAACTACTCTAAAACGAATCATGGCTCTGATCCTCTTTCTACAACTGAGAAAGCTGCAAGAAGTGTGTAAGTGACTTGCAGAAGGTCAGGTAAGGAGGTGGGTGGCAGAGCTGGGATTCAAGTGCACAGGGAGGTCTAAGCCGTGTGCCTCAAGGTGCCCACCTCCTGTCCTCTCGGGACCCCGAGAGCCCACTATGGGACGTTAAGTGGGAGAGTGAAAGGCCTTCAGACTTTCATTTCAGAGACACTGTGCATATAGATGAATTAAGCAAGGCCAAGCTTGGGGGCAGGGAGGTCATTTAGGTACTGCAGTAATGCACATGAGAGATATGTGACTGCAGCCAGGGTGGGGATTTGGAGAAAAGTGAACAAGTCCCAGTGACAGGTAAAGGATAGAGATCTGGGTTGAAACTAACTGTGAGTGAGTAGTGTGGAGAGTAGACATCAAAGATGATCCATAGGTTTCTGATCTGGGCAACCACGTTGATGAAAGTGTCACTAGTTGAGATGGGGATCCTCGGAAGAAAGGCACCCCGAGGGCAGGAACAGATGGTGTGAATTCAGTCGTAATGATGCCCAGGGTCACAAATAAGCCAACACTGAATATTTGTTGAGTCAAATCAAACAACACGGATTTTGGATGCTTGCATAATACATTACAATGGTTTTAAGAGAGACCACAGTAGTAAATCTATTTCATGATTAAAAAAAAATCTCCAGGAAAAGCTTTTCTAAAGCTGCCACTGATTAACCATTCTAGTATTTAACTGCTTTCACTGCTGAGAAATTTTCTATTAATACCATAAAAACCAATGCCAACCCTCCTACACTGTTGCTGAGAATGTAAATTGATACAGCCATTATGGAGAACAGTATGGAGGTTGCTTAAAAAAACTAAATATAGAACTACCATATGATCCAACAATCCCACTCCTGGGCATATACTCAGATAAAAACCATAATTCAAAAAGATACACGTACCCTAATGTTCACTGAAGCACTGTTTACAATGGCTAAGATATGGAAGCAACCTAAATGTCCATCAACAGATGAATAGATAAAGAGGTCACACATATATACAATGGAATATTGCTCAGCTATTAAAAAGAATGAAATAATGCCATTTGCAGCAACAGGAATGGACCTAGAGATTATTGTACTAAATGGAGTAAGTCTAATATGTGGAATCTAGTTTTAAAAGATACAAATGAATTTACTTAGAAAACAGAAATAGACTCACAGATCCTGAAATCAAACTTATGATTTCCAAAGGGGGAATGTGAGGGAAAGTGACAAATTAGGTGACTGGGAATGACATACAGATCAGTTCAGTTCAGTCGCTCAGTCGTGTCCAAGTTTTTGCAACCCCATGGACTGCAGGATGCCAGGCTTCCCTGTCCATCACCAGCTCCTGTAGCTTGCTCAAATTTATGTCCATTGAGTCAGTGATGCCATACAACCATTTCATCCTCTGGCGTCCCCTTCTCCTGCCTTCAGTCTTTCCCAGCATCAGGGTTTTTTCCAATGAGTCAGTTCTTTGCATCAGATGGCCAAAGTATTGGAGTTTGGAGCTTCAGTATCAGTCCTTCCAAAGTATATTCAGGACTGATTTTCTTTAGGATGGATCTCCTTGCAGTCCAAGGGACTCTCAAGAGTCTTCTCCAACACCACAGTTCAAAAGCATCAACTCTTCAATGCTTAGCTTTCTTTATAGTCCAACTCTCACATCCATACATGACTACTGGAAAAACCATAGCTTTGACTAGGTGGACCTTTGTTGGCAAAGTATTGTCCCTGCTTTTTAATATGATGTCTAGGTTGGACATAGATTTTCTTCCAAGGAGCAAGAGTCTTTGAATTTCATGGCTGCAGTCACCATCTGCAGTGATTTTGGAGCCCAAGAAAATAAAGTCTGTCACTGTTTCCATTGTTTCCCCATCTATTTGCCATGAAGTGATGGGACTGGATGTCATGATCTTAGTTTTTTGAATGTTGAGTTTTAAGCCAGCTTTTTCACTCTCCTGTTTCACTTGCATCAAGAGGCTCTTCCTCTTTGCTTTATGCCATAAGGGTTTCCTTGATAGCTCAGCTGGTAAAGGATCTGCCTGCAATGCAGGAGACCCCAGTTCAATTCCTGGGTCAGGAAGATCCCACTCCAGTATTCTTGTGGCTCAGCTGGTAAAGAATCCACCTGCAGTGCGGGAGACCTGGGTCCGATCCCTGGGTTGGGAAGATCCCCTGGAGGAGGGAAAGGCTCCCCACTCCAGTATTCTTGCTTAGAGAATTACATGGACTGTATAGTCCACGGGGTCGCAAAGAGTCAGACACAGTTGAGAGACTTTCACTTTTCTGCCATAAGGGTAGTGTCATCTGCCTATCTGAGGTTATTGATATTTCTCCTGGCAATCTTGATTCCATCTTGTGCTTCCTCCAGCCCAGCGTTTCTCATGATGTACTCTGCATAAAAGTTAGATAAGCAGAGTGACAGTATACAGCCTTGACGTTCTCCTTTCCCAATTTGGAACCAGTCTGTTTTTCCATGTTCAATTCTAACTGTTGCTTCTTGACCTGCATACAGATTTCTCAGGAGGCAGGTCAGGTGGTCTGGTCTTTCCACCTCTTTAAGGATTTTCCACAGTTTGTTGTGATCCACACAGTCAAAGGCTTTCACGTAGTCAATAAAGCAGAAATAGATGTTTTTCTAGAACTCTCTTGCTTTTTTGATGATCCAATGGATGTTGGCGATTTGAACTCTTGTTCCTCTGCCTTTTCTAAATCCAACTTGAACATCTGGGATTTATTGGTTCACATACTGTTGAAGCCTCACTTGGAGAATTTTGAGCATTATTTTGCTCGTGTGTGAGATGAGTGCAATTGGACAGTAGTTTGAACATTCTTTTGGCATTGCCTTTCTTTGGGACTGGAATGAAAACTGACCTTTTCCAGTCCTGTGGCCACTGATGAGTTTTCCAAATTTGCTGGCATATTGGTGGTGGCATGGGTGGACGGTAGGAGGAAGAGACAAGTATCGGGGCAAGTACCACTCTGCCATCTTGTGAACCATATCCTGACATACACATACTATTGTATATAATAGATAACTGATAGTGAAAGGCGCTCAGTCATGTCCGACTCTGCGACCACATGAACTATACAGTTCATGGAACTCTCCAGGCCAGAATACTGGAGTGGGTAGCCTTTCCCTTCTCCAAGGGATCTTCCTGACCCAGGAATCAAACCAGGGTCTCTTGCATTGCAGGTGGGTTCTGTACCAACTGAGCTATCAGGGAAGCCCAGATGACTGATAAGAACCTACTGTACAGCACAGGGAACTCTACTCAGCACTATGTAATGACCTATATGGGGAAAAGATTCGAAAAAGAATGGATTCAGGGACTTCCCTCGTGGTCCAGCAGTTAGGAGTCTGCCTTGCAATGCAGAGGACATGGGTTTGATCCCTGGTTGGGGAACTAAGCCTGCATGCTGCAACTAAGACCTGAGGCAGCCAAATAGATACATAATTTTTTGGAAGAAAGAATGGATTCACTTTGTTGTATACCTGAAATGCACAGAATGTTGTAAATCAATTATACTCCAATAAATTTTTTAGTAAAAATAAAATGAAGTTTAAAAAACTCAGTCCCAGCTGTCAGGGATCTCTGGGATTGACTAGTTGCCTAATTTTTAAGATCTTAAAGGCCTTGTTTACAGAAAAAGACGTTTGTATGTGCCCTGGTGCCCATCTCTTCCTCCTCCCGTCCACACGTGCCACCTCTGTGATCAAATAGCGTTTCACAGCTCTGTCCTGTAACCTACAGTGCTCTTGACACTCAGCCATGCATTGGGTATGAATCTGCTCCCCATCACTGAACTGTAGACTCTTTGAGAAGCGCAAGGTATATATCTCAATGCTTTATGTACATGCATTCACCTAAGAACCCAAAAGCTATGGAGGGTCTACTATCGCCTGGACACTAAGGGTGCAAAGACAATTAAAGCATGGTTTCGTGGACCTTACAATCAAGTGTGGGCAAATACTCCAAAGAAAAGAACAGCTCCCTTAAAAAAAAAATCAAAACCAGCTTCCTTAAGGCTGGCTGTGGAAGGAGCCTGTCCTTGTGGAGAGGAGAGCTTGAGCCGGGCACCCCTGCTCTGAAACAAAAGACCCATTTCTGCCTTAAGCAGCTCCCACTGCTGGCTGTTGTCCCCACCATACTACACGTGGGAGGCTCTGTGCCCCCAGCTCTTCAGGGTAGACACACTCAGTTCAGTTCAGTTCAGTTCAGTCGCTCAGTCGTGTCCGACTCTTTGTAACACCATGAATCGCAGCACGCCAGGCCTCCCTGTCCATCACCAACTCCCAGAGTTCACTCAAACTCACGTCCATCGAGTCAGTGATGCCATCCAGCCATCTCATCCTCTGTCATCCCCTTCTCCTCCTGCCCCCGATCCCTCCCAGCATCAGAGTCTTTTCCAATGAGTCAACTCTTCGCATGAGGTGGCCAAAGTACTGGAGTTTCAGCTTTAGCATCATTCCTTCCAAAGAAATCCCAGGGCTGATCTCCTTCAGAATGGACTGGTTGGATCTCCTTGCAGTCCAAGGGACTCTCAAGAGTCTTCTCCAGCACCACAGTTCAAAAGCATCAATTCTTCGGCGCTCAGCTTTCTTCACAGTCCAACTCTCACATCCATACATGGCCACAGGAAAAACCATAGCCTTGACTAGATGGACCTTTGTTGGCAAAGTAATGTCTCTGCTTTTCAATATGTTATCTACGTTGGTCATAACTTTCCTTCCAAGGAGTAAGCATCTCCCACAGCAGAGCTGAGACCAGGTGGACACAGACAAAGCTCATCTAAAGACTTGGGGATAATAGGGACTTCCCTGGTGGTCCAGTGGCTAAGATTCTGTGCTCCCAGTGCAGGGGGCCCAGGTTTGATCCCTGGGCAGGGAACTAGATCCCACATGCCTCAACTAAGAGTTCGCATGCTGCAACTGAAGATCTCACATGCTGCAAGTAAAATAAAAAGATCCCAATGCCACAACTAAGACCTGGTGCAGCTAAATAAATAAAAATTAAGACTTGGGAAGAGTAAGGGGAAATGAGCAGAGAGAGTCGGAGAAGGCAAAGGCAACCCACATCACTACTCTTGTCTGGAAAATCTCATGGACAGAGGAGCCTGGTGGGCTGCAGTCCATGGGGTCACGAAGAATCGGACATGACTGAGCAACTTCACGTTCACTTTTCACTTTCATGCATTGGAGAAAGAAATGGCAACCCACTCCAGTGTTCTTGCCTGGAGAATCCCAGGGACGGCGGAGCCTGGTGGGCTGCCGTCTATGGGGTCGCACAGAGTCGGACATGACTGAAGGGACTTAGCAGCAGCAGCAGAGAGAGTAACAGGCCACCTCACATCTTGTGATGTCATCAGGGTGACATCACAACATCAAGATGTGCACCTCTTCCAGGGGGCAAAGGTTCTCTGTCACTCCTCGTATTCAGAAGCCCCAGCAAAGCCCTCTCCAGTTCCTGAAACCCAAACCCTGCATGACAAGAAGACAGCAAGCAGCATCCCTCTCACAGCAGCTCCAGACAGACCCACTCATTCCCCTCCCCAGGGGCAAGGAATCACGGCACCAGAAAGTGCCTTCCCTACATAGCTACCTCCAGAACACCCAGCCGTGAGGCCACACTCACATGTCTGGGGCCTGGGCATTCTACAGCTTGTTAGAGCCCTTCCTCCGCTCTCTGCCTACCCTCAGTCTAGAGGATGTCATAAGCGTGAGTCCGCTTTGAATGATGCACTCTTCTTTTTTTAACTTTTTTTTTTTCCTTTTATTGATGTAGACCATTTTTTAAGTCTTTATTGAAATTTATTGCAATATTGTTCCTGTTTTATGTTTTGGTTTTTTGGCCATGTGTCATGTGGGATCTTATCTTCCTGACCAGGGACTGAACCTGCACCCCCTGCGCTGGAAGACAAAATCTCCACCCCTGGCCCACCAGGGAAGTCCCTGAATGATGTACTCTTAAAATTTTTTTCTTTTTAATTTTTGGCTGCCCTGGGTCTTTGCTGCTGCACATGGGCTTTCTCTCGTTGCAGTGAGAGGGGCGGGGGCGGGGGGGGGGGCCGTGGTGCGGGGCATGGGCACCCACACCAGCGTTCTTGTCTGGAGAATCCCACAGACAGAGGAGCCCAGCGGGCTACAGTCCACAGGGTCACAAAGAGTCAGACACAACTGCGGTGACCCAGCACGCACACATACGGACGTCTCATTGGGGTGGCTTCTCCTGTTGAAGAGCGTGGGTTCTAGAGTTTGAGGTCAGTAGTTGTGGCTCATGGGCTTAGTTGCCACTCGGCATGTGGAATCTTCTAAGATCAGGGATCGAACACATGTCCCCTGCATTGGAAGGTGGATTCTTAACCACTGGACCGCCAGGGAAGTCCTGAATGATGTATGCTTGACTGTAGGTACAGGCAGACTTTCAGACACACATATCCATCCCATTGCCCATTCAACTTCTCCACTTAGGGGCCTGCCTCACAGACATCTTACTAGGGCAAAAATGAACTCTTGAGTTTCCCTCCCAAATCTGTTCCTTCCTCCAGTCCTACTTCACCTCCTGTTTTTATCATCTTAGTAAATGACATCACTGTCCATTCAACTACTCAAACCAATATACACGAATTACCCTTAAGTCTTCCATTACCCTCATCCTCATTGGATCCAGAAGCAAGTCACAAAGATTCTATCTCTAAAGTATATCAGGAATCTGTTTTCTATCCTCCCTCGTCCAGGCCACCATGGACTGAATGACTCTAAACCCCCTCCAGACTGTTCCACACTGACCCCTTCAATCCATGTTTTTATGTAGAAGCAAAAGTGAGATCTTCAAACTGTGAATAATTACTTGCATCTCAGATCCCTTCAATGCCTCCCAGAGGCTTTCAATCCAAATGCCTTTACCACCTTGCTACAGGCTAAACATTTGCATACCCTCAAAACTCCTGTGTAAAACCCTCATGCCCAGGGGAATGGCATTTGGATGTGGGGCCTTTGGGAGGTGATAAGTCTTGAGCATGTGGCCTTCATGAACTGGTCTCTCCTGCTGGTGGCAGCGTATCTGGCGAGGCCTTTGGGTCTGATGATGCTCCAAGATGTCAAGGCAGCACTTGAAATTTTAGGTCTTACAGCACATGGATGTAACATCTTTTCAAAAGACATGCACATACAGTACCTGTGGGTAGAGAGTGTATGTGTGTTGGGGAGGGGGGAGAGATTGTTTCATTACATGAGTAAGTGAATGAATTATCAATATTATTATGCTGTGATGGTGTAGGTAAGTACTTTTAAAAAGTGTTTCAAAAAAGGATCATTCAATAAAACTGAATTTCTACCTTGTTCTCATTAAAATGGGAGCCAATGAGATTATGTTCAACTTCATATAACAGAAAACTCAAATAATACTAACTTAAACAAGATAGGGGTTTATTTTTCTCTCATTATGGGAAGACAAGAGGTTCGAGATCCAGGGCTAGATTGGCAATGCCACATCAAGGACTCACACTTCTCTTAGCTTGCCTGGTTCCATTATCAGTATTTCTAGGGCTGAGCTTTCACCTTCATGTTCACAACATTGTTGCTGTGGCTCCAGCCATCAAACTATATTCCAGGTAGAAAGAAGGAAAGACAAAGAACAAATGGACATGAGCCACTGGCATTAATTTCCTTTACTGAGCTTTTCCTGAAGTCCCACGTGTGGGCTACTGCTCAGAATTAAGCTAAAAGAAGTCCTGGGAGGGACTTCCGTGATGGTCCAGTGGCTAAGACTGCATGCTCCCAGTGCAGGGTTCAATCCCCAGTCAGGGAACTAGATCTCACACACTGCAACTAAGACCTGGTACAGCCAAATAAATATTTTCTTTAAAAAACAAGTCCTGGGGGTGCTCTGTTTTGCTTGTTTTTTTAGTTTGTGTGTGTGTTTTAGTTTTTTGTGATTTTTACAAATTGAAGTATAGTTGATTTACAATGTTTCCTGAGTAAAATGATTCAATTATATTTGCATGTATATATTCTTTTTCAGATTCTTTTTCATTATAGGTTATTATAAGATATTGAATATAGTTCCCTGTGCTATATAGTAGGTCTCATTTTTTAAATCTATTTAATATATAGTAGTGTGAATCTGGCTTAAAAAAGCTTAAAAACCTGGCTTAAAGCTCAACATTCAAAAAACTAAGATCATGCCATCCAGTCCCCTCACTTCGTGGCAAATAGAAGGGGGAAAAGTAGAAGCAGTGACAGATTTTATTTTCCTGGGCTCCAAAATCACTGTGGATGGTGACTGCAGATATGAAATTATAAACACTTGCTCCCTGCAAGGTAAGCTAAGACAAACCTCGACAGTGTTTTGGAAAGCAGAGACATCACTTTGCCGACAAGGATCCACATAGCTGTGGTTTTTCCAGTAGTCATGTACAGATGTGAGAGTTGGACCGTAAAGAAGACTGAGCATTGAAGAACTGATGCTTTTGAACTGTGGTGCTGGGGAAGACTCTTGACAGTCCCTTGGACTATAAGAAGATCCAAACAGTCAGTCTTAAAGGAAATCAACCTTGAATATTCATTGGAAGGACTGATGCTGAAGCTCCAATACTTTGGTGACCTGATGCAAAAGAGCTGATGCTGGGAAAGATTGAAGGCAAAAGGAGAAGGCGGCAGAGGTTGAGATGGTTAAATAGTGTCACTGACTCAATGGACATGAATTTGAGCAATCTCTGGAAGACAGTGAAGGACGGGGAAGCCTGGCATGCTGCAGTCCATGGGATCGCAAGGAGTTGGACATGACTGAGTATCTGAACAACAAGTGTGTATCTGTTAATCCTAAACTCCTAACGTATCTTTCCCCTCGGCCCCCTAGTCCTGGGAATGTTTTCTTCTGGGCACATTACTACCTTTATCCCCAAGAGGGGATTCTGTTTACAAGGAAGATAAGAGACTGGATAGTGGATAGGCAACTAACAGCCTGTCCACAGCTCCTGGGAATGAATGGAGCGGCTACAGTCAATGGATAGAGTGGATATTTTAAATCAAGCGTGGAATCAAAGGTCTTTGGGAAGGCCTAGAAAACAGGAAAGCTCCACAAGACAGCTTTGACTTAATCTCGACAAGATAGAAGTAAAATCAGAAGGAAAGACAAAAAACATGGCCAGAGGAACCAGAAGGTTCAGTAAGCAATGGCCAGGGAAGGGTAATTGGTCCAGCTCTGGTCTGAAAGGACTGGTCAGGAACAGCAAGTGGTCACAGAGTCATAAATAGGCACAAGCAGAGGGCCTGACCTTGGGCAAGTTACCTAGATAAACTCCTTGGCTCTCAATGTCCTGATCTGTAAATTATCTTAAAGATCTTTTCCAACTCTAAACTTCTTTTTGTGACAGCGGTCTTTTTTCTTTTTTTTTTTTAAGCAGTGAAATCTTTCAGACAAATGAAAGCTGACATAGCAAACTGATAAGTTGGAGCTGCTCTGAATGACATAGGGATGGGGAACCCTGGAGTTCTCTCTACTTGGCCTCAGTTTTAATCCCCGAGGCCCCTGAGCTCCAAAGAGCACATTTACATAGTTCCATGTGTAACTTTCATAATATGATGTTCATTGGTATAAATCAGACAGCAGATATAACCATAGGAAAATTGTTTTAATTTGTTAATAACAATCTTAAACACTTTCTAAAACCCATGAAATTAAATAACCAGAGTTTCAAATTGTGACACTTTATTATGACTCTCATTTGAAATCATGGGGAAATAGGCATCAATTCTCACCGAAAATTTGATCGAATTTATTCAGCAATGTTGGGGGGGTGGGAAGGAGCTTGGAGGGTACAGAAAAGTTTTCAGAGCAACACACTTATTATTTTCTAGGTAGTTATTTAGATAAAAATGATTCTCAGAGGAAAAAAAACAAACCCTTGCTTTGCAAATACTTGTTTCCTGTGTGCCAGACGTGGCTGCTTCCTGTTTACCACAAGTAATTGCTGGTAACTGGAAGCAAAGACAAGAGAAATGTACCTCTTGTCAGTCACCTGCTGAACTTCCTTTCCGTTACACTTGTCATACTTTTAACATTCCCCGAGTTTTGTTTTTTTTTTAATGTCTTTCCAAAACATTATTTAAAAAAAAAAAAACAAAAACCAGAAGGGACAGTGAGACCTGAAACCCATTATCCTCACATGTCGCCCTCCACTGGCGTCTACCCTTTGAATATTAGATAAAATTTTATGAAAACTCTGATTATTTTTCCTACCCACACCGAATCTTTATTAGAGCGTGTCTTTATCTCCATAATCGGTCCACACACCCCAGTTTTGCTCTCCGTCTTCCGCTCCACGCTGGCGATCACCACCCAGCTTCTGCATTTTTCTCCAGGCCAGTATCCGGCCTCCTTCTCGATCCTGCTTTTTCTCTCATCACTGTAACTTTTTTTTTTTTCTTTGCAGACAGGTCTGGAAAACACCATCTGTTCCAATTTTAAGGTCGCGGGGAGGGATCATAAGTCCGGGGACAATAATCTTCCAATTCCAAATCTCAAACACACCGTCAGCCAAATAATTTTTTTCCCCCCTCATTCTTGAATTTAATTTTCACAAAGTTCCTCCACAGTCAAAATAAAGAAAATCCTATTTAGGTATTCACGAACAGTCATACAAAACTTAAAAAAAAAAAAAAAGCTTAATAATCCCTTTAAGTTAGAAGTCTGACCACAACAGCGGTCATATTGTTACTGTGTGGTCTTTTCTCTGACCAGAAGGCGTCCAGCTGTTCCAAGGCCAGCCCTGAGTCAGTTAACCCACTAGTCCTCGTTGCCACAAACAGACAGAGCCGACTTCCAGCTCTGCGCCCAGAGCATCCGCGCAGCCCGGCCCGGCCCGGTAATGAGCTCTCGGCTACGGAAGGTGGTGCTGTTGGATCTGAGGGGCGATCGACGCGGGCCGGGGCTCCGGGAGCAGAGCTGGGAAAGGCTCCCGGGATGCCCAAAGTGAGCTCCCTTAGTTTGGACACCACACTCGAGGGTGGGACTGCTGGGGACTCCGAGAGTTGGAGGTAAAGGCAGAGTGCTCCGGGAAGGGCGAAGGCGAGAGGAAACTGAGACCTCGGTTCCGGGCGGGGGCCGGGGGGCACCTTCTGGGGTCGGGCCGCGGGGCGCGGGGTCGGGGGAGAGAAAGGGGGCGATGAAAACCAAATGCCTTTCATCCCCTGGAGACAAAGAGGTGCCTTCTTTAGACAGCAGCTGCCAGCGCCACACGCACCATACGGCGGGGCCCGGGGGAGGGGCGGGGGGCGCCGGGACCCGGCCGCTCAGACGGCCCACAATGCTGGTTGTCATGGCGACGGGCCATCCGTCTGCGGGGCGGCTGAAAGGACCCATTGTTCCGGAGGCGGGCGGCCCGGGCTGCGCCTGTTTCTGGGAGACACCTTGAAACACCTCCTGGCCTCGGGAGGGCTGGGGACCGCGGCTGCGGCCTCCGCGGGGGTCTCGGACCGCGCAGGGACCCCGCGGCCCCTCGGGCCCGCACCGCAGCCTCCCCCGCGGGCGTGCGGCTGTCAGCTGGGGACACGTGCGAGTGTGCGCGCGCACACACATGCACAGACACACGGTAACAGCCGGCACGCGCGCGCACGCACACACACACATACACACGGTAATACAGCCGGCACATACACACACGGAGACACACGGTAACAGCCGGCACACACACTCACAGACACACGATAACAGCCGGCACACGTGCACGCACACACACACGGTAACACAGCTGGCACACAGACACACGGTAACAGCCGGCACACGCGCGCGCCCACACACACACACACACACGGGCGTGGGCTGGCAGGTGCACGGGAGACTCATAGGCAAGGCCCAGGAACTCCACCAGTAAGAGCTGAAGTCTGAGGCCAGGGTCCTCGGGGAAGGCCCTGCAGAATCACTTCCCAGTCCTGCTGGAAGAGAAAGGACAACAAAATCATGGTGCAGAGCTGATGAAAAGTTCCAAGGCAGCCTGGCACGTTCCCTTGAAACAGCAAACAACTGGAGACAGCCTAGAAGTCTGTCCCCTGGGGGCTGGAAAGGTAATGTGGACACATGCCTCTGATGAAGTGTTGGGCGGTCCTTCAAAATCACAGGGCGGCCCCATCTGCAGAGATGTGGGAATGTCCCATATGCTCTAAGAAATAAAGCAAGTGCACGGCCACACGAGTGACCTGTGTGCCTGCGTGTGCACATACATTGCTGTGCATGTGCGTGTGTTTGCATCTCCCTCAGGAGAGCAACTAGGTAAAGCATGGGGAGATGATGAAAACTTCCTTTTCACAGGATAGTCTTTGGGGGCTCTCTCCTGGGTGCTCTAGTGGTTAAGACTTGATGCTTCCAGTTCAGGGGACTTGGGTTCCATCCTTGGTCAGGGAACGAACATCCCATATGCTTCTCTGCTGCTGCAAAGTTGCTTCAGTCGTGTCTTACTCTGTGTGACCCCACAGACGGCAGCCTACCAGGCTCCCCCGTCCCTGGGATTCTCCAGGCAAGAACGCTGGAGTGGGTTGCCATTTCCTTCTCCAATGCACGAATGAAAAGTGAAAGTGAAGTCACTCAGTCGTGTCTGACTTTTAGCGATCCCATGGTCTGCAGCCTACCAGGCTCCTCTGTCCATGGAAGTTTCCAGGCAAGAGTACTGGAGTGGGTTGCCAGTGCCTTCTCCAATATGCTTCCCAGCGTGGCCAAAATTAAAAATAATTTTTTTTTCAAATTAAAAAACTATACAATCTATTGTACCTTTTGGATTTTGTCCTATGTACCTTGTAATACCCCCAAAAGAAATAAACTTCAAAAAATAACTTTAAAATTGCATTTGAACACTGTCTAATGAGATTTGGAGCTCTCTATAAGGTGTGTGAGCTCTTCTTTAAAAAATGTTTTAATAAGTATTAATTTAAAAAACAGTACACATGGGCAACAAATACCATTAATTCACAGATACGGAAAGGCAGAGTGATAAAACATTGAAACGCACACTTCCAGGAGCCCACTGTATAATCTATCTGTTATATCAAATTAATCTCAAGGCTTCCCAGTTAAATATTGAATTACATTAGGGTGATTTTTCCTAATTACAGAATGGTGTAAAATCAGTGAAATGAACTATTGAACCCCTATGACATGGATGCTTTTTCCATATAGATAAACATAAAAATCATTATTAATGATAATGAGTTAACATCTATGAGCACTTACTGAACACCATGTTAAGAGTTTGATTTGCATTATTTCTTTCAGTCTTCCAAACAAACCATTTATCTGTTTTACAAGTGAAGAAACATGGGAAAATGTTCTTTCATTTACCTGATATCACACAGCTAAGAAAGCTGCAGAGCCTGGATTTGAATTCACATCTGACTGACTCTAAAACCTATGTCCCTAACCTCTATACCTCACTTTTTCAATTATGGTGGAAATATAGGCTCAGGGTGACTCTAATCCTGTGGCTTCACAGATTTTTTTAAAATTGAAATATAGTTGATGTACAATGTTGTGTTACTTTCAGTTATATATATATACATTTATAAATATAGATATATTTCTTTTTCAAGTTCTTTTCTTTTATAGGTTATTACAGAATATTGAGTATAGTTCCTTATGCTATACAGTAGGTCTTTGTTGGATAGGACTTCACGAATTGAATAAAAGGTTTCTAGCTATTAAGATGGAGAAGGCAATGGCACCCCACTCCAGTACTGTTGCCTGGAAAATCCCATGGACGGAGGAACCTGGTAGGCTGCAGTCCATGGGGTCGCTAAGAGTCGGACATGACTGAGCGGCTTCACTTTCACTTTTTACTTTTACCCATTGGAGAAGGAAATGGCAACCCACTCTAGTATTCTTGCCTGGAGAATCCCAGGGACGGGGGAGCCTGGTGGGCTGCCATCTATGGGGTCGCACAGAGTCAGACACGACTGAAGGGACTTAGCAGCAGCAGCTATTAAGAATTAGACTGTATTTGAGGAAACATAAGCTGTAAATGAGCTTCTCAGGTGGCTCAGTGAGTAAAGAACCTGCCTGCAATGCAGGAGATGCTGGAGATACGGGCTTGATCCCTGGGTCGGGAAGATCCCCTGAAGGAGGGCACAGCAACCCACTCCAGTATTCTTGCCTGGAGAATCCCTATGGACAGAGGAGCCTGACGGGCTATGGTCCATACGTCGAAAAGAGTCGGACATGACAGAAGCCACTGAGCACAGCACAGCAAGGTGTAAACGGTGTCGTGGGCCTATGAAATCTTAACTCATGCTCCAGTTCGGTTGTGCAGAGTAAACATGAGGTCCGTGTTTTGTGAATAAATAATATGGCCTTCATTTAGGTGTTCATAAATAAAGTTGAATTGGAATGCAAGCATGCTCATTCCCCCATGTATTGCCTGGCTGCTTTTGTACTCCTGTGGCAGAGTTGCAAACTTGTAAGATCAACTGTATGGCTCACAAAGACTACAATATTCGCTGGCTGAGCCAAGACTTGGAAACAAGCTAAAAGTCCATTGACAGATGAATGGATAAAAAAGATGTGGTACATATATACAATGGAATACATGGTCCACTGGAGAAGGGAATGGCAAACCACGTCAGTATTCTTGCCTTGAGAACCCCATGAACAGTATGAAAAGTTATAAAGACAGGACACTGAAGGATGGACTTCCCAGGTTGGTAGGTGCCCAATATACTACTGGAGATCAGTGGAGAAATAACTCCAGAAAGAATGAAGAGACAGAGCCAAAGCAAAAACAACACCCAGTTGTGGATGTCACTGGTGATGGAAGTAAAGTCCGATGCTGTAAAGAGCAATAGTGCATAAAAAACTGGAATGGTCCATGAATCAAGGCAAAGTGGAAGTGGTAAAACAGGAGATGGCAAGAGTGAACATCAACATTTTAGGAATCAGCCAACTAAAATGGACCGGAATGGGTGAATTTAACTCAGATGACCACTATATCCACTACTGTGGGCAAGAATCCCTTAGAAGAAAGGGAGTAGCCACCATAGTCAACAAAAGAGTCTGAAATGCAGTAGATTGGATGCCATCTCAAAGACAGAATGATCTCTGTTCATTTCCAAGGCAAATCATTCAATATCACAGTAATCCAAGTCTATGCCCCAATCAATAATGCTGAAGAAGCCAAAGCTGAATGGTTCTATGAAGACCTACAAGACCTTCTAGAACTAACACCCCAAAAGGATGTCCTTTTCATTATCGGCGACTGGAATGCAAAAGTAGGAAGTCAAGAAATACCTGGAGTAATGGGCAAATTTAGCCTTGGAGTACAGAATGAAGCAGGGCAAAGGCTAACAGTTTTGCTAAGAGAACGCACTGGTCATAGCAAATACCCCCTTCCAACACAAGAGACTCGACACATGGGAAGTCTCTACATGTGGGAAGTCTCTACACATGGACATCACCAGATGGTCAATACTGAAATCAGATTTTTTATATTCTTTGCAGCCAAGGATGGAGAAGCTCTATACAGTCAGCAAAAACAAGACCAGGAGCTGACTGTGGCTCAGATCATGAACTCCTTATTGCCAAATTCAGACTTAAATTGAAGAAAGTAGGGAAAACCACTAGACCATTCAGGTATGACCTAAATCAAATCCCTTACTACTATACAGTGGAAGAGACAAATAGATTCAAGGGAATAGATCTGATAGAGTGCCTGAAGAACTATGAATGGAGGTTCATGACATTGTACATGAGGCAGTGATCAAGACCATCCCCAAGAAAAGAAATGCAACAAGGCAAAATGATTGTGTGAGGAGGCCTTACAAATAGCTATGAAAAGAAGAGAAATGAAAGGCAAAGGAGAAAAGGAAAGATATACCCATTTGAATGCAGAGTTCCAAAGAATAGCAAGGAGAGATAAGAAAGCCTTCTTCAGTGATTGGTGCAAAGAAATAGAGGAAAACAACAGAATGGGAAAGACTAGAGATCACTTCAAGAAAATTAGAGATACCAAGGGAACTTTTCATGCAAAGATGGGCACAATTTATGGTATGTGCCTATGGTATGACAGAAATGGTATGGACCTAACAGAAGCAGAAGATATTTAAGAAGAGGTGGCAAGAATACACAGAAGAACTATACAAAAAAGATCTTCATGACCCAGATAATCACGATAGTGTGATCACTCACCTAGAGTCAGACATCCTGGAATGTGAAGTCAAGTGGGCCTTAGGAAGCATCACCACGAACAAAGCTAGTGGAAGTGATGGAATTCCAGTTGAGCTATTTCAAATCCTGAAAGATGATGCTGTGAATGTGCTGCACTCAATATGCCAGCAAATTTGGAAAAGTCAGCAGTGGCCACAGAACTGGAAAAGGTCAGTTTTCATTTCAATCCCAAAGAAAGGCAATGCCAAAGAATGCTCAAACTACTGCACAATTGCACCATCTCACACACTAGCAAAGTAATGCTCAAAATTCTCCAAGCCAGGCTTCAACAGTAGGTGAAGCATAAACTTCCAGATATTTAAGCTGGGTTTAGAAAAAGCAGAGGAACCAGAGATCAAATTGCCAACATCCGTTGGATCATTGAAAAAGCAAGAGAATTCCAGAAAAACATCTACTTCTGTTTTATTGACTACATCAAAACCTTTGGCTGTGTGGATCACAAAAAGTTGTGGAAAATTCTTTAAGAGATGGGAATACCAGACCACCTCACCTGCCTCCTGAGAAATCTGTATGCGGGTCAAGAAGCAACAGTTAAAACTGGACATTGGACATCAGACGGGTTCCAGATCAGGAAAGGAGTGCATCAAGGCTGTATACTGTCACCCTGCTTATTTAACTTCTATGCAGATTACATAATGAGAAGTGCTGGGCTGGATGAAGCACAAGCTGGAATCAAGATTGCTGGGAGAAATATCAATAACCTCAGATATGCAGATGACACCACATGTATGGAAGAAGGCGAAGAATAACTAAAAAGCCTCTTGATGAAAGTGAGAGAGGAGAGTGAAAAAGTTGGCTTAAAGATCAACATTCAGAAAACGAAGATCATGGCATCCAGTCTCATCACTTCATGGCAAATAAATGGGGAAACAGTGGAAACAGCGACAGACTTTTTTGGGGGGGTTCCAAAATCACTGTGGATGATGACTGTAGCCATGAAATTAAAAGACGCTTACTCCTTGGAAGCAAAGTTATGGCCAACCTACACAGTTTATTAAAGAGGCAGAGACATTACTTTGCCAACAAAAGTCCATCTAGTCAAAGCTACGGTTTTTCCAATAGTCATGTGTGGATGTGAGAGTTGGACTATAAAGAAATCTGAGAGCTGAAGAATTGATGGTTTTGAACTGTGGTGTTGGAGAAGACTCTTGAGAGTCCCTTGGACTGCAAGGAGATCCAACCAGTCCAATCCTAAAGCAAATCTGTCCTGAATATTTATTCGAAGGACTGATGATGAAGCTGAAACTCCAGTACTTTCGCCATTTGATTCGAAGAACTGACTCATTGGAAAAAACCCTGATGCTGGGAAAGATTGAAGGCAGGAGGAAAAGGGGATGACAGAGGATGAGATGGCTGGATGGCATCACCGACTTGATGGACATGAGTTTGAGTAAACTCCAGGAGTTGGTGATGGACAAGGAGTCCTGGTGTGCTGCAGTCCATGAGGTCACAAAGAGTTGGACACGACTGAGTGACTGAACTGAACTGATACGTATACCACCAAAAAGCATGAAATAATACCATCTGCAGTAGCATGGATGGACCTAGAGGTTATCATACTAAGTGAAGTAAGTCAGAAAGAGAAAGCCAAATATCACATGATATCACTTATATGTAGAATCTAAAATATGACACAAATGAACTTATCTATGAAACAGAAACTTTGGCCACCTCATGCGAAGAGTTGACTCATTGGAAAAGACCCTGATGCTGGGAGGGATTGGGGGCAGGAGGAGAAAGGGACGACAGAGGATGAGATGGCTGGATGGCATCACCGACTCGATAGACATGAGTTTGGGTGAACTCCGGGAGTTGGTGATGGACAGGGAGGCCTGGCGTGCGGCGATTCATGGGGTCGCAAGGAGTCGGACTCACTGAGCGACTGAACTGAACTGAACTGATGAAACAGAAACAGGATCACAGACACAGAGAAAGGACTCGTAGTTACCAGAGGGTGGGGAAGTTTGGAAGGTGGATGGATTGGGGGTTTGAGATTCACAGATGCAAACTATTACATATAGGACAGATAAACAAGGTCCTACAGTAGAGTACAGGGAACTATTTTCAATATCCTGTTATAAACCATAATGAAAAAAATATGAAAAAGAATGTATGTATAACTAAATCACTTACTTCACTATACAGTAGAAATTAACACAACATTGTAAATCAGCTATACTTCAATAAGATAAACTTTAAAAAAATATTTGCTATTTGGTCCCTACAGAAAATATTTGCAGATTCTTGATCTTATGTTAAGAAAGGCAAAAGAGGAAGGGACTTGCATCATTTAAAACTTCGAGTGCCACTCTCTTATTTTAATATTCACCCAGGACTTTCACTTCTGTTCAAAGCTGTGCGTTCAGGGCTGTCCGCAAGGGCTTTAGCATGAGGGCTATACTTCAGCTCTTACAGGAAAGGAGTGGTAGCGGCATTGACACAGGTTTTCCTTCGGCACAGAGCTATTTGTTTTTCCTGCGAGGAGCTCACTGATGAGCACCCATCTTTCTGCTTTGGAGGTTGCTCTTAACTGAAGAACTTCCAAAGGAAGACAGAAGCCAAAGATACACACTGCTTCTGCGGCTGCTAAGGCACCTCAGTCGTGTCCGACTCTGTGCGACCCCATAGATGGCAGCCCACCAGGCTCCGCCGTCCCTGGGATTCTCCAGGCAAGAACACTGGAGTGGACACTTGAGGCTTTGCCAAAATGCAGCGACTGTGATGACTGAAAAAATATAGCTTGTGATATTACACACAGCAGTCAGAACCCGCTCAGAGCGGCCGTCGGCACTGTGTTCCTTCGATTTCAGACAATTGTGTTCCCTTTTCCCTTTAAAGGCTTCTGTGGCTCTGGAAGCCCTGGAGAAGTTTGCGTGAATTTGTAGGAAAGAGCCTGTGGGGGAGAGCCCTGTGCCGTCCGCAGGGACAGTTGCCTCTGATCTTAGAGTAAAATGTTTAGGAAAATCCACATTGGGGGATTGTCGCCCCATTACCTTCCCTCTGCTCCTGTCACCTTCTAGCCCAGGGCAGTGGCTCTTTCTCCCTTGTTACCCAACCAGAAGCTCCTAGCTTATGCCCATGGACAACACATTTTCATAACAGCCAACATCTGTAGGTGTCTTGGGCAGCAAGTCAGATGACTTTTTGAGTCTGAAGTTTTGTTTCCTTAAGCTGGGAAGAACTCTCCAGAAGCTCCTCCACCCAGCTGACAGCTGACCTGTATTGGCTTGTTTAAGGCATTCACGAAATTGGCCGCAGTACAGAGCTCTTATGAGGCACTGGCCTTACCAGTAGGGACAGAATACTTCCTGTGTAATTATGGCAGAGCTGTTGCTCCATGCAACATCACTCAGAGGCTTAGACAAATATGAATTCAAGCCAATAAAAATTAAATTCTGACTGTAGAACCTAGGTTGTGGGAATTAGGGTGTTCATTGTTTAATTCCAATTTTCTGTATATTTTGAATTTTTTTCCTGGTCAGATGTTGGGTGAAAATTAGATTCTTATCTGGAAGTTCCATTTTGTCTGAGTTTCTGAGGAACAAAATAAGACTGATATTTGAGAAAATACATTTGAACATTTCATTCAAAAACATATCCCCCTCTGTAAAAAACAAAACAAGATCACCTCCATTAAGATCATAAGGATACTATGAATAATAAAAACACAGATAGGGATCGACAAATGAAAAGATAAAGAGGATGTGGTGTGTGTGTGTGTATATATATAATTAGTAGGTAGTTCAGCAGCAATGGGAAGCAATGCCCATGGATGCTTATTCTGGAGATGAGAGAAGAAGAAAAGGAGACCTTCCATCTGTATGGAAGTATTCCATACAGAAGTATTCCAGCCATACTTCTCAGCCATAAAAAAGAATGAAATAATGCCATTTGCAGCAACATGGATGGACTTAGAGGTTATCATTTTAAGTGAATAAGTCAGAAAAGGATGAATGCCATATTTATCACCTATATTTGGGATCTAAAATATGACAAATGAACCTGTCTGTGAAACAGAAACAGACTTACAGACAGACAGAGCAGACGTGTGGTTACCAAGGAGGAGGGACGGGAGGGGAGGGATGGACTGGGAGGCTGGAATTCGCAGATGCAAACTGTTACGGAGAGAATGGATAAGCAGGGTCCTACTGTACAGCACAGGGAACTGGAGTCAATATCCTGAGATAAATTATACTGGAAAAGAATATGAAAAACAATATATATATTATATATATACGCATTACATGTATATATTACATAACGCATTATACATATGTAAATGGAATCACTTTGCTGTACAGCAGAAATTAACAGAACATTGTGCATCAACTATGCTTCAATAAAGCAAAAAATTTAAAAATCACAGGATAGGGTTCAGAGTCTAAAATAATTTCTATGGTCTCTTCCTAAGATTCAAAACACTTTGGGGATAATATGTGGACATTTTCTAATAAAATATTTCCCAGTATTAGCCTCAAATTCTCAGAGCATGGTAATAACACTGGTTTTGTGTGTGTGAATGGACTATTCTTTTTTTCCTCCATATTTAATTTTAACTTGTCTCTCCTTGTTTCTGACTCCCAGATTGCCCTCCTGGTGGGCTTTCATCCATCAGAAGTTCTGAAAGGGCCTCAACCTCATACAGATGGAAGGTCTCCTCTTTCTTCTTCTCTCATCTCCAGAATAAGCATCCATGGGCATTTCTTCCCAATGCTGCTGAACTACCTACTAATTTCTATTCAATCCATCTGTTAGCCCTTTCAGCACAAATGCAATTAAATAAGAAAGAATATGACAGGACTAATGAACATTTGCATTCAGTCAATTAGACAATGAGTTTTCTCAGTTTATTGTCTAATATTTTTTCATGTTACTATAATAAACACCCTAATTTCAATCACCCACTCTGTAAGAAACCTCTTAATTAAGTGCATAAGACTTAAGTGTTCATTTTACTAAAAAAGCAGAGAAAGTATTCTAAAAATTAATAGACCAGTGTGGGAAGCCTAACATTTCACTAACAGAAATACTGTAGAGAAGAGAGAAAAGGGTAAGAAGGAAATTTTTTTAATCTAGTAAATTTCCCAGTACTGAAGGGCTTGACGATCTAAATGGAAAGAACTCACTGGGGTACCCCGTTCCCAAGAATGGAAACCAACTCACAGGTAGAAAAGGAAATGCCTAGAATTTACATAGGGAAAAAGAGAAAGAGGAAGAGAAAGAAAGAAAAGGGGTAGAGGGGAAGGAAGGCAGAAAGAGAAAAAGAAAGAGACAGAAAGAGAGGCGCAGAGGGAGGAAGTAAGGAAAGAAGAAGGAGGAGGAAGAAGACCCTCGGAAGGGGAAATAAGGAGGGGAGTATAATTCTTTTGGACAGTGAAAGAAAAATGATTTGGCTACATAGGAACCTGAGCAAGTCAACCAAGAAAAATATAAGTATTGACCTCAGGAGAAACAAAGTTATTCAAGAAAAAAAAGTGTCACCCAGTATATTACTTAGCTTATCAGTGATGAGTTAATAACTAGAATATATAAAGAACTTCTACAACTCAACACCACCACCGATTAAAAAATAGACAAAAGACCTGAATGGAAAATGTCCCCAAAGATGACACACAAATGGCCAAGAAGCGTATGAATGAAGCTCAGTGTCACTAAACATCACGTGAGTGCGTATCATAACCACAAGGAGTTATCACCTCACACTCATTAAGACAGTTACATAAATAAAGTAAAATAAAATGTGTTAGGCAGGCTGTGGAGAAACTGAAACTTTTTTTTTTTTTTGCACTACTGGTGAGAATATAAAATGGTGTGGCCACTATGAAAATTAGTATGGCAGTTCCTAAAAAAAATTAAATGTAGAAATACCTTATGATCCAGTAATTCCACTTGTTGGGATATATTCAGAAGAATTGAAATCAAGGACCTGAAGAGATACCTGCACATTCATGTTCATAACAGCACTTTTCACACCATAGTCGAAAGGTGGAAACAACGCCCATCGGCAGATGGATGGGTGAACAAAATGTGGTCCATTTTTATACTGACCTGCTATTCAGCCTTAAAGAGGAAGGAAATTCTCACATAGGCAACACATGGATGAACCTGCAGGACACTATGCTAAGTGAAATAGTGAAGTGAAGTGAAAGTCGCTCAGTCGTGTCTGACTCTTTGCAACCCCACGGAGTATACAGTCCATGGAGCTCTCCAGGCCAGAATACTGGAGTGGGTAGCCTTTCCCTTCTCCAGGGGATCTTCCCAACCCAGGGATCGAACCCAGGTCTCTCACATTGCAGGCAGATTCTTTACCAGCTGAGCCACCAGGGAAGCCTGTAATAAGGGAAGTGAAATAAGCCAGCTACAAAAGACAAATTACTATATGATTCCATTTATACCAGGTATCCAGGGGAGTCAAATTCAGAGATGGACAATAGAATGGCAGTTGCTCAGAGGCCAGGGGAAGCAGGGAATGTGGAGTTGCTGTTGTTATTTGATGGGCATAATGGGAATCCCAAGTGGCGCTAGTGGTAAAGAACCCACCGGCCAATGCAGAAGTCATACGAGACACAGGTTCAATCCCTGTGTCGGGAAGATCCCCTGGAGGAGGCCATGGCAACCCACTCCAGTGTTCTTGCCTGGAGAACCCCCATGGACAGAGGAGCCTGGCGGGCCACAGTCTGTAGGGGTCACACAGAGTCAGACAGGACTGAAGGGACTTAACACAATCAGCATACAGTTTCAGTTTTGCACAGGGACAGAGTTCTGGAGGTTGGTTGCAAAACAATCACAATATACTTGACAGCACTGAACTGCACATTTAAAAATGGTAAAGAGGGTAAATTTTATGTGTATTTTACTACCGTTAAAAATTTTACTTCAAGAAGATTAAAGGTCTTAATGTAGGAGCTTAAACTATCACTTTTAGAAGGAAACAAAGGTATAAATCTGCATGACCAGAAATTAGCAATAGTTTCTTAGGTGTGACACCAAAAGTAAAAACAATCAAAGTAAAATTAGATATGTTGGACTTCATCCAAATGAAAAAGACGTGATCAAGAAAGGTAAAAGGCGATGGACAAAATGGGAGAAGATATTTGCAAACCATGTGGCAGATAAGGGTCTAGTATCTAGAACATAAAGAATTTAGATACGAGACCCTTTATTTATGAACTTACAATTCAACAAATTTATTTATGACCTTAAAATTCAACAAATTTATTTATTTATGAACTGACACTTCAACAAATTTATGAACCTAAATTCAACAAGAAAAATACAAACACCTACCTTTAAAATGTTCTAAGGATTGTTATAGACACTTCTCCAAAGAAAACATACAAACAGCTAGGAAGATCCCCTGGAGGAGGGCATGACAACCCACTCCAGTATTCTTGCCTGGAGAATCCCATGGACAGAGGAACCTGGAAGGTTATGGTCCTTAGGGTCACAGAGAGTCAGACATGACTGAAGCGATTTAGCACAGCCAAGAAGCACATGAGAAGATGCTTAAGGTCATTCAGTTCGGTTCAGTTCAGTTCAGTTGCTCAGTTGTATCTGACTCTTTGTGACCCCATGAATCACACCATGCCAAGCCTCCCTGTCCATCACCAACTCCTGGAGTTTACTCAAACTCATGTGCATGGAGTCGGTGATACCATCCAGCCATCTCATCCTCTGTCATCCCCTTCTCCTCCTGCCCCCAATCCCTGCCAGCATCAGAGTCTTTTCCAATGAATCAACTCTTCACATGAGGTGGCCAAAGTATTGGAGTTTCAGCTTTAGCATCAGTCCTTCCAATGAACACCCAGGACTGGTCTCCTTTAGGATGGACTGGTTGGATCACCTTGCAGTCCAAGGGGCTCTCAAGTGTCTTCTCTAACACCGCAGTTCAAAAGCATCAATTCTTTGGCGCTCAGCTTTCTTCACAGTCCAACTCTCACATCCATACATGACCACTGGAAAAACCATAGCCTTGACTAGACGGACCTTTGTTGGCAAAGTAATGTCTCTGCTTTTCAATATGCTATCTAGGTTGGTCATAACTTTCCTTCCAAGGAGTAAGCGTCTTTTAATTTCATGGCTGCAATCACCATCTGCAGTGATTTTGGAGCCCAGAAAAATAGTCTGACACTGTTTCCACTGTTTCCCCATCTATTTCCCATGAAGTGATGGGACCTGATGCCATGATTCAGTTTTCTGAGTGTTGAGCTTTAGGCCAACTTTTTCACTCTCCTCTTTCACTTTCATCGAGAGGCTCTTTAGTTCCTCTTCACTTTCTGCCATAAGAGTGGTGTCGTTAGTCAACAGGAAAATGCCAATCAAAGCCACAATGAGATACCACTTCATACCCACTAGGAAGATGATACAAAACAAAGCAAAGCAAGTGTTGGTAAAGATGCGGAGAAATGAGGCTCTTTCTTTATGGCTGGTGGGAATGTGAAATGGTCCATCTGCTGTGGAAATCAGTTCAGTTGTGCTTTATTTAAGTTAAACATAGAATAAACCATGTGACCCAGCAATTGCATCCCCAGGTATATACCCAAGAGAATTGAAAACATATGTTCACACAAAACTGGTAAATGAATATTCATTATTCACAAAAGCCAAAGAAGTGGAAACAACCCGAATATCCATCAACTGTTGAGATAAACAAAGTCGGCGCCCACACCACGGCAGGAGAGGACAAGTGCTGACGCGCTAGAACACAAGGAACCTCGGGAGCACCGTGCTCAGTGAGAGAAGCCCGTGAAAAAAGATCACATATCAGATGATTCCATTTGTCAAAATATCCAGAATAGGTAAATCATAGGGACAGAGGGAAGACTGGAGTTGGGGTGAGGGAGAGTGGAAATGAGAAGGGATGTGTACGGAGTTCCTCTGGGGGGAGGTGAACACACGCTGAAATTAGATGGTGGCGATGCTGGCGCAGCTCTGTGAATATACTGATGACCGTTGAATCGTGTGCTTTAAATGAGCTACACTCAGTAAAGCTGTAAGAAGAATGCCAATGAAAGGAGGGTGCTGCTATGTCTTCCCTGCGCCTCCACCCACCTCGTTGTCCCTGGGCCACTCGCATTTCTTTTTATCTTCTGTGTTCTTGGGATGCTTTATGTTTGGGGTTTGCTTGTGAAACATTCTGTTATCTCTAACACAGGGTGGGGGTCTTTCCCTTGGTCCCTCCTGCCTCCAAGAACTGGTTGCTTGGTTTCTGCCTCTTTTACCAGTTGGGAGTGGCAGGGAGGTTGGCAGGAGGCCAGGCTGGAGCAGGGATTCCAGGTGAAAACCTACTTTGGTAATTAAGGTGAGCAATAACCAGGGCAGCCTGGGTAGAGAGTGGAAGGCATTGGATTCTCTATATCACTGAAGACGAGGCCAGAAATATTTGCCAAAAGATTGGCTATAAGTGTGAGAGAAAGAGAAATCAAGAATGACTTTAATGGATGAACAACAAGGTCCTACTGTATGGCAAAGGGAACTATATTCAATATACTGAGATATACCATAATGGAAGAGAATGAGAAAAAGAATGTATATATATGTGTAACGGAATCACTTTGCTGTCCAGCAGCAATTAACACAACATCGGGAAGCAACTTTATACTCCAGTTTTTAAAAAGTTTTGTTTTAAAAAAGAATATAAAAGAGAAAAAAAAAAAAAAAAAAGAACAAAGCCACCTCTCTTCAGGCATAACTCATCCAAGACTTAAACTTGTCCTCAGGACTCCACCTCCTGTTCCATCTCCTTCGTTTGCTGTCCTCAGTGTTGATTTCCGTCACAGCCACGCTCTTTCCTTTTGGAAGCAAAGACCACTAAAAGCGAGGCTGTGTTTTTCTCATCCTTCAGCTTGTGATGTCACAGAAAAGAAAACACCTTTTCTTTCATAGCACTGGGAAAAGTCCCAAGTCTTTGACTGGTTGGCCTGGTTTGGGTCAATGCTTTTTCCTGTATCAACCATGAAGACCAGGGGATGGTGCGACAGAATTCTCCAGACCTGCTTCGTCTGCCCAGGTCTTCAGTGGAAGATGGAGGCCTGACCCCTCCTGAAACTCACAGTACGAGTTTCCTATGAGAAGTCAGAACTCTGTTACCAGCCGTGGAGGAGGCACGTGGTCTGGAGAGAAGTTAAGGGGACTGTGGTCCAGTACAGGTGAATTCAGAGCGGAGCCAGGAATGGCGGCCGTAGAGAATTCTGCCTAAGAGACATGCTGAGCCCGTTTGCTGCGAGGCTGAGCGGTATCAAGGCACCCTTTCTGCGCCTGACCATTAACCGGGTAGGTGGTCACACTGAGTGGAGGTGTGGGCAGGGGGGGTTGTGTGCTTTGAAATCTGACCACGTCCCCTGGATAGGGAACGACTTGGAGCCTCCATGTCTGTTTGGACAGCTTGTAAGAAATGCCATGGATGGTGCAGGGGTCCTGAGAGCCGTGCCAGGAGCAGCTTCAGCCCAGAGAAACAGCCCCGGAATGTGGGAGCCAGCGGGCAGGTGTGTGGGCACTTGGCCACTGCCAGTCTCCACCAGGCTTTCTTCCCTCTTTGGGCCCTAAGCAGTTTCATCACACAGGGCACCCTTAGGCCTTTCTAGAACCCTGTACCTTGATTTTTGGCTCTCCTTCAAGGACTTGGCTTAGACCTATATCTCACCAGTGTAATTTTTGATGTGCCAGTTCAGGTAAGAAACCCTGCCCAGTTATGCAATTCTAACACAGCTATGCTGACACCCACCACGCTGGCTCCACCATGGAGAGTGGGCTGCCTGCCCCGGGCCAGCTTTGCTAGGACAGGTCAGAACTTCTGGCTCTTACAGCCACCTTGTGAACAGGAGAGGGGTCTCCATGGCTCTTAAGGGAGTTCCCTCCACTGTATGTTCTCAAGCTATCCTGCTAAATAGGAATCCCTGCAGAGCTCTGAAGGGTATGGTTCTCCCATTGTCTCCCACTTGCTTCATCAGATTTTCAGTTCCCCCTCCCAGGGTAGCTGTGATGTTGAAGGGCTGCCAGGGTCTGAGCACAGGAGTTCATGGGCTATCTGAACCTCTAGCCACCAGAGTGGCATTCAGAGGCCCAGGCGCATGTGGCTGATACATGGAGATCATCAACAGGAAAATGGCCTGGACCAAGCAGAAGGTCATCTCTCCTATTGGTCAGACTGGCTGAGCCAGAAGATTATAAGCAGTAAGCCAAGGACTAGGGTGAGACTAGAGGCTGTGGACATGGGTATCCAGAAATGGTTGGGGCCACCTGGGCTCAGTCACAGAGGAGGCAAAGATGTGATGAAGTGCAGACATGGACTAAGATCAGGCAATTGGTACTATGGACACCAGGCTTTTGGAAAAGCAAGGTCTTTTTCATATTTGGCTGTCATGTCCTGACCATCAGGTAGGAAGTAGGTCCTAAAGGGAAAGGCACCACCAGACCCAGAAGTGCCTGTAGGTCCTTAGACGTGATGATCCTGCCAGACCAGCTTAGGCTAGAAACAGGAGTTCCAGGACCCTGTCGATTGTCTTTGGGGCTAAGTTGCAAAGTCGAAAGGGGTCAGATGTGTGGTGTCTATTGGCCTCCATCAGAAGAGTGAAGAAGCAGTTGCAGGGAGGGTTTGAGAGGAGGTAGGTGAGTAGCAGGTACATTTAAGCTCCAGAGAGTTGGTTAAGGTGAGGTCCTGAAGTTAGAGGGTCCCCGGAAGCCCACAGGAAGCCAGGAGGTTAGAGAGGAGGAACTGGTAATTGACAGGTAGAGGAATTTGTAGTTCCTGGAGGAGACACTGGCCTAAGACAAGACACAGTAGGGCACGGATGCCTGATTCTGACCTCAGCGTTTGGTTTTCCGGAGGCCTTCCGGAGGTCCCAGGACCAAAAACCAGATGTTAGAGCAGCAGGCTCTTTCCAGACATTCAAAGACCATACAAGTATTCAGGGTAGAGATTAGGAGGAGTGAAGAACTGTTGGAGAGCGGGGTCCCCAGGGAGAGAACTAAACCTCAAACAGGTCTTCAGTGACTAGGAACACTGTGTGTAGACCAGTCAAATTCTGCAGGACTCACTTGACACCTCCTCACACCCTCCAGAAAAAGAAGAAAGAAAGAGAGAGAGAGGAAGGGAGAGGGGAGGCAGGGAGGAAGAGAGAGAGAGAAAGAGAAAAGAAAGAGGAATAGCAGGCAAGCAAATGGGGCTGACCAAGTCCATTTCTGAGAACAGATATGAGAATTCATGCCCCGGGCAGGACAGCAATCATTCCCAGTCCTTCACTGAAATGGCCTCTGGTGTGAATGCATTTGGTTGTTGGCCATGGCCATGAAACACTCCCGGGCCAATTATGACCCTCTCGGCGCACTTTGGAATGACCCAAAGGTCAGATTTTGGAGAGCCCAGGTGCTGTAGCCAACCAGACCTTCCCCAAGCCTTCCATGCCCTGTACATGTGGTTACCCATGTCCCAGCAGCTTGGTTTTGCTCAGACTCTGTGTTGATTCTATCTTCTAAAGAGGCTGCGATGATGATTCTCATACCACACCCCTTTGTTGAACAACAGTTTTATTAAGTTTTATTAAGATGTAATTCATGTGTAATTCACATGTAATTCACATTCACAGTGTTTTTTCTAACTGGATACCTTTTATTTCATTTTGTTGCCTAATTGTCCACTTCTCCTACAATGTTGAAAATAAGTGGTGAGAGGGATTATCTCTGTCTTCTTCCTGCTCTTAGAGAGGAAATATTCATTCTTTCACCCTGAAGCATAAAGTGAGTTGTGGGGTTTTGGTGGATATCCTTTATTACCCTGAGGGCCCATATGCTTTTCTGCAATGTGACGTGTCACTGTCTTATTAGGAGAAAATGTTTGTCACTCAGTTGTGTCTGACTCTTTGCCATCCCATGGACCGTACCCCGCCAGGCTCCTTTGTCCATGGAATTCTCCAGGCGAGGATACGTAATAAGGCGAGGAGTGGGTAATCATTCCCTTCTGCAGGGGATCTTCCTGACCCAGGGATTGAACCTGGATCTCCTACCTTGCAGGTGGATTCCTTAGCGTCTGAGCCATCACGGGAGCCTGATTGTCATTAGGAGACGTAGAGTCTAGTTTGTCTCCCCTTGAATGTGGACTGAGTTCCTTGACTCACCTGTGGCCTGCAGAATAAGGTGAAAGAGAAGCTTCCTGACCTCGGTGGTGAGGTCAGCAAGGCCAAGCATCTTCTGTCTCTATAGAATCCTTGCTTTCCATACTTGCCCTCTCAGGATACTCATTCTGGGAACCCAGCCTTCATGCTATGATAAACCCAAGTGACGTGGAGGGGGCCCAGGTGACAGTCTAAATGCTAAACCCATCCTTTGAATTTTCCCAGCCCAGGTGCCAGACATGTAAGTGAATAAATGATTCCAGCCTCCAGCCATACAAGTCACTATCAACCTTTCAATTCTCCACTGTGGTCCCAGACATGGAGGAGTACTGTGTTGTTCAAATACCTGGCCACACAGTCGATAAGCATGATAAAATGGTTATTATTTTACACTGTACATTTGGGGTGGTTTATTATACAGCAATAGGTTTCTGGAACAGGTCTCAAACTTTCAAAAGTAAGTTTTTCCTTTCAGGGGATGAGAGCTGGGTGTCTAATCCTGAAGTCAGAGTGGGCTGGGGGCAGGTTAGGGCAGGACTCGAGATTACGAATTTCTCTGCATCTGTCCACAGGCAGTCCATCTGTAGCACATGTCAGTCCAGGTAGCCTCCTGGAGGTGGAGCCCAGCCTTGAGCCTCAGCCCAGCTGACAGCTCTTGCCAGTCTCTAGTTCCCGAGACTGGGCACTGCTCTCCCCCAAGTTCTACTTGATTCCTGCATATTCTGGACTGTCTTCAACTAAGCTACTGTCCAGGGCCTTGTTCCAGCCCTGGAACATCATAACATTTAATAGTAATGCATGCTTTATAAATGAATGATATATTTAATTAAAATGAATATAAAAGAACAAATTTTATAAAAATATGTGATTCACATGAGGATGGCTATATGCTGTCTCAGATTCCTTAGACGTTAGGGCTTGAGTCTTCTGTATCAGATTTGACTTGGCCGCCCTTTGGACTTTGTGGTTTGAGTAGTTCTTTTTGCAGAATTTGTTCTTCTCTAGCAAACCTCAGTTTTTGCTCTTAAGGCTTGCAACTGAAGTTCCTCCATATTATTGAGGATCATATCCTTTACTTAAAGTCAACTGATTGTAGATGACAACTACATCTATGAAGTGCCCTCAAAGCAAAACCTAGATCAGTATTTGATTAAATAACTGGGTATATAGTCCAACTAAGCGGACACACAGCCCAGCCATCACAGATGTGGGCATCTTTGCTGGGAGTAGGTCTCTGCCTCCCACAGGTGAGAACAGTGGAAATGATAGAAAAGACCATCCTCCCCTCTGAGAGTCTGAGGTGGGTCCTTAGAAGGGAGGATATCCCACAAAGCACTAAACACCCAGAAGAGACAATTCTAGAGATGGAAATTTCCCATATGAAGCAAGGCAATATGTTCAGCTTACATTTGGAGGTTGGAAAGAGGGCTTCTAAGAGGCACTCATGGGGGCTAACAGTTGGAGGAAAGTAAGAGGGTAGCAAGAATCACTCTTGGGAGCCCCCCCCCGGCCCATGTTGTTGATGGGAATGTAAATTGGTGCAGCCACTATGGAAAACAGTATGGAGGGTCCTCAAAAAATGAAAAGTAGAACAACCATATGACCCAACATTTCCACTCTTGGGTATATATGCAAAGAAAACAAAAATGTTAATTCAAAAAGATATATGCCCCTCCACGCTCATAGTAGCACTATTTACAATAGCCAAAATAGAAAAAACCCAAATGTCCAGATGAATGGACAGAGATGTGATATATATAAAGTGGAGTAGTACTCAGCCATAAAAAAAGAATGAAATAATGCCATTTGCAGCAACATGGATGGATCTAGAGATTATCATACCAAGTGCAACAGGTCAGGCAGAGAAAGACAAATACCATATGATGTAGCTTATCTGTGGAATCTGAAATATGACACAAATGAATTTATCTGTGAAACGGAAACTCACAGATGCAGAGAAGGAACTTGTGGTTGCCCAGGGGAAGGGGGGAAGGGGGTGGGGAAGAACCAAGTGGGAGTTTGAGTTTAGCAGATGCAAACTATTGTGTAGAGATTAAATAAACAAGCTCCTACTGTATAGCACAGGGAACTATATTCAATAGTTTATCAATAACCTGTAATAAACCAGAAGAGAAAAGAATATTTAAAATGGAGGACTTCCCTGGTGGTACAAGGGAGAAGAATATACCTGCCAAAGCAGCGGGCAGTGGTTCCATTCCTTGTTTGGGAAGATTCCACATGCCTCGAAGCCACTAAGCCCGCACACCACAGCTAGTGAGTTGCGCTCTAAAGCCCACGAACCGAAATTACTGAAGCCCATTTTCCTAGAGCCTGTGGTCCACAACAAGAGAAGCTGTTTCAGAGAGAGGCCCGATCACCCTGATGAGGAGTAGCCCTTGCTTGCCGCAGCTAGAGAAAGCCCACGTGGAGCGATGAAGACCCAACACAACCAAAATAAACAATTTTTAAGAAAGTATTAAAAAGGAATGTATGTGTGTATAACTGAATCCCTTTGCTGTTCTGCAGAAATGAAAACAGCATTGTCAATCAACTATACTGTAATAAAATAAATGTTTTAAAAAAGAGGGAGTCCACGTAGTGGGGTGAAGCCTTAGCCAGCTCCAAAGGCTCTTAGGTGCATCAGATCAGTTCAGTTCAGTTCAGTTCAGTCGCTCAGTCGTGTCCGACTCTTTGCGACCCCATGAATCGCAGCACGCCAGGCCTCCCTGTCTATCAACAACTCCCGGAGTTCACTCAAACTCACGTCCATCGAGTCAGTGATGCCATCCAGCCATCTCATCCTCTGTCGTCCCCTTCTCCTCCTGCCCCCAATACCTCCCAGCATCAGGAGACGCTAATTAACAAAATTCCAACTTTTTGGAAACATCGCCACGTTTTCTCCACCACAAATAGGAATCGATCCCAAAGTCCTGTGTGCTCCTTTGCGGGGAGCAGTTCTGAAGTTAAGTGGGCCATCTTGTGCTCCTTGGTCAGCAGGCTTGGGGAGAGGCGAGGATGGAGAAAAAACACCCCGGGTTTAGAGTGGAGGTGGCAGCTGCTGAAAAACGGGAAAGAAAACAGAGTTTTCAGGTCCGTGACCACAAGGGAATACACAGGTTCCTGGTCTGGGCTGAAGAAGAGGCCTTGGTTCTGAGGAGTACTTGACAATCATGTACACGACCCCCAAACACCCAGAGAGCTCTGGGGAGCATGGGGGGGGGTCCTTGACTCCCACCGCTAAGCTTGCTTAGCATCCTGAATCTCAAGACCCATCAGCATGTCCCCAGCAGAGCCCAAACGATTGAAACTCATGTGTTCCAAGCTTTGCTGATAAATTATTGGTGGGGGGTGGAGCTGGATCAGCTGCTCTAGAACAGGGTCCCCCAACCTCCGGGATCTAATGCCTGATCATCTGAGGTGGAGCTGATGTAATAAAAATGGAAATAAAGTGCACAATAAATGTAATTTTCTTGAATCATCCTGAAATCCTCCCCACTGCCAGCCCATGGAAAAACTGTCTTCCATAAACCCGTGCTGTAGACTCTTTCCTTAGGGGGCACTTGTAAAGCTTGTGCCCTTGGCTGATAAAGAAATTGTGCCCCAGGAGTCAGGGGGTGACAGAGCTCAGGAGGAGCAAATTAAAGTTATCATGAGGTAGCCCAGGTGTGTTCCCTAAAGGTATGAGCTGAACACCCTCACTACCGAACCCAGCTAGAAGGAGGGCCTGTCAGAGGAGAGGGGACTTTAAGTGGAATAAAAAAAAAACACACAAAACATTTCCAGCAGCTTCCAAAAGCAATGAGCAGAGTGGATCTTCCAAGTGCCTGGAGGTTTGAACGTAGAAGTGACGGCAGTTCAAGGTTCCACGTATCCATCCAGAAAAGGAAATAGAATCAATGAAATTTTTTCAGACTGAGACTACCTCTGTACAAGTCCCGTCATTTACCATCCAGTGTATGTGTCATAAATTATTTTCCACTAACTAAATATATCTGGGCCATTTGGTCCCATGATCCCATGTTAGGAAAGACTGTGTGCTTTGAAGTGCCAGTCGAGTACTGAAATGAGTGCACTCGGGGGCAGTTGAGGGTCCTCAAAGGGACTTGCAGATGGTCGCCCAACAAGGCTGAAGGGAACCCACGGAGGTGGCAGTTCATGGACTGAAAGGTATGTGCCCACAGTCACTGAGCGCCATGCATGGGCGTTTCAAATGTGTCCTTATCTGGGAATGTCAGCGTTCTCTAGGTGTGAGGAGGGGCCACACCTGTTGGAACCTGGTTGCACTGGTCGAGTTGCTTTTGTGGAGTCCCATGAGGCTTGCGGTGGCTCCCTTCAGAACATCTCTGAAGCCAACAGAGCATCTGGCCTTGCGTGTGCCCACAGGCCCACCCACCTTCCTGCCTCCTGCCACTGTCGTCTCTCAGAAGCACGACTTGAGTTGCCTCTGAAGGAGTTTTTCCTTCATGAGGGTTACTAGTTGGATGAGAAATCCCATATTTCCTGGACTCTGCAGCCGTTACAGTGCAAACAAGAAGCAAAGCGGGGACCTGGTTAAGACGGGGAGACCATTTGTCAGGTCCTCGCGTGGCTTATTTTTCCATTCACACAGTGGAATCCCCTGCCAGGAGTGGGAAGCAGCATACTCCTCTTTGTGAGCATACTGTGACCTTGCTCACAGGTGGAGTGCTGTTCAGCAGGATGGAGCTGCATCTGGAGATGAGCAATGGAATCCAGGGCCCTGTCAGGGAGGATCAAGTGTGTCTGCTCTCAGAAAGCACACTGGGGTGGGCGTAAAGGGTTGCCAGGAGGCCAGAGAGAATTTTATGCCTTTTCCTTGGTCTTCTCTCCCTTATTGTGTGATCCAGGCAGTCTGATTCCTAAAGGTTCCTTGTATGTGTCCTTGCCTCTCTACTCCCGACACCAAAGCATTGGTCATTTTCTCCTCTGTTGCAAACACCGCCTTGCTGGACTCTTCTGCCTCATCCTCACCCTCTCTAGCTTGCTCCCACCCGAGTCCCCTCAGGCTTCGTCAATTCACTCCACTGCCTGGAATCCTTCAACAAAACCACCTTGACCCTCCACCACAAGCTCCTAACTTTTGTTTTGAACTGAGAACAAAATGTAATAAAAATTTTCTTACTATATGCACATTATAAAAACTGGGCAACAAGGTCCTGCTGTATAGCACAGGGAACTCTGCTTAGTGACACGTGAGAGAGGGGAGTTGGCAGGAGAATGGACACATGTATATGAAGGGCCGAGGCCCTGCACGGTGCACCTGAAACTCTCACAACGTCGTTATTCGCCTGTGGAAGTAGTGAAAGCGTCAGTCGCTCAGTCGTGTCTGACTCTTGGTGACCCCACGGACTGGAGCCTGCCAGGCTCCTCGGTCCAGGGGATTCTCCAGGCTATGTTCCAATATAAGACAAAAAGTTAAAAATAACAAAGTAAACAAATGAATCAAGGTTTAAAGAAAAAAAACTGGGCAATATAGATAAACACAAAGAAAAAGCAGAAATTCACCTGTAATGATGCCGTACAGCGATAACAGCTACAAATACTGTGTTATGTAACAGGAATGTCCTCTGGGAACGATTAGATCACCAAGGTGAACGCCTACGTCACAGTGGCTTTGAGACAACATCTCACAACTGGGTGTCCCTCTGACAGCTCTCCCAGAGTCTCCCTCAGCTATCTCTGAGTCTCCCACGTGAGCTCAGGGGCAAGTCAGCCCTCGATCCTCCCGTTCAGTTTCCTGGTGGAGATGCTGCTACATTCCAGCCCTTCCGGAAGGTCTCTCGGCTCCAGGTGTCACCAGGGGATCCTTGATTCCCGATCCTCCCACTGGACACAGTGGCTATGTGAGCTGGCACAGTGGGGCGACTGGGTCCCTGGTTGTTTCCCTTCTTTCTTTCATTCTCTAAGCTCTTCCCAGGCACCCAGGCATCCAGAGCACACACCAAAAGGAAAGGAAACCTCAGTAATACTACAAAACATCTTCCTCTTTCAGGAACCAAAATCCCACAAAATCTCCCCAGTATGCGATAGCACCCGCCTTGTGTGCTTTCTGCGTGCCAGGCTTGGTTCTAAGCACTTTCCATAGATTAGTTCCTTTAATCTCCAACAATCCTGTAAAATCGGTACTATTGTACCTTCATTTTACAGGTGAGAAAATGAACACATTGAGAGCTTATAAGGGTTTAGGACCCGAGTGTTCACAGCTGGTGAGTCTCAGAGCTGGGACTGGGGCCCAGATAGACTGGCTTAAGCGTCCACGATCTCAGGCTTCACGTGTACTAGTTCTGAAGATGGCGATCCAGGGGGACATTTACTTGGGTACCATATTACAGGTGGCTCTCCTTCTCAATGCACAGGTTCACACCCGTAAGCCCAAACTTCTCCCCCAAGGCTGAGATGCCTCAATGCCGCACAGTGTTCTGTCCCTGCTCCCCACCACCCACCCCGAGGGGCAGGTCCTCTGAACCACAGGGCCCCGCCGCCCTCCGGAGCTCTCACACGCCCCCAGGTCTCTCTGCCTTCACACGTGGCTACTCTCCTTGCCCTTGATATCTGTGTTGTTGGTGGGCTGGGTGGTCTTCCCAGTCCCAGTCCGACGCTGTGGAGTCTCAGGCCTTCCTTGACTTCTCCAGAAGCTCTGTGCCCCCTCCTCCCCACAGCCAGCCCTGAGGCTGCTCAAGGACCAACCCACAGTCTCAGAGTTCAGTGGGAAATAACACTCGGCTTTATTTACCACTTCCTTGTGGCCTGCCATAGCATTAATGAACTCATCTTAATAAACTCATTACCTTTTACAGATTAATATTTGCTGTATTTTCGTCATTTTCTAGGAAAGGTGATTCCATTGCTTTTCTTAGTGGTCAATTCCAGTTCCCACACCTCCCACTTAGAACCTTCTTTCCTAGTTAATCTATGTGTTCTCTTTTTTCCTCTCCACAACAGTTACCACAAGCTCTGCTTCTCCTGTGCAGAACTGTGCAAAAATGGATTATGGAATATACCCAAGATGACAGGATGTCATAAACAGTCTTGGAAACACAAGTGCCAAGACACGCTGGTTGAGAAACAGCTCCCAGCTCCACCCCACCCTTCTGGGAGGAGAAACAAGTTCTACCTTTTTACAGGGAACATTAAAGCTAACTTTCAATCTTCACTGTTTTGAGGGGTGAAACCTCCAGATCTGCAATATCTTTTAATTAAGTCCTACCACGTAAGAGACAGCATGGAAACACTTCTGATTCAAGTCAAAGAAAAGTTATGTCAAAATCCAATCTCTGAAATTCTCATCACAAGAAAAAAATTGTTTTCCATTTCTTTAATTATGTATCTATCAGTTCAGTTCAGTTCAGTCACTCAGTCGTGTCCGACTCTTTTCAACCCCATGAATTGCAGCACACCAGGCCTCCATGCCCATCACCAACTCTTGGAGTTCACTCAAACTCACAACCATCGAGTTGGCGATGCCATCCAGCCATCTCATCCTCTGTCGTCCCCTTCTCCTCCTGCCCCCAATCCCTGCCAGCATCAGAGTCTTTTCCAATGAGTCAACTCTTCGCATGAGGTGGCCTAAGTACTGGAGTTTCAGCTTCAGCATCATTGCCTCCAAAGAATACCCAGGACTGATCTCCTTCAGAATGGACTGGTTGGATCTCCTTGCAGTCCAAGGGACTCTCAAGAGGCTTCTCCAACACCACAGTTCAAAAGCATCAATTCTTTGGCGCTCAGCCTTCTTCACAGTCCAACTCTCACATCCATACATGACCACTGGAAAAACCGTAGCCTTTACTAGATGGACCTTTGTTGGAAAAGTAATGTCTCTGCTTTTGAATATGCTATCTAGGTTGGTCATAACTTTCCTTCCAAGGAGTAAGCGTTTTTTAATTTCATGGCTGCAGTTACCATCTGCAGTGATTTTGGAGCCCCCCAAAATAAAGTCTGACACTGTTTCCACTGTTTCCCCATCTATTTCCCATGAAGTGATGGGACCAGATGCCATGATCTTAGTTTTCTGAATGCTGAGCTTTAAGCCAACTTTTTCACTCTCCTCTTTCATTTCCATCAAGAGGCTTTTTAGTTCCTCTTCACTTTCTGCCATAGGGTGGTGTCATCTGCATATCTGAGGTTTTTGATATTTCTCCCGGCAATCTTGATTCCAGCTTTGAGATGATGAATGTTCACCCAACTTACCGTGATAATCACTTGATGAGGTGTGTGAGTCAAATCATGATCTGTGGTCTTTAAACTTCTACAGCGCTGTGTGTACTCGATCCCAATAAAACTGGAAGAGACAAATCCAGTCTCTGAGATTGTAGTCTAGAGATCCATTTTCTTTACAATTATCTTTTCTTTGCCTAGTTTTTTGAGTGGGAGGGAGGTTATTGACTTAAGCATTTTCTCATTAAATAATTTCTCATTAAATAATTACCCTTCCTGTCACCTCTTTGGGGGCTTCCCTGGTGACTCAGGTGGTAAAGAAGCCGCCTGTAATTCAGGATACCTGGGTTCCATCCCTGAACTGGGAAGATCAACCCAAGGAATGAAGGGAGAAGGGAATGGCTACCCACTCCAGTATTCTGGCCTGGAGAATTCCCTGGACAGAGGAGCCTGGCAGGCTGCAGTCCATGCGGTCTCAAAGAGTCGGACATGACTGAGCAACTTTCACTAACTTCTTTGGAATCATCCATTTTTCTAGTGTGTTTCCTGAGCCCACTTTAGCCTGTGGGGGTGTCGGATGTCTATTGGATGCTGGGGAAATGCTCCAGGGAATTTACATGTACCAAACTTTTATTCCTGTCAGCAAGAGCTCCTCACTCTTAAATACTCCTCATCAAGCAACAAAAAGCTGTGTTCACGTGGGAAACCAAGTGTAGCGGAAGCTGGCTTGAACACAGAGTGATCCAATAGGTGATTCCTCTAAATCAGAGGGTACCCTCGATGATCGGATATCTGGATGTGGTATGGTTGGTTGGGCTACAAGTCACAGATACAAGATTCTCTGCTGCAGGGAAATGACCACCATTCTTGGGCATAGGCTAGCTTCTACTGAAGTTCTCAGCATTGAATCATTCTGACATCCTTCTTGCATCTTTGGGTCAACCAGATCCAGGGATGATGTGCCTGTTGTCTCCTGCTCTTGCCCACCTTGGAGCTGCGTTCCTACCCTCCATACTCTCTGGAACATCTTCCTCTTTCTGGGCATGTCTAGTTCCTTCTCAAAAGTCATTTGTTGTCCGAATTAATTGATACTTTTTGCTCCAGTGTCTTTGCCCCTCTTCATCTTTCTTTCCCTGTTCAACCGAAATAGTAAAAACCTGCCCAGGTTATGCGCCTCACCAATGATGCGCTGCTGCTGCTGCTGCTAAGTCGCTTCAGTCGTGTCCGACTCTGTGTGACCCCATAGATGGCAGCCCACCAGGCTCCCCCGTCCCTGGGATTCTCCAGGCAAGAACACTGGAGTGGGTTGCCATTTCCTTCTCCAATGCATGAAAGTGAAAAGTGAAAGTGATGTCGCTCAGTCGTGTCTGACTCCTAGCGACCCCATGGACTGCAGCCCACCAGGCTCCTCCATCCATGGGATTTTCCGGGCAAGAGTACTGGAGTGGGGTGCCATCGCCTTCTCTGAGCAATGTGCTCCCAGCTCTTATGTGCTGAGCATTTATCTCATGCCAGACGCTGTGGGAATATACACAGTCTTAAACACAAAACCCTAACTGCTAAGTGTGTGTACCTTACATTTGAGGCAACTGAGACTCAGTTCTAATGATTCCTTGGGGTCACAGACTTAGCAAATGTTAGAGCTGAAATTGGACCCCAGGACTAACCCAAAGCATACACTTTATTTTTCTATTATTTTAAAATGTGACAAAATAAATTAATGTCCATAAAATACATTTTTCATGTATAGAAATGTAGTGTTTATTGGCATGCTTTTTTGGTCTTTATGACTTGTAAAGATTGATGCCTTTCCTCAAAGAAAATTTGCTCAAATTACCAAGCGCTATCTGGATCTGAGGTTTGTCCTCTGTGGATGTGTGACTTTTTTGAGCTTTAGTCAGAAGAATCTCCATGACACTGGTGTGAGGCTGCTCCCAGACCCTCTCAGTGGATGTACACATATGCGTTTATGTGGATACCCAGGTGGTGCTAGAGGTAAATAATCTGCCTGCCAATGCAGGAGGCATTAAGAGATGCAGGTTCAATTCCTGGGTCAGGAAGATCCCCTGGAGGAGGGCAAGGGACCCCATTCTAGTATTTTTGCCTGCAAAATCCCATGGACAGAGGAGCCTGGTGGGCTACAGTGCGTGGGGTCTCAAAAGATTCAGACATGACTAAAGTGACATAGTAGGCACAGATACATAGGTTCATACATATATGTATTCCCTATGTATGAAAGCGTTGAGTTGGTTGCTCAGTCTTGTCTGACTCTTTGTGACTCAATGGACTGTATCCGGCCAGGCTCCTCTGTCCATGGAATTCTCCAGGCAAGAATACTGGAGTGGGTTGCCATTCCCTTCTCCAGGGGATCTTCCCCACACAGGGATCGAACCTGGTTCTCCCACATTGCAGGCAGATTCTTCACCATCTGAACCACCAGGGAAGTCTATTATACATTCCCATATATATGTACACACGTGTGTGTCTGACCATATACATAGATATATATCCATATCTACATTCATTTTATTATCCAACTTGAGTTCTCATCAATACCTCTAATTCATCCAATTTTTTCCCTTCCCATTTTGTAACTCCCTTTTCTGACAATGAGGAAGCTGATTTCCATTTTCCTCCATTCATTTACTTTCTGAATAAAACCCCGCCTCCCCATGTAATCAATCTCCAGTTACTGACTCCACCCTGTGAATGTCCTTGTCACCTGCCAGGGCTCTGACCACAGACATGCATCAGCCCCAGCTCCTTACACAGACATTACCTTTCTTGGCCCCACTAATGATTTGGGGACTGAATTATCCAAGAGGCAAAGAAGGAAAGAAGGCCAACAAACGTCTCTACTTAACTTTGGAATGTCTGGAATGCAGTTATTAATATAATTACTGCTGATTCGGGCATCCACATCAGCTCTGCATCTGTTTGGATTTATTGGTAGATCTCCTTAATATGGGTCATATTTTCCATCCTTGTGTGACCGGTGTTTGTTTTTTACTGAATGTCAGACACTGCGAACTTTGCCTCCTTGGGTACTCTGGTATCCTGTAATATCTTGGACTCTGCTCCGGAAGGCAGTTAAGTTTGTTGTAAACAGTGCGATCCTTTTGGGCGTTGCTTTTAGGCTTTGTTGGGGCTTCCCTGGTAGCTCAGTTGGTAAAGAATCCGCCTGCAATGCAGGAGACCCTGGTTCAATTCCTGGGTTGGGAAGATCCGCTGGAGAAGGGATAGGCTACTTACTCCATTATTCTTGGGCTTCCCTGGTGGCTCAGCTGGTAAAGAGTCCGTCCGCAATGAGGGAGACCTGGGTTTGATCCCTGGGTTGGGAAGATCCCCTGGAGAAGGGAGAGGCTACCCACTCCAGTATTCTGGCCTGGAAAATCCCATGGACTATACAGTCCATGGAGTCGCAAAGAGTGGGACAAGACTGAGGGACTTCCACTTCCCCTTTCAGGCTTTGTTAGGAGAGTCCCGAGCACTGCTCCGTCGAGGGCTAATCGCCCTTCCCACCAGAGGCCCTTCTGATGGCTCCAGCCCGTGCCTGTGACTCAGCAGGCTTCTGCCCTGGTTGGTGCCAACAGCCCTGGGCGGGGCCTGGATGAGCTCGGCCCGTCGCCTCTTGCACTCTTGGATGGTGCTTTCCTGGCTGCACATCATTTCCTCCCAAATACAGCTGCCTGGGACTCAGCTGAGACTCACGAAGGCCTGCCGTGCTCTCTGTGTGTAGCGCTCTCCTCTGGGGGTCTCTGTCCTGAGGGCTGTACCCCTGCCGGGGGCAGAGCTTCTGCATCTCCCTGACCAGGGACTCTCGTGGGCTCTCTCCCCCCCACATTCCTCCTCCCACTGCTGGCCTGGGACTTGCTCAGTGCCCAAGGCAACTGAGTGTCCAGCTGTCCTCTCTCAGGGATCACTGTCCACGGCCCAATGTCCAGTGGCCTGAAAAGCAGAGCGTCATACATTCTGTGTGTGTGTTGCTGTTGTTTCAGGCAGAAGGCAAGCTCTGGTTCCTGTTACTCCATCGTGGGCAGAAATGGAGTAATAGCAGCATGTATTTAAGATGAAAAATTTAAGAAAACTCTTAAACTCTTAAGGTTTCTCAATTCAGATTCAATGCCAACAATAGGTGTGCTAAAGGTTCCTTACTGTTTCAACATTAGGAGATTATGAAATGATCCTGAGAGATAGCAAAGGGCCTCTTAGATTCTGGTTGAACAGTAGTGGTTAGAAGCACTCCTGAATCGATTTCTGGTAACTTACTTAAAAAAAAAATCTGTACTAATTCTCATGGAACATCCACAATGTGCCATAACTATGGTCTCCCATTTGGGAAGCACCCAGTCCTACTCTGAAAGGACTTGTAGAGACTTCCCTGGCCATCCAGTGGCCAAGACTCCCTTCCATTGCAGGGAGGGTAGGTTTGATCCTTAATCGGGGAACTAAGATCCTGCCAAAAAAAAAAAAAAAAGAACTTGCAGCTTCTTGGAGAGACAAGACATAAATTCACACACATACAGTGAAATTGCAGACTAGTACTGTTAATGTTTACATGACTGATGACGATGACAATAAGTGATAAAACATCTCGTGCCAGAATTTATCTTCCTGATAATGGACATAACCATAAAACACTTCAACAGATTAACATTCGCGTCTCTACTGGCTTGCTTGGCAAGAACGAAAAGTTTGCATGTCATGGCGAAGATGGTGGATAAAGTCTCTCCAGGCTTATTTCAGCTTCTTCAAGTAGGGTGCCTACTCCTACTGCAAAAACAGGAAGGCTGAGCACGCCTGTCCCTAGGCTCCCTGGCAGCTTAGGGTCTCGAAATTCTTTGGGTTTCACCCACGAGATGGCTTCACATGAGAAATGTATGTGAAGCTGAGTAAGTGGGAAGAGGGGCCAGGGCGTTGGCTGGTCTGGATGGCAGCGGTCCTGCTGATCCACATATCACAGCCCAGGCAGCTTGTCTAGGAAGTAACAACATGGCAAAATCTTCTGGGGGGCTTCCCTGGTAGCTCAGCTGGTAAAGAATCCGCCTGCCAGGCAGGAGGCCCTGATTTGATTCCTGAGCTGGGAAGATCCCCTGGAGAAGGGATAGCCTATTCATTCCAGTATTCTTGGGCTGCTTTGGTGGCTCAGATGGTAAAGAATCTGCCTGCAATGCGGGCGACCTGGGTTCGATCCCTGGGTTGGGAAGATCTCCTGGAGAAGAGGCATGGCCACACACTCCAGTGTTCTTGCCTGGAGAATTCCATGGAGGAACCAGGCGGGCTACAGTCCATGGGGTTGCAAAGAGTCACATACGACTGAGCGACTAAGCACAGCACAACAGATTCCTGAACCCTGGACTGAGGTTAGACTGCCACGGGCTAGAGCGGTGGCTGTTGACTAAGGGGCCGTTCTGTACCCAGGGGGCATTTAGCAGTCTGGAGACTTTTAAAAAGTATTGTATTTTATTTATTTATTTGGCTGTGTGGGGTCTTAGTCGCAGCAGACGGGATCTTCATTACATCATTTGCGGTCTTTCGTTGCGTTGCAGAGATTCTCTCGACATGGTGCACAGGCTCAGGAGTTGCCGCACACAGGTTTAATTGTCCCGCAGCATGTGGGATCCTACTTCCCCAACCAGGGATCGAACTGGTGTCCCCAGCACCTCAAGGTAGACTCTTAGCCACTGGACCACTGGGGAAATCCCCTGGAGATCTTTTTGATGGTCATGACTGAGGATACGCTCTCACACATCCAGTGGGCAGAAGTCAGGGATGCTGTGAACCCTCCCGCAAGGCACAAGAAGGTCCTGCAGAAAAGAAATCAACCTGCCCCACATGCCAACAGTGTCTGTCCTGAGCAGGGCCATTTGGATACACACGCCCTTGACGGCCTGGGCAGGTTCACAGGTGTCCTTGAAGTGAACACGGAGATTTGAACCTCTTGGATTGCACCGTTTTGTGAGTTTCTAGGTTATGTGAACAGGGCCTGCTTTGGGAAGAATGCAGGTTCACTTCCAATAAAGCCTCTTAAGCAAAAAGAAATAAACAAACATAGCTGATAGGTGAATAACAAAAAGTATGCAGGATCACTTCTACAGTCATCCTGAGAATCAGTCCTAAAGGTCCTACTTAAAGCCTGCCTTTCTCACCCCTCACACAATTTTGTAAGCACCTAATTCCTTGGTCAAATTCCTTTTCTGCATAAGGTACCCACGGCAGTTTTTAAATTGCCATTGAACTCTGATATACAAGTCACTGCTCGAACTGATCCCTGGGTGATTCCTCCGCTGAAAAACTGCATCGAAGGTAATTTTGTGCTAACAAACCGTGAGGGGAGCTAAGCCCTCACCTCCTTGTTTGTTTCTCTCCTTTTCTTTTACCCAAAGAGACGCTGGTGGATCTGTCTACAGAATACGTGTCACGTGCTCGCCCCAAGGACTGTAAGATACAATAAAGTGAAGATGTGCAGAAATTAAGAAGAGGGTGGCAGGGGCCTTTCCTGATTTATCAGGGTAGAAGTAACCAGCAGGCCATGTTAAAATAGAAACAAAAAAGGAAATCAAGGGTTCATGATGGGCTGGTGTAGGCATAAAAGTGTAAGGGAGGCAAGTGTTTTTAGACCATACCTCCTTTAAAAAATGTTTTAAAATAATTTTATTTATTTGTTTTGGCTGTGCTGGGTCATTGCTACACGAGGGCTTTCTCTAATTGCAGTGAAGGCTACTGTTTAGCTGCGGTGTTCGGGTTTCTCATGTTAGGGGCTTCTCTTGCTATGGCACAGGGGCTCCAGGCTGCATGGACTTCAGTAGCTGCTGTTCCTGGGCTCCAGAGCACAGGCTCAGTAGTTGTGGCACATGGGCTTAGTTGCTTCACAGAATGTGGGATTTTCCTGGACCAGGGATTGAACCCACGTCTCCTTCACTGGCAGGCGAATTCTTTACCACTGAGCCACCAGGGAAGCCCAGATATTGCCTCTTACTATTTCCCAACTGATGTCATTCCCACAAACACAGACAACAGAAAAGATGAAGGATGAGCTGTTGTTTCTTTTCCTCTTTCTTCCCTATCTTTTATCTATTTTTCCCCCCTTTGGCTGTGCCACTGGAGTACGAGATCTTAGTTCTCTGACCAGGAATCGAACCCTTGCCCCTTGCATTGAAAGTTTGGAGTTTTAACCACTGGACAGGCAGGGAAGTCCTTCCTTCTTCCCTATCTGCTGGGGGATAAGTATCACAGGTGGCTTAATCAAAACCAGGATCATTCCAAATTTCTTTTACTTATCTGAACTAGGTCAGTGGCATTTGGAAATGAAGACACTAGAAATACCTAGGGGGCCAGGAAAAGGGGGAAAGTCGGTGATGATTCCCAGAATTCTGGCTTGGATGATCAGAGTGCTGGAATCACTGCCTGGCATAAGGATAAAGTCAGAGCAGGCAGACTTGGCACATAATTTACAGGGCTCGCTGAAAAATGAAAAGGCAGGTCCCCAGTTCAACATGCAGGGAGAACTCTTTCCTTTCTTCCACGGTGTCTCTCTTAACTTGTGGTCTTTATTTCCTGCTTACTGTCACAGTCTCTTGGGCACAGGGATACACACAGAGGGAGTCAGACCATACAGATGACAAGGCAAAGAGCAGCCAGGTTACACTCCTGCCAACCAGTGGCCAGCACCCCTGGATCTCAAGCCAGGCAGGTCCCCTTCCCTTGAGGCCTCAGACCCAACCCAGCCACAGGTCAACCGCCTGCATAACTAGAATACGGTTACTTCTGTGCCACGACGCACTAAGTACCTGGACAGGGGTGGGCAAGAGGCTCACACAGCTGCCAAGTTGCTCTCTGAATGTGTCTAGGTGCTGCCAGCCTGATGCTGGGATGGCCACTGCTTTGCCCTGATACACATGGTGAGCATGCCCATCCCCCCTGCACTCATGCCCAGGATCTCCCCACTGGGTACAGGGGTGCAGAGTCACAGGAAATGGAGAGCAGAGGCCCTTGGTGTGAGCAGCCAGGAGTGGGAGGTTGAGAACTGTCCTGGGAGGTGGTGTGACACAGGATGGGGAGTGAGCACCAATCCACGAGCTCCGTTGTCTTGTAGGACTTCACCTACGGAACACAAATTTGAAGATATAAAGTTATTAAGAAATTCAAAACAGCTAATGCAGAACATTAAATGCTAAGTGCAAGACCCTTCTGAGCTTGGGCCCCTGAGTGACTGCCTGGTGGAGGACCTATTGTTATGGACTGAATGTCTATGTCCCCCCAGAATTCCTATATTGATGCTCTCTGCCCTCCAATGTGGCTCTATTTGGAGACAGAGCCCTTAGGGGATGGTTAAGGTTAAATGAGATCATAAGGGTGGGGCCCTAATCTAAGAAGATTGGTGGCCTTATAAGAAGAGGAATGCAGGCACACACCAAGGAAAGATCAAGTGAGCACACAGACTGCCAGGGAGAGGACCCGCACGAGAACCAACGTGGCAGCACCCTGAACTCAGACTTCCAGCCTCCAGAACTGCAAGAAAACACATTTCTGTAGGCCAAGCCACCCAATTGGAGGTATTTTGTTATGGCAGGCAGCCCGCGCTGACTAAGGCACTTCTGAAGCCAGACCTGGGAGCAGGTTGTTTGAGAAACATCATGAATTCCTTTGTGGGCCTGTTGAGATTTAAGGGGCCTAAAGTTACAATCAACTGGCAACTTCTCATGTATAGATGTAGAGCCATCAGCCAAGAGTGAGGCTGAGTAAGGCTAGAAATACCAGTTTGGGAGGCATTAACACATAAACAGCAATTAGATCCACTGATGGCAATGAGCTCACTCAAGCCTGACGTCTGCCATGAGAAGAGGGTGAGGTTAGAAACCAAGGTAAGGCTTGCCAACATTTAGGATGTGGCCAGAGGTGGACCCATCGCAGGGAAGACAGCGACAGGCAAGGAGAGCTCAGAAAGGAAGGGAGGAAATTCAAGAGGAGACTGGTGTTCCAGATTCCTGGGCGCTGCCTCTAGAGATGATGGTTGGGCAGATCTGGGGTGGGACCTGTATGGATGACGCTGATGCCCTGCCAAGTTTGGGAACCACGGAGAGAATGCAAATAACATGATTTGCATTCAGAGTGACCTGGGCTCCAATCCTGATTTTAGCTTTTTGAGCTGAAACAAGATACTGAAATCTCTTTGAGCTCCAGGCACCTCTTACAGAAAAAAAGGTGTGGAGGGGGTGGGATGGCCCCACTTTGTGGTACTGATTTGAAGATTGGAGATAAATGTGTGTAAATTACCCCACACATAGTAAATGTTCAGCAAATAGCAGGCAATGCAGTGAATATAACGGATGTAGACCACGCCCTTAATAAACAGCTTGACCTGGAGGTACAGGAGAAAAGGGTACTAAGGGTCAAAGAGGGACAGTGTTTGGTTTTGTCTCAATTTCGTAAGATGGCTGAGATTTGCGCCTGTCTGTAACTGAGAAGCAAGAGAGGGAGCTGAGGTGTGATGAGCATGAACATCTCTGAGTTGGCAAGAGGAATTGTCTCCAAACCACAGGAGGAATGACCAGCTTCTGAAGGGAGAAGAAACCCCATAGAAAGAATTTCCCTGGTACAGAAGCAGGACATCTGGGGGTTTCACTCTGAGTAATTTTAATTTTTTCCATGAAGTGGAAGGCAATGTCATACGCCAACAGGGTAGAGTTCTTGATAAGAGGTATAAGTTGGAAAAGAATGTGAAAGAAGTTTAAGGAATAGGAGAGCCAGATGACAAAAGGTACAAGGAAAAATTAACAGGAAGTGCCAAGGTCTTAGCTTAAGTTGTAGACCACCAATTTTTCGTTTGTTTTTTCTGTAATACATATGGCTTGATTCAGCTAGCCTGTATATTTGAAATTAACAGATTATACTACTGACATGCACTGAATGGTTAATCTGTGCCAGGCATCCTACCGAGCATGTGGAATCTTCACAACAACGCTGGATGTAGGTACTATTCATTAGCCCCATTTTACAGATGAAGAACTGAGACTTAGAGACTTCTAACTAACTTGCCCCCTAGATCTGCTGCTGCTGCTGCTAAGTGGCTTCAGTCGTATCCGACTCTGTGCAACCCCATAGAGGGCAGCCCACCAGACTCCCCCGTCCCTGGGATTCTCCAGGCAAGAACACTGGAGTGGGTTGCCATTTCCTTCTCCAATGCATGAAAGTGAAAAGTGAAAGTGAAGCCGCTCAGTCGTGTCTGACTCTTAGCGACCCCATGGGCTGCAGCCTACCAGGCTCCCCCGTCCCTGGGATTCTCCAGGCAAGAGTACTGGAGGGGGGTGCCATTGCTTTCTCCGTGCCCCCTAGGTCACTTAGCTACTAAAACAGGTTCTCAGCTTCAGGTCTGTCTGGTCCCAGAGCGTCTGTTCTTAACGGTAGCACATGATGTATTCATTAGAATTAGGTTCTGGTGGTTATATACAATGGAAAAATCCAAATAAGCAGATCAAACAGCGTTCAGGTTTGTTTCTTTTTCATGTCAAGAAAGTTCAGAGTTACGCAGTTCTGGGCTGGTTCCGCAATCACCAAACACCTGAGTTCCTTCTATCTTTTTAACCTGTCATCTTTTAACACGCGGTTTCCATTCTGAGGGTTGCTTCATGGTCCAAAATGGCCCCCGGATTTCCAACCCTCATATCTGCATTCCAGAAAGCAAGAAGGCGCAAGGGATAAAACAGTACATAGCAGGGTCTACCCCTTTTTTTCTGAGGAGGTTTCCAGCAAATCCTACCTGATAACTTCTGCTTACATCTCGTTGATGGAATTTCCCTCAATTCAAGAAACAATTGGAACATGTCATCTCAAGGGCACATTTTGCTGTACAGAATGTGATTGAGCTTTGTTACTAAGGAAGGAGGAGAAGCAGATATTGCATAAGCAACTACCAGTGTTTGCAACAGTAACGATTCCCACACATACTTGAAAATGTAGGGGAAAGTTGCTTACTCTCCTTTCATCAATACGCCAACTTGCTAGTTCCTGTTAAGTTTTCCAAACCCAGGAAGGAGTGGGCATGGTCTCTTGCGTGTGCATGCTAAGTCGCCTCAGTCATGTTCAACTCTTTGCCACCCTATGGACTGTAGCCCACCAGGCTCCTCTGTCCATGGGATTCTCCAGGTAAGATACTGGAGTGGGTTGCCATGCCCTCCTCTAGGGGATCTTCCCAATCCAGGCATCAAACCCATCTCTCCTGCATTGCAGGTGGATTATTTACCACTAGCGCCACCTGGGAAAGTGGGCCTCATAGGAGAGTGCTTCAATAATGTTTTAGAGCAAAGGCTTAATTATTACATAAATTAGGGGCCTTTTGGCTCCTAGTAACAGAAAACTGGACTCCAACTGACTTACGTAATGAAGACCTTAATTGGGTTAGCTGATGAAGTCCAGAGGCAGAGGGGCCCTTGGAGATGTTTCAGGGCAGAACGACTCCTGGTGAAAATGCTTCCTGGTCATATGCACAGGAAGGGAATGGGTCTGGCTCCCACGGTTTCTCCCTGAGGCTCACGGAAGAAGCTTCCCACACATCTTCCGTCCAGATTCTCCTCATGGCTCATCAGCTCACTTGGAATAAGATGCCCTCTTTTTCTTTTCTTTTCTTTTCTTTTTATTCTCCCCTTCCCCCTTTGGTAACCAAAAGTTTGTTCTCTATGTCTGTGAATCTGTTTCTCTTTTGCAAACAAGTTCATTTGTATACGTTTCTTTTTTAGATTCCACATACAAGTGATTTCATATGGTATTTGTCTTTCTCTGTCTGACTAAGTGACTCTGAATCACTTAGTATGACATATTCTAAGTCCATCCATGTTGCTGCAAATGGCATTATTCTTTCTTCCGGCTGAGTTGTATTCTATTGCGTGTACTACATCTTCTTTATCCATTCATATGCTAATGCACACCTAGGTTGCTTTCACGTCTTCGCTATTGTGAATAGTGCTGCTATTAACATGGAGGTTCATGTATCTTTTTGAATTAGAGTTTTGTCTGGATATACGCCCAGGAGTGGGATCACTGGATCATATGGTAGTTCTATTTATAGTTTTTTTGAGGAACCTCCATGCTGTTCTCCATAGTGGCGGCACCAATTTGCATTCCCACCAACAGTGCAGGAGGGTTCCCTTTTCTCCACACCCTCTCCAGCATTTATTATTTGTAGACTTTTGGTGATGGTCATTCTGACTAGGGTGAGGTGATACCTCATGGTCACTTTGATTCACATTTCTCTAATATTAGAGGCGTTGAGCATCTTGTCATGTGCCTGTTGACCCTCTGTATGTCTTCTTTGGAAAAACATCTGTTTAGGTCTTCTGCCCATTTTTTGATTGGGCTGATTTTTTACTATTGAGTTTTATGCGCCATTTGTATATTTTGGAAATGAAGCCCTTGTCAGTCACATGATCTGCAAATATTTTTTTCCTAGTCTGCAGGTTGTCTTTCCATTTTGTTTAGGGTTTAAGATGTCTCTTCTTGAATGGAGCGTGGAGCAAGGTGAGAACACCTTTACACTGATTTTTTTCTTATACTAGCTACTCTTGGAATTTTAACTTGCCTACCTCACTTTTGAAAATCTAAAGATAATTGATATCATTACTTCCAAATAATCTTTTAAGCCCAATAATCCCTTCCAGGTTTACATTGCTAGTGTGTTCCGATCAGTTGGTTCTATCTCAATTTTTTAAACCCCACAAATAATACTGTAATAATAGTATTATTGGGCTATTACTAATACGCCTAATACTAATAATTGTATTAAGTGGTGCTGGTGGTAAAGAGCCCACTTACCAATGCAGGAGACATAAGAGATTCCCTGGGTCAGGAAGAGGAAGGCGTGGCAACCCACACAGTACTCTTGCCTGGAGAATCCCATGGACAGAGGAGCCTGCTGGGCTACAGTCCACAGGATCTCAAAGAGTGGGATGCGACTGAAGAGACTTAGCACGCACAACGACCAGTGTTTGTTTAGAATTATCCTCATCTGGAGAAAAGGGAATCTTCCTACACTGTTGGTGGAAATGTAAACTGGTGCAGCCACTATGGAAAACAGTATCAAAAAACTAAAAGTAGAACTACCATATGACTCGACATTTCCACTCCTGGGTATATATATCCAAAGAAAATTAAAAAGTTAATTCAAAAAGATATTTGCATTTCAATGCTTATAGTAGCAGTATTTGCAATAGCCAAGACATAGAAACAAACCAAACGTCCAGATGGATGGATAAAGAAGATGTGGTCCATGTACAACGGAATAGTACCCAACCATGGAAAAGAATGAAATGATGCCATTTGTAGCGGCATGGAGGGACCTAGAGATTATCATACTAAGTGAAGTAAGTCAGACCAAGAAAGACAAATACCATTTGATACTACTAACATGAATCTAAAATATGACATATGACTTACCTATGAAACAAAAATGAACTTACCTATGAAACAGAAACAAATTCACAGAAATAGAGAACATACTTGGAGTTGCCAGAGGGGAGGGGGCTTGGGGAGGGGCTGGGAGTTTGGGATTAGCAGATGCAAACTAGTATATATAGGTGCATAAACAAGGTCCTTCTGTATAGCACGGGGAGCTATATTCAATATCCTGTGATAACTCATATTGGAAAAGCACATAAAAAAGAATGCATATATGCATATAACTGAATGGCTTTGCTGTACAGTAGAAGTTACCACAGCATTGTAAATCAACTATATTTCAGTAAAACTATGCATCCTAGACAGTGTATCAAAAAGTAGAACCATCACTTTGCCCACAAAGGTCCATAGAGTCAAAGCTATAGTTTTTCCAGTAGTCATGCATGGATGTGAGAGTTGGACCATAAGGAAAGCTGAGCGCCGAAGAATTGATGCTTTTGAATTGTGCTGGAGAAGACTCTTGAGAGTTTCTTGGACAGTAAAGAGATCAAACCAGTCAATCCTAAAGGAAATCAACCCTGAATATTCATTGGAAGGACTGATGCCGAAGCTGAAGCTCCAATCCTTTGGCCACCTGATGTGAAGAGCCAACTCACTGGAAAAGACCCTGATTCTGGGGAAGACTGAAGGCAGGAGGAGAAGGAGGTGACAGAGGATGAGATGGTTGGATGGCATCACTGATTCAATGGACACGAGTTTTAGCAGATAGTGAAGGACAGAAGCCTGGTGTGCTGCAGTCCATGGGGTCACAAAGTGTTGAACATGACTTAGCAACTGAACAATGAAAACAACATAAATGAGACAGAATTACCCACATCTCAGATCTTTCTAGGATCACCTTTGTTCTTTGTGGGGCATATCCTTTGGAAATTCCTTTAGTAGAAAGTATATTTCTTTTTATTTATTCTTCTTGGAAGTTATTGGGATTCCTGCCTATGTGATTAATGTCCTTCACCAGTTATGGAAAGTTCTCAGCCATGGTTACCATGAATATTCCCTCTCCCACTTTCCGTTGCCTCCTTCTGGAACTCTGCTAGGATGGAGGGCTATTTCTTACTTCCAGCATAAATCCTAACCAGGCTTTCATAGTCTCTATCTCTTTTGTTTCTGGGCTGTGTTCTTTGAAATTTCTCCAGAGTCGTCTTCTAGTTCAGTGTTCCAACTTTGTGTATTAAGCTGCCTAAATTTTATGTTTTTACCTAATATTTTATTATGATAATTTCTAAAGAACAGATGTTAAAAGAATTTTACACTAAACTCCCATATACCCTCTGCCTATATTCTACAGATTTAACTGTCCTTGCTTTATGAAAAATCCACCCCTTTGTGGACCCATTAATCCAACTTTTTCTGTGCACATCAAAGTATGCTGCAGCATCCTCGCACTTATTCCCAATTGTCCCGTCTAGTGTTTATTTTTGATTCTCATTTTTTCCTTTCTAGAAAGTTCACTTGTTCCTTTTCCATATCTACTTGGTCACTTCTGATGTTCTCCACTCATCATGCCTCTTTCCAATTTTCCTTCTCTTATTTCTTAAATATATTAGACTTTTTTTTACTTTATAGTCTACATCTGAGCCTGCTGAATTTAACAATTAAAATTACAGACCGCCAAGTTAAATTTGAATTTCAGGTAAATGACACATTTTTAGTATATCTCAAATATTGCAGGGAATATACTTAAATTGTATTCATGACTTATTTGAAATTCACATTCAATTGGGTGTGCTGCATTTTGCCTGGCTCCTGTCTGATTCCTATACCTGGAATCTTTGTAGGACTGGCTTATTTATTTTGCCCAATCTTGCTGGCGATGGCTTATTTCCTTGTGTACTTTGTGATTTGGGGTTGTTGGCTTATCTCTGCTACAATTTCTCCGCCAGATTCCTCCCAGGCCTAGGCTGAGAGAACGTTACATTCGCTTCTGCCAGATGTAGGGAGCACTATAGATTTGTCCCACTTTACAATTTTCAGCTGATGGTTTTCTGGCCTGTGCAAAGAGTGACAGTTGGGCCAGGAGCCCTCAAAAAGAAGCTAGTGCCCACAACATGTCAATGGAGGTTTTTTCTTTCTTTAAAAAAAAAAAAAGCTTCAGTATAAAGGTAACACGGAACCCACCTTTGTTGCCATCTGTCTCTTCTAGGGGTGCATTCTCCTCACTCAAAGGCTTACTTTTGCTGAGTCCTGGGATAGGGGACTCTGCACCCTACACAGACCCCACGCCTAGTACCAGGTGCCCTGGGTCCTTACGCAGCAGATTCGAAGCTCACATCCTTCCTCCTATGAACTTCCGTGCTGGTTTGTTCCTGGCATCAGAGGAATTCCCCTTGAGTTCTTCAGATGCATTCATTTATTTCAAAGAGAGATTTTCATATTTTTGTTAGCTTCTTAAAAGTTGCAGAGCCTCTGGCTTATTTTATTGCCGGAAACTTGTGTTCCTTAGTGATCAAACAATCTTGACTTTAAAAAAATTAAAAGGTTGCTTAAGGTTAAGGGCTGCTTAAATATAAAGATCTAAACCAGGCAGTCCTATGTGCTTGGTTATGAACGAGCGTAAAACAAAAGGAGCAGAATTTCTTTCAGAATTCTATTTATCTTACTTTAAGAAGTGAATCTTTTTCAACGTACACCACGTAACATAAATCAATGAAAGTAGCCACATTCAAAATAAAAACCCAGGAACTTCCTGGTGGTCCAGGGGTTAAGAATCTGCCTGCCCATGCATGGGACACGGATTTGATCCCTGGTCTGGAAACTAAGATCCCACGTGGCTCAAGTAAGCCCACAGGTACTGAGGGCATGTCCCCAACTCCTGAACCCACATGCTGCAGCTACTGAAGCCCACACACCTAGACCCTATGCGCACATGAGAAGCCACCGCAGAGAGAAGCCTGTGCTCTGCAACTCGAGAGTCTGTTCACCACAACTAGAGAAAGCCTGCATGCAGCAACGAAGACCCAGTGCAGCCAAAGATAAATACATCTTACACATCCCCCCCAAAGAAAACCCCAAACCCAGACACAGCAACTGGAATGACCTACTTCACCAGTTCAGAGCACATATAACGCAACTTTCCTTGAACACTCAGTCATCCAGCATATTGGGGAAAGGACCAGAGACTCTGATGGAGGTCAGAGACCCCATTTTCTTTGCTGCAGCATCCACTCCCTGCCTGGGTCCTTCAGGTGCAGGCTCTTTATTTCACATCTGAGCGCTCAGCCTTAGCTCCTCAGACTCTCCCCCAGGGCCCGGATGACTCGTGAGGGGGCATGTCCAGCCTTGTCCATGTGACACTGTTCCTGGGCACACTGCCACCATGATAGTCTAGCCTGTGTTTGGGTTCAGGTTCCCCTTCCTTCAGAGTAAGTGGCTTCCTAGGGACAATGGGGATCTTGTCCTGATGGAGAACTTCTGACAGGCCTGACTCAAGAGAGCTGACATGGTACCTCCAGAGGGGAAAAATGTGTGTATGAGGGTCTTGATTCCATAATACCCTGGCAGGGCAGTCTTGGTCTCTGTGCAAAATTTCTTCTCCCCTTGGCATTTAGCAAGGAGTAGTGGGAAGGGCAACTTTTGTCAAGTTACTCACAAATGCTCACCAAAAAGCACAGATGCTTTTCCCTGGTGGTCCAGTGGCTATGATGTCACACTCCCAATGCAGGGGCCCTTGGTTTCATTCTCGTTCAGGGAACTATTAGATCATGCATGCCACAACTAAAGATCCTGCTTGCCACAACTAAAACCCAGCATAGCCAAGTAAATAAATAAATATTTAAAAAAAAAAAAGAATGCTCAGGCTATATTCTATCTCAGAGCTGAATGTGTGCATGTATGTTCACTCTGCAATGCCAGGATCCTCTGTCTATGAAATTTTCTAAGCAAGAATACTGGAGAGGGTTGCCATTTCCTCCTCCAGAGAAGCTTCCTGTGTCTCTTGCATTGCAGGCAGATTCTTCATCACTTGAGCCATTGAACCTAATTAAGAAGGTCTACTCAAATGATTGGTGCTAGAAAAAAAAAATTTACTCCCAAGATGAGGTTCCATATGATTTACAATACTAGACATCAAAGCAGATGGAAACTTTTAACTGATAGCTTGTACCTTAAAAATATGGACAACTGTTTACTTCACCATAAAACCTTACGGAGTGTCTCCCCAGAGATTGTTAGATACAAGGAGAAGATCAGTAACTCTACAGCAGTGAAACCAGACAATAACTTGCTCAGGGGGGTCAAAATGAACGTCACAAATGAAACATCTGTATTTTTTAAAAAAAGAGAGATCTCAAATCAGCAACTTAGCCTTACAACTTAAGAAATTACAGAGGAGAGAGAAAAAGAAACCCAAAACAAGCAAAAGCAGGGAAATAACAAAGGCCAGAGTGGAAATAAATGAAATAGAGGATAGAAAAAAACAAGAGAGGAAATCAATTGAGCCAAAGTTTGGTTCCTTAGAAGGTCAACAGTGGGGACTTCCCTGGTGGTCTAGTGGACAGGAGTCCACCTGCCGATGCAGGGGACATGGTTTGATCTCTGGCCTGGGAGGATTCCACACACTGTGGAGCAACTGAAGCCCCTGCGACACGACTGCTGGAGCCCACGCTTTGCAACAAGAGAAGCCACTGAAGCGAGAAGCCCGAGCGCGGTAACGAAGAGTATTCCCCGCAACTAGAGAAAGCCCTCACGCAACAAGGACTGAGAGCAGCCAAAAGTACATTAATTAACTTCAATAAAAAGATCAACAGGGAGACTTCCTCTGTGGTCCAGTGGTTAAAAATCTGCCTTCCAATGCAGAGGATGCAGGTTCGGTCCCTGGCTGGGGAACTAAGATCCCACACACTTTGGGGCAAGTAAGCTCAGGCACCACAAAGAAGACCCAGTGCCACCAAAATAAAAATAATTAAGTAAATAAATATAATAAACAGATATATTGAAAAAGAATTAAAGATCAATGGAATTGATAAATCTTTAGCCAAACTATAAAATGAAAAGCAGAGAACACTCAAATTACTAAAATCAGGAATGAAAAAAGGACATCACTCCAACTTTACGGGGGTGGGGCAGGGAGAAAGGATTGGAAGGGAATTCCATGAACAGTTGTATGCACCTAAGTTAGATAACTAGATAAAATGGACGAAATTCTAGAAAGACAAAAAGTACTCAAACTGGCAAGATAAAAAGAAAAGAAAATCTGAATGGCAAATATAGAGATTGAATTAATAGTTTTAAAACTTCCCACAAAGAAAATCTCAGGCCCAGATGACTATATTGGTGAAAGCTACCAAATATTTGGGATTCTCTCATAGCTCAGACTGTAAAGAATCTGCCTGCAATGCAGGAGACCAGGGTTTGATCCCTGGGTTGGGAAGATCCCCTGGAGAAGGGAATGGCAACCCATTCCAGTATTCTTGCCTGGAAAATCCCATGGACAGAGGAGCCTGATGGGGTATGTGTACAGTCCATGGGGTGGCAAGATTTGGACACGATTTAAGAGACCAAACCACCACTACCAAACATTTAAAGAATTATATGACTCCTTTACAAACGCTTCCATAACATAGAATAGAATGTAACACTTCCCATACCATTCAGTGTGGACCAGTGCTACCCTGATCCCAAAATCAGACAAAGATATCATAAGAAAGTGGGGGGGGGGTAGACCAAACAAGCTAGATGAAAAGCCCTTATGAATATAGAAGCAAAAATCCTCAGCAAAATACCACCAAACTGAATCCAGCAACATGTAAAAAGGATTATATACCATGACCAAGCGGGACTTACTCTAGGAATTCCAGGTTGGTGTAAAACATGGAAATCAACTAACATAATATACCAAAGTTGTAAAGTTAGGGCAAAACCATTTGATCATCCCAACAGATGCAGATAAAGACTCTGACAAAATCTAATACCTTTCATGATAAAAATGCTCAACAAAATAAGAGTAGAAAGGAACTTCCTCAACCTGGTAAAGCACATCCATAAAAACTCACAGCTATCATACTTAATGTTTAAAACCTGAATGCCTTCCCCACTAACATCAGCAGCAAGACAAGGATGTCTGTTCTCACCACATCTATTTCACATTGTATTAGAGTTTCTAGCTAGGGCAATCAGACATCAAAGAAATAAAAGGCACCCAGGCTGGAGAAGAAGTAAAACAGATGACATGACCTTGTATATAGAAAATACTAAGGAATTAAAAACTATGAGAGGTAATACATGGGGTCAGCAAGTTTGCAGGATACAAGATCAATATATAAACATAAATTGTATTTTTATAAATAGCAATGAGCATTGCAAAAAATGTAATTAACAATTCCATTCAATAATACCATCAAAAAGAACAAAATACGTATACAGAAGTTTAACAAAAGAAGATGTATGTTGAAAACCATGAAACGTTGTTGAAAGACATGTAATAAAATCTCATAAATGGAAAGACCTTCCATGTTCACAGATAGAAAAGCTTAATATTGTTAAGATGGCAATATTCTCCACATTGCTCTGCAGATTCAACTTAATCTGGTCAAAATTCCACCTGGATTCGTTATGGAAATCAACAAACTGACACTAAAATACACATAGAAGTCAAAGGACCTGTAAGAATCAAAATAATCTTCAAAAAGAAGAACAAAGTTGGAGGACTCATAATTTCCAACTTCAAAACTTATTATGAAACTTTCATAATCAAGATGGTATAGTAATAGTTTATAGGTCCATTGAGTAGGGTTGACAGTCCATAAAGAAAGCCTTATATTTATGGTCAGTTGAATTTGGATGAGAGCTATAACAATTTAATCGTCTTTTCAACCAAATGTACTAGGAAAACTGGATATCTGCATGCAAAAGAATACAGCTGAACCCCTAGTTCACACCGTACACAAAAAATAACCCAGATGGATCAAACACCTAAATGTGAAAGCCAAAATGATAAAATTCTTACAATGAAGCATAGGAATAAATCTTCATGACTTTGGATGAAGGAATAATGGTTTCTTAGATATAATGTCAAAGGTGTAAGCAATAAAAGAAAAAAATTGATAATTTGGATGACATGAGAATTAAAACTCTTGAACTGTATACTTTGTAATTATTATTTCTGTGGTTGTTGAATTGTACACTTTAAATGGGTAAATTAATCAGTATGTGAATTATATTTCAACAAATTTGTCTTTAAAAAATGAACTTCATAAATGAGGGACAAGTGGAATTCACGTACCTCTAAATATGATACCCTGAGAAGGATATATCACTTTTGGAGTATTCTGGCTGGGTATGAATAACCAGAATTTAATCCTGAATAAAAGAGGCAAGATACAAAATCAAGAAACAAACAAAAAAGCACACAAGTTAGAGAATCAGAGAGCATGCAAGGAGAAAAAAAACCTGGGGGAGGGGACTTACTCATATCCTCAGAGAGATAAAGTTAGTGCTACATTCATGAAACAAGAAAGGGATGCTATGAAGAGGAACATTAAGAAAATAAAAAACAGCTCTTAGAAATTGAATACACATTAGTGGAAATGAGCTCAAAAAAGTATTGGAAAATTAGTTTTGGAAATTTCCCCCAAAATGGAGGAAAAAAGACAAAAGAGATAGAAAATAAAAGTAAGTGAGAAAGTAACAGGATCTGTCCAATGAGTCCAAAACCTAAGTAATAGAAGGTCCAGAAAGAGGAAATGTAGAGGCAGTAACAGTATTCACGTGGAGTTTGGGGAAGAGGAAACGGAGGAAAACATTGAAAGTACACTATATGTTCTATTTATTAACCTGAGTGTGTTTAGGGGTGTGTGTGTGTGCATACGTGTGTGGGAGAAGGAGAGACAGAGGGAGAGATGTGCTGTTGATGTTTATCCTATCATTATTCTGTAAATTGCACACGTTTTTATATGATTCTTCTATTATAGTCCTTGTTTTATATATTTCACAACAACAAGTTTCTTTCAAAAGACAGTAAGCAAAATCACTGGCATTTTGCTCAAACCTTTTATTTTCCTTAACCAAGGGTTTATCAACACTGGCAAACTAATTTAAAACAATTTTTTTCTGAAGGAATCTCAATGGTCCTTCTAAAATCCATTTTATTTATTTATCTTGGCTGTGCTATGTGGCATGTAGGATCTTAGTTCCCTGACCAGGGATTGAACCTACTCCCACTGCAGTCTTAACCTCTGCTCGGAATCTTAACCACTGGATCACCAGGGAAGTCCCAAAGTCCATTTTTAAATGCCCAAGTAGCTCCATGTGGTTGGAGGAAGGACGAAAGTAACAGAAATCAGGAGATGAGTTTCCAGAAGCAGACAAAGCCAGATCATGAAGGACTGGAAAACTAAAAGCATCCTGGCCTGCAGAGGTCCTAACTACATCAGGAGGAGAACCAGGCACTTGAAACTGATGGTTTCTGACTCCCAGCCTTTCCTCATCAAAGTGTCTGGAAACAGAGCAACTAACTTAATAACAAGTAATGTGCAGGCACAAGGAAATGTCTCAAATTCTTAGAGCAAGCAAAGTGCTTGTTTTTTTGCTTAAGAAACAGCTTTTCTTTAAAACTATGTTTTTATCATAAAATTTAAATTTTTCTTTAAAAAAAGAAACAGCTTTGGGTTTGCAACTGGGCCGTTAGACAGCATGTAACCTACGCTGCCTTACATGGACCAGGTGTTCAGTTCAGTTCAGTCGCTCAGTCGTGTTGGACTCTTTGTGACCCCATGAATCGCAGCACGCCAGGCCTCCCTGTCCATCACCAACTCCAGGAGTTCACTCAAACTCACGACCGTCGAGTCAGTGATGCCATCCAGCCATCTCATCCTCCGTCATCCCCTTCTCCTCCTGCCCCCAATCCCTCCCAGCATCAGAGTCTTTTCCAATGAGTCAACTCTTCGCATGAGGTGGCCAAAGTACTGGAGTTTTAGCCTCAGCATCAGCCCTTCCAATGAACACCCAGGACTGGTCTCTTTAGGGTGGACTGGTTGGATCTCCTTGCAGTCCAAGGGACTCTCAAGAGTCTTCTCCAACACCACAGTTCAAAAGCATCAATTCCTTGGCACTCAGCTTTCTTCACAGTCCAACTCTCACATCCATACATGACCACTGGAAAAACCATAGTCTTGACTAGACAGACCTTTGTTGGCAAAGTAATGTCTCTGCTTTTGAATATGCTATCTAGGTTGGTCATAACTTTCCTTCCAAGAAGTAAGCATCTTTTTATTTCACAGCTGCAATCACCATCTGCATTGATTTTGCTGCTGCTGCTGCTGCTAAGTCGCTTCACTCGTGTCGGACTCTGTGAGACCCCACAGACGGCAGCCCACTAGGCTCCTCCCTGGTATTCTCCAGGCAAGAACACTGGAGTGGGTTGCCATTTCCTTCTCCAATGCATGAAAAGGAAAAGTGAAAGTGAAGTTGCTCAGTAGTGTCCGACCCTCAGCGACCCCATGGACTGCAGCCTTCCAGGCTCCTCTGTCCATGGGATTTTCCAGGCAAGAGTACTGGAGTAGGGTGCCATTGCATTGATTTTGGAGCCTCCCAAAATAAAGTCTGACACTGTTTCCACTGTTTCCCCATCTATTTCCCGTGAAGTGATGGGACCAGATGCCATGATCTTAGTTTTCTGAATGCTGAGCTTTAAGCCAACTTTTTCACTCTCCTTTCACTTTCATCAAGAGGCTTTTTAGTTCCTCTTCACTTTCTGCCATAAGGGTGGTGTCATCTGCATATCTGAGGTTATTGATATTTCTCCTGGCAATCTTGATTCCAGCTTGTGCTTCCTCCAGCCCAGCATTTCTCATGATGTACTCTGCATATAAGTTAAATAAGCAGGGTGACAGTATACAGCCTTGACGTACTCCTTTTCCTATTTGGAACCAGTCTGTTGTTCCATGTCCAGTTCTAACTGTTGCTTCCTGACCTGCATATAGGTTTCTCAAGAGGCAGGTCAGGTGGTCTGGTATTCCCATCTCTTCCAGAATTTTCCAGTTTACTGTGATCTACACAGTCAAAGGCTTTAGGTGGTCCAATTAGCTGTTACATTACTCCTGCCCAGAGGTGCTACATCAAAAAAAGGAATTCGCATGTATAATAAGGACTATGCCTGAACAGGTCCTGAAAGATAATTGTTGTGAGAACACACGGATCATGTTTGCTGTATGTCTGCTCATGTTACACTCTGGTCCCTGCTTGACTGTGGACACTGTTGTGTCACTGACTGAGGAGAAACTATTTTGAGCCTGACTGAGAGATGGTGCTTGTGACGGAGCCCCTCTCAGCGTTGTCTTAAAGGACAAGGAGGCAGAAAAATCCTCCCAGGGGTTGAACATTAAGCAACACATCTCCGCATCTGCTCTATCCAGCAGAAGAGATTAGCCTGAACTAAGACCCTACATGGATTCCTGGGCAAAGGCTAGTGTCTTGACTGGATGACCAGTGACTTGGAATGACCATGGTGGAGAGCTTGCTGGCAAGGAGCTTTGGGCCAAAAGGATGCAATGCTTACCAACGTCCTCCACTGTGAAGAAGGCTCATAAAAATCAGTTTAGCAAGACAACTCACTTTGCAAATGCTGGTCAACTTCCTTTTCTGACCATTTCAGTGCTTGCTCATGAATAAAGTGGTAATGGTGTCAAGACAGAAGCTGTGCAAAACCTCATCAATAAGGACTTGCCCTCATCAGAGCCAGCCTTGTGTATCATGGGCTAATTGCCACTGCTGATTGCCTGGCATGCCAGTGGCAACAATCCTTAGCCTCTCAGTATGGTACCACCTCCCAAGGATATCAGTTGCCACTTGGTAGTAGGTTGATTACATACCCTGGGACATCCTCAGTTACAAAGGGGGGCAGGAATCCACCCTGACAAGATGGATACTTATTCTGAATTTGCATTTCTTAAAAAAATTGTTAGTTATTTTTGACTGTGCAGGGTCTTTGCTTCTGGCGCAGGTTTTCTCTAGTTGCGGTGAGCGGGGGCTACTCTCCAGCTGCAGTGCATGGGCTTCTCACCGCGCGTGGGCTTCAGCAGTTGCAGCGCACGGGCTAAGTTGCCCAGTGGCACATAGGATCTTTGCAGACCAGGGATCGAACCTGTGTCCCCTGCATTGGCAGCTGACTCTTAGCCAGTGGGCCACCAGGGAAGTCTCAGATTCATTTTCTTTGTTGTCCTTCTAACACCATCATCTGGGGATTTCCAGAACGCATATTGTCATAATACTCCCAAATGATATTACTTCTTTTTGTATCTGTTTATAAAGTAATGCTCAAAATTCTCCAAGCCAGGCTTTAGCAATATGTGAACCATGAACTTCCTGATGTTCGAGCTGGTTTTAGAAAAGGTAGAGAAACCAGAGATCAAATTGCCAACATCCGCTGGATCATGGAAAAAGCAAGAGAGTTCCAGAAAAACATCTATTTCTGCTTTATTGACTATGCCAAAGCCTTTGACTGTGTGGATCACAATAAACTGTGGAAAATTCTGAAAGAGATGGGAATACCAGACCACCTGATCTGCCTCTTGAGAAATTTGTATGCAGGTCAGGAAGCAACAGTTAGAACTGGACACAGAACAACAGACTGGTTCCAAATAGGAAAAAGAGTACGTCAAGGCTGTATACTGTCACATTATATTATATTTCACCCTTAACTTATATGCAGAGTACATCATGAGAAACGCTGGACTGGAAGAAACACAAGCTGGAATCAAGATTGCTGGGAGAAATATCAATAACCTCAGATATGCAGATGATACCACCCTTATGGCAGAAAGTGAAGAGGAACTAAGAAGCCTCTTGATGAAGGTGAAAGTGGAGAGTGAAAAAGCTGGCTTAAAGCTCAACATTCAGAAAACGAAGATCATGGCATCTGGTCCCATCACTTCATGGGAAATAGATGGGGAAACAGTGGAAGCAGTGTCAGACTTTATTTTTCTGGGCTCCAAAATCACTGCAGATGGTGACTGCAGCCATGAAATTAAAAGACGCTTGCTCCTTGGAAGGAAAGTTATGACCAACCTAGATAGCATATTCAAAAGCAGAGACATTACTTTGCCAACACAGTTTCATCTAGTCAAGGCTATAGTTTTTCCTGTGGTCATGTATGGATGTGAGAGTTGGACTGTGAAGAAGGCTGAGCGCCAAAGAATTGATGCTTTTGAACTGTGGTGTTGGAGAAGACTCTTGAGAGTCCCTTGGACTGCAAGGAGATCCAACCAGTCCATTCTGAAGGAGAGCAGCCCTGGGATTTCTTTGGAAGGAATGATGCTAAAGCTGAAACTCCAGTACTTTGGCCACCTCATGCGAAGAGTTGATTCATTGGAAAAGACTCTGATGCTGGGAGGGATTGGGGGCAAGAGGAGAAGGGGACGACAGAGGATGAGATGGCTGGATGGCATCACTGACTTGATGGACGTGAGTCTGAGTGAACTCCAGGAGTTGGTGATGGACAGGGAGGCCTGGCGTGCTGCGATTCATGGGGTCGCAAAGAGTCGGATACTACTGAGAGACTGATCTGATCTGATCTGATTTGGCTGTACCAGGCTTTAGCCATGGCATATGGGATATGCATATATATAACTTAGTATGCAAACGTTTTTCCACAAAGAAAAACTAGTTCTGGATGGTTTTACTGGTGAATTTTTTTTACTGGTGAATTTTTCCAAATGTTTAAAGAACAAATAATTTTACCTTACAAAAAACTATCTAGAGAATAGAAAAGCAACTATCCTTTCTTGTTTCATGAGACAGGCACAACTTTGATATCAAAATATGAAAGAAGAATTCAAGGCAGGAAAATGATAGATCGGATTCACTTGTGGAAATAATCACACAAATCCTAAACAATTTACTTATGCACGTAAATACTGCTATTTATAAAAAGATAATATATCATGACCAAGTTGAATCTGTCCCAGGATGCAAAGTGGATTTAACATTAGAAAAACAGCCACTGCCATTCATTGCCTTCACAGGTTAAAGGAAAAAAATGAATGACAATGTCATTAGTTGCAGAACAGGCATTTGACAAAATCCAGCATTTGGTAACAAAGAGTCTTAGCAATGTGGAAATCGAAGGGAAGCTCCTCATTCTTATTAAGAGTATCTTCAAAAACTACAGCAAATATTCTCAATTTGAAAGTATTTCTTTTGCAAGATTAGAAGAAAGACAAGGGAGAAAACTATCACCACACCAATGATAAAAAGAAAACATTTATGTAATTTATATAAATATATATATACACACATATACATAAAAATTTTATAATAGGAACTTCTGTTCATCTAGAGACACCACTAAGAAAAGTGAAATGACAAGATTAAAAACTAAGGGAAACAATATACAACATATATAACTGACATGTAGCAGGACCTGGAAAATAAGAAGAATTAATAGAGATGCAAGTAATGCAATAGAAAAATAGGCAAAAGATTAGAACAAAATACTTCACAGAAAACTCAAATGGCCAATAAATGTATTTTTTAAAAAAGGCTGGTCTCACTAGTGCTCAGGGAAAATGCACATTAAAATACCACAATAATAACAATACTAACAAGTGGGCTTATTATATAATGCAGACTATTTTAGTGCTATGACTATAGAAACTTTAAACTCTCACAATAGACCGATGTGATAGTATGGTAGCTGTCAGTACTGATGTGTGTTGTGGCGAAAACCTGGCAAGTCATAAAGTCAGATAGTAAAACACCTTCAACTCTGTTCATTTTCAAAGTGGTACGGCACTTCTACATCTTTTGTAGTTCCAAGAGAATTTTAGGATCTGCTTGTCAGTTTGTAGAAATGAATCCTGCTTGGATTATGAGTTCAAGTGCACTGAATCTATAAATTGATCTGGGGATAATTGACATCTTAACAATATTGAGTTTTCCAATCCAGAATATGTATCTTTCTATTTTCTTAGGGTTTCTTTAATATTCTTGGCAGTATTTTGTATTCAATAAACATATCTTGCACATTGTCAGATTTACTCCTAAATATTTCGTATTTTGATATAACTATATATATTTTCATCTCTAATTGTTGCTGGTATATAGACATAAAATTTATCTTTAACACCAATACAGTATACTAACGCATATATATGGAATTTAGAAAGATGGTAACGATGACCCTATATGCGAGACAGCAAAAGAGACACAGATGTACAGAACAGTCTTTTGGACTCTGTGGGAGAAGGCGAGGGTGGGATGATTTGACAGAATAGCATTGAAACATGTATCTGAAACAGATGCCAGTCCAGGTTCGATGCATGATACAGGGTGCTCAGGGCTGGTGCACTGGGATGACCTGAGGGATGGGATGGGGAGGGAGGTGGGAGGGGAGTTCAGGATGGGGAACACATGGACACCCATGGCTGATTCATGTCAATGTAAGGCAAAAACCACTACAGCATTGTAATTAGCCTCTAATTAAAAATAAATAAATAAATAAAATTTATGTTTAACTGTAGTAATATACACATAACATAAAATTCACCATCTTAATCATCTTTTTCAGGGGGTCATGCTCTCCGGGCCACATGGCTTATGGGATCTTAATTCCTCAACCAGGGATCAAACCCAGGCCCAGAGCAGTGAAAGTGCAGGGTCCTAACCTCTGGACCAGCAAAGAATCCCCAATCTCAACCATTTTCAAATGCACATTTCAGGGGAGTTCAATCCCTGGGTCAGAAAGATCCCCTGGAGAAGGAAAAGGCTACCACTCCAGTTTTCTTGCCTGGGAAATCCCATGGACAGAGAAGTCTGGCAGGCTACAGCCCATGGAGTTGAAAAGAGTCGGACACAACTGAAGCAACTTAGCACTGTTTTATGTCTAGTCAGATTCCATTTGCTAAAGCTTTTGAAAGAAATTTGCATCTGTGCATCCACATTCATGAAGGACACTCTCTTTTTTTAGTAATGCTCTTGTCTAGTATTGGGATCAGTAATGCTGACCTGAGAAAATAAGTTGGGAATATTCTCCTACAATTTTCTGGAAGAATTTATGTAGAACTGGTTTTATCAATTTATTAAGTGTTTGGTAGGATTTACCAGTGAGAACAATGCCTGAAGTATCTTTGTGGAAGGTTTTAAAACTATAAGCTCCAATCCTTTGATAGATGTAGGATTATTTGAATTATTTCTTCTTGTATATCCTTTAGTAGATTATGTCATTCAAGGAATTTTTCCATTTAAGTTGTTCAATGTTTTGGTGTAAGGTTGTTCGTATTATTGCTTATTCTTTTAACGTGTGTAGGATCTTTGATTCTTTTATCTTTAATCTATTTTGGCCATGCTGCACAGCATGTGGGATCTTAGTTCCCCAACCAGGGATTGAACTTGTGCCTCCTGCAGCAGAAGCACAGTCCTAGCCACTGGACAACCAGGAAATTCCTGGATCTTTCACTCTTTATATTGTTAATTCATGTCTTATCTTTTTGCTTTCCTGGCCAGTCTCCTTAGAGTTTAATTGATTTCATTAATCTTTATAGCAAACCATCTTTTAGTTTCATTGATTTTTTCTTTTGCCTTCCTGCTTTTCATTTCATTGATTGCAACTTGTTATTACTTCCTCCCTTCCATTTACTATGGGGTTTTTATTTGCTTTTCTTTCTCTAATTTCTAAATGTAGAAGCTTGATTAGTTGATTTGAGATGTTTCCATGCTTCTAATATAACTGTTTAGTGCTCTAAATGTCCAAGCACTGATTTAGCTGCACATTTTGATATGTTTCTTTTCATTTTTATTCAATAAAACACTTTCTAATTTCTCTTTTAATTTCCCGGTTGACCCATGTGTTGCTTGATTGGCAAACATTTGCTGATTTTCCAGATACAGTTCTGTAATTAATATCCAGTTTAATTTCATTTTATCAGAGATCACATTGTGTACAATTTCAATCATCTTAAATATAGTAAAATTAGTTTTATGACCCAGAATATAGTCTATTATGACCCAGAATATTTTGTGTACACTCGTGAGAATGTGGATTCTTCTGTTGTTGGGTACAATGTTTTATAAATTTGTTAGTTGACATTATTTCTCACGTATTCTGTATCATTATTCATTTTCTTTCTACTGACGTTTTTAATTAATTATTGATATGGGACTGTTGAAATTTTAACTCTAATTGTAGATTTGTCTCTTTTTGTTTTCTCCGTTTTTGCTTCAGTATTTCGAAGGTCTGCAATTAGTTTCATTTGCATTTATGATTGTTAAATCCTCTTGATGAATTGACCCTTTTATCATTCTAAAATATCCACTTTTATTCCTGGTAATAAACCTCATTCTAAAATCACCTTTTTAATAAATACGTCCATCCCAGTGTTCTTTTTCAAATCTTAATGAATTTGTTAAAGTATTGCTTCTGTCTTAAGCTTTGGACTTTTGACCACAAGGCATGTGGGATCTTAACTTCCCAACCAGGGATTGAACCCACACACCCTGCTTTGGAAGAAAAGTCTTAAACTGCACCACCAGGGAAGTCCCTCCAGGTATTCTGTTGATTAATGTTTGCCTGGTCTATCTTTTCTCATTCTTTCTTACTAATTTGTCTTTGTATTTAAAATTTCCTCGTTATAGACACTACATATTTGGCTCATAGTTTTATCCCATTTGATTATCTGTACCTTTTACTTGGATGTTTATACCATATATATTTAATTGCCAATATGGTTGAATTTAAATCTATCATTTTGCGAAAGTTTTCTATTTGTCTCATCTGTTCTTTGCCCCTTTTTTCTTCTTTCCCTATCTTCTGGACTGAATAATTTTGTGACTCCATTTTATTTCTAGTATTGGCCTAGTAACTATACCTCAGATTTATTATCATTGCTTGTAGTGGTTGCTCTAGAATTTATAATATGCATCTTCCGCTTACCCCAGTACCTGCAAATATTATGCAGGTATGTATGTGCAGTGTAAAACCCTGTGACAGCTACTTCCATCTCCCGGACAACCCCATCATCCACTTTATTCTACCTACGCTTTAAACTCCATGCATATTGTCTTTAATCTGCCTTAAAATCAATCATAAGTTTTTAAAAAAAAATTAGTCTTATCCACACATTTCTCATTTCTACTACTACTACTATCTTTCTACAAACCGACATTTCCATCTAATAAAGGATATACCCTTTCCTCTTCCTTCTGCAGAAATGTTTTCCACATTTCTGGCAGTTCAGGTCAGTAGCAATAAACTGTCTTAGCCTTTTCTTTTTGTGTCTGAGAAACTTGCTATTTTGCCCTCATTCCTGAAAGACTTTTTTTTCTGAATGAGGAATTTCAGGTCGATTTTTAATCTTTCAATATTCTAAAGGTTTTTTTCCTCTTTCTCGGTTACATAGTTTCTAATAAGTCTAATGTAATTCTGTGTAGCTTTATATATAATGTGGGCTTCCCTTGTGGCTCAGCTGGTAAAGAATCCGCCTGCAATGCGGGAGACCTGGGTGCAGTCCCTGGGTTGGGAACCCTGGAGAAGGGAAAGGTTACCCACCCCAGTGTTCTGGCCTGGACAATTCCATGGACTGTATGGGGGTCACAAAGAGTCGGACACAACTGAGTCCGAAAGTGACACGACTTTCACTTTCTATATAATGTGTCTTTTATTCCTCTGGTAAATGTTTTTTCTCTTTACCATTGATTTTTCAGTAACTTTAGCATAATGTGCCTTGGTGTGGTTATGATTTTGTTTATTGTGCTTGGTGTTCATTAAACTCCATGAATTTGTGGATTTATAGTTTACATTCAATTTGGGAGTATTTCAGCCATAATTGCATCAAATCTCTCTCCTAACCCCCAATAAAGGGTAAGTACAGCCTCAATACTAAGATGATACCCAAAGCTGACAGTGTTGAAAGCCTTCCATTCTAGCTTCTGGAAACAGACCCTGTTTCCACTCATATGAGAGCTCTGGGAATAGTTTCACTTTTCTTTTTTGGTGGTTCTTTCCCCAGTCAGGTTGCTCTCAATCATGTGCAGATGAATACTCATTCACAGGCTGCAGACACCTGGGGTTCTAGATAGATGCATCTTTCCCCTTTCTGGTTCCCTGTCCTGCAAATGTTAGTTAGATACCTTGTTCTCTCTCAGCAGTGATATTTGTATCCTCAGCTGAGCAATAATATTGCTGGGCTCTGGGCTGAGGTCTAAGCATGTTTCAGTGCAGTAGGCTGGGGCAGTTCGCTGGTTCCACTTCTTCTCGTTTCAGTCACCACTGCCCTACCCTGTCTATTGTCCAATGTCTTAAAAACCATTGTTTCATCTAGTCTTTCAGGCTTTGCAGTTGTTTAAGGGGGGAGGATAAACCCCAATACTTAATCATGGTCAGAGCAGTTCTTACTTGCAGAGTTTTTTAAAACATAGAGCCAAATTGGTCTCACTCTCAGAAACTCCGATTCAATAAGTCTGGAATGGAATCCTTGAATCTTTACTTATTAAAAAGTACTCAGGTGATTCTGATACACAGGAAGTATTGGAAACTTACCTTGATACATCAGGCAAAGCTGTGTTCAGACATTCTTCTCATGAGAAGGAAGGACAGACCTTTTCATTTGTAACACTTTTCCTAGTTCTTAGTATGGTGGGGGTACTTACAGCAGGCCAAAGATCCAGCTGAAAACCACGAGGCGAGCAGGTACAGGATAAAACACCTACTTGAAGGCATTAGCAAGCAACTTAAGGGACCAGACTTAAGAGGATCCAGTCTCAACTAAGGGGTAACTTTACACACAGGTGGGGTGACATTCTCCACTACCTTTGTTCCTCAGGGAAATTCGAGGCATATGGCCAGAGTCCGAGTTTGGGAACAGACCCACAAAAGAGGCCCCGAGAGGCAAAGAGACCAGCAGGAACTGTGGCAGTTAAGTAAGATCAGAGAGACAAAATCAAATAGAGGGGCCAGATTTCCAGTGAAAAGGGACAAGTGAATAACTGAGCCTAAGTCTCTGCTGGTTTCCTCAAGTTTTTCTCTCTTTTTAAAAATATATAGGTCTTTATTTTTATTTTCTTGGCTGTACCTTGCGGCATGTGGAACTTCCCTGACCAGGGATCGAACAATGGGCCCCTTACACGAAAAGTGTGAAGTCTTAATCGCTGAGCCAGCAGAAAAGTCCTCCCTTAAGTTTCTGAAGATGCCTAAGACAAAAGGTTGTGTGTGCTCGCCTGCTCAGTCGTGTCCGACTCTTTGTGACCCCATGGACAGTAGCCTGCCAGGCTCCTCTGTCCATGGGATTTCTCAGGCAAGAATACTGCACTGGGTTGCCATTTCCTTCTTCAGGGGATCTTCTGGACCCAGGTCTCCTGCATTGCAGGTGGATTCTTTACCTACTGAACCAGAAGGTTAAGCCCTGGGAAAGCACAGTGGAGGTTGTTGCCATCTCAGGGTTTTGAGGAAAGCAGCATTAGATTTCAGTGCCCGCAGTGACCACTGTCGGCTCCAGGGAATACAGACTCTCAGTCGGAACCCTGAAGGCTGTGCTGTAGGAGCTGTAGCAAAACAGAAGGAGATCAAGTCTTGCCAAAACCCAATCTCAACTGTGGTTTAAAATATGTGCACAATTAAAATCCATGATAACGGTAAACACAAAAGGGGAAGGACTAAGTGGAGGAACAATATTATTCTATGCTTTTAGCATTCGGAGGGAAGTGGCAAAAATAATCCTTTATATTATAGTGTAATAAGTCAATCTTTTTGCTTTTTCTTAGTGTTCATGGGGTTCTCAAGGCAAGAATATGGGAATGGGTTGCCATTTCCTCCTCCGGTGGACTGTTTTGTCAGAACTCTTCACTGTGACCTGGCTGTCTTGGATGGGTCTGCTTGGCATGGCTCATAGCTTTATTGAGTTACGCAAACCCCTCCACCACAACAAGGCTGTGATCCATGAAGGGAGAAAGGGAAAGATATACCCATCTGAGTGCAGAGTTCCAGAGAATAGCAAAGAGAGAAAAGGAGGCCTTCTTAAATGAACAATGCGAAGAAATAGAGGAAAACAATACAATGGGAAAGACTAGTGATCTCTTCAAGAAAACTGGAGATATCAAGGGAATATTTCATGCAAAGATGGGCACGATAAAGGACAGAAATGTCAAGGACCTAACAGAAGCAGAAGAGATTAAGAAAAGGTGGCAAGATTACACAGAAAAACTGTACAAGAAAAGGTCCTAATGACCCAGATGACCACAATGATGGTGATCACTCACCTAGAGCCAGACATCCGGGAGCGTGAAGTCAAGTGGGCCTTAGGAAGCATGATTATGAACAAAGTTAGTGGAGGTGATGGAATTCCAGCTGGACTATTTAAACTCCTGAAAGGTGATGCTGTTAAAGTTCTGCACTCAATATATTAGAACATTTGGAGAACACAGCAGTGGCCGCAGAACTGGAAAAGGTCAGTTTTCTTTCCAATTCCAAAGAGCAATGCCAAAGAATGTTCAAATTATCATACAGTTGTGCTCATTTCACAGTAATTATATTAAATGTAAATGGATTACAACTCCTGTTGAAACAAGGATAGGGCAACAATCCAATCTGAGGCTTAGCTGAACTCTGCATAAAATGTAGTTAACATACAGCTGAAAAGGCAGGGATATCTAGAGTGAAATGTGGAAGGGGGACAAACTTTGAGCCATCAGCCCAACAGGGCTGAATTCTGAGTAGGCTTGAAACAAGGGAACTATCCTTTGGATACTGTGGATTTCTTTTTAGGATGCAAAAGATGAAGACCTGAATCAGTCTTTTGAGAAGACTGCAGAATGTGCCATTAAGTTATGCAAATGTAAAGCAAAGACTCTCTACAGAAGCTGTTTGAAAAGCTAAACTATGCTTTGTTGTTGCAAATTGTTTTAAATTCTTGCTACTGTGTGCTTAAACTCCAGTTTGGTCTTTTCACAACAATGGCTGTGGCTAGTTTTCTTCCAAATTATCCAAGAGCAAACAAAAGCCATCTTGGTTATTTTCTTCTGAAGACCACACACTCACCTCCCATGAACTCATTTTCTATTCATATGACTTTATCTGTCCTGTTTGGGAAATAAGAACATTGCTTTAGTCTTCTAAAAGAGTCTCTCCCACTTCCTGCCCACAGGTGTATTTTCATTACAAATGTCTCTCATTTTTCCTGAGAATGCATCTATCTAACTCATCTAGAATGGAAAGTGCCCTAATGGATTATTTTCTATCCCCATATTTCTCTCCTAATTTGGGGATGAGGCTTAGTGGTAGGTGAAGAAAAGGGTGATTCTGTAAATCTTACATTACAATTACTGTTATCAGTTGTCAATGGTAGGATACTGAGTTGAAAATGTAAGTTTTTATGTTATTATTGAACGGCCTAGACCATCTATGATGTATAGAGGAATAAGGCTAAGGAGCAGAATGGAGAAAAGCTATAGAGACAAGCAAGTATAAGTTGAGACATAAACAAGAGAGAGCTTGATGGGGGTGCAGGTGGACATTCCACCTCTTCAGTTCAGCTCAGTCAGTTCAGTTCAGTCGTGTCAGACTCTTTGCAACCCCACCGCAGCATGCCAGGCCTCCCTGTCCATCACCAACTGCTGGAGTCTAACCAAATCCATGTCCATTGAGTAGGTGATGCCATCCAACCATCTCATCCTCTGTCATCCCCTTATCCTCCTGCCCTCAATCTTTCCCAGCATCAGGGTCTTTTCACATGAGTCAGCTCTCTGCATCAGGTGGCCAGAGTATTGGAGTTTCAGCTTCAGCATCAGTTCTTCCAATGAACACCCAGGACTGATCTCCTTTATGATGGACTGGTTGGATCTCCTTGCAGTCCAAGGGACTCTCAAGAGTCTTCTCCAACACCACAGTTCAAAAGCAGTTTCACCTTACTGTTCATTCACTAGCAACACCTTTTTGGACTCTGAACTGCACATAACACTACGCCACTAGGGATGCAAAGAGGCATTCCAGAATATACCTGGGAATACGCTCATAAAACGTAGTTAAAAGGCCATGCAACAAGTGCCACAGGGATAGGGCAAGCGATCAAACTGCAAAAGTTCACGAAGGCAACGTTGGGGAGTGAGCCAGAGCGTGGACTTAAAATGGTAAAGCTGGGATAAATCCAGGAGATGTTTGGGGAGAACAGTCTGGCCGGTGAAATGGTCCTGGGTCGGGAAAACGTGTCCACACAAAAGTATGAGTTATTTCGTCTGTCATCTGTCATGCACTGCCCTTCCCTGGAATGCAGATTAATAAAAAGGTCTGACTCAGTAGTCCCTGCCACCGACGGGACACCAGACAAAGAAAACATCCGTGCGGCCAGAGGAGGACAGACAGAGGAGGACAGACGGGCCGTGAAAAGGGGCCCGTTCTCAGCTCGGCAGCAGATTCGGTAGAGAGCGGGCCGAGCAGGGCCAGGCGCACCGGACCGGGGAGTCGTGGCGGGAGCCCGACAGAGGCTCCAGGCTCAGACGCGCAGCGGACCCGCGCGGGGCTCGCCGCCGATCGCACACCGGCCCCTGCAGAGCGAGATGGCTCTGCGCGGTCCAACAGGTCCCCTGGGGCGGGGAGGGTGAGGTCTAGACGGCGGGGCTCCGCGAGCCGTCCAACTTCCCGCCCCGGCCCTCCCGCCTCGCGCCCTTCTCCTCTTCCTGCGAGGGGATACCGAAGTGATGAACATGGGGGGGAGCACCGACGTGATGAACATGGAGGAGGGGGAACACCGAAGTGATGAACATGGGGGGGAGCACCGACGTGATGAACATGGGGGGGTCACCGAAGTGATGAACATGGGGGGGTCACCGAAGTGATGAAGGGGGGCACCGAAGTGATGAACATGGGGGGGAGGCACCGAAGTGATGAAGGGGGGGGACACCGCAGTGATGAAGGGGGTGGAGACACCGCAGCGATGAAGGGGGGGGGTCACCGAAGTGATGAAGGGGGTGGAGACATCGCAGTGATGAAGCGGGAGGGGGGACACCAAAGTGACGAAGGGGGACACCGCAGTGATGAAGGGGGGCGGCTTCCCCGCCCTCCGCCCTCTCCCGGCCCCGGCTCCTGGGGGCCGCCCGCAGAGGCGACGAGGAGCCGGGCTCGGTGGCTGTAAACACCGGGCGCCATCAAGACTTCGGATCCTACCGGATTTCCGCGCCGCCCCGAAGCCTCCCCGCCCGGGCGCGGCCCTCCGCTCCCCCGGCGGTGCCATGGGGCTCGCCGCGGCTGCTCCAGCCCCAGGGTGGGGAGCCGCCCGGCCCGGCCCGCGCACGGGCGCCCCCCGGCCGCCGGGGCTCCGCGCGCGCGGCGCCGCCTCCCACTTTGGCCTTTTGTACCGGCCCCACGTGACCCGCGCGGCCGGCTCTTCCCTGCTGCCCCCGCCCCGCCCTCCGGCCTTCCCCGGCGCCCGGCCCAGCTCTTCCCGCTCCGCGGCCGCCTCCCCCACGCCCGCCGCCCGCGCGGCCCCCTCTTCCCCCTCCCACCCGCCTCCCTCCCGAGCCGTTCCCGCGCCCTCCCCCAGGCCGCCGTTCCCTCGCGCCGCCACCCCTCCCCCCGCGGCTGTTCCGCCGCCCCGCCTCCCCTCCCCCCGGCCGGAGCGCACTGTCTCCAAGATGGCGGCCGTGTCAGTTCGGGGCATCTCCGCGGTCCGGCCCAGGGCCCCGGGCGCCCGGCGCTCTCCGCCCCCGGTAAGTAGCCGAGGGGCCGCCCCCCGGCCACCCCCGGCCGCCGAGCCCGAGGCCGAGCCGCCTGGGGGCCCCGCCCCGCCGCCGCGCGGGCCCGAGTGGCCGCTGCAGGCCCCGCCGCGGCCTGCGCCGCCTCCCGCTGCTCTGCGCCAGGCCTCGGGCTGGGGCGCCGCGGCCGCCCCCTCGCGCCCGCCGGGCGCCCGGCGGCCTCCAGCCCGCGGCCCGCGCCCAGCGCCCGGGCCCGGCTCCGCGGAGCGGGGGAGCCGCGAGGGGGCGGCGGCCAGGCCGCGGGCGGGCGGGCGCGCGGGCGGGAGGCCGGCCGGCCGTGGCTCCCTCGGGGCGCGCCCACCGTCCGGCGCCCGCGGCCCCGGTGCCCGCGCCCGGCCCCGGGCCCGGCCGCGCGGCGCGGGCTGACAGGCGGCCGTGCGGGGGGCGCGGAGGGCGCACGTGCGGCGGCGGGTCCGCGCGCTGTCAGCCCGGGGCCGGGGGGCGGCGGGCGCCTGTCAGCGCCGACCTGCCTGGCGGGGCCCCCCAACCCCGCCCCGCGCCCCGCGCCGCTCCCGCCGGGATCCGGCCCGGCTGCGGGGCGCCCGGGAGCGCAGACGAGCGCCGCTCGCAACTCTTTCACGTGATTTCATTGTTAACTTCGTCCCCGGGTTCCGTTCCCGTCCGGTGGGAGCCGCCGGGCCGCCCCCCGCTTCTGCAAGCAAGCCGCAGGCTGGTGCCAACGCCAAGTCGTTGTTGTTTTTAAAGTTTTTCTCGCTCTTTTAAAAAAGAGAGCGCGAAGCTGTGTCGGGGGGTGGAGGGGGGCGGGGGTGGCGGGGAAGGAGGCCCGGGAGGACTGTCGGGAGCGAGGGGGCAGTTTCCCCGAGTTAGAGTTCAAGACTGCAGGCGCTCTGCTCGCCGCAGACCCGGGGCCCCTGCGCGGAGCCGGGAGGCCGGCAGCGGCTGTCATTCATTCTCTCTCCTTACCTGCGGGGCAGGTGAGCCCGTGCGGGACGGGCCCAGCCGCTGAAACTCGGGCTGGAGCCGCTCCTTTCTTTCACCGCAGATTCCCCCCCATAATGAACTCCGACAATGCTATTATGATTTCTGTCCTCTCGAGACGCTTCTCACCCAAATGTAGCTTAGTTCTCTCCGGGGGGTAGCGGGGGGGCGCTTTTCAGCCAGAGTTCATTTAAAAATTAAGTCTTGCCTTAGGTTTGAGTGTTTACTCGAGCCTTTACTTTCTTATCAGAGTTAATAGTACTGTCAGTTTCCTCGCATCTTGTTAAACTTTTTCTTTTGAGTTTAGTGGCACTCTTTAAAGGAAGGATTGCTGTGCGAGCCACTTTATGGCATTGTTTATGTTGTAAAGGCTCCTCAGAATAAGAGTTCTCAGGAGCATTTAGGTAAGGTTAAGTTTATTTTTGGAAGCAAAGGAGTTATAGGGTTCATTATTTTGGTGATTTTTTAAAAGATACAAAGCTTTCGGGTTCTTTTGTTTGAAAGTGTTACTGACTTTGATCGTGGAGTGGCAACGTCATGTATATGCATAATGTTTGTGTTTTTTTTGTTCATTAATGTTCACTTCAGGACAACAGTCTTGAATCATTATGAGATCTTCTTCTCTTTAGACTACACACAGGCAGTATATTTCACCCCTCTGAACTGTACATTTGATATGTAAATAAGTGTACGTTTGAACCTAGGAATTTCCGGGCCATTTTCGTTTCTAGTTTCTCTATCTGTAGATTGGTTGTGAACATTTTGACAGTTGCTGGACTCTCTCCAATATATTGAATGTTACTAGGAGAAGCTATCACAGCATGTGATTCTTAAAATCTGAATGAAATTGGCTTATTTTAAAATTCTTTAAACACTTTTCACACTTGACTATTTTCATTGTTATTTTGTTTCCATTTGGAACGTATGTAGTAATATTGTAGGTAAAATATGAACTGTGCTGTGTGTCAATTTTGTTTCTTTTACTAGGTGAAACAGTTAAAACATTTTCTCAGTGGTTTTTTGCCTTTCTTATTGACTGTTTCATCCAGTCTACATGTCTGGAATTTTGCAAGGGAAAGATTCACTCTTACTTGCATTGCAAGATTCTTTCTGCTGATTCAGGTAGCTTGTTGAAGTTCTGATTAGTTTGTTGGGGAAAGCTGTCAAGGACGAGTTTCAGTTCATAGCCGGGTGAGTGGAGACTGCCGAGCAGGATAGCCAGCACCCTCTGGTTAGTTGTAGCCTGAGGTCATTTGTAGTGCACCTCATCTTGTTTCCTCATCATTCATCTTTTTTCCTTTTCTTTGTTGTCCCAATGGTTTGCACACATGATTGTTTTGAACAATAATGGAAACATGTTCACACTTTTATAGGTGCTCAGTGAACACTTGCTGTTGGAGTGCTTTAAAGGCTAGGATGCTTCAGTTATAATTTATTTATAAAGTGGACCTTGATAGAAAGCTGACTTTGTTTTGTTTTTCAGGCATAAGATGCACATTTTTCTGCTGGGAATGAGATGTTCTTGAGTTTTTACACCTTTATGAAGAGACCCACATGTGGTGCTATTGAGAAGTTTGTTGGGAAGTTTGAAGACTTTGCAGATAACAGGTTGTTTTGATTTCTAAAATAAAAGTTGGGAGGCCTCTGTTTCGTGAAAGGAGAAAGGACAGAGGCCAGGAAACTTGTATGCTATGGTTAACTGGTTCCCAGCCTCCGCGAATGGTGTTTTCCAAGGTGTGAAACTTACGCAGCATCAGGATAAGGGATAGCGACTCTATGGATATACAGAATCCTTCACCATGGTAAAACTCGCCAACCCGCTGTACACGGAGTGGATTTTGGAGGCCATCAAAAAAGTGAAGAAGCAGAAACAGCGGCCTTCAGAAGAAAGGATATGCAATGCAGTGTCTTCATCCCATGGCTTGGATCGTAAAACTGTTTTAGAGCAACTGGAGTTGAGTGTCAAGGATGGAACAATTTTGAAGGTCTCAAATAAAGGACTCAATTCCTATAAAGATCCTGATAATCCTGGGCGAATAGCACTTCCTAAACCTCGAAACCATGGAAAATTGGATAATAAGCAAAATGTAGACTGGAATAAACTGATCAAGAGGGCAGTTGAGGGCTTGGCGGAGTCCGGCGGCTCAACTCTGAAAAACATTGAACGTTTTTTGAAAGGTCAGAAGGATGTGTCTGCATTATTTGGAGGCGGTGCTGCCTCTGGCCTTCACCAGCAGTTACGATTGGCTATTAAACGCGCCGTTGGCCACGGCAGACTCCTTAAAGATGGACCTCTTTATCGGCTCAACACTAAAGCAACCAATGTGGATGGGAAAGAGAGTTGTGAGTCTCTTTCCTCTTTACCTCCAGTGTCACTCCTTCCACATGAAAAGGATAAGGTAAGAAGGGCGTGCACATGAGTGTTCCCAGAGCTGGGGATACAGCATGCTACAGAGCCACATTTCTAGGATGTTCAATAGAGGTTACATTGGGCATTCAGGGCCCTTTGTGGATAATCACTGCCTGGCTTTTATTGGTGAAATCTAGGTGTGAGAACTCAATACATGTGATTGTTCTAATACTTGGACATATTTGATGCCTAAGATTTCAAAGTGTAGAGTATTGCTCCACCTAAAAGAACATGCTTAGAATTGAAAAGTAACAAGCAACTTTAAAACTGTTCTGAAAAGTTTTTATAATACCTTCCTGCTGAAGTTGCTGAGCAGCCAAAGGCTGGAAACTCTAAGAACCTATCTTCTTCCTTTCTTCGATTTCTTACTAGACAGGGATGAGACTGATTATCCTGACCAAAGCAGTGGCAAAGCAGATTTAGCGATTGTTACTTCTGCTGTTTGTATTCTAATTTTTGGTCGTGTGTTATTGTTTTGCATGCGATGGAGTCCTAAACGTTGCTTATGACAGATGTCGCTGCATGGGCAGGGAATACAGTAGCCCACGTCGCTGGAGCTCGGGGGGTTGGGAGTCAGGGCACAGGCACCTAGTGCGCTGTGCGTATGCCGGTACTTTGTAGAGCTGGAAGTTTCTTTCTAACAGTTAACCTTGGCCCTCAGTAGGTATTCAGGATGGGGAGAGTTGTTAGTAGCTCCTTTTCACATGACCTGGTGTGAGAGCTGTGAATTGACTTCCGGTGCTCAGAGTTGTGGTTCGTGGGGAGTGGTGGTGCTTTAAGGGCGTTGCACACCTTAGTGAACGCCAGCAACACCATCTTCATTTTGCTGAAGACCATGGAGGCTATTTCTAGCATGTTAACAGTCTAAAGTTAATAACATTGAATGTATTTTAAAATATTTGAGGTTTGATCTAGATTCTTGCAATTAATAACCCGCCAGTAGATTTTTGTTTAAATAGCAATTGAAAATGAACAGTTTTTTGGATGAAAGTTTTAGAGATCTATTTTAGGGTTCCGTTTTCCCTGTGAACTTTGAAATAGAAGCATTATCTTAACTGTTATTACCCTTAAAATGATTCTAATGGAGTCTTGAATTAATAGGCAGTCCCATTCATAACATGGTTCTGTACCATCGGAACGTTCATTAAGGGTGTATTGAAAATTCAAGGTGGACAAGGAACTGAAATACTTCATTCTGCAGTTCAGTGCTGTAAGGATTGTATGAATTGTTTCTTGATCCCATAGCTGAAGTTAAATGAAATAGAACAATTGATTTCAACAACTGTTATCAAATGATCTCTAGGTTTACTGCCTGGAAATGGGAAATACTTTATAGTTTAGAATGAAATCAGTGTCACATCTGTGAATTGGGTATTATAAATTCTTGTTAGAACTACTGAGTGCTTTAATTTCTCTTGCTTGAATTAGGTATTTTAATTTTTAAAAATGTTAGCCATACATAAAATGTCAGTTGTGCATATCTTTTTTTAAAGGTAGTTGATATAGTACAGTGTAGGATAAAACTGAGTCTTATCACCCTAAAGTTGTACTTTTGAAGGGACTTTTGAAAACCATCTAGTCCAACAGTCCTTATTTTGCTGCTAGACCTTTGCATTAAATTTAATCCAGTAGAGGTCTGCTGGTTTGCTTTGGTTAGAAATATCTCTTTGGCTACATAACTTATTTATTATACACTATTATAAACCAAAGTGACTGACTGTGGAAAAAATAAGTTTTGTTGAGTAGATTTTTGTGTATTTGTACTGGTCTGATTGGGAAGCCAGTTTATGGTAGTTATCTACAAAGTTAGGGTTGATGAGATCTGTTATATATTTTTTAATAGGAGTCTTATTTTCAGGGGTTAAATTTTCTGTGTGACTTTCTCCAAAGATATGAAAAGCTCACATTGAAAATCATAATGCAGTAAACTTCAGGGCAAGGAATTATTTCTCCTATGAAGAGATTATGTTTGTTCCTTTTGTTGTATTTAACTACTTTCTTCGTTTTTAAAAAACTGTCCAGTCAGTTCCCATTTGGAATTGATTGATTGCTGTTATGAACCTAGATGTTCTTTAAAAAATTATCCAGATTGTATTTGATAATAGAAGTAATTATGAATGCAGCAAATAGTTGCTGAGCGCCTGCTGGGGACCGGGTGCTCCGCTTGGAGCTGCAGTGGCCTTACCTGTGGTCCGCAGGGCGGTGTCCTGCCGGTCTGCGCGGCTGTGGCTGAGCGATCGAGTGCAGGGACTGGAGTGGCCTGAGCAAGTAAGTTCCCCTTTACTTGTTTCTGTGTCAGCTCTAACTTCTGATTTTTTCTTTTTAATTGTGATGTTAACCTTTGGAAGGAGCTATATCTTAACTTTTCAGCAACTGAGTGGTTTTTGCTTTGCTCTGAAAGTGAGATGGCTGTGTACAAAAAATTTTGAGAGCTTTTGTGAAGACACTTGAGCTAAAGTGTGTTTTCACATTGATAAACAGGAGAGTCTGGAGATATTGTGATTAAAAAGTTTTATCCATGTTATAAGGGAAATTTCTGTGCTAACTTTAGGGTGTGGTAGTTTATAGTGAATTTGTTTAACTTAATGATTTGTTTATACTGGGCGCCAGGCATTACTTTACAGCCACACATAAGTTAACTCGTGTGATCCTCATACGGCGCAATGAGATAGGTGCTGTTATTTTACAGGTGAAGAAACTGAGGCATAAGAGCTTCAGTAACTTGTCCAAGTCTCAGAGATATTAGGTGACAGACAGGGCGAGGTTTTGGCCTTGGGCATCCTGGCTCCAGAGTCCTTGTCCCAGAGATGCCTGCTGCTCCCTGAGAGTCGTTGGGCGTCACGCCTGTCACTGCGTCCGGCACAGTCGTGCGTGTTGTTGGTGTTAACTGCGAGGCACAGGGAGGAGGACATGTCCCGAGCTCCCCTCACACTGTTTGCATCCCTTTCTTCTCTTTCTGTCATGGAATGGATTCTGAATTTGATTTCAAACCAGCAGTAAGAATGTAGCAGAAGTAAAAGATTATGAATAATTTATTTTTGTATACCTGAGATCTATAACTAAAAAATAGTTTGGTATATGTGACTTTTTTTTCCCTTATTTTTCTATGTGTATTAATTTTCATTTCAGATGGCCCTGGAGTCTTCTGATTTGTAGTTTGGGGTTGGTTGCGTGGCTATAATAGAGTGCTTTAATTTGGGACAGAATGTTGCTTTCCCTTGAATTATGGGCTGTAGGTGAGGGTGGTGTGTGTAACTGGCTTAAATAAGAACTTCCGCTTGCAGATTTCCTTTTTTTTTGAAATAGACATTCCTGTAAGAAAATTTGTTCATTTACTTCTATTTATTCAGTAAGTGTTTAGGTGCCTACCACGAACAATGCATTTATGATTTAGGTCCTGTTGGGGTTTAAGGCAGACAGCATAGAAATGGGCAATAACTTTTTTTACACCATTGTTTTAGTTCACAAAATATAACTTTTAGTTTTTACATTCACTGTTTTTTGGTGTAACAATTAGGTGCGTGAATCTCTTGAGAAAGAATAAGATATTTCCTGGGTGAGGCTAATTATTACCTGAGATTTGAATGGTCCATTAAAAGAATTACTTTGGACACTGAACCTTGGAAGGATCCATTTCCCTTTCAGGAATAATTTCCACCTTCATTTCAAATTTCTGGGTTTGTTTTATACGCAGAACAATGTACTTGAATATCTTTATTTTGTGTTCCATATACTAATCCAGAAAACTGCTCCTGCGGCGGTCAGCTGGATGAGGAAGCTGTTGACCTGTGAAGTCTTGTGGAGCAGAATTATGCTTTGCTGAAGCATTCCAGTTGGGAAGGAAAGAGAAGATACTGTCAGCCAGTGTTATTGTTTAGGTCATTACCCAGCTGAGTGACTTGGAGCCAAAAGATTAAATGATAAATTGCTAGCCTTCTAAGATAAGTTGTATTGAAATGCAGTAAACTCTTAGTAGAGTCCAAACTATTCTGTGTAACTGGAACTTGGCATTTTAAGTGCATAGAATAAATGAGGCTTTGACAGGAACTTTGATTTTTGATGTAGAGATGCTGATTAGAATGGAAATATATTTTCAAGTTAGGATAGTTAAGAGTGAGAGTTTTGATTTAGCTATTTGGAAATGGCCTTAATCATAAAATTGTTTCACATTTTGTGTGTTAGAATAGTGGATCTGATAAAATTGTTTATAAGTGTAAGCTTGGTAATGTTTTCAGATATTTTGTTGCTATGGTACTTTATAGTAATCATCCATGCTGTTAAATTCAGGGGTGCGTTTCCTGCTTGGCAGAATGCTTGTCTACTTAAAACATGCACACACATAGCAAATACCAGAAAGCAAAGACGCTACAGAGAGGGCGAGATGACACAAATTAGTAGTAAAAGTGGAAAAAGTTCTCAATTTAAAATCCTTATGAGAGCACGCAAGCAAGTGTATTTTATAGTATAATTATTAGGAAACTCTTTAAGATGCAAGTTTTAATTCTAATTCTGTGGGAGAAGGAATGGAGGATAATGACAGCTGTATCAGTCTTTAAGTGAAGAAGGGTTACTGTAGAGAAAATTATCCTAACCATATGTTGCTGACTTTTTTTTCAAGTAATGGCAAAGATACAGCAACGTGAATATTGTAGATTTTGTAATGTCACCGAGTTTGCAACTGATTCATCTCAATAATTGTATTTTCTTACATTATAGTTAATTACATTAATTGTAATTACAGTATTGTACATTTTTACGTCATTGTTTATACCATTTTTTGATGACCCTTAAATGTCCAGGGTCCTGAGGAGAAGCTGGCCAGAAATAAAAATTTGTTCCTAACAAGTCATTGAGGTGGGTTAAATATAAATGTGTGTGTGTGTATGGTAGTCGCTCAGTCATGTTGGACTCTTTGTGACCCAGTGGACTGTAGCCCACCAGGCTTCTCTGTCCATGAACTTCTCCAGGCAAGAATACTGGAGGGGGTTGCCATTCCTTTCTCCAGGGGACCTTCCCCACCCAGGGATCAAACCTGGGTCTCCTGCATTGAAGGTAGATTCTTCATCATCTGAGCCGCCAGGGAAGCCCTAAATATAAATTTGGTTAATATAAATTGACTTGGTCTCAGCAGACTTGTTCTTATTTAAAAAAAAAATTAAAAATAACTCAGGCAGAGGTATGTTTGTGATACAATATTTATTTAAATAGTCAGTTATACAGATATTTTTTGGTCTTCAAGTTAGCCTGTGAGCTCTGTGTGCACTGGTTGTTTTCAACCCATGATATACCCTGAGAGAAAACTTGAGCCACTAAAACAACCTTTGATTTAGTCATTGCTGATCAAAACCTCTCTACTCAGCTACTTGTTGAGTCATTAAGTCGTGTCAGACTCTTTGCGACCTCATGGACTATGTAGCCTGCCAGGCCCCTCTGCCCATAGGATTTTCCAGGCAAGAATACTGGAGTGGGTTGCCATTTCCTTCTCCAGGGGATATTCCTGGATCAGGGATCGAACCTGTGTCTCCTGCATTGCAGGCAGATTCTTTACTATGGAGTCACAGTTGCTAGCACTTGGCTCTTTCTTGGGCTGCTGCTGCTGCTGCTGCTAAGTCGCTTCAGTCGTGTCCGACTCTGTGCGACCCCATAGACGGCAGCCCACCAGGCTCCCCCGTCCCTGGGATTCTCCAGGCAAGAACACTGGAGCGGGTTGCCATTTCCTTCTCTAATGCATGAAAGTGAAAAGTGAAAGTGAAGTCTCTCAGTCGTGTCCAACTCTTAGCGATCCGATGGACTGCAGCCTATCACACTCCTCCATCCATGGGATTTTCCAGGCAAGAGTACTGGAGTGGGGTGCCACTGCCTTCTCTGCTTTCTTGGGCTAGCTTCTTGTAAATTGATGAAATAAATGGAAGAAATTAAGGAAGACATCAGATAGTACAGCAGATTGCTTTGGGAGTAGAGACTTAGATGATCTAACTTCTTTCTTTGCCCTGTATCAGGAGGCCAAGGAACTGGAAGCAGTTGCTTATAGAAACTATTAATAGGTAACATTTGTTAAGGCCTGACCATGTGTTGGCCACTGTTCTGAGTGCTTCAGCATGTACTTTCTTATTGAAGTCTCAGAAGAACTTTACATGGTTAAGTTTTATAGGCATAGTATATTTATATAATAGCTATTTAATAATACAAATTTTCATTATGGCATCTCATAAAACAGTAAGATGGAAGATACATGTATGCCAAATATATTATCTTCTTTCTTATTCTTCTGCCTGTCTTTTATTCAGTTTATCCAGATACCTGGGCCAGCACTTTTTTACATTGTATTTAATGTTAATACTGTGAAGCAGATAGATAACAGAAACTGTGTAATGAATCTGGAAAAAAAAAAAATTGTATCATTCCAGGCCTCTTGCAGTTGTAAGACTCTCCTTCAGATATTTTTTTCTCTTGCTATTTAGAATACTGGTGAAAGTATAATTACACTGACCTGGTTCTCAGCTGTGTGAAAGGACTGAATCTGGGTGCCAAGTTTGCTGGTTAAACTAGAGTTAAAAAAATTTTTTTCTGGTGAACTGAGAAGTGTTTTTTAAACTTATAATGCTTTTGAAACTTTTTAAAGGATCAGATAAATGTTAGGTATGGGAACCAGCTGTGAGCCTCATTCTAGTAAAGCTCTTTACAGGCTGGCTGCTCAGGGGTAGAGTCAGCACACCAGGGTCTGCAGCAGGTGAGTTAGACCTGCAGCGACTTCACCTTCTGCTTCTCCAGCTGGGGTAGGATTTGGACTCCTTTGGCTGCAGCTGATGGAGAAGGAAATGGCAACCCACTCCAGTGTTCTTGCCTGGAGAATCCCAGGGGCAGAGGACCCTGGTGGGCTGCTGTCTTTGGGGTCACACACAGTCGGACACGACTGAAGCGACTTAGCAGCAGCAGCAGCTGCAGCTGGTTCCCAAGAAAATCTGGGTTTTTCTTCTGGGTTTTTCCTTTGACAGGAATGTCAAAGTTCCCAACAGATGGCTTTCATCAGCACTTTACATAACTCTGTAAATTCAAGTCCAAAGAAATACTTTTGGCTTCATTAGGGAACAGGTGAAGAAACAGTTCATAGCATGGCACTATTTGGTTTAGGGTTGAAATTAAGCATGGAGATTACAGGAGTGTAGCATTTAGATTTGCAGAATGCCATTCTGGGCCAAAATAGTTTTTAACTGTTAGCAATTACAGAAAAGGACCTGCTGTGAAAAAATAAGTCTGGCTGTGTAGTGTTGAGTAAGTTGTATTTTTCAAGTATGATATATTTTATATATTTATTTACATTTTATATGTTTTATATTAATTTTTAATTAAGTATGTTTTTATTAAAGTATATTATTTTTATTTTGAATAATGCATACAAAGTATGGATAAATTCTCAGGAAGAAAAAGAATACAGTCATCTGCATTTTGTAAAACTTGGAGCCAGTAGCCATCTTGGATAAGGATGATTCTAATCTTATTTCACAAACAGAGAAGCTGAGGTCCAGAGAGGTTTATGAGTTTTGTTTAATGCCACACGGCAAGTTAAATCACATCTGGGTGATGTGATCAAGCCCTTCTCAGTTCTGTGCTTTTTTCATTAGGCTGTAGTACTGCTTTATAGTTTTAAGAGAGGAAAGACTATAAAATAACATTGTTAGAAATCTCTTCTTTGATGGAAACCATAGGATGAACCCTGGTGTAGAGACTTTTGTTGGTTTTTGTAAACCACAGATACATAAAACTGCTTGTTTCAGTGTTTGAAGACTCTGGAAAGTTGAACAGGTTTTTTTGGTGGGGGGAGACTGAAGAGGAATTAGAAAGTTTTCTTCCGTTTTAGGTAAATATTATGAGAACATGTTCAGTTCAGTTCAATCGCTCAGTCGTGTCTGACTCTTTGCGACCCCGTGAATCGCAGCACGCCAGGCCTCCCTGTCCATCACCAACTCCCAGAGTTCACTCAGACTCACGTCCATCGAGTCAGTGATGCCATCCAGCCATCTCATCCTCTGTCGTCCCCTTCTCCTCCTGCCCCCAATCCCTCCCAGCATCAGAGTCTTTTCCAATAAATCAACTCTTTGCATGAGGTGGCCAAAGTACTGGAGTTTCAGCTTTAGCATCATTCCTTCCAAAGAAATCCCAGGGCTGCTCTCCTTCAGAATGGACTGGTTGGATCTCCTTGCAGTCCAAGGGACTCTCAAGAGTCTCCTCCAATACCACAGTTCAAAAGCATCAATTCTTCGGCGCTCAGCCTTCTTCACAGTCCAACTCTCACATCCATACATGACCACTGGAAAAACCATAGCCTCGACTAGAACATGTTAAACTACCCTAAAACTGAGAGATAAAATACTCCTTGAGTTTTGAAAATAATGTTCACTTGCAATTAAGTCTGATTTTCAGAAAGTCATGGATGATGATTGAGTGACTTGGGTAGTTGGTTTGAACTTAAAATATTTAAGACTGAGATAGAAAGGGAGGGACAAGCCTTTCTATTACTAACAATTAATGAAGTAATTTTCATTAAAGGCATAAATATGGCTGGCCTAGGAGTGTATTGTCTTATGTATACGTAGTATTTTGGTTCTGGATTTTGTAATTGTTGTTGTTCAGTTGCTCCGTCTTAACTCTTTTGCAACCCGCGTGGGCTGCAGCCCGCCAGGCTCCTCTGTCCATGAGGTTTGTCGGGCACGAACACGGGAGTGGGTTGCCGTCTCCTTCTCCAGCAGATCTTCCTGACCCAGAGACGGGACCTGCGTCTCCTGCCCGGGCAGGTGCATTCCTTACCACGGAGCCCCCAGGGAAGCCCTGGTTTTGTAATACCAGGAAACAAGACTTTACAGGAAAGGCAACAGACAGCAGGTCATGTTTGTCTTTTTCGGTTTTTATGATCGACAAGTCATCTCTGCATTACTTTTACTTTGTTGTAATGGACTAGAGAGTGGCAAATAAAAGTTAAGATTGGGGACAGTTCCTTATAAAATCATTGGGTAGAGTAATATGGCACTATTTGGTTTGGGCTGAAATTAAGTATAGAGACTATAGGAGTGTCACATTTAGTTTTGCAGTGGGTGCAAAGTGTTGTTGGAAAGCTTTGAGAGGAGAAAGTGACGCTGTAGAAAGAAAATCAGGCAGCCTAAAAAAACTTAAAATTGTTGTGTGTATGAAAGAAGACAGCTGCTTCCTTTACCTGTTGTGCAGAAGAGGGGTCCGTGTGTGAAGGTGATTTTCATGCTTATCCTGTAGGCTGCCCTTCCTCCAGGGAGTAGGGGCTGCAGTTGACCCGGAAGGCTGCTGTTCAGTGTTGGTTTTCAGTTCTCTCTGCTTAGGAGAGCACAGGTTTGTCTTTGTTCTTCCTCACTGGCTGCAGTGAGGCACTTAACTCCTGAGTTTTCTAGAACCTATAACAGAATTCCTGAAAACATCACTGCATTGTGTGTGTGTGTGTGTGTGTGTCTGTGTGTGTGTGTGTGGAGTGTAGTGCTGTGCTTTAGTAGTTTCCCGGCTTTTCTGTTCATCTTTAAATATGTGATGTAGGGTTTAGATCTTCTTTCACCATTTCCCGATTTTAGTTATTTCTTTCTTCCCATGCTAGTCTGTTTTCCTTTAAACAGACATAAATAACATAACATAAATCTAAAGTTCTGTTCTTTCTAATACTAAGTCCACTTTAGAATTACCTGAGGAGGCTTAAAAGAGAAACACCAAACCAGTTAAATTGGAGAAGGAAATTGCAATCCTCTCCAGTATTCTTGCCTGGAGAATCCCATGGACAGAGGAGCCTGGTGGGCTACAGTCCATGGAGTCCCAAAGAGTCGGACACGAGCCAAGGGACTTAAACACATGCATGCACACACATGCAAACCAATTAAATTAGACTCCAGTGGCGGGCCCGGGTTTCAGTTTATTTGCTGACATCTCCCTGCACGTCTGATGCGCAGCCATGGTTGAGAACCGCTGCTCCTGTGCTTAGAACCAGCATGCCCTGGGGTGGGGACTGTCGGAGGGAGTTGAGGGCCGACGGGACTGGCGGGGAAGGAATTGCCTGCAATTGAAATTCAAATACAGGAAACACTCTCTTGAACGTACTTTGAACTCAGGACAGTGTACCCCTGAATTTTGTTCTAGTCCCTGACCATAACTGCCTCATTTTCCACCTTTCTCTCTTTTCCCTCTTGCTGCACCTGCTCTTTTATCTCATGAAGATCCCCCATGGGGTATGTTCTTCAAGGAACGTTCCCTGTGTGATTCTGCTGTATCCCCCCATGAACGCTTTCCTTCTAATTGCTTGGCCTTATGGTTTATCATTGCAGTTACTTGCTTTACTCTCGCATCTAATTGGCAAACCCCAAACTTGAAATTACGCCAACTGTTCTCTCCCTATGGGCTTCCTAGGTGGCTCAGTGGTAAGGAATCTGCCTTGTCAAGCAGGAAACTCGCATTCGATCCCTGGGTCAGGAAGATGCCCTGGAGGAAGAAATGGCAACCCAGTCCAGTGTTCTTGCCTGGGGAGTCTCACGGACAGAGGAGCCTGGTGGGCTACAGTCCACGGGGCCACAAAGAGTCGGACACAACTTCGAAACTACACCGCCACTACCACCTTGCTCTTCTGTGGGACTTGAACATTTTGAAGAGAACTGTGCAAACTCACAGAGTGGTAGGGTGCCGCTTACAAGTTTGTAATCTCATCTCTGTCGTCTGCTTGGGACTGTATGTCTGTGTCTGCAGTCTTTCCCTCTGCAGGAATTCAGTGTTCTCTCCAGCCCTCTGCCTCGTCTGCAACAGATACTCATATGTACTCCTTCAGAGAGAATAGAGTGTCTCCAGCCATGTGAGCTCATCCAGCTTTGCCCTCCCACCCTACCCTAAATGCACGGGTGCTTGTGTTTACCCCTCTTCTGCCCGTTCAGAAGACGTGAGGGGAGCGTCCAGAGGCAGCGTCTCTGTTTACGTGCAGGATCCTCTCCTCTCCTGCCCAGGAGCCTTGTTCCATCTTTTCACTCCTTGCCACGTAACATGGGGACGTCTCTCCCATCAAGTTAGAATAGAAACAAGCATCACTGCTCCAGATTCTCTCCATCTTCACTCTGTCTCCTTCCCTTCATCTTGAAACTTCTTGGGGAAAAGTCTAGAATTGTTCCAAATCTGTTGCAGTCTTGCCTTTGGCTCTAAGTACCATTTGAAACAGCTCTTGTGGACAGTTTTCAGTCTTCATCTTTCCTGATGTCTCAGCAGCACTCAGCACTGGTTGATTATTCTCTCTTCCCTGGCCCTCTGGGATAATTCTTCCCTGGGTCTTCGCCCGCTCTGCTCATCTTTCTGGTGATTCATTTTCAGTTTACTGGCTTTCTGTCTTTTGCTTCTAGCTTACATGTTGAATTTTCTATGTTTCTGTTCTTTGTCTCCTTATTGTTTTCACCTTCCTGAATTATCTCTAGACATACCTTCTCTGTACTGATGACTCTAAAATCATTTATTGTTCAGTTGCTAAGTTGTGTCAGACTTTTTGCAACCCCATGGACTGCAGCATGCCAGGCTTCCCTGTCCTTCACTGTCTCCCGGAGCTTGCTTAAACTCATGTCCGTTGAGTTGGTGATGTCATGCAACCATCTCATCCTCTGTCGCCACTTTCTTCTACCCTCAATCCTTCCCAGCATCAGGGTCTTTTCCAGCGAATCAGCTCTTTACATCAGGTGGCCAAAGTACTGGAGCTTCAACTTCAGCATTAGTCCTTCCAATATTCAGGGTTGATTTTCTTGAGGAGTGACTGGTTTGATCTCTTTGCTGTCCACGGGACTCTCAAGAGTCTTCTCTAGCACCATGGTTCTTGAGCATCAGTTCTTCAGTGCCAGTGATTCTATCTTTTCCCCTTCTATTTGCTGTGAAGTGTTGGGACTGGATGTCACCATCTTCATTTTTTGAATGTGAGTTTTAAGCTGGCTTTTTTACTCTCCTTTCATTCACCCTCACCAAGAGGCTCTTTAGTTCCTCTCCATTTTCTGCCATTAGGGTTCTATCATCTGCATATCTGAGGTTGTTGATATTTCTCCTGGCGATCTTGATTCCAGCTTGTGCTTCATCCAGCCTGGCATTTTGCATGATGTACTGTGCATATAAGTTAAATAAGCAGGGTGACAATATACAACCTTGACGTACTCCTTTCCCCATTTTGAACCAGTTCATCATTCCATGTCTGGTTCTGACTGTTGCTTCTTGACCTGCATACAGGTTTCTCAGGAGACAGGTAAGGTAGTCTGGTATTTCCATCTCTTTAAGGATTTTTCACCATTTATTGTGATCCACACAGTCAAAGGCTTTAGCGTAGTCATTGAAGCAGAAGTAGGTATTTTTCTGGAATTCTCTAGATTTTCCTATGATGCAAGAGATGTTGGCAGTTTGAGCTCTGGTTCCTCTGTCTTTTCTAAATCAACCTTGTATATCTGGAAGTTCTCGGTTCACATTCTGTTGAAGCCTAGCTTGAAGGATTTTGAGCATTACCTTGCTTACATGTGAAATGAGCGCAGTTGTACAGTAGTTTGAACATTCTTTGGCATTGACTGTAGCCCACCAGGCTCCTCTGTCCATGGGATTCTCCAGGCAAGAATACTGGAGTGGGTAGCCATTGCCTTCTCCAGGGGATCTTCCCAACCCAGGGATCGAACCCAGGTCTCCTGCCTTGCAAGCAGCTTGTTTACCATCTGAACTACTAGGGAAGCCCCCAAATATGGAATGCTTCATGAATTTGGGTGTCATCCTTGAGTGAGGGTCTTGCTAATCTTCTCTGTATCATTCCAGTTTTAGTGTATGTGCTGCTGAAGTGACCACTCTGTAAACTCATATCTTAACCCAGACCTCTCTTTTGATCTCTGGACTTACGGATCTCTGTCTTGTGTATCGTCTTATCTCAGTTGATCACCCTCCTCAGCTTGCTCTTTTGATCTCATGCTTTGTGAGAGGCATTGCCCTTGACTCTGATTCCTCGCGGGATGGAACTCTGGTGCTGCCTTCTGGACTCATGTGCCTCTCTTTGGGATTCAGCTCCAGTCCATCCCCAGCCTTTGCGCCTTTACTTCTGTGGCGTCTCTTTCAGGGAGCTTCTTGTTCATTCCAGCCGCTCCTCTCGGTGTGCGTCCTCACCATCACTCTCCTGACCGAGCTGCTTCTTCCTCCTAGTATCATCTCCTTCCGGTTCTCAGGGATCATCTTATTAAGAAGCAGTTAAGAACAGAGGCTCAAGAACCAGAGCGTCTGGGTTTGCATCTCCTGTTGCTACTACTTGCTTTATCACCTTGCATGATTTGCTTAATCTTTCTTTGCCACATTTCTTTCTATAGAATGGGGAAAATACAGTGCCTGTCTCATAATGAAGTTCTGAAGATATGAGGAGTTGATAGGGTGTACGTCAGTGTCGTCTAATAGAGCTTTGTACGACGGCGGCTGTGCTCAAAGCAGTAGTCACTCGCCATATGGCTCTTGAGCCTCTGAGATGTGGCTGGTTGACTGTAGAACTGAAGTTTAAATTTTCTATACTTGTAATTTAATTGAAATAGCCCCCTGTGACTAGTAGCTGCAGCCCTGAGCTGCACATGCCTCGTGCTGTATAAATGTTACCTGTTACCCTCTTTCTAAAACTCTGCTGAAGGTCCTCAGTGCCAGATTCCGTGGCGTGCAGAGTTTGTATGACTTTGACCCCCTCTTTACCTTCCTCGTCGCTCTAGTGCCCTCGGGGCTCCTGGATGCGGCGCTGCTTGGAGGGTGGTCCCAGGGCCAGAAGGAGCAGTGATGTCCCTGGAAAACCTGTTTGAGGCACAGATTCTTGGGCCATTCTCACGCCTGCTGAATCACTCACGGGGAGTGGGGCACAACAGTTTGTAGGTTAATAAGCCCCCCAGTTGATTCTGAGGCGTGCGTGCTAGGGCTTGAGAACCGCCGCGTGTTCCCGGCTACCTGGTGTTCCTCAGGTCCACCGTGTTTTCTCCTCCTTTGTTTTCTCCTGTCTAGATTTCCTTTTTCTCCTCTTCACCACTCAGCTCTTACTTAACTTTGAAGACAGCCTCGGCATAGCCTAGACGTGTTCTCTGTTCCCTGTCACCCGTCTTGCTTCCAGGCTGACTTAGCCAGTCCTTTCTCCAGGAATGGCTTCTGCCTTCTCCACTCCCTCCTTCAGGCCCCTGATGTACAGAACACCCCTCCTCATAGCCCGTTTGCATCATATGGATCGTGAACTGAGGATTTGGTTGTTCATCTCTGTACCCCATCCACCTCACGCAGTGTCTGGTGCTTTGCACGTATTTATGGAGCATCTTGCAGGTGCCAGCACAGCGGTCAGCTCCTGAGTGAGGGAGATGCAGCCCTGACAGTAACACTCCAGTGGTCGGGCTCTGGCGGACTGAAGCAGGGCTGAAGCAGTGTGCCATGGGAAGGCGGAGGGGGTGGGGAAGGTGAGGGAAGCCTTCTCAGAGGAAGTCACATGTGAGCAGTTAGAAAGTGGGGAAGCAAGTGGGTGGGGTGGGAAAGAGAGTGGTTCCTGCAGAAGGAACAGCATGTACAGAGGCCTAGAAGCAAAACATTGTAGGCCCACAACAAACGTTTAATTGAATACGAATTTTAAAAAAAGCAAGTCACGTGTCTAACTTTTGAAGAGCTACACTCTCCCCAGCAAACTTTAGTTAGCACTTTATAAGGTGCTTTTATATTTGATATCATGCCTTCTTTGAGCTGATGTTTAGAGGGTAACCTCCAAGCCAGCAGAATACATTTATCTTTTTTCTTTCTTCCTTCCTTTTTGCCTTTTATATGGTAGAAGAAAGAATGTATCTGAAGCATTCTTCTACAGAGTGGGGGACACATCAGTGCTAGCAGAGGTAAACACATTCCTTTTATTGCATAAGAATAGGCCAAGATTTTAAGCAAGCAGCTTCAAATTAAGGGCACTGACGAAGCATGTCCAGAGGAAGGCTGAGAGGTGGCCCGCGTGATCATCGAAGCTGTGGGCGCTCTTGGAGCCCCACTCTGTGCTGCCCCTTTTACCCTTGTTGCTGCTGTCCCAGGCTTCTCGTTGCTCTCATTGACCCTCCGTTTTAAGGGCTTCAGTCCTTGGTTAATGTGCTATGTAAGTTCCCTTTTTGTAGCTGTTGAATGCCTGCTTTTGTCTCTATGAGACTTTATATGTGTGCTTTTTAGTAAAAAACTCATCTTTTACTCTCAGAATGCTTTACAAGTAGTTTGGCTCCATCAACTACTAATTTTGGAGAAAGAAAAAAACACACAGTTTTGTTTCTGATAACTTCAGCAATGCAGACAACTCCTAACGTTAGCCTAGAAAGCTAGAGAAGGGAAAAGAGAAAATCTTTTCCCCCAAAACTTTATACGGGTGGTAATAACATGTTCTGAAGCGTTCCACAGATTGAAACGGGTTTTGCTTTCATACATACTTTCTTTTGACATAGTATTTGTAGCAAGGTAAGCGGTCCAGGTGCTATGGTGGCCAGGTTTTGCTTATTCAGAATTGTGTGGTTAGTTAAAGGAATAAGTAGATCTAGAACCAGATCTCACTCTCTCTCTCCTTTTTTTGGTGGTATCTTTGGTTTGGGTATCAGGGCGATGGTGGCCTCATAGAATGAGTTTGGAGGTTTTCCTTCCTCTGCAATTTTTTGGAACAGTTTAAGGATAGGTATTAACTCTTCTCTAAATGTTTGATAAAATTCGCCGGGGAAGCTGTCAGGCCCTGGACTTGTGTGTGTTGGGAGGTTTTAAATCATGGTTTCAGTTTCAGTGCTCGTGATTGGTCTGTTCGGATTTTCTGTTTCTTCCTGAACCAGGTCTCTTTCAAGCCCAGTACTCTTTCAGCCACATTAGGCTGCCTCTTGTTCATGAAGATGATAGCATTAAAAAAAAAAAAAGTGGGTGCTTCTTTAGCATTTTTAGTTACATACATCTGTTAAACCACGTATCAAGTCAGACGTATTATTAATCCTTATACCCAGGTCTTGACACATTGTTAGATGCTCAGAAAATGCTTGTTGAGTGGAAACTGTCAGGTTTAAACTGGAAAGGGGAATGATAGAAATAAGGTTGTTGTTGTTGTTGTTGTTTTCTTCTTTTTTTAAGTATTAGGTCTCCTAGTGAACTTAGAAGCTGAAACCATTTATCCTCTTAAAATATATAGATTGAAGGGAGAGACAGTTTCTGATGTTTTCTGCAAATACTTGACACCTCAGCTGAAAAGTGCCTTCTGCTTCCTTCAGGGTAATATTTGTTCTGTTACTCATGTAGTGTTTTTAAAAGTTTAAGAAATTGTGTTTCCCCAATAGGTAATGCGTTCACTAGTACGTAAAATTGTAAAAAGTGCAACAGAGGAGTGTTCCAGGAGACGGGCTCCTCACGCCAGCTCCCTGGCGGCCAGCTGTCTTCCTGGGAGCCGGCAGTGAGTCTTGTTCATGTTTACCTTCCGAAGCGACCTGTGTGTCTGTACGCGGCCGCTCGCTCTGCGTTTTCCCCTTTGTCCGCCGCCCCGCCCCCCGCCACAGTTGATAGTGTATCTTAACGTTCTGTTCCGCACCCTCCTTTCTTCCCCTCCCTGCTTAATGACAGAGCCGAAGTGTGTTCCATATCAATGCATAAAGTTTGGTGGCGTTCCCTTGTGTGGGTGTGCTGTAATTCATGTAACTAGTCCCATGCTGATAGACATTTGTTTCCAGGTTTTTTTGTGATTGCAAATAGTACTCAATTAAATAACCTCCTTTGTATGTTGTTTTACTAACAGATTCCTAGAAGTGGAATGATTGGGCAGAGTGTGTCTTTGTAATTTTGATGTTTCTAAGTTTCTCCCCATGGAGATTCACCCACTGTGTGTATGAGAATCCTTGTTTCCCTCCACCCTTTGGAGCAGTTTTTTCAGACCTTTTGATCTTTGGCAGTCTGATAGTCTGATAAATGTATAATCCTTACCATTTTTGACTCTGTTCTTTCACTCTCATTGGAGTTTGCTCTTCTAGCCTAGTGACCAGAGACAGCCTCTGATCACCTCTGATCCACCTCTGAACCTTTCTGCTACTAGGCTGTTTTACGCCTGATTACTTGAAAATATGCAGTTTTTAGAGATCATTGTAAATCTTTTTTTAACTGTTGCCTTAAAAAATATGTAGGTCTTTTTGCTGGATCTCTCTTGTAAGCAGTGACTTATACCGATAGATTTCTGTCGAGTAGAATGAGCCCCCTTTGCCCGCCATAAAAATCTTAGCCTGTCGCTTTACTACTCCTGGCAAGGAATATATGATTTAGTGTGACCTTGTTCGTCAATCTTTTTAAGTGCTTATATTTGAAAACACATAATTTTGAATAAATATTGTATGCTAGGTAATACATTTAGGTCATACCAACCTTTTAAGGAAGGTTGTCTATTTTATGGAGGAAACAAAGGCTCGTAGAGGTTGAGTGATTTGCCCAAGGTTGTATGGCTTTAGTATGTATGTGCCAGAGTGTAGAGGCTGGTGGAGTGGTCCAAAGGAGAAACACTGTGAATTCAGAGTTGAGATAAACTGAAACTCTGGTAAACTGGTGCAGTGGTTTAAAGTGCTTCATAGATTATCATATTAATAATTCTGATTAGCTTAGGGCTTATATTTAAGAGCACATATCTTGACCTCATCGATTACTTATTGTTTGATTTTTAAATTACTTTACCCTCCATGAGCTTCAGTTCCTTTCCTGTAGAAGAGAAGTAACCATCTTGGGCATCCAGCAACTGCCTATTAAAGATTGTTTCAGGCTTGAGCAAGTCACGGCTCAAGTGGTTCCTTTCTTTTTTTTTTTTCCTTCACTTAAAAAAAAATAAGCAGCAGGAAACAGTGCTGATTTCCCTCTCCTTTCTCCAGAAAATACCAGAACAAAACCAAACAAATTGATTTATTAACCCACAAAATACTGCCATCATATTTTAAAGGCTGAAGTTTTCATGAACACATACCGGCTTTTAACAGGACATAGAAGCAGACGTCTAGATAGATTAAAAAACATATTTCACACATCTGTAATCCATTTAAGTTAGGGTGGATATTCTCTGGTTATATTCTTGTAGAAATAGGGACAATATATGACAATCCCTCCTTTGGCCTTGTTTTTAAGTAACAGTATTTCTCTCTTCTTTAGTAAAAATACCAACCAAAAAACGAACAACCCTCACCACCCCCACCCAGAGTACCCCCTTTGTTAAAATTGTCAAAATGAATCTGTATTTTGTATCTTGAAGTTCAAGAGTAGAGTAAGGATGAAGCCTTAGAGCTATTGTTTTTCATCATGCAAAGCAACCTGGCCCATACTGAAAATCAAACCAAGGACTTTAATATAATTAAGCACCATGTTGTATAGCAGTGCTTCTCAAATTTTCATCTGGAGATCTTGTTAAAATGTAGTTTCAGGTCTTTGCCTGAGATTTTGCGTTTCTAACAAGCTCAACAGTTCCACGGCTGCACAGAGCACCCTATGAGCAGCATGTTTCTGTAGGACTGAATTTCTCCTTTACTCTTGACTGATGGTCCTAAGTCATATGCTTAATTTCAGATACTCAGCAGATTTCCCCTGGACGCCTGTGTTGCAGGCACTGCGCTGGGACTGGGGCTGTAAGGAGAATGCTAGGGAGACACTGCTGTCAGTCCAGGGAAAGCCACGGAAATAAAAACAATTAAGTAGTGAAGTTGTGGTGGACATGTCCAGGGAACTCTGAACAAACCTAAGTGAAAAACTGCTTTTTAAACAGGTTTATGAAGATCCTTGGAGAAGGAACTGGCAACCCACTCCAGTGTTCTTGCCTGGAGAATCCAGGGACGGGGGAGCCTGGTGGGCTGCCGTCTCTGGGGTCGCACAGAGTCAGACACGACTGATGTGACTTAGCAGCAGTAGCAGCAGCATGAAGATCCTGAAACTGGATTGTCTGTTATGTTGTCATCTAAGTTCTCAATAGATGTAAGGTGAAACTGATTGAATTGTCAGTCTAAAACAGATGTTGGCAAACTTTTTGTGTGTGTGAAGGGCCATATAGTAAATATTTTGGTCTATCTGACCACTCTGTGGTCTCTGACCCAACTACCCAACTCTGAGCAAAGCAGCCACACCATCTTCTTGTAAGACTTTGCCTACAGAACCGCTGGCGGGCTGGATGTGGTCTGAAGGCCACAGTGTGCCCACCCTGTTTATTACACCTTCTATATTACACTCTGTTGTAAGTTGTGTGGAAAATAACTTAACGTAAGAATGATTTATTTAAAAAATACGTTCTCTTGGAACATGTTCATTTACCTAGTGATACCCCTGAGAATGGATCATGCATGTAATTGTCATTTGTCCTGTGTATCATTGGGAAAAGACGGGCAAAGAATTATAGTTAATACTCTTATTGAAGAGCAGCTCAAATGCCCGTTTCATCCTTTTCTTATATGGGGAAAGAAGCTATGACAGGTAAGAGGGGTTAGGGAGTTTCAGTACAGCTATGTAATGAAACATTTCCATAATTTACTTTTTCTGGCCAGTAATGAAGAACATGTAATTTCTGGATCAAAGGAGAATGACGTCGTTGGGTACTCAGATCAGTTATTATCATTTAAGGTGATGAATAGAATTTAAGCTCTGGAGTTTGCTTTCTGGTCTCACCACTTAACTAGTTGTGATCTTGAGCAAAGAATTTATAATCTCTTTGCCCCTCAGTTTCTTAGTAGGATCATGACCCTGAACACAGTTTTGGGGATGATAAGAAACGCTATTTGATAGAACTGGTAAACAGTAGGCCCTCAGTAGATGTTACTTTCCCTCCCTTCTGATCTGCTTGAAAAATTAAGAAAAACATGTCTCTGTCACATAAGAATGTTAAAATTTTCTTGGAGGTAAAAAAAGTGATGGAGGAGCATGCTCAAAATAACATGCAGACAATATAAGGCTTCTTACTAGAGAAGTAAGTAGGTAAGAATTGTTTAACTCTGAAACAGAAGTCTTAGAAATTCTTTCAATTCAAATTCCTATTTTTACAGAAGAGATTGCATGACTTCCCCTAAGTATCTCTATGTTGTCTTTGTAAATAGGTAAAGAAGGAGACTAACATTCATCCACTAACCAGATATTACTGGCTCTTGGTTAGGAATTTCTTTATCTCTAAGCTAAATTCATCTTGTTTCATTTTAAACACTTAATAGCTTTCTTTGCTTATTTTGAACCCTTGGTAAATGTTGACTCAAATAATTTTGTCTTCAGCAGAGATGAAGAGTAACTATAGTCCTGACTATAAATTAAATAATCTTGATTTATTTAATGTTGCCACTAGGAACAAATTTTTAATGACATATTTGTAGTTCTTTTAGCTTAGTTTTTTTTTGGCAGACCTAAAAATTTAAATAGTATTAGTCTTTTTGAATTGCATCAGTAGAAGGGAATACTAACAAGCCAAAAAAATGATACATTATATGTGTGTGTGTGTGTATATATAAATTACTATTTAATGGCTTAATTCAGTTCTTTGCTGTCTTGGGTTTTTGTAGTTGTCTTTCAGCTGGTTTTCCTTCCTTCATCCAATGAATAGTTAATGATACCTGGCATGATAAACGCTGCGAATTGAGCAGTGAACCAGACGGGTACAAACCCCTGCCCTCGTGGAGCTTGTATTACCTGGCAGGCTCCAGTCTAGCCTTCTGAAGCTCACGTCTGTATTGTCTGATTATTCTCTCTAAAATGTCTCGTCTTCCGTTGTTTAGAACCTTCAAGCCTGTTGGATTTCTGTTACTATGTGGATAAAATTCAAGCTCCTTGGCCTTTTTGCAGCTTCATCTGTTGACACTCTTCTTGACCCACTGTCTTTCAGCATATCACAGTTCCTTGTAAGCACCACGTTCTCTTGCCTTTCAGTTTTTATATGTATTTATTTCTGTTTGGAATGTCATTCTTTTAGACATTCCTCCAGACAAAACCAGAAATAGCTAATAAACCTCCTTGAACGACCCACTACCATTACTGGTTTGGTATGATGACTTTCTTCCTGTATGACCGTAGCAAATATATTCTCATGGTATGTTAGGCATGCTGGGTTTTCTCCCTAGATTATGATAGTCTGTTTAGCTGCATCTCCTACTGGAATTAAAAGCAAATTGCTTTTTATTTCTTTATTTTTCAGTGTCTCTCAGGGGGCTTGGCTCATAGTTTGAAATATCCATTGAACAGTGAATGAAATGCACGAACTTCTATCGTAGTACTATCAAGATATCTAGAGAGTGTTGGGGGTTCATTCAATAAATCTTTGAATTTGTGGAGTGCTTACTCTGTGCCAGGCAGTAGATAAGTAGATGACCTGCTCTCAGATGAGTCTATGATAAGACTAACAACTTCCTCACTTTTACAACAAGCTATCTTTTTTTTTTAATCATTACATACACACAGACATCATAAATAGTACAGATGAATCAATAGTCTGTACTATCAAGTATCCAGTGTTGATGGTATCTTTTAAATACAGCCGTGTTTTAAACTATTGAATAAAGACTGATGAAAATGTGGGGATCCACAAACCATTTTAAGGGCATATGAGGAAGGAATGTGAGTGCTGGTTTATCAGGAAACCTTCTGTGGACGCCTTCTGGTGAGGTTAAGAAAGTGTCCACATCCAAACCCAGAGGAATGGGTTACTAGCTTGGAAGAACATTCTGGAGACCACAGTGAAGTAGTCTTTAAAAATTACTGCATCACTGACCCTGGATGGTTCAAAGAGTGATGCTGTAAATGAACAAAAACCGCCAACAAAAAATGAGCACTGGTAACTCGAAACAGGAGAGTGTTCCAGAAGAGATGAACTCTGAATTCAAGAAAGGTGTAAGACACGTAATTTTGCTTACATTTTTCTTTCTTGTTTGCACAAGATTAATATATGATAAAATATATCTAAATAAGAACACTTACAATATGTTTACGTTAAACATTTAGGTAATAAGAGTCCGGAAAGAACTGGAGCGGGGGGATTGGACATACAGATGAGTACCAAAGCGCTAGTATTTTTTGCCCCCTCAGAGATCCAGAGTTATTTGGATAGTTTAGTAGCACACAAAATATATTTTAAACAACTGTGCTCATTAAATCATTGCATTTATTATCTTTAAAAATGTGAAGGCTTCTAAATGGTTTCTTCCCCTGATTAAGAACAGAATTTTGACCTTTAAATGTTACCCTTCGAGAAAAATTTCTTCTGTTCCTGTACCTCTCACCTTTGTAATAGAGCTATCTACTTGTATATCTCAAATTTCACTAATAGCCCTCCTTTTTTTTTTTTTTTTTTAAATAATAGACTAGTCACTTTCATATTGCAGTTCTCTTTGACTCTTATCTTACACCTTGGCTCTTGTGTTTGTAGCTGTCGGTCTCTCGAGTTGCTTTTTTTATAGAGATGTTGAAAGTGCTTTGTGTCCTCATGCTGGTGTTTTCACGGATATGCATATGTAAATCTACGGTTTTGGAAAGGACTGTTAAAAGTATAAGGTGTGTATATTTGTTATGAGGAAAAGATTTAATCTTTGATGAGCCCTGATGTTAATTTTTATTGCTCCGTTTTAATACTGATTTTAAAACAGTAAGCAGAAGAGGGTTGTGTTTTCCAAATTGCTTCCTTGGTGTACCAGTTACTGAGTTTGTGTTCTGAGAACAGAGGAATCCCTGTCGCAGTGAGTTTAGGGACAGCGCATATTCATAGTTCACATAAGCATATTAAAGGCGTTGTGGAATCCCCACCCTACACCTTTTCACTCTGCTTAAATAAGCCTGTTTGTATAAGGCAAGGCCCCTTCCCGCCTCTTACTGCCCTTGAGATCTGTTTAGGAACCACAGCGATTACACTTTGTCTGGGGCTCTAATATGCTTTCAGATCCTGGCCTTTTGGTTGTTAGTGGCAGGTAGAGTCTTTGCTCTTGCCTGCTTTTGCAGTAAAATGTCTGTGGGAGTTATTAATATTTAAAGGAGGGAAAAGGAGCCAGTCATTGTCAATCAGAAAAACCTGTGGCTAGCGCGTCTGTGTATGTCCATGAGCAGAAGTCTCTGCAATCTCTTAGTTCTTAAGTGAACATCAGACTTGTTGGCTGTTTGGATTATTGGAGCAGGAATAAATTGATGTTCAGTTCAGTTTTTTTTTATGGCATTGGAAGGGACAAAAAATGTTTAAAACAAAATTGTGATTAAATCAAAGTGCCTTTTTTTTTTTTTAAGAAAAACTTTTAAATGAAGAAAAATATTCTTAAACATAAGTGTTTAGCTCAGCCTTTTTAATCACCTGTTGTTCTGTTCGGAAAATAGACTAATACATATTCTAGGAATTGAAATGTCTCCAGAAAGCTTACAGGAAGTTGTGAACTGGCATTGCAGGCTTCTTTAGATGTGCTCATTTGTAAGCGCCTTGAGGAGAAAGTGCTCGTCTTGCTATTGCTCACAGGCAGATTACTTGCTTTATGTGTGGCAGTGATCCGTGTCCTCATTTACGGCAAGAAGGGCTTTGTGTTCAGTTGTCAAGTGCTGCCTGTGTGTCTCAACACTGTCGATCGCCTGGGATAGCTGTTAAGTGCGATTGCGGTACCCGGAAGGTTGTTCGCGCAGTTGCCTCCTGATTCATCTGCCCTCCTCTCTTCCCAGCTCTGTTGCCCTCCGGCTCGCACGGGCTGAAGGGGTGTGAATTGCAGTACTGCTTCCTGTAGCACAGGACTGCTCGCTTGAGTCGGGACTGTTGAGTACAGAAGGGGCACAGACGTGGCCCTGACCTCATTGGACAGATAATTTGTGGGTTTGATGTGTCGTATACAGGAGGCTTTGGTGTGTCTTTGTGGATGACATTGGTGGAGCATCTCTGACTGACTTGACATTTTTCTAGCCTGCTCTGTTCTTATTGCCGTAGTGTCTCCCTTCATGCAGTGGTTCAACCATTTGAAATTGTCTCTTGAGGCTTAAGGACAAAGAGTAGTTGAAGAATTACCAAGTGTTTCCTCAGCTAATTAAAGAGGCTTGAACCTGTAATCTGACCTACCCTAATCCTGAATTTGTAGCCAGGATTAATCATCTCATGTACCAAAATATGTTATTCTGCTTCAGTTTCTGTCTCCCTTGTATGTGGATTTGTTCATTCTGACTGACTGACGCATCTCTGACTTTCTTTGTGTGTGTGTGTATGTATCTACATATGTATCTTTTTTCCTTATTTTGCTGTTCTTTTGTCCTGTCTATCCTTGTCTTACAGCTATGATCTCTGCCCCACTCAAAATAAAACGGAAACAGAAACTGATCATGCTGTTTCATGATCAGCATCAGCATTTCAGGATTGAAGGTATATTTGTTGATTTAATTTTATATATTAAAAAAAAAAAAATAACCCTGGTAGCTTGAGACTTCTCTCTGTATGTATTTTAAGAAAGAGCATAGTTTCCTAAATCTCAAGCTAAAAATGTGGCTGTTTTTCCTGGTGTATTTGCCTTCAGTTGATTTTTCTGGGAGTTTTGGCCTTGGATAGCTCTAGCATGGGCACAGTGACTATGAATGGCATAGTAGCTCGTTACCAGAGTCACAGCCTTCTCACAGAAGTGCTTTTGCTCTGCATTGTGTGTGGGGCAGCTCGGTAGGAGCACTAACTAGCAGAGACTGGTAGTGCGCCTGACAGCTTTTTCTCATGTGTCACCTGCAGTCCAGCAGCAAACGCTTCTGGCTCTGCCCTCAGTGTGCAGGTTGGTGATTTACAGCCCCAACCACACTGGCCCCCACTTCTTTTGTACAACCTATGAGGTAAGAATGTTTTTAAACATATTATTAAATGGTTGAAAAAATTTAAAGGATAATATTTCATACTTGGCGAAAATTATATGTAATTCAAATTTCAGTGTCTTTATAAAGTTTTATTGAAGCACAGCCACACTTGTTCATGGCTTCTCTCTTCTCTCACACTTAACAGAAGAATTGAGTCGTTTTCAAGGCTTCCCTTGTAGTTCAGTCGGTAAAAAATCTGCTTGCAGTGCAGGAGACCCGGGTTCGATCTCTGGGTTGGGAAGATCCCCTGGAGAAGGAAAAAGCAACCCACTCCAGTATCCTTGCCTGGAAAATCTCATGGACAGAGGAGCCTGGTGGGCGGCAGTTCATGGGGTCACAAAGAGTCGGGCACGACTGAGCGACTAACTGAGTAGTTTTCCGCGAACGTGGTTGCAGCCGCTGTGGCCTGTAGAGGCTAACGCACTCACAGCCTGGCCCTTTCCAGAAGCAGCTTGCCAGACCGCGCACTAGGACACACAGCAGAGCCCATCACGTGCCTCTTCCTCCCCCACTGCTCTCTGGGCCAGACTTTATGCCTTGGCCATTGCTTTTGCTTCCTGATCATCTCCTTGCTTTTGTCCTTGTCTGCCCACATCTACACAGTCAGAGGACTTTTTTTTTTTTAATCAGATTTTGTGACTGTTTTGCTAAAAACCATCTAGTGGTTTACTATCTTGCTCAGTAAGTGTGAAAAGTGTGTCAAGTTTCTCTGTTGATGATTGTAGTGTAAAAGCAGACATGGCAGTATGAGAACAGATGGACATGGCTGAGTTCCAATAAAACTTTATTCACAGGAGCAGGTGCTAAGCTTGATGCGGCCTGTGGGTTTTTTCTACTTCTGCTCTAGATAGTGTGAAAGCTTCCCAGACCCTTTCCTTCCACGTAGCACACATTTCCTGGTGTACGTCCTGCTGTTCTCCTCCTCTGCTGCCCACCAGCCGCCGGACTTTGCTTTTGTCCCCGCACATCCCTGCGTAAGCACCCTTGCACATGCTGGGCCCTCTACTTGGAACGTTACCACCACCACCCACCTCAGTCCCCAGGCAGTATCTGTTATACCTGCTGTGTACCAGATAATGTCCTCAACCTCTGGGATTTATCTGTGAGCAAAACCTAAAACTTAACACCCTATGTAGCTCACTTCAGGAGGAGTGTGTGTGTGTGTGTGTCTGTGTGTGTGTAGACAGTAAAAATAATAGCAGATACAAAAAGTAAAGGATACCATGTGTCATAAGACACATGCAATGGGGAAAAACCAGACTGTGCTGAGAGAGGCCTTGTGGGTAAAGTGACGTCTGCAGAGATCTTTGGGAGTGGCTGTGGGAGGGGGTGGTCTCCAGAGTCAGTGTTGGCATGGCTTGGCTCCCTCCCCTCCTTCCCTGACTGCCCTGTAGAAATTGCAGCTTCACCATCACTCCCGGGACTCCCTAGGGCCATTTTTGTGTTGTTTCTGTGTATAGTACTTACCGCCAGTTGACATACTCTGTATTTTATTTTTGTTCGTCTCCTCCTACTAGAACGTAAGCTCCAAGAGAGCTTTCTTTTTGTTTCCTGGTTTTTACTTAGTGCCTGGCACATAGTTGGTATTCAGTAAGTACACAGTGAATCAGTCAAGGTGAATTGATAACCCCTAGACTATTTCTTTACCAGTAGTATTTTTATCATGCTTATCACCGCATGTATTTACCACTTCTTGGTAAGAAATAGGTTATTGGGTGATAAATACACCCGGAAGCACAGGGGGAAGGAAGTTCAGCAACACCAAGTACTCTTCAAGATGATTTTGTTTCTTTTTAGATCAAATGGCTACATACGTATAGTTAGAAAGATACCACTAAAAAAAAGTGATGTTGAGACTTCCCTCCTGGCCCAGTGGTTTAAGACTGTGCTTTTCCAATATAGTGGGTGTGGATTTGATCTCTGGTTGGGAAACTAAGATCCTACATGCTGCAGGGTGCAGCCAAAAAAAAGAAAAATAAGTAAAATTTTTTAAAAATTTAAAAAGTGACGTGGGAAGGTGGTTGAGGAAGGGAAAAGAACAAGGCTGTGCTTAGGGATACATCTAGATAGGCAGTGACCTGGATGTCCTGCTTCTAAACAGAAATGCCCATAAGAAGTCCGCATGCCCCTCCCCTTGTCCATCATTCTTCTCTTTTTCAATTCAAAATAGCCTCAAAACAGTTGATTTAGAACAGGGGTTAGCAAACTAGGCCCAGCCTGTGAGCCAAATCCTGTCCAGGACCTGTGTTTATATGGACTTCTAGCCAGTTTTATATTTTTAAAGGGTTATTAAAAAAAAGAGAGACTATGCTGTAGATGACACAGGCATTATGTGTCCTACAAAACCTAAAAATACTTTCTGCCCTCCTACAGAAACAGTTTGCTAACCTTTGACTTACAGGTAAGGCACCTTTTGGTTGCTTACAGGGTAGAAAAATATTTCTCTATGGTGGTATTCATAAATAACAGAACTTTAGATTTGGAACAAGTAATCCTTCTCACTTGTTTCAAAGGTTGTGTTGAGACCTGGAAAGCTACCTTAACTTTCTGGGGTAACACAGCTTTCTAGGTATAGACCCCAAGTCCCTAGCTCATTGTTTTTTATGTACCTTTTTTCATATCAGTAAAGAGTGCTGTTCCCTCTTTTGTTATGTCTTAGGCAGACTGTTTTCTTCTAAGCCTAATTTTTATCATCTGTGAAACTGAGAAATTGATACTGTAGGCATTCTGTAATAATTAAATAATGCTATAAGGTACAAGTATACAGTTAAAAGTGCTCAACAGATCACAGCTACTTTATTTCATCATGGTGTAGTTAACAGATTTCTGGTGCCTAAAGCTCATGCCCCTCTCCCTGCCACACACATTTTTTAGGGGGTAGGGTCACTCCGGTCCCCACCTCCATCCTCATCAGCGTCTGCTCTCTGTGTGTGTCCTGTCTCCCTCTGTCCTCTCTCATAAGGATAAATATGATGGCTCACATGGTAATCCAGGATAAATGCATTATCAAAGTGCTTCATTTAATCACATCTGCAAAGATCCTTTTCCAAATAAATTAACATTTACAGGTTCCTGGGATCAAGGCCTAACATCTTTGGGAGCAGTCATTCAGCTTGCTGCTGTAGGTTTTCCTTTCACTTGGGTAAACACCTAGGAGGGAGACTGCAGGGCTGAATGATAAAGGTATGTTTAACTTTATAACAAATTGCCAGGCTGTTTCCACAGTGGCTGTGCTGTTTCACATTTTTACCAGCAATGTTTGAGTTTCATTTGCTCTGCATTCTAACACTTGGTATTGTCATTTAAAAAATGTATTCTAATAAGATATATCACTGTGATTTAATTTGCATTTCCCTAGTGATTAGTCATGTTGAGCATCTTCATGTGCTTATTTATTTATATCTTCTTTGGTGAAATGTATTTTACCGTTTTAAAAATTGGGTTATTTTCTCAGTTGAGTGTGTTCCTTTTTTCACAACTTGGTTCTCCCCAAGCTCATCCTGGGCCCCAGGGACTTCGGAAGATGTCGGTACTTTTGTAATCCTTAGCATTTCTCAGATTTCATTGCTGAGCACTTTCCTTTTTGAGCTTCTAAAACTAAAAAGACTTGAGTCCTTTTCGAGCTCCTAATAGATTTACTATGTAAAAGAGATAGAATCTAAATAAGCGTGTGGTGGGTGTGTTGGTCAGGTCTAGGGTTGTGAAAGAGTGATTTATTCATGCGTGTGAAGAAACTGAAGGAGAGGGAGGGAGCTGGCTCTCTGGCCAGCTGGTCCGAGACTAGAGGACTGTGGGTTCTCGCTTCTCTGCTCTGCCACTCTCTTTGAATTGGTTACGTGGTCTCCTGTCTCAGACATGTTTTCTCTCACTGGTTGTAGGTCTCTTAGAACTCAGATCCTTCTAGCCTCGTGACTCTGAAGGAAAAAAAGGATCCTCTCTTCAGACTTTGTTCAGAAAACCCCTGGGTTTTCAACATGAAGGCATATGCAGATCAGTAAAACAGTCTCTCTGCCCTACTTGAACATCTTAACTCAAGTGTAATGGGAACAAAACAGATTCTTGATTTCTTCCTTCTCCTTTTCCCCATAGTTTTCTTTATATCAGTAAATCCACCCTTTCTCTATCAAAACCAGAGAACAAGAAGTCCTCCTTGATTTCCTTTAAGGCATAGCTCTCTTCTTCGTATCCAGACCGGCACCCTTGCTTGCTGCTCTGTAACCACACTTCTCTTTTTCAGTTTCCGTAATTTGCCAAACTCTTCTTGAGGCCTTTACACCTGCTGTGTGTTTCTGTGCAGTGACTTCCCCTCTGGGCGTCGCTCCTTCTCCGCAGTAGGCCTTTGCCTGAGTGCCACCACCTTGGAGCGGCCCTCTTTCTAAGGCATGTAGCTCCTCCTCCTTTCCCATCTCTTTCCAAACTCTTTATTTGCTTCCCAGTACTCCTTATAACAGCCGAGAGTCATTTGATCCATCTTCCTCTCTTGGATTTTGCCTTTTTGCCGCCAGGCTCTACCTAGTTTGAGTTTGGGGACTGCCATATTTGCCTCTGTGTCTCCGGTTCTCGTTCAGCGTGGGGCATGTGGGGGACGTGAGGGTTTTTGAATGAATGAATCAGAATGCCTTTTACAGTTGGCCTGACTCGGGCTTAGTACTCTCTCAGCGTGGGGCGCCACAATAGGCTCCAAGTGAACCTCTGTTAAGATGCCACACTTAATTTTTTTTTTTTTTTTTTAGTTTTTCTAGTAATAATGATTAATTCTGATATTAATCATAATGTTTATTATTTTTATTTGAATAGAAATAATTTCTAAGGGTTATTTGTAGGCATTGGTCTCAACTAAGTTTAAAATCTTGATTCAAAAGAACAGCCAGAAGAGTCTGATTAGCACTCTTTCCTCTAATACTTAGTGTGGTGTGGCCATGTTATGGGCCAAGTAGGTGTTTGAAAACATCAGTAATAACGTTCACCTTCATGTTGCTCTGTTGTGCTTACCCTGGGAAGCTTCTGTTCAGCTTCTTGTATTGTCTTTTTCTGTCACTTTTCTTGGGATGGTCCATTTATTTGCTGCTCTCTTAATCAGCTCTGGGCAGTTCCAGACAGAGAATCTGAAGTCAAGAATGTTTGGAGATGCAGTAGAACACAAAAACTCTATAACCTGCCTGGGATGCCTCCTGAGTTAGGGAGGTTTAAGGTGATCATGTAACTTGACATCCAAAGCAGGGTGTTTCTGAGCTGAAAGGGACTGCTGAGAAAACAGTTATAACCTGGACCTTCCTGCAGATCCCAGTGATGGGGAGGTGACAGTCTGTTGTTCCAAGGTGGAGTAGGGTGCTCTGAGCCTGAGAGCTTTGGGTTGGGAGGAGGCTTGCCACTTGTGGCCATTGGTTAGCATATATCAACTAAGATCATGGCATCCGGTCCTATCACTTCATAGCAAATAGATGGGGAAACAGTGGAAACAGTGGCTGACTTTATTTTTCTGGGCTCCAAAATCATTGCAGATGGTGATTGCAGCCATGAAATTAAAAGACACTTACTCCTTGGAAGGAAAGTTATGACCAATCTAGACAGCATATTAAAAAGTGGAGACATTATTTTGTCAACAAAGGTCTGTCTAGTCAAGGCTATGGTTTTTCCATTGGTCATGTACGGATATGAGAGTTGGACTATAAAGAAAGCTGAGCACTGAAGAATTGATGCTTTTGAACTGTGGTGTTGGAGAAGACTCTTGAGAGTCCCTTGAACTGCAAGGAGATCCAACCAGTCCATTCTGAAGGAAATCAGCCCTGGGATTTCTTTGGAAGGATTGACGTTGAAGCCGAAACTCCAGCACTCTGGCCACCTCATGCAAAGAGTTGACTCATTGGAAAAGACCCTGATGCTGGGAAAGATTGAGGGCAGGAGGAGAAGGGGACGACAGAGGATGAGATGGCTGGATGGCATCACCGACTTGATGGACATGGGTTTGGGTAGACTCTGGCAGTTGGTGATGGACGGGTGGCCTGGCGTGCTGTGGTTCATGGGGTCACAAAGAGTTGGACACGACTGAGCGACTGAACTGAACTGAGAACATTTTCATCATCACGGACAGTATCATAGAAAGTTCAGTTAAGAACAGGGTGAAAGAGGGAGCCAGGCAGGGCCCTTGGCTTCCCGTAGTCTTTCTGAGGACTGAATGTAAACAGCCAGCCAAGGGGTCTGTAGATCTGTCCCAGTTAGGAGATGCCTTACGGATAAGGTCGAAATCCTAGGATCTGAACCAAATTCTCTTTTTGTTTTCCCACAGGAAACTAGTTTTGTGCTTTGCTATAAAGTTCACTCAGAGAACGCACGGGCTGTGTGATCTGCAGGCGTCTGGCCCACTGCCAGCAGGTCCCTGCGTGTCTTCTGCACTAGCGTAGGATTTTCCCTTCACAACTTCCTGCCAGTTTGTCTGTTGATGGTTGTCGTGCACATGCGCGAGTAGGTTGGAAAGATAGACCTTGAGTAGCTTTTGAGTCTTATTTATGTGAAGCAAATTGGAACTCTTAAATTAGAGGGAGGGCAGAATTTTATAGCCAAGTACGCACTGGAGAATTTTGTCTTCGCTTTTGCAATTCCAATCTGTAATTGAGATGAATAGCTGTGACAGTATGTAGCATGACTGATTCTATAAAGATAAACTTATCACTCCAGAATTGGGTTTACCTTTTTAAATTAGGTAAACATGTGCTTTTTCTTTAAAAAGATTTTTGCTTTTGACAAAGGATGCGAATGTGAAATGTTTTGTGGGAAAACAGAAAAATACATTAAAAGTTGTATGAAGATTGTAAAACACACGCACAGTCACCTTAGGGCCACCTTATATGTACCATTTTTAATGAAGACACTTTTGTTATGCCTTTTCTTAGTTTTCTTTTTTTAACTTCCTTGTAATATGCGCCTTGAATAAATAGAACTATATATGGTTGTTCAGTGAGAATCACAGTTATTGTGAAATTTCTTGAGATAACAACATTAAAAATAGTACTTAAAATTATATTCCTATATAAAGTAGCGACAATGCCTCTTTATGTTTTAATTCAGAGTAATTAGTGGTTACCATTTGGTTTCATTTAATCAAGTCAGACAAGTTATCTCCATTTTATGGCGAGAATGAGTCGAGTAGAGGTAACTAGCTGTGTTTTCAGCGGCTGGCTAAACCAAAGCCTAGCGTTACAGTAGAGGGGAGGGAAGATGTGATGGAAGGCCCTTGGAGTTAGAAGCTGGCCCGCACAGGGCACAGTGCACGTAGTCATATACTGCATAGTTCATCACAAGTTTTTTTTCACGGTCAAAATTTGCTCTGTAGACATTGTTGCATTCAATTTTTGTAATCTTTTTATGAATCAACTAAAGCTTTATCTGTTTTAAAATGTGATTTCCTTCTATACAGATTTCTAGAATGGTGCCCATGCAGATGCCATTAACTGCATGTAGCTAATTCAATTTAAAAAGAATAAAAAATTAATGTAGCTACATTTCAGGTACCTAGTATCCCACATGTAGCCATTGGTTAGCATAGATCTAGACCATTTTCATCATCACGGAAAGTATCATGGAAAGTTCAGTTAAGCACAGCATTAAAGAAACTATCACGAGAGGACAGGGTTTGTTTTTGCTTATAAGCTTTAGGGGTTTTGGCGTTAAAAATGTTAACTTTGAATTATTTATCCTAATGAGCTGGGCTTTATGATTTACTATCTATGAATCAAGCTTGTCATGCTCACACTTGCCCTAATCTTTTAGTCTCTCTGGCTCTGTGTGAATCACTCAGGCTAGGCTGAGGTGTTTGGGGCTAAGTAATACAAAATTTGCAAATGTGTTCTATGTTGTTAATGTTTAACACCTTTTAAACCTTAAAGCTTAATATCTTCCTTGTCAGTAGAGCTCAGATAATGAAATAATGACTACATGGAATTTGAATTAATTGACTGGGGTTGTGAAGGTAACAATTTGAATCCTAATGAACCTCTTGGTCCCAGCAGAACTCTCTGCTCCGTTTTGAAGTTAGCTTCAACTTCGCTTCAGACGCTATACCCTTAAAGTCAGGACTCTCAGCTCAGCGCCTCATTGATCAGTCCACCTGTTATGTCACTCCTCTGGTCTGTCTCTGTCTTACGTTATTTGCTAATTCATCTATGATTACTCATTGCAGTTACCGTTAATTAGATTATGAGCTCCTTGGAAGTAGGAAACCTATTAAACACAAAACTATTTTGTGTTTAAAATACCTGTACTTTTAGAAATTAAGAACTGAAAGAGCCTTTAGAGATAATCATGGCAAATATTATCATTTTACAAATGAAGAACATGAGAGGTGGAGTTGCCCCTCGTTGGAGAACTTGGACCACAGAACTTGGATAGCTTCCTGTCAAGCTGTCTCCTTAATTAGCTGATTTTAAAATTCAAATTGAAGGAAGTCCTAAGCACAACTGTTGGTTGAAGCTACTGTATTTTTGTGTATAAACTATGTCAGTGTAGAACAGAGTTATTTATAACCACTGATTTCAACACACGCTATTTCCTGTTTGTTTCTTATGACACATTCTTAAGGGCAGATTGTATGCTATTTTCAGAGATACAGCATTTTGATCTTGAAAAGTCATTTTTGGTTTTAGACTAAAATAGATTAGTTTCTCAGGTTAAGTAAATACTCAGGTTTTTGTTTTGTTTTTTCCATGTATTGCGTTTGGTAGCAGTGACTCATATAATGTGTCATGGGGTTGGAGTATCTATTTATTGAAACTAATGGTGTTGAGTTTCTACGAGCTCTAAATTCTGATCTGTACTTTCATATTTCAGTTCCAGTTTTGGTTTCAGTATTATTGTGTACACAACAGACACACACACACACACACTCCGGAGTGCTAAGAACAGCAAACTTTCCTACACATACTACGTTTCTGGGGCATCTGAACTGTTTCTTAAGGTTCATTTTTATTCTCTGTAGTTATTGGCAAGGAACTATGTTAGGTGTGTATAAGGTAACTGCGTCAGGTGTGTGTAAGGTGGTTGTTGTCACACAGGATGCTTTTGCTTCTCAGCAGTGTTGCAGGTTTCTTTCCGTGGCAGCATGTGCTTGTACTGGGCATGGGCCAGGCCAGCTCAGGCTCTTTCTGTGGACGCTAGTTGCTTGCGCACGGGGTTAGAATACCTCCCTATCCCCTTCCTTTTTCCAAGAACTGACAGCAGTTTCAGAAGGGAGTCGTTTCTCGTGAATTAGGACTTTATGACTTTCTTCTTTCCAAAGACAGTTCTGTCTTCTGCAATTGTTCTTTGGGTGGAGTGCACCTGTGTGTGTGTGCATGCGTGTGTGTGCGTGTGCAGCATTTGGATCTGTGCAGCGGCAGCGCACTGGCTTTCCAGACACGCTTTGTATAGTAGCGGCGTGTGCGGAGGGGCGGGCAGCCTGCACAGCAGTTTCTCTCCTCCCCCTGCTCTCAGCCTCGCTCCCTCCCGCAACCTGGTGACATTACATGGATGGATGCGCCGGCTCGGAAAGCAGCAGAAGGAGCGGAGTGTCTGCCAGAGTCGTGCAGCGTGAGCCAGGCTGGCTGCTCCAGCTCGCCTCCCCGGCTCTTCTGGTGTGTGCGGTCTGCGTGCTTAGGGCTCGCCGTGTAGAGCCTGACGTCACCGTGTTCTCCTCCTCAGGACACTGTTCTTTCTTCTGAAAAGCTGCTGGCCTCAGGCTTCATGCCTGTGAAACACTTCAGGCTTTATTTATACTGTTATGGGGGTAGTGTTAAGGATGAAATATATTGACATCTGAAAGAGTTTAGTTGGATAGAATACCAGCGTGGGGCGTGAAGACACAGCATCAGTACGCGTGTGCCTGGGCAGCCTCTGGGTGGTGTAGACAAGTACCGTCCTGGTACCTCCCTGAGCTTATTACACTGCTTAAAAAAAAAAAAAAAAAAAAAAAAAATCTGTTCTTCAGGAAGAGGGATGTCTCCTCAAAGGACTTTGAAGACAGCTGAGAGAAGTACTGATTTTTAACCATAGATCAGCATTGCAGATAGACCCTTCTAGAATAGAAGTGATTCCATTTATTTACTGTGTTGAATTAAAGAAGATAATATGAGATCTGGAAGTTTGCGGTTCTTATTTTCAAGACTGCTAATGAAGTTGAGTATCTGAACTGTGTAAAATGTGTCAGTGATTGTAGAGAAATTAGATTTTATGCTTTTCTATAGTTTGGTGAGGCTGTTTAAATCCATGTCTGAAGAAAATGGTTTTAGCTATTAAGGAAAGATTTATATAAACCTTTAAAAAATAAGATGAAGTCCTGCTTTTTTTTTCATTTTAGGAAAGCATTATTATGAATAGGTTCATTAGGGTGCCTTTAACTATAGTATTTTCATTGTATTTGTCCCTTCTCTTGTGTTACCTGTATTCTAATGTATTTTTAATGTGTATGTTCTGTTTTTACAACTAGATTCTAAGACCCAGAAGCAAGGAACTAGTTTTGTTGTATCTTGTTTCCCCAGCATCACATTCAGTGTCCTTCTGCGAAGTAGGTGCTGCGGACAGTAGCGAGTGGAGGTGCGCTGAGGGTGAGGCTTGGTGAGGTCGTTTTACCTGCCAGTCATCTGAGGCTTCCGTGCAGAAGCCCACAGACTGGGTGGCTCAAAACAGAGACCTTTCTCTCCTCACGGTTCTGGAGGCTAAAGGCCACGGTGAGAGCTCCAGCAGGGCTCGTTTCTCCTGCGGCCTCTCTCCTTCTCTTGCAGACGGTCACCTTCTTTTTCTCTGCGTGCACACACTCCTGGGGTCTCTTCCTGTTCCTACAGCACACCAGACCTCTCGGCTTGGGGACCCACTCTTGTAATCTCTCTTAACTTTAACTCCTTAAGAGTCCTGTCTCCAGGTACAGTCCTGTTGAGGGTTAGAACTTCAACATATGAATCCTGGAGAGATACAGTTCCGTCCGGAACACTGACCTGAAGATAGACATGCTGAGTTACTAAGGTAGGAAATAACACACGTTGTACACCTGTAACTAACACATCATCGTTAATCAAGTGTGCTCCAATATTAAGTTAAAATTTTAAGAAAAGATATGAGATGACATATCAGTCAAGATGCAGTCGGAAAGCAGCAATCACCAGAGGATGGAGGTGGTTCTGAGAGAGCTGTTAGCAGCTGCAGACCGCAGCCGACCGTGCTGCTCGGCCGGCCCTTGCCGGCCCCAGAGACAGGCCGGAAGGGGCACGTCCACTCTCTGCCACTCACTGTCTGCTCGCCCTCCTGCGCCCCGGTTGCTGGGGCCTCCTGGGAAGGCGGTGGAGTGAGGAGAAGTGAAGTGGGCCCTCTGAGCCCAGCGTTACAGAGCCGCCTGAGGGTGAGTGTGGAGCTGAGAGACGACAGCCTCCTGGCTGGCACAGATACTGCCGATGGGAGCCAGCCTCGCTGAAATGCACTCGGCAGCGTGTGTCAGAAATCTTAGGAAGGAGTAGTTCTTTGACCCAGCAATTCCAGGTCAAGAAATATATCCTGAGGAAACAGTCCCCAAAGTGAGCAAAGATGTATGTATAAGGGTATTTGATTATAGTATTGGGTATAATAAAATATTAGAAACATTAAATGTTCATCTATATTGGTTAAGTTATCTTAGAATATGTAATGAATGTTTTTTAGCCATTAGAAAGATGATGTTGATTTAGATTTATTGATGTGGAAATAAAGGTAACAAAAATAAGATTATACATTACATGTCATATGAGCCTATTTATGCATGTGTTTTAAACTGTCTGTAGAGGAAAAGTTGAGAACAGTGTATATGAACAGAAACTGCACAGTTCCAGATTGAAGCACGTAGGCTCTGCAGCCAGCATACCTAGGTTTCTGTCTGGGCTCTGCCGCGTTAATCTTTCTGGGGATCTGTTTTCTCATCTGGAAAACGGTGATCAGCGTCCCTACCCCATAGGGTGGTTGTTGGGTCTAAATGTGTTGGTGCCTGTAAAGTGTATATGACAGCGCTTCGGGTGCTCAGTGGATAGTGGTTATTGTCAGAGAGGAAGAGGAGGGGGAATTTTACTGTCTTCTCTCTCTTTCTTACCTAACTTTATAAACAAGGATATGATGATTATGAAGATAAAGTTTTCTATTAAAACTAAAAATGAACACGCCACCCAAGTTGTAATAAGCATTCTCGCTTCCTTCTGGCGGTCCTGGAACCTGTAGGTGGGGGAGCCTTTCCCACTGCAGCCGCACTGCGAGGCTGGTCTCCCCGGCGGCTCCTGCCTCCCGCCGCACAGGTCCCCCGATGCCCCGGGCCGGGCTCTGGGCCGTTGAACCGTCGTCATGCCGCGGCTCCCTGAGTGGCCCTCTGTGCTGCTCCTGGAAGAACCAAACTGAAGTTCCCTCACTATTTTTTTCATTACTGAAAAGTTGCTCACTTCTCTTTTTCATGTGGAGTGCAAATTTGAAGATTTCTGTTGTAGCACAGAAACAGTCTTAGAATGGAGTGTTATACAGTTCTTCACAGTCCTTTGACCAACCTGCTTTTTAGAACTTATTCCCGGCCACCTCCTTCTCCACACTCCGTCCTCCTTCCGCTTCCTTGACCGTCTGTCAGTACCCTCTCTCTGGGTTTCTTAGGCAGGCAGTTTGCCTTCCTTGTTTACCAGGACTCTAAGGTGCTGTGCTAAAACACAAGAGCTCTCTTTAGCAGGGACCTGCCCTGGCTTCTGCATTTTTGTTTTTCTTATACCCTCCTTAATCATTCTCTGGAATTGGAAAAAAGAGGTAAAAGATTGCTTTCCTTTTTTAAACAAGCTTGGTTTTGGCCTTGTGCCGCTTGCGAGATACCAGTTCCCTGACCAGGGATTGCACCCTGGCCCGCGGCAGTGACAGTGCCGTGTCCTGACGCCTGGTGCCGCGGTTCCCTGAGATCGGGTTCTCATTGCTGCGATGACGCGCCTCGTTGAAGGCAGGGGAGGACCCTTGGTCAGCTTCCGTTTTAAGTGTGTAAGATTACATTCTGCCACATATTATTAGTGATAGCGTTACTGTTCACCAGTGATGAAACTCAGCCTTTCCCATCTGTAAGGTCTTTCTTTTTTTAAGAAATTATTGTATCTTTAGGTTGAGTCACTGAGTTGAAGCTTTTGACTAGAGTTAGTACTCTAGTTATTGAATTTAGAGTATATACCTGACTTTGAGTGTTAACTTTAATCACTTGACTAGTCGTGTGGAGCCTTTGGCAGTGTTTTTAGTCTTTGGTAAAGTGCATGTGTAATGGTTTTTGAAGGCCCTTCCAGTTCCAGACTGACAGTAGCAATGCACTGCATGTTGTGTGAGATACGGGCAGTTAGTATTTGGGGTCGGACTTGAGGAAATGACGCTGTTTGCCAATTTGTTACTTGTTTTAGACCTTAGTTTGGTCAGAATAAATACTGGTAAATAAATGTCTCTTAAAAATGTAAGGGAACACAAAAGTCTTGTTGAACATCTTTCTCCTTGTAAACCATCACTTTTGTATATTTTTAGCATAGAAAATATTCTTTTGCTAATGCTCTTATACTCAAGTACCTGTCGAGTTCTTTTTTTTTTCAAGTGGTTATTGTGTGTGCAGAAAGACTTAAAAAAAAAACTTAATACAGTCATGCAAATAAATGCCATATATAGAAAGTCTGTTAGTCCATAGAAAATTTTAATCACTGTGCCTTTTGAGGGAGTCAGAACAAAAATTTGCTCTGACTTAAAAAATAGTCACTTAACAGAGGTAAACTTTGAAGGATAGATACAGTTTTGAAGCGGGGTATAAGAAACCAGCTGTTTTAGGTGCTTATGTTTGAGTTACAGTCTCGTAACTTTATCTCATTTAATTTTCTTGGTAACTTGAAAGGTAGGTATGTTGTACCATTTTGCAGCAAAGAGTTATGTGACACGGCCAATGTGATGCTGTAAGTAAGGAACCCAGTCTGTCCCTAAGCTCTACTGAGTTGATTCTTAGAGGCAGGGATACAGAGAACTTCGAGGGATGGGGTAAAATAATCTGGAGAAAGAGCATTGAGTATGACATTTGAAGACAAGTGAGTAGTTGGGAGTAGATGAAGATAGTGTGAGAAAGGCAGTCGGTGTGTGGTGGAGGGATGGCATACCAGTGACAGGAGCTGGCAGAGGGGGTGTGTAAGTGTGAGCCAGGCAAGTAACTGGGTTAAAGACGGTAGTATTTTAGGAGGATTAAACCAGGTGGCAGTAGAGGTAAATAACCTTCCTGCCAATGCAGGAGACAAAAGAGATTTGGGTTCGATCCCTGGGTCAATCCCTGGGTCTGGAAGGTCCCCTGGAGGAGGGCATGGCAGCCCACTCCAGTATTCTTGCCTGGAAAATCCCATGGAGAGAGGAGCCTGGTGGGCTACAGTCCAGAGGGTTGCAAAGAGTCAGACACGACTGGAGCAGCTTCACACATGCCCACGATCTGGACTATCTGGTAGTCGTGTGCAGAAACACATCAAAGAAAGACTGGTCAGTCCGTGTAGAAGATTGTATTGGTGATGTGACTCAGAATTAGGGGAGAGCCCTGGGTGTATAAAAGAAACAGAAGTAGGAAGGAAAGGCCACAGAGGAAGGGAGCGGCAGGCAGAACTTGGCAGTGTCGGGTTTGGATGAATGAGGAAATTGATACGTCTGACCAACAGAAAGCAGAGCTTTCAAATAACTGGGGAATATGGGAAAAAAGACAACTCGTTACGATTTCTTAGTGTAGAATTTAAATCTAGCAAATATGCATATTATCGTTTTTGATCTCACCTCTGATTAAGAAACAGAAAGTTGTTATACTACCTTGACAGATGATTGCTTTCTCATCTAAATGTGCAGTAATCTATATACATAGTAAAAGTGTAAATTGAAATTGATCATTACTGATCTAATTATATCATTAACTTATTTTCTTTCCCCAATGATCTTGTTATTATATCTAATTGTAGAAGTCATTGAATGAACTCATCATAATAAAAGAACTCAATTTAGTACCCCTATTAAAGCTTTGTAATGGCTAATTGGTTATGTTGGAACTGATTAGAATTATGCAAGGTTACCTTATTGTAGACTATAAATAGTAGAGAATGGACTCTTTTCCAGGCCATTCATGTTGTTTTATTACTGTGTTTCTTTTACAACTGTATACATTTAAGGAAAAGATTGTCCTGAAAAAATGTTTAATAAGCAACCATAGAGTACTTAATAGCATATGGGGTGCTGAAGAATTTGAAGGGATTAAATCCTGCCCAAGTATATCTCCCCTGAAGGTTATTGATTCTTGGAGGAAAGGCTTTGAGTAAGTAACTGATAAACCTGTTTGGAGCTAAGCAAAATTTTGTTGTGTTTTAATTTCAATAAATGCTTATTTAGTACATACTGTGTGCAAGGCACTTAAGACATGAATCAAGAGTTGTAGGGTAATTGCTGCTTACCTAGGGTTGTCTTTCTCCCTGGAGGGGTAAATGGGAGCCCAGTCTTGTCTGGAGAATCCCATGGACAGAGGAGCCTGGCAGGCTGCAGTCCACTGGGTTACAAAGAGTAGGGTACAACTGAGCTACTAACACTAGGGTTGTCTTTCTGGAAAAGATGAAGACAGGTTGAATTCTAAACTGTTGGGAAGGCTTTGGGAGAAGCATGAGCTCGCCTGAGGCCATTGGTCGTGAAGAGCTGGGCAAGGCCGAGAGGAGGGCTCGCCCAGCTGGAAGAGGACGGCGTAAGTTAGAATGTCCAGCCTTCTCCACAGAGTACAGTGCCTCCCAACATTCCCTAAAGTGAACTCTTTCTTACGGGCCACTTTGCTTCCCTTCTAGTATTGGAAATAACAAATCATGCAATCATTCTCTCAGAGAGCTTGCTTTAGAGTTTTGTGTGTGTATGTGTGTTAAGTGGTTAATGTGAAAAGTGAAACCAGTTTAATTGGTTTCTAATTATTTTGTATGGGTTTTGTTTTCTATTTACTGACATTTGTAAGTGCTTTGAAAATGTGAGTCCTGATTCTCTTATCTTATCAAATTTTATTTTATATTACAGTACTTACCAAACAGTAGCCTTTATAAGACATTTTATTCTTTGTATAGTATTTTGAAAACCTAGCAGTATTTGTTTTCGCTGTGCTCTCGGTCACTGAGCAACGTTTTGCTTCCCTTCACTATACTGTACCTAAGAGTAGTCAGTTTTCCTCTTTTCCAAGCTAAGACTTACCTCCTCTTTATCCTTTGGGTACTTATTATTAATGTATATAGCAAAGCCATTCTTTTCGCTTTATTATACATAACAATACTTTAGCAGTACATGTTATCAACTAATAAATTATATTTCTGCTGAAAATTATTTAAGTTTCAAGTTGTGTGAAATAAATATCTATGTAAGAAAGTTAATTGGCAGTTAAATTTACTTTACTTGATTGTAATTGCAGGAGAAGAAAGACAGGATAAACAGATAGCTCTGAACCACTAGAAGAATTCAAAGAGGTAGGTGAGGCCCACAGCTTGAGGAGAAGTTAAATACAAGGACGAGAAGTTTCGGGGCTGGATTTGAGGGGAGCTTGTGGTTCAGAACCCAGCCGGGTCAGATACGCAGCGGTCAGAAAGAGGTTTCTGCTTGAGACTGAGTGGTGCTTGATTGCAGGTTATAGTAGTTTCTTCTCATCTTCATCAGTTTTGGCCTTATTACTTAAATCATCTTAATGCTTAGACTTGTTTTACAAGAAAAACTTTAAGGCATTAAGGGTGAGATTTCTTCATGTAATTCGATGAAAAGGTAGCCAACTTCAGGGTAGGCACAATGAGAATAAAATGGCTCATGGTTAAATTCAGTTACCAGAATTTGTTATTAGTGATTAAAAACATTTTCATTTTGGGGAGTGTTAAAACTGTATCTCTAATTTCTACTCGAAGGAACAGTCAAAAGACACAGGTTTTCAAGATGAGGACAGAGTATAGTACTTGCTTCTCACCTTCATCAATTTTGACCTTACTACTTTAATTATCTGACTTGTGAGAATATGAAAAATCTATACCACTTATTTTTTTTGTTCATTTTTTTATTATGGTAGAATTTACATAAAAATTTAAAACATTTTTTGGTGTACAGTTCAGTGGCATTGAGTATATTCACAGTGTTTTGAAGCCATTGCTGCTATCATTTCCAGAAGCTTTTCATCATTTTAAAATCTGCTTTTATAGAGCCGTATAGATATTTTGTATCGAAGTCTAAGGAAGAACCATATGACTATTATTACTGCTTAGTGCATGTTTGAGTAATTCAAGGAATTATATGAATTATGTATTTCTTTCATACTCTTAATATTGGCTCTGCTAACTTGTCTTAATCATTTCCAGTGGTCATAAAATGAGAATTTGTAACTTTTAAGAAGTCACAAAGCTTTATTACCTCAGAGTCTGTGACATGATCACTTAAAGGTTTCTGAAATCATAAATCTAAGTTTACAAATGCAGTTTTGTCCTTGAAAATTCTGGTGATCACAGTTCTAGAATTTATCATTCAGTTCAGTTTTGAAAGAAATAATTAAAACAGATTCTTGATTATCCTTTATGTTAGTGTTTAGAAACAGAGACGACATAAAGATAGATTTGAGGTCCTCAGAAGATATGAGAACATAGAGACAAAGACAAGTATATAGTGGTATTAAAAAATTAAAGTCAAGTGTGGGAAAAACTAAAATTGTACTTTAATAATGATGTATTTCGGCACCTAGAAAATGTTACATTTGAGATTGTCTAAATGATTGTGTCCAAAATTTTTTTTTTCATGTTTTAACCTCATGTAATAGAGAATATTGGGCAAAATTTTTGCTGTCCTTTTTTTCCAAAGGTATATCCCAAAACCCAAGTCCGAATGCTCCGCGGCCTTCGGCCTACGTACCAGAACCTCTGCTGCGTATTTGTCTCAATGCTGCCATCTAGTGATTATTGTGGGTTTCTCAACATGGAGCTTAAGGCAGCCTGTGTCACTCCTTGACACAGTACAGTCTAGAGGCCTCTGGCCACAAACCTCCCCCTGCTTTTGAGAAGTCGAATAGCAGTGGGTTGCGGTGGCAGAAATCTTATTTAGTTATTGAGACCATGTAATCACTTGGAAACAGTAGTTCAGTTCAGTTGCTCAGTCGTGTCCGACTCTTTGAGACCCCATGGACTGCAGCACGCCAGGCCTCCCTGTCCATCGCCAACTCCGGGAGCTTGATCAAAGTCATGTCCATCGAGTTGGTGATGCTATCCAACCATCTCATCCTCTGTCATCCCCTTCTCCTCCTGCCTTCAGTCTTTCCCAGCATCAGGGTCTTTTCCAATGAGTCAGTTCTTCGCATCAGGTGGCCAAAGTATTGGAGTTTCAGCTTCAGTATCAGTCCTTCCAATGAACATTCAGAACTGATTTCCTTTAGGATTGACTGGTTGGATCTCCTTGCAGTCCAAGGGACTCTCAAGAGTCTTCTCCAACACCACAGTTCAAAAGCATCAATTCTTTGGTGCTCAGCTTTCTTTATGGTCCAACTCTCACGTTCATACATGACTACTGGAAAAACCATAGCCTTGACTTTCCGGACCTTTGTCAGCAAAGTAATGTCTCTGCTTTTCAGTATTCTGTCTAGGTTGGTCATAGTTTTCTTCCAAGGAGCAAGCGTCTTTTAATTTCATGGCTGCTGTCACCATCTGCAGTGATTTTTGGAGCCCCCCAAAATGAAGTCTCTTACTGTTCCCACTGTTTCCCCATCTATTTGCCATGAAGTGATGGGATCGGATGCCATGATCTTCGTTTTCTGAATGTTAAGTTTTAAGCCAACTTTTTCACTCTTTCACTTTCATCAAGAGGCTCTTTAGTTCTTCTTCACTTTTTGCCATAAGGGTGGTATCATCTGCATATCTGAGGTTATTGATATTTCTCCTAGCAATCTTGATTCCAGCTTGTGCTTCATCCAACCCAGCATTTCGCACGATGTACTCTACATATAAATTAAATAATCAGAGTGTTTTTATATTATTGAGATTATTATTGAACTGAACATAGCTCTGTCAGGCTCATAACCAACTCATTGTTCTTTCTGCCGCTGCTGCTGCTAAGTCGCGTCAGTCGTGTCCAACTCTGTGCGACCCCATAGACGGCAGCCCACCAGGCTCCCCCGTCCCTGGGATTCTCCAGGCAAGAACACTGGAGTGGGTTGCCATTTCCTTCTCCAGTGCATGAAAGTGAAAAGTGAAAGTGAAGTCGCTCAGTCGTGTCCGATTCCTAGTGACCCCATGGACTGCAGCGCACCAGGCTCCTCTGTCCATGGGATTTTCCAGGCAAGAGTACTGGAGTGGGGTGCCATTGCCTTCTCCATTGTTCTTTCTAAGATACTGTTTTTCTTATTGTTTCCAGTTTTTCAGGGTAATTTAACTAATGCACTGAACAACACTTATTAAATGCATATTATATGCTAGACACTGTTCTTAGTACTAGGAATATAATCCTCAGCAAACAGAAATCATAGCTTTCATGTAGTTTACATTTCATTGGGGGAACAAATGGTAAGATACACATACAATACTTCAATTAGTGAGAAGAGTTTAAGAAGAAAAAATAAAGCAGGGAAGGGAGATACGACTTTTTGTGGTTGGCGAATTGTTTTGAGGTGTTAGATGGAGTGGTCAAAGAGAATCTTACTGAAGGCGACTTTTGAGTAGAGGTCTGAAGGATCTAGGGAAGTGCTCTCCAGACAGAAGGAAAGCAGGTGCAAAGGTCTTGGGACATCTGACTTGTAAAGAAAGAGCAAGCAGGAAGGAGTAGAATGTGAAAGTGAGAGAGAGCCGTAGCAGGTGAGGTTGGAGAGGCCCTGTGGGTGGGTGTGTGTGTGGGGTGGGGTGGGTACAGGTCACAGAGGGTCTTGAAACTGGATGTCTTTGGGCTGGATGAGAGGTGGGCGCCAAGCTACAGGCTCACTCTGGCTTCTGTGTTTAATGGTGTGGGGCATCATTTGCTGCAGTTTTTTTTCTCTTGTTTTATTAGCAGTAGGAGTAGATTTACTTTATAGAGATATAAGAATGATGAGATATAAGGACTATGTTTTGACAGTTCTGGGATCAGGGTTTATATGGCATATTGTGTGTCTATACATATTTTTACAGATTTGCTCTTGGATTATCAATTGTTCTTGTTTTATTTTTGTGATACAGGATAATTAAAATCAGCTGGTAGAGTATTACTTGGAAAATATTATGAATATCACTACTCCAGTACATTTCAGGCTCACCTCTTAAAATGAGCAAACAATGTAGTGTTAGCCTGTCTCAGTGATCTTCATACTCAATCATATTTCGGGAATGAGAATCATCTGGAGTTGTAATTTTTTTCACACTTCATGGTACAGTTAGATCAGATCAGATCAGATCATATCAGTAGCTCAGTCGTGTCTGACTCTTTGCGACCCCATGAATCGCTGCACACCAGGCTTCCCTGTCCATCACCAACTCCCGGAGTTCACTCAGACTCAGGTCCATCGAGTCAGTGATGCCATCCAGCCATCTCATCCTCTGTCGGCCCCTTCTCCTCCTGCCCCCAATCCCTCCCAGCATCAGAGTCTTTTCCAGTGAGTCAACTCTTCGCATGAGGTGGCCAAAGTACTGGAGTTTCAGCTTTAGCATCATTCCTTCCAAAGAAATCCCAGGGCTGCTCTCCTTCAGAATGGACTGGTTGGATCTCCTTGCAGTCCAAGGGACTCTCAAGAGTCTTTTCCAACACCATACTTCAAAAGCATCAATTCTTTGGCGCTCAGCCTTCTTCACAGTCCAACTCTCACATCCATACATGACCACAGGAAAAACCATAGCCTTGACTAGACGGACCTTTGTTGGCAAAGTAATGTCTCTGCTTTTGAATATGCTATCTAGGTTGGTCATAACTTTTCTTCCAAGGAGTAAACGTCTTTTAATTTCATGGCTGCGGTCACCATCTGTAGTGATTATGGAGCCCAGAAAAATAAAGTCTGACACTGTTTCCCCATCTATTTCCCATGAAATGATGGGACCGGATGCCATGATCTTTGTTTTCTGAATGTTGAGCTTTAAGCCAGCTTTTTCACTCTCCACTTTCACCTTCATCAAGAGGCTTCTTAGTTCCTCTTCACTTTCTGCCATAAGGGTGGTGTCATCTGCATATCTGAGGTTATTGATATTTCTCCCGGCAATCTTGATTCCAGTTTGTGTTTCTTCCAGTCCAGTGTTTCTCATGATGTACTCTGCATATAAGTTAAATAAACAGGGTGACAATATACAGCCTTGACGTACTCCTTTTCCTAATTAGAACTAGTCTGTTGTTCCATGTCCAGTTCTAACTGTTGCTTCCTGACCTGCATACAAATTTCTCAAGAGGCAGATCAGGTGGTCTGGTATTCCCATCTCTTTCAGAATTTTCCACAGTTTATTGTGATCCACACAGTCAAAGGCTTTGGCATAATCAATAAAGCAGAAATAGATGCTTTTCTGGAACTCTCTTGCTTTTTCCATGATCCAGCGGATGTTGGCAATTTGATCTCTGGTTCCTCTGCCTTTTCTAAAACCAGCTTGAACATCAGGAAGTTCACGGTTCACATATTGCTGAAGCCTGGCTTGGAGAATTTTGAGCATTACTTTACTAGCGTGTGAGATGAGTGCAATTGTGTGGTAGTTTGAGCATTCTTTGGCATTGCCTTTCTTTGGGATTGGAATGAAAACTGAACTTTTCCAGTCCCGTGGCCACTGCTGAGTTCCCCAAATTTGCTGGCATATTGAGTGCAGCACTTTGACAGCATCATCTTTCAGGATTTGGAATAGCTCAACTGGAATTCCATCACCTCCACTAGCTTTATTCGTCGTGATGCTTTCTAAGGCCCACTTGACTTCACATTCCAGGATGTCTGGCTCTAGGTCAGTGATCACACCATCGTGATTATCTGGGTTGTGAAGATCTTTTTTGTACAGTTCTTCTGTGTATTCTTGCCATCTCTTCTTAATATTGTCTGCTTCTGTTAGGTCCGTACCATTTCTGTCCTTTATCGAGCCCATCTTTGCATGAAATATTCCTTTGGTATCTCTGATTTTCTTGAAGAGATCCCTAGTTGTTTTCCTCTATTTCTTTGCATTGATTGCTGAAGAAGGCTTTCTTATCTCTTCTTGCTATTCTTTGGAACTCTGCATTCAGATGTTTATATCTTTCCTTTTCTCCTTTGCTTTTCACTTCTCTTCTTTTCACAGCTATTTGTAAAGCCTCCCCAGACAGCCATTTTGCTTTTTTGCATTTCTTTTCCATGGGGATGGTCTTGATCCCTGTCTCCTATACAATGTCACGAACCTCATTCCATAGTTCATCAGGCACTCTATCTATCAGATCTAGGCCCTTAAATCTATTTCTCACTTCCACTGTATAATCATAAGGGATTTGATTTAGGTCATACCTGAATGGTCTAGTGGTTTTCCCTACTTTCTTCAATTTAAGTCTGAATTTGGCAATAAGGAGTTCATGGTCTGAGCCACAGTCAGCTCCTGGTCTTGTTTTTGTTGACTGTATAGAGCTTCTCCATCTTTGGCTGCAAAGAATATAATCAGTCTGATTTCGGTGTTGACCATCTGGTGATGTCCATGTATAGAGTCTTCTCTTGTGTTGTTGGAAGAGGGTGTTTGTTATGACCAGTGCATTTTCTTGGCAAAACTCTATTAGTCTTTGCCCTGCTTCATTCCGTATTCCAAGGCCAAATTTGCCTGTTACTCCAGGTGTTTCTTGACTTCCTACTTTTGCATTCCAGTCCCCTATAATGAAAAGGACATCTTTTTTGGGTGTTAGTTCTAAAAGGTCTTGTAGGTCTTCATAGAACCGTTCAACTTCAGCTTCTTCAGCATTACTGGTTGGGGCATAGACTTAGATTACTGTGATATTGAATGGTTTGCCTTGGAAACCAACAGAGATCATTCTGTCGTTTTTGAGATTGCATCCAAGTACTGCATTTTGGACTCTTGTCGACCATGATGGCCACTCCATTTCTTCTGAGGGATTCCTGCCTGCAGTAGTAGATATAATGGTCATCTGAGTTAAATTCACCCATTCCAGTCCATTTCAGTTCGATGATTCCTAGAATGTCGACATTCACTCTTGCCATCTCTTGTTTGACCACTTCCAATTTGCCTTGATTCAGGGACCAGAGATTCCAGGTTCCTATGCAGTATTGCTCTTTACAGCATCAGACCTTGCTTCTATCACCATCACATCCACAGTTGGGTCTTCTTTTTGCTTTGGCTCCATCCCTTCATTCTTTCTGGAGTTATTTCTCCACTGATCTCCAGTAGCATATTGGGCACCTACTGACCTGGGGAGTTTCTCTTTCAGTATCCTATCATTTTGCCTTTTCATACCATGATACAGTTAGGGATGTGCCAAAACAAACCACACAGTTAGCTGATTAGTACTTCTATTTGATCCACACAGAAAACCTCATAGATTTATGTTGTAACCTAGATGATTTATTTAAACCACTTTTTTGCTTGTAGTTCATCAGCTGAAATGACTAATTCTCAAAGTACTATAACTCTTCCCCAAATTGTGCTTAAAAAGTGCCCTGAAATTTAATAAAATAAAAAAAAAAAGCCCTGGAATTATATCAGTTAAGTTACAATATCATGATCACTGTTGGTAATAGTATTCTTTACAGGTTCCGGTTTTTTTGGTAGCTAAAATATCTATTCTTTTTATGCTTGGTCTTGTGAGGTCAGAGAAGAGACACCCTCAGTGTAACGTGGTTAGGTCGAGGACACAGCGGCTGCGCTGCCCTGTGTTCCATGTGCTCTCTGCTGTAAAGCACCTGTTGACGTCTTCTGTCTTTTCCTGACTGACATGTAAGGGTTTTTCTGTGTAGTACTGGATATGAACATTTGTTAGTTAAATGTGCGTTATCTGCCTTTATGTGGCGTGCGTGCCTGCCTCTTCACTTCTTTGATGGTGTCTCTCTGGTCTTCCATGCTTCTCTGTTCCCTGCCCCTGGTCAGTTACCCGTCAGTCCTGCCAGATCTGCCTTTTATACTCCTCTTATGTCTCTTCTCCAGTCCTTTGTCAGTGCCTTAATGCAGGCCCTTGTTACTCACGGCCTGGATCACACGTAGATCATATTCCTTCCCGTCCATTTCCAGCCACTTACACAGTGACTTTTTAAAACTTCAAATCTTGCTCATATCATTCCTCTGTTAAAATCTTCTAGTGGTCCAGAGAGGCTGCAGCATAAAGCTCAAACCTCATGACCTTACTTCTGCCTTCTTAGAGGTTACTTCAAGCTTCTGCTCCTGTATAATGTCTTTCCCACGTTTTCCCCTGGTTCTTTTCAAAGGAAGGATGTGGCTGTCTTTACCACAGCACAGTTGTTAAAAGACAACTTCCAGCTGTTCATCTCTCATTTCATCTCTTGGCTGAGCAGTACTGTTAGTTTGCTTGTTTGGACGTTTTTATATTGATGTACCATTGAGCTCTCTGACTAGTCTATTTCTTTTCCAGGCTTTTTCCTCTGCCAGTCCCTTACATATTGGTGTTCTTGGCTCTCCTTTCCACCTGTTCTCCATGGGAAAACCCATCAACTGACGGCGTTACGGGTTCTGGATTCCAGATTCAACTGATTTGGATCCACAGTTGGTTGAATTCAAGGATGTGGAACCTAGGGATATGGAGGGCTGACTATGACTTCTAGATTTTAATTTCCAAATCAACCTTTCTCTTGAGCTCCAGATCCATGGACATTGCTCCTTGGATGTTTCATAGGCATTTTAAGCTCTATTAAGACCCAAACTAAGCTCATTCCACCCACCTCTCTCAAATCTGATTCTCGATGATTCTGTGTTTTCTTTTAACATCCCCTTCAGGTATGCCTGCGCCTGTCAAATAACTCCAGGAAGCCTTTGCGGGTCCCACTTGCACCTCATTGATCACCTGGTCGTTTGTCTCCCACTCTTGTCCGTCTGCCACGATACCTGTAGACATTTTATCTGCTCTCCCCGGTAGACCGAAAGCACCTGGGGAGCTTTGTGTCACCGTCCTGCACCCTGCTTAGCGTAGTTGAGAGGTGCCTGAGAGTACCTCCCGATGAAACACACCTGAAACCAGACTCATTGGCTCTTTCCTTTCCTCCTTACTCTTCTTGGGGATGGCTTTCACCAGACTCATCGGCCCTTCCCTTTCCCCTGACTCCTCTCGAGGATGGCTTTCATAGCTGATGATGTCACCACCTTTTCCGTTAAGTTGCTGTTGTTGTTCACTTGTTGGGTCGTGTCGTGTTTAATTCATTTCCTTTTCTGTTACTTCCACTGCTGGTTGCTTTCTGAGCCCGTAGCTAGTTTTGCATTTCCATTCCCTTTCCCCCAGTCTGCCTTTTTTATTGCTACGGGGTTTTTTTTCTCAAGTACAGGTGATCGTCTGTTGGTTCAGTAACTATTGTTCTTCTTTTCTGCAGGGTGAAGTCCAACTTCTTTATAAGACATTCAGTGGCAATCTTAAAGAACTGATCTAGTCTCCCTCTCTTGTCCCCCCACGCCCCCACCCCTGCTTATCACAGAAACTCTATCTTTAAAGTACTAGCCTTGGCAGACTGTACACCACAGTTCACCCTGTTTGTACTACCTGTATTGCCCTTCTCTCCATCCACTGCTGTGGAGGAACCTAGAGACCTAGGTTTAAACCTGCTTTTAACAGTTACTATCTGTTGTCCTTGGAGAAGCTTCTTAGATTACCATAACACCCATGTATTAAGTACTGGCACTTAATATGTGTTGTCTTGCTCATTCAACCCGTGACTTCCAGACCACTACTGGAATTTATTTTTCCCATTTGCACAGAGCTCTGTCTCGTTGCACTAATGACTTCTGCTTTTCATTATGATTGTTATTATTTTTCTCTTATATTACATGCCTTGTAAAGGCTAATACTATGATTTCTTGTACTTAATTTAGTTGAATTTTTCATTCTTAGGTAGTCGATTTGCTTTGCTTAACCCCTATTGTGTCATTTAGTTTCTAAGTGACCACCTGACTGGGGTATGAGTTTTTAGACCAAAGTTGCCGGTGTCAGGACCATTTGTAAAGATGTAGCCAAAGCAGGCTTGGTAAAAAACCATCTACTTTGTGAGTTGGAAATTTCGGAGGGCTATACATTTGTCCCACAGTTATATGCAACTCTTAAAGGAATTTAAATTGTACTTCTACTGTCTTTATATCAACACTAAAGAAAAGCCCCAATACCGAGTGAATTGTGTTTTTCTTTGCAGCCGGTTGCTGAACCCATCCCCATCTGTAGTTTTTGTCTTGGCACAAAAGAGCAAAACCGAGAAAAGAAGCCAGAGGAACTCATCTCCTGTGCGGACTGCGGCAACAGCGGTAGGTGACCCTCTGTGTGCGGCTCCCAGGGTTTGTCCAGCACGAGTATGTTTAACTGGGAATTGCACGCTTGGTCCTTAAGAGAGCAACATTTACATTTGATTCTGGTTTTAGGGACCTGACATGAGCTTCTAGGTGAGGGAGGAGTTTAAATGTGTAATTGAAATGTTTGATTCAGTTAACTTAAATCAGGTCTTAGTAGCTGTTTTTTCAATAAGAAGTTTTCCATAGACTTCTTTTTATTTCTGTTAGTCTTTATATTTCACTGTCAAGCATCTGTTCAAATCATAGCAGTCAGTTGGAAGTTATTGCTGGTTTCTTTAATAATCACTACTCACCCTTGATTTATGCCTCAGCCTTCGTGAATAGAACCAGGACAATAACAGACTTGGTTGTTTTTTTTTTTTTGACATAAACTTACATATGTCACATTGAGAAACAGAGTGTTGACTGCAGTTTAGTGAGCTGTGTGAAATTTGGGGCTCTAAAAAAGATTTTTCAAAGAGTCTCCTAAATTGTTAATTTCAGAGATATTCTTTGTCTACATTGTAAGAACTAATGAAGCTTTGTAGTAGTTTTGATCATTGGCTTAATATTCAGTGTTTTATACCAGTAACAAGCAGGATTTAGTCCAGAAAGCAGAAAACACTACGTGCTTCAAGAGGAGAGGAACTCGATACCAGAATAAGGGTTCTGTAAGATTGTTGGATGGGCCTTGAGGCCTGATTCCTGGGACAGAGGTGGCCCGCGGAGGGAAGGAGCCAGGTGGAATGGCAGCGCCTTTCGCACTTCCCTTAGCAGTCAGGGGGCCGCTGCAGCAGGGTCCTGTTTGGTGCGGGAGGACTCACGGCCGTGAGCTGGTGGTGGTGCCGGGAGGGCTGCTTGGCTGTCACAGTAACCAAGGAAGAAAGCATGCACACGGTCAAGGACGTGAAATTTGGGTATTTTCCAAATTGAGAGCTAAAGTACCCCAAATTTCAAACAGTAAGAATTGTTTGAGAAAAATAATTGTGTTAAACATTTGGCAAAGGGCCAAAAGCTGTGAAGTACCAAGAGTGCATTTACATTTTTAAAGTCCAAGGGGCAAAGGTGGTGAATAGGCCATTTATGTGAGAGAAATTAAGAGTTGAGCACATTAAAAATGTTTTCCCCAAATAATAATAGGAAGACCCACCAAAGCAGCAGTGAAGTGTTATTTTATAGCTTTATAAAACTTGAAAGATACGAGAGCCCAAATTGGAGCTAATAACATTGTGGGAAAAGGCTTGTACCCTGCTGATGTCACTGGATATTGCATCGTAGGGCTTGGAGCATGTTTTGGCAGGGCAGATCTACCTCTCAAGCTATAGAAATGTTTATTTCATTTCACTTGCCAATTCCTCTTTTAGGAATTTATTCTAAGGAATTAACTTAAAAGAAGGAAAGAATCTGTAATCATGAAATAATTCATTTTAGTGTTCTAATAACTGTTATGGGTTAATTGTGTAAATATTTACAACAGGCAGATGATCAGGTAGGTTCTAGTGTGTCAACTCTGGAGTATAATCAGTTTAAGGAATGTAAATATAAAGTTTGCTTGAATAAAATAATGAAAAGCAGAACAAAGCTGTATATATCCTATAATTAAAACCATGCAAGGGCTTTAGTTAGTTTAGAAAGGAAAAGTAGAACATGAAAATAGCTCTTCTGGGATGATGAGATTACAGGTGAGATTTTTTTACACTTCTGCCATTTTCCTTGGATGTTAGTGATGTTTTGATGATAAATTTCTTATCTCTTAAAAAAGAAAATTTGATAGAAAAGAGAAAGATAATTTAACCAACCCTTTCTCTCACTGAAGTAAAGTAAAGATAACCAATTTTTAGAGGAAATGGATAAATCTTTACGAGCAAATAGGCTATCCTGTTTTTGAGAATCAAACTGATTGTAACTCTTGAGAGAGGAAATATTTTTTTTTTCCTGTTACTGTTAATTCTGATCACAGTAGAAATATTGCTTAGGTCTTTGTTTTATCTTGAGTGCCTTAAATCATGAGCACATAACTCACTTTTAATTGATGGGATTTAAAAAATTTATTTATTAGTTATAAACCTAACACATTATTGTTTAAAAAATGAGAGCACAGAAGGGTATAAAGTAAAATGTAAAATCCTTTTCCTGAAAAATATTTATAGCTCTGTATCCTAGGATGTTACAGTTGTAAACAGTTTTTGTGTTTATTCTTCCAGAAATGGCCCAGGCCTATTATGTATTCATATACATAGGACCATGTGTACACACACAGTACTTTAATTAATGCAGCCTTAATACAAGTTTGGAATTTTTCAAGTTTTTTTTATAATCATATTAGGAGAGGGGTGATGTATGTAGCATGCATAAAACTGAATTGGAGTGCCAAGTCCTGATAAGACGAGTGTGGCAAGCTTCCAGGAGGTTCTTGTTTTCCTTGATGTTTTGATTTAAGATAATTTGCCTTTTTTCTACAGCATTCCTTTTATACAGTTGCAGAATGATTCTTGATTGTTTCATTTGCCATTTTCACCTTTTATTAGGTCACCCATCCTGTTTGAAGTTTTCCCCTGAACTCACGGTCAGAGTGAAGGCCTTACGGTGGCAGTGCATCGAGTGTAAAACGTGCAGCTCCTGTCGAGACCAAGGCAAAAATGCAGTGAGTAGTTTTGCCTTCCATTGTGAGTATTTCATTTAGAAGTAGAGTGTACAACTGGCATTCTCTTCTGTGCGTGTTTAATTATTTTCAGTCTCTTGGTTCAGCAGAATTTAGAACAATGGCCTCTTAAAGTTCACATCATTAGTTTAGAATACTTGCTCAGTGATGATTGAGCGAGTATTGGATAATTCTTGAATAATTTCTAGGCAGTTTTCTACCCCACTCCCCAGTTTTTTTGGCCAAACTGCAGTTTATGGGATCTTAGTTCCCTGACAAGGATCGAACCTGGGTCCCCCAGCCGTAGAAGCGCAGAGTCCTCGCCCCTGGACTGCCAGGGAATTCCCAGATTTCTTGGTAGTTACTAAAGCACTTTAATTGTATGTTTGCAGAGAGACTAACTACTTTAAAGAAATACTTGTGAAATTTGAGTCTTATGGAGGTATTCATTTAGGAATGATCAGTTATATTAATTGCAGTCATCTTCTTCTCTCTTTTATTAAAACAGACTAAAAACGTTATCTTTTATCTGGCTATTGGATGTACATTTTTTTAGAAGTAATGAAGCTTTAGTTCCTTATTAAAGATGGATGAAGCAAAACTTTTTGCTAACTCAGGCTATGTGTTTACTCAACTACTGCAGATTAAGGGAACTTTTATTATTAGGTCACTCATCTCCTTTGTGGAAAGGAGCCTCCTAGGTTTCATGAAGTCATGACCCTACCATGTTTCTGTTTCATGTGGTTGAGCATAGCTGTTCTTTCTCTGCTTTAGGATAACATGCTCTTTTGTGATTCCTGTGACCGGGGTTTTCACATGGAATGTTGTGATCCGCCACTCACTCGGATGCCAAAAGGTAAGAGATACTTTCCGAAATCAAACTGGTGATAAGGGGCAGGTTAGTGAAAGCACCTTGTAATCTACTTGGTTCAAGTGAAAGAATAGCTCGCGTCTTTCTCCTTTGTCTCGAGTGGAGAGCTGTCACCTCGGATGGGGACAGGCTCCTGACGTTCCTACATGGTGTGGCTTTAGTACTAGTTTCCTCGGTTTTCAGTGTTTAAGCGTCCACGAGGGTGAAGGTGTCCACTTACCAATTGTTGCCAGCCCTGTAGCTAGAGGGCAAAGTACTTGACTTATATAATACTTTAAAATATTTATTTCTTGAAGAAGTGAAATTCTGTTAGGTCATGTTGATTATATCACAACTCATCACCTTTGAGGGGCTTAAAGCTGTTAGAGCCTCTGGTTTATCGAAAACCTCACAAAGTTTTATAATATTTTGCAAGCAAACAAGTGCCCAAATGAGAAGAATGCAGCTTAAAACTGTTATTTTATTCTTTTGACACTTGTTCCCTGAAAGGCATTTACTTGAGACATAGTTGCCTGTTGTTTGGACTTCCATATTATCATATGCTTATACTTTCTTCAAAAAAAAGCAGTCTTCTCTGCTTTGTCTTATCATAAAGTCCATTTTCAACTCTGGTTTTTGTGATTTATAGATTTTTTAAGTAAAATGCTTCTGAGATACTTTATGTCTCTTTAACGAAGTGTTTCCTGCTGATGGAAAGGGACTCAGCCCTAGCTGTAGCCAACTTATTCCACTTCAGGATTTTACTTGAGCCCTCTGTGCCACTGTGGATGTTACCTTTTGAAGAGTCGCGTTTGTATATGCTGGAAGAACAGGTGTCCCTCTTCCTACCTCTTCCGTTTACTTGATTTTTCTTTCTTTATAGGCATGTGGATATGTCAGATATGTCGACCTAGGAAAAAAGGAAGAAAACTTCTACAGAAGAAGGCAGCACAGATAAAACGGCGCTACGCTAACCCAATAGGACGCCCAAAAAACAGGTTAAAGAAACAAAACACGGTGTAAGTTGTACTTGTGGCCAGGTGAGGGGGAAGAGACAGGGCCTTCTCCGTAGCGCAGGCTTCACTTGTTGGCATTTGGAAAAGCAGATTGACTTTTATGTAATGATAATAATGGCTTATGCTTACTGAGCCCTTAACAGAGGGCCAAGGCACCCCCTGTTCTAAGTACTTTACATGTATTAAATCATTTAATTCTTCCCACAGCCCAGGGAAGTAGGAACTGTTGGTACTCTGATTTTTCAAAGGAGGAAGCTATATAGCATAGAGCAGTAACTTGCATAGTTTATAGTAAGTGTTGAACTGAGATTAAAACCCCAGTAGGCTGGCACCAAAGTCTGGCTCTTAGCTGTTACCTTTAATTTTCTCTTTTACCTGAAAAACAAGGAAGAAAAAATTACATTTTTGAAGCATTTCAAAGATTCCTCTCTTAATGTTACCTCAGTAGTTTGTGTTATATGTACAAATTGCTGGATAGCTTCTCTTATTGGTCATAGCTAAGTCCCATTTCTATGTCCTAAAGTAAAATAATGTGAATTTTTCACCTATTAGCAGAAATCAGGAATATAATTAACTCTTATGGACTAGAAAACTGGGCTAGGTCTGGAGGAGGTGGGGCAAGATTCAGTAGCTAATTTTGTCTTTTTTTTTTGAAGTATCTCTCCAGTAATTCACCTTCGATGATATGTAAACTACCTTTAAGCCTGTCAACCTCTCCTAAAATTTACCCACCTTTTCTACACTTAAGACTATCCTGAAGGTGATATAACTGAAGTGAATGGGCATTAGCAGTTTGAAATACATAGAACCAGTACTGTAATTCATGCTTTTAAATCTTACATCAAGCTTTAATTTTCCTATAAAAAGATCTTTTGATTCCTGGCTTGCAGAGAGTAACCCATCCTTATGTTGAGAGGTAAGAGTCTAACTCTGAGTTGGTGCAGAGATCCTAGGAAGAGCCTTCATACCAGGAAGGGTCTTAGGTTTTCTGTGGTACAACTCTCATTGTGTAGATAGACACTGTTGTTTAGAGAGAATGTGATTTGTCCAAGATGTGCAGCTAGTAAGTAGCTAAGTTATGACTCACATATGCCGTCTGACTCCTGGCCTAGGATTCTTTTCATTATAAAATGCATAGGCTTCCCAGAAGTGGATGTTTCTAATAATATTACTTCTTTTTTTTTTTTAATATAATATTACTTCTTAATCATATAATATTTATTACAGTTTATGGAATATTCTTAACAATATGGAATTAAAAAATACAGTTGTAGATATTTACTATATGTTATGTATTAAACAGAAACCTTATAAAGATTTCTTTTTAATCGCTCCCCCTTTCCCTGTTTGATTCCTTAGGTCAAAAGGTCCCTTCAGCAAAGTTCGAACAGGCCCTGGAAGGGGTCGGAAACGTAAAATCACTCTCTCCAGCCAGTCAGCATCGTCATCAGAAGAAGGATACTTAGAGCAAATAGATGGCTTGGACTTCTGCAGAGATGGCAGTGTCCCCTTGAAGTTCAATAAGAAAACCAAAGGGCTCATCGATGGCCTTACCAAATTCTTTACCCCTTCTCCCGATGGGCGGAAGCCTCGGGGGGAAGTGGTAGACTATTCTGAGCAATACAGAGCTAGGAAAAAGGGCAGCAGAAAGCCAAGCACTTCAGATTGGCCCACAGGTAAAGGCTGCTCTCCTGGAGACAAAAGTATGCCAGAGGCTGTTATTTGGAATAGCACTACTTATCTGGAGTAGATTTATATTTGACTTATTAAAAATCGGTCTTGGAATATGAGAATATGCTCAAGGTCGTGGATTTAGGTGGGACTCAGGTGATAACAAGGCAGGAATTTAGAACCTAGAGATGAAGCTGGAGAATGGACAAGTAGGAGTTTTAGAGAAAAGAAGATGCTTTTTTTGGTGGAAGCACAAAGAATCTGCCTACAGAAATGTGGGTTATAACCTTGACTCAGGGATAACTTTATATTTCATAAATTACAAAATAAATCATGTGATGAACTTCATAATGCTTGTTTTTATTCCTGGAAGGAAACTGCAAAGAGTATGGGTAAATAGACTGCTGTTAATCTGAGCATAAGTGAAAGACCAAATTATTTGGAAATACGATGAGGTCATTATTTTTTTACTTCAGATCTTGGCAGATACAGTTGTAATTTTTCATGGATTATACTTAGAGAGCCACAGCTTCAGACCGTTTGCCTACGTTTCAGGCTGAGTTCTCTCATTTTCAAATTGGATTAGATCTGTGAAGAAGAGTTAAAAGTATAGCAGATAATTCAGGTCAGAGGAGACAGTGTTGATGAGCTGGTCTCATCGCTGTGGAGCTGACAGCACCCGATTGTGTGAAGGAAGTAGGAAGGGCTCTGGGCAAAGTCAAAGAGTGAGAGTGGACTCTCAGGTCATGGGCTGTTACGTGCCGGGGTGGTGCCTCATCGGCTGCAGGGGGCCGTCTGAACGCTGATTCCTTCCCCCTGACTGTCCCACCGGGAATTGTACTCCCCACTCCATATCATTCCTGCTTCTATAAAGGATGGACCAGGCCACTGCCGGAGGGAAAGGTCCTCGTCCTTGTCCGCCCCGCCCCCCTTTTATGCCGTATTGACTGACTTTTCACCTGAGTGGCAATCAGCTAATTACAGTTTAGGCTTTCACTTTTCATGTCTTTATCATCCATGTAGACTGAAGATAAGGCCCACTCTGAGTACATTTATCTGAGAAAACATGCAGGCCGTTCAGGTTGGACTTAGGAAAGAATCTCATAAAGCAGAGGGTGATAAAAGGCATTTCTGAATTAACCATTTCACTAGAGGTAGATTATTAGAAGAATCTACTGGAAAGTGTTAGAAATTTTCTATCAGAGCAAATGTATCAAGTGTGTGGAGAACCACCGCAGGGTTTCAGCATGGCTTTGGCTTTAACGGGCTCTGCCATTTTGTCCCTGACCTGTAGTTCCGGAGGCAGCCTGCACCGTCTGGTAGAGCGCGGGGAGGGCTGTACCCGATCTGGGCCTGCCTCCGGCTGTGGCATGCGCTAGGGGGCAGTGAAGGCTCAGAGTAGCTTCAGATCAGACGTGTGTTTCAGATTAGGAATATGGTGGAGAGTGAGCCCCTGTCCTGTTCCTTCTTCCATGAAATGAGTGACTGTGCATACAGTTGATTTTTTAAAAGAACTGTCCCTAACGGGTCTCTTCAGCCACACACGTTCAGAGAAGCAGCAGGACCACACTGATGTCATTTTCAAGTGCAAAGGCTAATGCTCTTCTCCCCCAGTGCTCCTCTCGCTCATTTCTGTACCCATTTGAGGAAGGTGCGTCATTTAGTGAATGCTTATTTTAATTTCTCGTACTTTCCCAGAGGGTTACTGCCTGCGATCCTCAGGCTTTGGCGTTTGTGCTTTAAACGGGCACCCAGAATGGGAGGGGAGTTGGGGAGTTGGCACTGGGCATCAGTTAACCACTTGAAATTGACTGTTTTGTTGAGATAAGAATGGGTTGGCCTTATGAAGACTGTGGAATCATTGACAATTTTAAGAGGAGCAAACTTTTCTTGTGTTGCTCTAAAGTGATGAAAATTATGTCTTGCTATAACATAAACTTCTTCCATGCTACCAAAGAATGAAAAAGCAGCATTTGTGTGTTGACATGTGTTAAAAGTTTTATATTCTTGTTATTTCAGAACAGACTGCATATTCCTTAGACCTTTTTCCTGTTGTACTTTATATATATATATGTATGTATATGCTGAAATACAAACTTGTTTAATGAAGTTTAAACTTAGTTATGTAATATTTTTAAAAAGCTTTTAAGTCAATTCAGGGTTTTCATTATAAGGCAGATATAATATGTACATATCCTTTATTGACTAGTATCTTTCTGGAAGTCAGCTTAGTGTTGTCCTTTTCTCTTTTATATAAATAATATTAAGACTTTTGAAATTTGTTCTAGTTTGTGTGTTGAACTCATGGTAGCATGAATAACATGTAAGCCCTTTCTTAACATGCAGACAATCAGGATGGCTGGGATGGCAAACAGGAAAGTGAGGACCGGCTTTTTGGGAGCCAGGAAATCATGACTGAGAAGGATATGGAATTGTTTCGTGACATCCAAGAACAAGCCTTGCAGGTAAAGTTGAATATTCACCTTGGACAATCAGTTTGTTCGGGGGTAAGAAGCAGAGGATTAATTATATTGTGGGTAAAGCAGTAGTAGTTTATTCATCCATCTGGTCTGGTGTGGTTTGTGCATGTACATTGTCTGCTGGTTATGGTGTTCTTTCCAAACCCATGGTAATTGGTTTGGTTTTGCAGATAAACACATTGCTTTAACTACCAGTATCAAATGAGCTTGGTTTATTTTCTGTCTTATATGAAGAAGAGTTTAGGATTTGACTGGCACACAACCAAAAACCAAACCTCTCTCAGGAGATGAAACACATATTCGTTAACTCAGGAAATATTTATTAAATGCTTGTGCCTTAATGCTTTGTTGACACATAGCAAGATATAAACGTGCAGGCACAGAGCCTGCTTATGTGCCAGCTGCTGGAGATGCCAGAGTAAATGACAGGATTCCTTCTCCAGCCAGGAGAGACTTGTAAATAGATAATTTCCTTAATGTGGAAGTTTAATTATAGAATACATGAAGTGTGGGGAGTCAGAGAGGATTCATTGAGGGGAAATACCACTTGAGCTGGTCTTAGAAATGTAAAGGATTTGATCAGGATGACAAGGAATGTGGTCTCATTAATTAGAAAACACGGAAGTGCAAAGATTTGGAAGTATTCTTTGAAACGCAGAGAACAAGAGTGTAGATAATGGCAGGAGAAAAGATAGGAAAAGTGTGGTGTGGATCCTGAAGACTCTTAGATTTTGTTTCTCTTTTGTCTTGCTCCTTTGCCACCAACTCACTGTGTAAGCCAAGTTGAGTTCTATCTCTTATCTTGAAATTAAGAATTTATAAGGCCACTGCTGGGGATTCCTGTTGTGTCGGTGAAACTCTTTGGATTCAGAGACCCACTAGTGAACAGATTGTTTGTTTGTTTTTTTTAATTGGAGGATAATCGCTTTACAGCGTTGTGTCACTTTCTGCCATACAACACAGTGAATCAGCCGTGTGTGTGCATGTGCCCCCTCCCTTCTCAGCCTCCCTCCCACCCCAACCCCCCCCACGCCCGAGGTCATCGCGGAGCGTGAGCCTCCCTCCCACCCCATCCCTGCCTGAGGCCATCGCCGAGCTGGCCTCCCTGTGTTGTCCTGCAGCTGTGTCTCGGCAGCTGTTCATTTTGCACATGGTAGTGTGTATGTCGGTGCTCCTCTGTCCGTCTGTCCTGCCCTCTCTTTCCCCCACTGTGTCCGCAAGTCTGCTCTCTACGTCTGTGCCTCTATTCCTATGCATTTTTTAAAAACAAAAACAGCAGTATGAATATTCAGGAAACATTTACTCAACATTTCACCATCTTAGGACTTAACCAGGTTTGGCTTTGAGTCGGGCGATCTGGGTTCAAGCCTTGGTCTTTTACTGCCTTATACTTCAGACAACTTGCTTATCCTCTAAAGGCATGTTCTTTTCCTGACAATAAGTAAAAAAAAAAGTATTAGAGGTACTCTAGTAGGAGTTTACATGGTGTTTAGTGGGAATTCAAAGGAGAGAGTAGTTTCTTCACTTTTTTTTTGATTTTTTCTTTTTAATTTATTTTTTTATTGAAGGGTAATTGCTTTACAGAATTTTGTTGTTTTCTGTCAAACCTCAACATGAATCAGCTGTACGTGTACCTATATCCCCTCCCTTTTGAACCTCCCTCCCATCTCCCACCCCGTCCCACCCCTCTAGGTTGATACAGAGCCTCTGTTTGAGTTTCCTGAGTCACACAGAAAATTCCCATTGGCTATTTAACATATGGTAATGTAAGTTTCCATGTTACTCTCTCCATACATCTCACCCTGTCCTCCCCTGTCCCCATGTCCATAAGACTATTCTCCATGTTTGTTTCTCCATTGCTGCCCTGTAAATAGATTCTTCAGTACTGTTATTCTAGATTCTGTATATATGTATTAGAATACAATATTTGTCTTTCTCTTTCTGACTCACTTCACTCTGTATAATAGGTTCTAGGTTCATCCACCTCATCAGAACTGTGACTCATATGTGTTCCTTTTTTATGACTGAGTAATACTCCATTGTGTATATGTACCACAACTTCTTTATCCATTCATCTGTCGATGGACATCTAGGTTGCTTCCATGTTCTAGCTATTGTAAATAGTGCTTCAGTGAAAAATGAACATGTGTCTTTTTCAATTTTGGTTTCCTCAGGGCATATGCCTAGGAGTGGGATTGCTGGGCCATATGCTGCTTCTGTTCCTAGTTTTTTAGGGAATCTGCATACCATCTTCCATAGTGACTGTATCAATTTACATTCCCACCAACAGTGCAAGAGCGTTCCCTTTTCTCCACACTCTCTCCAGCATTTATTGTTGGTAGACATTTTGATGATGGCCATTCTGACTGGTATGAGGTGATATCTCATTGTAGTTTTGATTTGCATTTCTCTAATAATGAGCGATGTTGAGCATCTTTTCATATGTTTGTTAGCCGTCTGTATGTCTTCTTTGGAGGAATGTCTGTTTAGGTCTTTCCCCCACTTTTTGATTGGGTTATTTATTTTTCTGGCATTGAGTTGTATGAGCTGCTTATATATTTTGGAAACTAATCCTTTGTCAGTTGTTTCATTTGCTATTATTATCTCCCATTCTGAGGGTTGTCTTTTCACCTTGCTTATAGTTTCCTTTGCTCTGCAAAGCCTGTAAGTTTCATCAGGTCCCACTTGCCCACACTGTTTACTTTTGTTTTTATTTCTGTTACTCTAGGTGGTGGGTCATAGAGGATCTTGCTTTATGTCATTGAGTGTTCTGCCTATGTTTTCCTCTAAGAGTTTTACAGTTTCTGGTCTTAGAGTTAAGTCTTTAATCCTTTTTGAGTTGATCTTTGTGTAGGTGTTAGGAAGTGTTCTAATTTCATTCTTTTACATGTAGCTGTCCAGTTTTCCCAGCACCATTTATTGAAGAGGCTGTCTTTGCCCCATTGTGTATTCCTGCCTCCTTTGTCCAGAGAAGGCAATGGCACCCCACTCCAGTACTCTTGCCTGGAGAATCCCATGGATGGAGGAGACTGGAAGGCTGCAGTCCATGGGGTCGCTGAAGGTCGGACACGACTGATGACTTCACTTTCACTTTTCACTTTCACGCATTGGAGAAGGAAATGGCAACCCACTCCAGTGTTCTTGCCTGGAGAGTCCCAGGGACGGGGGAGCCTGTTGGGCTGCCGTCTGTGGGGTCGCACAGAGTCGGACACGACTGAAGTGACTTAGCAGCAGCCTCCTTTGTCAAAAATAAGGTACCCATAGGTACATGGGTTTATTTCTGGGCTTTCTATCTTGTTCCATTGGTCTGTATTTCTGTTTTTGTGCCAGTATCATACTGTCTTGATGACTGTAGCTTTGTAGTATAATCTGAAGTCAGGAAGATTGACTCCACCAGCTTCATTCTTCTTTCTCAAGACTTCTTTGGCTGTTCGGGGTCTTGTGTGTTTCCATATGAATTGTGAAATTTTTTGTTCTAGTTCTGTGAAAAATGCCATTGGAAGTCAGGAAGATTGACTCCACCAGCTTCATTCTTCTTTCTCAAGACTTCTTTGGCTGTTCGGGGTCTTGTGTGTTTCCATATGAATTGTGAAATTTTTTGTTCTAGTTCTGTGAAAAATGCCATTGGTAATTTGATAGGGATTGCATTGAATCTGTAGATTGCATTTGGTAGTATAGTCATTTTCACAGTATTGATTCTTCCTATCCAGGAACATGGACTATCTCTCCATCTGTTTATGTCATCTTTGATTTCTTTCATTAATGTCTTATAATTTTCTGTGTACAGTTCTTTTGTCTCCTTAGGTAAGTTTCAGTTCAGTTCAGTTTAGTCGCTCAGTCATGTCTGACTCTTTGTGACCCCATGAATTGCAGCACTCCAGGCCTCCCTGTCCATCACCAACTCCTGGAGTTTACCCAAACTCATGTCCATCGAGTCAGTGATGCCATCCAGCCATCTCGTCCTCTGTTGTCCCCTTGTCCTCCTGCCCCCAATCCCTCCCAGCATCAGGGTCTTTTCCAATGAGTCAACTCTTCGCATGAGGTAAGTTTACTCCTAGATATTTAATTCTTTTTGTTGCAATGGTGAATGGGATTGATTCCTTAATTTCTCTTTCTGATTTTTCATTGTTAATGTATAGAAATGCAATTGATTTCTGTGTATTGATTTTGTATCCTGCAACTTTGCTAAATTCACTGATTAGCTCTAGCAATTTTCTGATACTGTCTTTAGGATTTTCTGTGTACAATAACATGTCGTCTGCAGACAGTGAGAGCTTTACTTCTTTTCCAATCTGGATTCCTTTTATTTCTTTTTCTTCTCTGATTGCTGTAACTAAGACTTCCAGAGCTATGTTAAATAATAGTGGTAAAAGTGGACACTGTTGTCTTGTTCTTGATTTTATGGGGAATGCTTTCCATTTTTCACCATTGAGAATAATGTTTGCTTTAGGCTTATCATATATGGCCTTTACTATGTTGAGGTTCTTTCTGTGCCCATTTTTTAAAGAGTTTTAATCATAAATGGGTGTTGAATTTTGTCAAAGCTTTTTCTGCATCTATTGAGATTGTCATATGGTTTTATCATATGGTTTTTATCTGTAAGTTTGTTAATATGGTGTATCACATTGATTGATTTGTGTATATTGAAGAATCTTTGCATTCCTGGAATAAACCCAACTCGATCATGGTGTATGAGCTTTCTGATGTGTTGCTGAATTCTGTTTGTTAAAATTTTGTTGAGGATTTTTGCATCTATGTTCATCAATGATATTGGCCTGTAGTTTTCTTTTTCTGTGTTGTCTTTGTCTGGTTTTGGAATCAGGGTGATGGTGGCCTCGTAGAATGAGTTTGGAAGTGTTCCTTTCTCGGCAATTTTTTGAAAGAGTTTTAAACGGATAGGCATTAGCTCTTCTCTAAATGTTTGATAGAATGCTCCTGTGAAGCCATCTGGTCCCGGGCTTTTGATTTTTGGGAGATTTTTGATCACAGCTTCAGTTTCAGTGCTTGTAATTGGGTTATTCATAATTTCTATTTCTATTCCTGATTCAGTCTTGGAAGATGGAACTTTTCTAAGAGTCTGTCCATTTCTTCTAGGTTATCCATTTTATTGCCATATAGTTGTTCATAATAGTCTCTCTAATCCTTTGTATTTCTGCTTTGTCTGTTGTAACCTCTCCTTTTTCATTTCTAATTTTGTTGATTTGGTTCTTCTCTCTTTTTTTCTTGATGAGTCTGGCTAAAGGTTTGTCAATTTTGTTTATCTTCTCAAAGAACTTTTAGTTTTATTAATCTTTACTCTTGTTATGGGGAAGGCGATGGCACCCCACTCCAGTACTCTTGCCTGGAAAATCCCATGGACGGAGGAGCCTGGTAGGCTGCAGTCCATGGGGTCACTAAGAGTCAGACACGGCTGAGCGACTTCACTTTGACTTTTCACTTTCATGCATTGGAGAAGGAAATGGCAACCCACTCCAGTGTTCTTGCCTGGAGAATCCCAGGGATGGGGGAGCCTAGTGGGCTGCCGTCTATGGGGTCGCACAGAGTCGGACATGACTGACGCAACTTAGCAGTAGCACTCTTGTTTATTTCATTTCTTTTCCATTTATTTCTGCTCTGATCTTTATGATTTCTTTCCTTCTACTATTTTTTGTTGTTGTTGTTCTTTTTCTATTGTAGGTTTAAAGTTAGGTTGTCTATTTGATGTTTTTCTTGTTTCTTGAGGTAGGATTGTATTGCTATAAACTTCCATTAGATCTGCTTTTGCTGCATCCCATAGGTTTTGAGTTGTCATGTTTTCATTGTTACTTGTTTCTAGACATTCTTTGATTTCCCTTTTGATCTCTTCAGTCACCTGTTGGTTATTTAGAACGTGTTGTTTAATCTCCATGTGTTTGTGTTTCTTACAGTTTTTTTTTTTTTTTCTTGAAGTTGACATCTAGTCTCATAGCATTGTGGTCAGAGAAGATGCTTGATATGATTCAATTTTCTTAAATTTACTGAGGTTTGATTTGTGGCCCAAGATATGGTCTATCCTGGAGAGTGTTCCATGTGCACTTGAGAAGAAGGTTATTCTTCTGCATTTGGATGGAATGCCCAGAAGATATTAATGAAATCCATCTCATCTTATGTATCATTTAAGATTATATTTCCTTATTAATTTTCTCTTTTGATGATCTGTCCATTGGTGTGAGTGGGCTGTTAAAGTCTCCTAATTATTATGATGTTACTGTCAATTTCTCCTTTTATGTGTTTGTGTTTGTCTTATGTATTGAGATGCTCCTATGTTGGGTGCATAGATATTTACAATTATTATGTCTTCCTCTTGGATTGATCCCTTGATCATTATGTGGTGTCCTTCCTTATCTCTTGTAATCTTTATTTTAAGGTCTGTTTTTTCTGATATGAGGGTTGCTACTCCAGCTTTCTTTTGCTTCCCATTTGCATGGAATGTATTTTTCCATCCTCTCACTTTCAGTCTGTAGGTGTCTTGAGGTCTGAAGTGGGTTTCTTGTAGACAGCATATATATGGGTCTTGTTTTTGTATCCATTGAGCCAGTCTGTGTCTTTTGCTTGGAGCATTTAATCCATTTACATTTAAAGTAGTTATTGATATATCTGTTCCTATTGCCATTTTCTTAATTGTTTGGGGTTGATTTTGTAGATCTTTTTTCTTCTCATATTTCCTGACTAGGTATTGTTGTAAGGTTTGTTTGGTGGTACTGAATTCTCTTAACTTTTGCTTGTGTGAAAAGCTTTTTATTTCTCCATCAATTTTGAATGAGATCCTTGCAGGTACAGTAATCTTGGTTGTACTTTCAGTACTTGCTGGGTTGAGTAATCTTTCGGTACTTTAAATATATCCTGCCATTCCCTACTGGCCTGCAGAGTTTCTGCTGAAAGATCAGCCATTAAGTGTATGGGGTTTCCCTCGTATGTTACTTATTGCTTCTCCCTTGCTGCTTTTAATATTTTTTCTTTGTGTTTCGTCTTTGTTAGTTTGATTACTATGTGTCTTGCCATATTTCTCCATGGGTTTATCCTGTATGGTACTCTGTGCCTCTTAGACTTGATTGACTATTTCTTTTTCCATGTTGGGAAAATTTTCAACTATAATCTCTTCAAAAATTTTGTCATGCTCTTTCTTTTTCTCTTCTTTTTCTGAGATCCCTAAAATTCAAATGTTTGTGCATTTGATATTGTCCCAGGGGTCTCTGAGACTGTCCTCAGTTCTTTTAATTCTTTTTACTTCATTCTGCTCTTCAGAAGTTATTTCCACCATTTTATCTTTCAGCTCACTGATTCATTCTTCTGCTTCAGATGTTCTGCTGTGATTCCTTCTAGAGTATTTTTAATTTCAGTAATTGTGTTGTTTGTCTCTGTTTATTCTTTAATTCTTATAGGTCTTTGTTAATTGATTGTTGCATTTTCTCCATTTTGCTTTCAAGGTTTTTGATCATCTTTACTATCATTATTCTGAATTCTTTTTCAGGTAGTTTGCCTATTTCCTCTTCATTTATTTGGACTTCTGTGTTTCTACTTTGTTCCTTCATTTGTGTGTTATTTCTCTGCCTTTTCATTATTTTTTTTTTTTTAACATACTGTGTTTGAGGGCTCCTTTTCCCAGGCTTCAGGGTTGAATTCTTTCTTTCTTCTGGTTTCTGGGCTCCTAAGGTTGGTCCAGTGGTTTGTGTGAGCTTCGTATAGGGTGAGATTTGTGCTGAGTTTTTGTTTGTTTGTTTTTCCTCTGATGGGCAAGGCTACGTGAGGTGGTAATCCTGTCTGCTGATGACTGGGTTTGTATTTTTGTTTGGTTTGTTGTTTAGATGCAGTGTCCTGCACAGGGTGCTACTGGTGGTTGGGTGATGCCAGGTCTTGTATGCAGGTGGTTGCCTTTGTGTGAGTTCTCACTGTTCTCTCCCTAGGGTTAGTTCTCTGGTAGTCTAGGGTCTTGGTGTCAGTGCTCCCACTCCAAAGGCCCAGGGCTTGATCTCAAGTTTTGCATGGTTCTCTGTCTTGGTTTCCTCTGGTCGGGTCCTCCTTTCGGCTCTCAGCTGGTGTCTTGTGTGCACTTCTGTGCCTGAAGGTGTGTTCCTGACGTATCCGTGGAGAGAGATGTCCTCCACGTCCACATACTCCTCCACCATCTTGTTTGGTCAGGTTGTCATTTCTTCACTTTTTAAGAACCTTTTTTCCTGAATTAAGTTGCAGATGTATACTAATGCTTTTTACTCCTATTTACTTGTGTGTATTTCCTACAAGCAAGGACATTCTTATAGGTGACCACAGTGCAGTCCAGATCAGGAGTTTACACCCATGAAACATGTTATCTAATCTGGAGACTTTATTCAGATTTCACCAGTTGTACTGCTAATTTTCTTTATAGCAAAAGGAAAGGAAGCCTTGTCCTGGTCAACTAGCCAACTGAGGATTGTGTGTTTTGTTTACCCATGATGTCTCCTTATTCTCCTTTACCCTGGAACAGTTTCTCAGTCTTTATTTTTCATGCCCTTGACATTTCTGATGAGTGCAGGTCGTTTATTTTGTAGAACATCCACGGTGGTGATGTGTCCTTTGATCACTTGGTTACAGTGATATCATGCCGTGTTTCTTATCTGTTAACTCATTTGCCCTCTGTAATTAAGTAATTTTGGGGTATATACTTTGTTTAAATATGTGCTGTTTCTCATTAGATTTTATCCACTAGACTTTGTTGGTTGCTTTAGATGGAATTAGATGATTTTCTAATTCCATCATATGTTTTTTAATTGGCGTACTAATATAAAGAAGAGCTTTTCCTTTTTTCTATCTATCCATATTTCCATCCATCTGTCTATCTATGACTTATAGATTCTTTTTTTATGAGTTATCTTATCATTTGTTGTTACTGGTATTTATTTAGATGCTCAGGTTGTTCCAGATTTGGGCAGGGAGAGCTTTTGCGTGTGTGTGTGTGTGTGTGTGTGTGTGTGTCCAATTTATTCATTTGGTGATTTTTAAAGTTGAGGTATAATTGACCTCAATTTTATATAACTGTAAAAAAGTTTCAAGTGTACAATGAAATGATTCAATATTTGTATAGCCCATATTAATATCTGCTTTTAGCCACAGCAATATATCCTAGGTTCCTGTTGTTCACGCTGTAGATTCAGCCATTTCTCTGAGAATCCCTGGTTCCTTTTAGTGGAGAATGGGCATCAGCAGTAGTTCTCTTCTTTTACTTTCTCAGGCCCAAAGAAGTGTCATCCTTGATTTTTTCTGCATACCCTGTACATATTCAGTTCATCAGCACATCCTATTGGTCCTACCTCCAGAATGTCTCCAAAATATGACTGCTGCTTTCCCCACCCAGCTTCTTAGCCTGAGCTGCCTTCCTTTCCTCTTGGGCTGCTGTGATGTCTCCATACTCATGTGCTTGCTTCCACTCCTGCTGCTCACCCCTGTGTCAGAGCTGTATTCTTTACACAGGGGCTAGAATAAATGTTTTCAGACTTTCCACTCCTCTGCTCAGAAAGCCTGTAGTGTCATTCAGTCCTGCTGAGACTGTTTAAAGAGACCCACTGTGGCCGTGTTCCTACCTTCCTCTTGCACATTGTCCTCCCATTCTGGCCCTTGTTGACACCTCACCAGCCACAGGCCTCCTCTCTCTTCCTCAGATGCACCAGGCACACTTGGCCTCGGAGCCTTTGCACTTCCTGCTCCTGGTCTGCATGGCCCTTCCTCTGGTCCAGAGAGCGAGTCTGCTCACTGCTCACTCTGTTTAGGTCTCTGCTTCTGTCTTCCGTTAGAGGTTCTTCCTAACTCCCAAACTGAAACAGTGTGCATTTATCCCCACTGTGTCACTCTTTGTCTCCCTACCTGCTTGCTTGTCCTACAAGGTACTCGCCACTTACTTATAAATGTAAATATTCATTTCTGGAATGCCAGTGCCTTGAGATCAGGCGCTTTCTTTTTGGTCACTGCTTTATACTGAGTATTTGGAATATAGTAAAGGCTCAGTAAATATTTGTCTACTGAGTGGATATTTAAATCAAGTTTTCTGTTGGGTGAAATGAGTCAGAAGTTGTAATAATAGGTGTGAAGAGAAGAGATGTGAAGAGAAAGATGACTAGGGAGAGTTAAAAGGGGTGCTGAGCCTTGCTGAGGCCTAGTGGAGATAGTATGTTTCTTCCAGTGTTTTATTAAACTTGTGATTATCCGTGTATGTATCTGGCACCAAGGAAATAGGCAGCTAGATTTGTGCATCCTGACCTGTGCTGATTCTCATAAGCACACTCTGGAAATAATTTTAGTGCAGTACCATGCAGTGCACTAACGTTCTGATGATGATATTTCTTCATGAAGTCCATTCATTCAGAATTCACGTGCCTGGCCTGGAGCTAGAGCTATAGGGTAGACAGACAGTCATAGACTCTGCCTTCATGAAACGTTCGGTCTCATGAGTGCAACAGACAGTAAACAATTGTACAAATAAGTCTGTTGTTACAAGCTTATAAGTAGTGGGAAGAAAGTAAGAATGTGGTGAGAGGGCATAGTAGACACTTCCTGTACCAGTCTCTGGTATTCCTAGGCAGTGATAATTCACACAGGGACTTAAAAGATGAGTAGAAAGTCAGCAAGGCAAAGAGCTACTGAGGAGAATGTTCCAGACATAGGGGGTTGCCTGTACACGTCTGGAGGCATAAAAGAACTTGGTACATTGGAGGAAATGAAAGAAGGCCAGGACAACCAGAGTACAATGAATAAAAGCCACAAAAGATGAAGTTGGAGAGATAAAATGAGGACATAAGTTAGGATTGGAGTTTTTATTGCAATTGTAGTGGGAAGGTGTTGAATGATTTAAAAAGATTGTTTTTCCATTGTGTTTTATTATAGGATATTGCCTGTAGTTCCCTGTGCTATACAGTATATCCTTGCTTTTCATCTCTTTTGTATATAGCAGCATATATCTGTCCCTTACCCCTTTGGTAACCATTAGTTTGTTTTCTATGTTTGTGTCTTATTTCTCGTTTTTAAATAAATTTGTGTCTTTTTTTTCTTTTTAGATTCTACAAATAATGATGTCATGATAATTCTTTTTTATGGCTGAGTAGTAGTCCATTGTATGTATACACCACATCTTCTTTAATCATTGAATGATTTTAGCAAGGAAGTAGACCAAATATGAATTAAATTTTCTTTTTTTAGCCACTATATGAATGGATTTAAATTCTTCATATTCCAAGCCAAGAGTAGAAGCAGGGAAACAAATGTAGAGGCTTTTTCAGTGATCGAGAAGGTGACTTAGACTAGAGAGGTGGCAGTGGAGATGGGGGAGAAGGAAGTGAATTTAGAATCCTTTTCAGAGATGGAGTTGGTGTAACTTGGTAGGTTTGATGTATAGTTTAAGGGAGTAAGGGGATGTCAAGAACAGCTTCCAGGCTCTCTGACCTAATGTCCTAGAGAAAGCGAGTTGAAGCAATGGGGGGACTCACTATTGATTAGATTAGATGATGTTTTTAAATAATAACAGCATTCATAAACATAACATACAGAGTCATTTTGGAGACCCTAGACATGCTGTAGTAGAAACTGCTTCAACCTTTGTTCCACAAATTTTGCAGGAAGATTTTATTACAGTGTCTTAGATGGCAATCCATCCAATCAGTAGTTCATCATATTTAAGTACCTACCCTATTCTAGAAATTGCTAGGTGCAGGGCCTGTGAGTGAGACATAATTTGAATTCTCAGAGAGCTTTAACCAGTCACAAAAGCAGCTCCCAATAGTGATAGCTTATAGTGACGATCTTGAGCAATTAAAATTTGTGTGATACGTTACCTAATTAAGTCAGACATTATTGAAGTATTTCACAAGCTTTCTTTTTTTCACCGCCCCCCCCCTTCAAAAAGGGTCATTTATTAATCGGTTTTGCTTTTTGTTTGCTTTTTTAAAAAAAAGAAAATACAGGAGAAGGGTATAGTTTGCCTGGTACTATGTTCCATCGTTAGTGGCTCTTCAGTGAATACCCATAAAAAACAGCCACCTCTTAAAAAAAACAGAAGCAAAGAAATTGGTAGAATAGGGTTTTATTTGGAATTATCTTTCAAAAGTGATTTTGTGAACTTGGAAGGAATGGTTTTTCTTAGAAGATTCATCACTGAAAAGAAGCATTTGTATTTAAGTCATTACGTTGAAGAGCGTGACAGCCTCCTCAAAATAAATAGAATGGTTTTTTACATAAAATATCACCAAATAGTGCATTATATTTCCTTAGTATTTTTAGTGCTTTCTAATTTTGAAGGATTTGATTGTGTGTGTGTGTTTCTAGAACATTAATAGCATTTTTGAAATAACTTTTTTCTTTGCATAAAGAATTTAACAGTTAATTAGAAATGAAATAAACTAGGTTCAGCAACTCTCTTCACTCTAAGAGTTGTTATCCCTATTTAATTATTGTTTTCCTTGGAAAATATATCTTACAATTACCAAAATGCATGTAAAAGCATTGACATTTTACCCTCAATGTCCCAACTACCTAATCAGTCGTTCTGAAGCCAGAATGCACTTTAAAACCACCTTATCCTGCCTAGGCCCTGTTCAGATATTCATGAACTCCAGGGACTGGGGAGAAGGGCCCAGTATTAGGAAATGCTCTCTAGGTAGTTTTGTAATTTGAAACTGCTCGAAGATATGCATGCCTATTAGCTACAACTCCAATAGGAAAATCAAGATGCAGAGGCTGTTCTCACTCTAAGCGGTGAGTTCTCACCCACAGTAACTGTCTGTAGATTTTTTGACAGTGGTGGACAGGTAACGCAGGTTACCAGTGTATAGAGCTTGTTCGGTGAATCTTCACCTTCTGGACAGCCCCACTTGGATACAGTGTGGGACATTCCTTACTCCTCTGGCCCAGCAGCTTCGTTGAGCCTGGTGTCAGGGCGCACATCTGGAGCTCCCGCCGCCTTCGTGGCAGATTTCTGGGTTTGTTTGAGTGCCCCAGGGGCACGCTTCTTGAAGTCTGCTCCACGGCTGCGCTTGTGCATGTCCGTGGTGTGTTCTCCTGTCACCACGTTGTTGATGGCCGACTGGCCTTTCTTCTTCTTGCTGCCCTTCTTTGTGGGAACCATCCTGCCGGACTTGACAGTTTAGCAAAATTTTATTGAATATTCATTAAGATAGTGGTTAAAAGCCTAGGTATTAGAAATAAGCTACCCAGGTTCAAATCCTGTCTCTGCTGAGTGACCTTTGTCAACTAAGTTACTTAATAGGTTTGTTGAAAGGATTAAATGAATTGATACTTGCCAAGCACTTGGTGTGTCACTCATGTGGTGAGCACTAAATCCATGCCAGTTTCTGCTAGCTATCTTAATGGTGGGTGCTGGAAACCTGCAGATACATAGAAAATGTGTCTCTGCCCTCCAGATAACATACATTTATAAAACAATAGTTGAAGCCTTGTGGTTAGCAATAGGAAGTCTTTTATTGTGATCTAGGTTCACTACATTCAGCATTATGTGTCAGTTTTTGCATTTAATAAAATCTTGTTACTTGCTCCCGTTTCAAACATATGAAGAAATTGAAGCCTTTGAAGGATTATCATACCTGGAATTACATAGTTATTCAGTATCAGAATCAGCATTTGAACCAGGCCCTGTGACTCCAGATCTTTAATCCTTAACTACTAGTCTGTGGTAAATGTGCTTGAGATGCCAGGAGAATGACAGCAAGGCATCTGCCTAGGCTGTTCGTGTCATCTTCAGGGAGCAGGTGGTATTTGACTAGGGTGTTCAAAGAATGAATGAGAATTAGCTACTGGATGGGGAGAGGAGGGCATTTCTCATGGAATAGTTTGGGTGTGAGGAAGGTTACTGAACACTTGAGCTGTGTGTAATTTCTTTGGTTGGTGTTCAGTTAAGAGATGAGGTTGAAAAGGCGAGTACAGACCAGAAGACCGAGTCACGAAGATCCCATGGTCCATGTGAAGCCGTCTGTACTTTGCTTTCTAGTTAATGGTGGTTCTTTAAAATAGTTAAATAGCTCTTGAGGAGCTCCTGAAGAATTTATTTTAAAGAGGACGGCATGGTTGTATTTGCATTTAGAAACCTAGTTCTAGTAATGCAGTGTGAAGTGGGTCAAAGAAGCCCTCCAGTCCATTGCTCACAGTGGTCAGTGAGAGGTGACCAGGGCCTGGATGAAGGCGGTGGGGGTCCAGTAGGCAGAGGTTGTGCGAAGGATTTAGGATAGGATGGGAAAGGTGGAATGCTGGGTTGAGTTGAGGTTAAACGAAAGGACAGAACCACATAGTTCCCAGTGTTCTTTTTTGAGTAGATGATGATACTGGATGTGGGAAGGGGAGCTTCTTTGGATGGTCTCTCCCAATCGTGGTTACACACACTGGGAGCTTGTGCGAAGTCTAGACTGTCGTGTGTATGGATGTGGCGATCAGGAGGGCTTCCAGGTAGGTTTGCCAGGTCATCAGCACACAGGTGACAGCTGAAACTGCATGGGTAATAGCTGAAGCTGTTAACATAGATAACGTTCATTTAACAGTAAATGTTACCGGGTACTGGTTACCATGTGTACCATTAGGCACTAGAGATAAAACAGGGACCAAAGCAGACTTTAAAAAAAAAAAATTCTTATTCTCAGGAGCTAACAGTTTAGTAGTGGGGATGGGTTAAAGTAAATACTGTATCATGTGGTAACGTTATGGGGAAAAAGCAGGGGGTGGGGGGCAGAGAACTCTGAGGGGAGGGATGGATTTGTGCAGTTTTGAATTGTTGGGTTAGGGACTGTCCGCCATGTAGCAGAAGGCTGAGCAAGGTGAGGGAGTGAACAGCAGAGTACTGGAATCGCAGGCTGGGGGCAGGGGCTTGTGCCTGGTACAGTCCAGGAGATACACGAAGGCCACGTGCTCGCTGACACTTGGTATTTTCTGGGGGTTTATTTATTTATTTATTTTTAGTAGCCGTCCTAATGGGTGTGAATGGGTGTGATTTACAGTTGCATTTCCCTGGTGACTAGTGATGTTGAACATCTTTTCATGTGCATATTGCCCATCTGTATATATATCTTCTTTAGAGAATAAAAACTGATTAGAAGTCATTATATTGTAAGAGCTTATCCTAATTCAGTTGTTTGGCAAAACATAATCTGAACTGATTTGAGACTATATATATATGTATGCTGCTGCTAAGTCGCTTCAGTCGTGTCCGACTCTGTGCGACCCCATAGGCGGCAGCCCAGCAGGCTCCCTCGTCCCTGGGATTCTCCAGGCAAGAACACTGGAGTGGGTTGCCATTTCCTTCTCCAATGCATGAAAGTGAAAAGTGAACGTGAAGTCGCTCAGTCGTGTCCGACTATTAGCGACCCTATGGACTGCAGCCCACCAGGCTCCTCTGTCCATGGGATTTTCCAGGCAAGAGTACTGGAGTGGGGCGTCATCGCCTTCTCCCAAGAACACTGGAGTGTGTATATATTCTTTGTTGTGTCAGTTGCTCAGGCGTGTCCAACTCTTCATGACCCCCATGGCCTGTCCATGAAATTCTCCAGGCAAGAATACTGGCGTGGTTTGCCATTCCCTTCTCCAGGGGATCTTCCTGACCCAGGGATCAAACTTGGGTCTCCTACATAGCAGACAGATTCTTTACCATCTGAGCTACCAGGGAAGCCCAATATATTCTTTAGTTATCCTATTTAATATGAATATTCATATGCTTTGCTGAAGAAATATTAAGGTATCTGATTATGCAGTGTTGTCCCAAACCCTGCTGAGGCTGTTGATTTAAGATACATATATGTACTGTAACACTTTTCTAATGAGAAAAGTTCACAATTCCAAAGCACATTCTATTCCAAGCGTTTTGGATAAGAGGCTGTGGATGTGTACTTTGGAAAGCTAAAGTTCTAGTTCAAAAAAATTTACAAACTTTTGGAATTCAGAAATTAATTAGTTGAGGGCTCCCCATGCATTCTGTCTCACCTTGTACCTGGTTGGCTCTTTCTGTTTGTGCTTCACTCTTGCTGTTCCTGTGCTGTCCTTCTCCTTCGACTTCTCGGAGCCTTGTTTCCCACTCCACACCCCTCCCCGTCTATGAAGTGGGCATGTGTTTCCTGCTTTGAGGACTGGACTGTGGGGAATGA